>NC_133711.1:3317500-3917500 GCF_048934315.1 Petromyzon marinus | reverse complement strand
CCCATTTTTTTTCTCTTCAACTCTCTTGGGCCGAGGCGGCTGCTACAGCCCCCGTCTCCACCGCTCACGGGTCAATGGTCAACCGAGAACCCACAAGGCGTGGGTGAGGCCCTCATGCCCAGCAGGGGATCGACAGGGGGGGGGGTGGTGACTGTGCGTGTGGTGCAACAACAACAACGACTGCTCAAAGGTTCAAGGGACGCTAGTGTCTACTTGTGAATTTGCCAAACGCCTGCTATTGCCATGCCTCTCGAAACGTTGCTCATTCGTGCATAACCCGCCGTTGCTATTCAACGTGACGCGACACAAATACGGACCTCTCCGCTATACAGTGGGGTGGGCTGGTGATAGGCTGGTCTCGACCATAGGAATGTGGAATCTCTCATTTATTTTAGCCCCGACTGGCTCATCGTCGTCGCCAAACGGACATGAGCGAGGAGATGAGATCACCGTCGTGGAGAAGTTAAAGTTCTGAATGAACTCCGCTGTACCCCAGATGTACGCACATGCACGCCGCCCTCCGTACATATAAGTTACAACAAAAATCTAAGCAAACTGGGTTTCGTTTCGCCCAGCGGTGAAGTTTCAGCCTTGCACTCGATACGCCGTTCCAGCGAAAAAACGACGACATTTTTATATTATTTAAAATCTATCTTCCGTTTGCTGAGCCAATGCACGTTTCTAAGAATCCACGGCATTGGGTTGCGCAGCGAGAAAGCTTTGCGATTCGTGTGTGCTCTCTCTCTCTCTCTGAATGTTGTTGATAGACTGATGCGGACAGGAAGCGGGTGACATGGTTGAAACCCAAGCCCCGGGGTTAATCTGCCGGCAAAGCGTTGACTTGGGTAAAGGCTGGAGGTAAAACCTGAGATAGACTCACACCTTCCGACTAAGACTCGTCCCAGAAGACCGCAGAAGACTCTAAACATCGACGGCAGCGCTTCTCTTTCGGCAAGCCTCTGATCTTTCAACACGTTCGAATTTTACTCGGGGCTTGATTTCACGAAACTATATATATATTTTTTTCAAGGTAGGACCCACTGAGCTATGTAGCTTTTTTCAGAAGCGACCATGGCCACAAATAATAGCGTATCATCTAGTGCGGAAATTTATAGCAGCCGAATACTCTAAAACGCGTGATGTTGATTCGACATGTGGAGGGAATAAACCGGAGGACTTGGAGAAAAATCCACGCGACCACGGGGAGAGAGACACCGCAAACTCCAAATATACAGCAGGCGTCAGGGTCGGGGTCGAACCCACGACCTCCTGTATACCGAGCGAGGCAGTTAACATCTCGCCACCACAGCCGGAGCTGTCCGAGGCTGAGCTCCTGAAAGCACTCTCCCGTCCCCTCCCCACCGCAACCCACCAACGTGCCCCCAGACGTCAGCCGCATAACTCGTCGCTTTTTCGCTACCAATCGTCGTATTTCAGCCGTACACGATGTGTGCGTTTGGTGGTCGCGCTACCTGTATAGCCGAAGGCTACCGCGAGACCGCTGCGTTTCACGGACGGGTTTGTGGAAAGTGGGCCTGGCTGGGAGTGGGGGTGGCTGTGAGTGACCTTGGAAAATATTCCTTGAAAAAAATTAAGCCCCGACGACGTGAGTGAGTGTAAGGGTACCAATATCGATGGCTAAAATATAACGATGACGACGATGACAAACAAGATAGAAGACACGCACGGAGTACGGCACATCGCTGAAACGCTAAACAGTTCCCGTTAACGAGCAACTGCATTGAACTGTAAATTGAAAGAAAAAAAAGCGATACGATATTGTCTCAAAAAAAAATAAACCGATAAGAATTTGCACAGTGAGCAGGATCCGTATAGCATCTCGCTTGCTCGGAAGCAAACGAAAAATGGTAATTGGTTGCTACGGGGCCGTTAAAAAAAGTTGACAGGCTTCAATTACAACTCAAAACCGCGGCGGGTGGACAAGGGGTGTCCGCGTGGACGATCCCGCACAGGGCCGTATGATGCGCGTGACACGGGCGCACGCGCACGCGCGCGCGAAAGTTTTCTCGCGACCGGACGTTCAGTGGGGCTCCTGCCCTCCGTGTGCTCTCAACGTTCTCTGCAACAACAAACAAAGCAACGGAACTCCGCAGGGTCCATTCTGCCGCGCTTGGGCAGACTCGGTTCGCGTTCATCGGCCAACAATTTATTCCTCGCCCACCTACCCCGCCAACGTAAAGCCACGAGCGACTTCAGCGAAGCTCTGACATTACCGGGGGACATTTTGCCAACGGAAATGGATTCACTGCCCAGAGCGTGTCCAGAAAATAGACAGCGGCAATGAACACGTTGGCGTTGGCTTCCCATCTTGGGTCTTGGCGTGAGCGAACGAAAATCTTCGCTAAAGCCCACAAAAGACTGGCAAAAACCGCGCCGCGATAACAATTGTTGGTTTCACACACACGCGCACGCGCGCAAAGTCACGTGTCCTGTAAGATCTCCGCCACTGGTTCGATTGAGCACATCGCAGCACGCCTTTCCACGAAGCCGTCCTGTCTCTCCGGCCTGGTCAATAAGCAGAGTGGAGCCGCGGCCTTGCGTCACCTTGAAAGTCATCGAGCGTGGAGCACGCGCATCTTCTGATCCATTGCGCGATGTTAATTGAAAACGCATTCCCGCAATAGGCGACGTCGCTACACTCAGGGCAAGCAGCTGCAGCAGCAGCAGCCGCAGTCGCAGCCGCCTGCCATTCATCGATCAATTGAGTTACAATGCAAACCGTGAGACGCTCAATTCGGCTCCACTTTGCTTCCGGGACGGAAACTCTCGACGCTGCGCGTTTCCAAGAAACGGATGAGAAGAAAGGCGTCTCTTGGGCATAGGAGGAGGCGGGGGAGGACGAGGGCACAGAGGTCGGCTCAGCTGATGACCTGCGGGATGGTCTCGTACTCGTTCTCCGTGTCCTTGAGGATGCAGAAGGTGCCCCGCGGCATGCTGGCGTAGGTCGGCGCGTCCACGTACGCGGGCGGCACCAGCTGGTCCAGCGCCAGCGAGCGGGACGGCGACGGTTCCGCGCGGCTATCGGACGTCGACTGCGCCTGTTCTTGTTGTCCAGCACCACCGCCACCACCACCACCACCGTCGTGGTCGCACAGAGTGCCGCGCTGTTGGCTCGGACTCGTGCCGGCCACCGTGGCCTCCTCGTGGCGCCGCTCCACCGACGCGAGCGACAGCGTCGCCGAGGACACCGTGGGCGACGCGGGCGGTGGCTGCAGAAGAGGAAGTTGAGCGGACGCCGCAGGGGCGGCGGCGGCGGCTGCGGCGGCGGCGGCGGCGGCGGCGACCGGAGTAGGAGCAGGAGGAGCAGGGGCAGGCGGAGGCAGCGCGGCGACGAACGAGACGCTCATGCGGACGACTCCGCGCTCGTCCACCACGCGCAGGGGCCACAGCCGCTCGCCCAAGCGCGACACGAACACGGGCAGGGCCTCGCCGCCGAAGGGGCCGGCGTCGGCGGCGAACACGCGGATCGGGAGCTGGGCCGCGGCGGCCGCGGCCGGAGCCACCGCCGCCGATTGTTCCGAGGCCGGCGGGGTCGAGGCGAGGTCGTGGCCGGAGCCGCGGGGTCCTCCCGCCGAGCCGGGGTAGAGGCCGACGTTGAGGCCGCTGTCCCAGCAGGGGTCGGTGAGCGAGTAAGGCGGCGGCGCATCGGAGGGGATGGGCAGGATGAGCGTGCTGGGTCTGATGCAGTCCTCGTACCTGCGGGGAGAAGTTGTGCGATGTGCAGGTTGGAGGCGCCTTTGGTTCGACGCGATTTGCGCCGGGACCTCGAGACCTCGAGACGCCTCGAACTTTGTTCGGGTCGCGGTGTTTCATGGTTGTTAACTTACGAAACTCGTTTTTGTTTAACCAGGTTAAAGGCCCAACGAGCCATGTCGCTCTTTTTCCAGAAGCGACCTGGGCCACAATTGACAGCAGCACAAACGGAGCGGCTTATCGCATGGGAATGTAGAGCGGTCAAATACTCCGAACGCGCGACGTTGATTCTAAATGTGGAGGGAAAAACCGAAGGACCCGGAGAGAAATCCACGCAAACCACAGGGAGAGAGAGAGAGAGACACGCAAACTCCAAATATACAGGCATCGGAGTCGGGATCGAACCCATTGTACCTCCTGCGAACCAGGTGAGGGAGTTCTATTCTCCCTCGCTTGGTGGCGGGGGTGTCACATTGCAAGTTGACGTGGGCACAGGTGTTCAATTGATTGATGGCGGGAATAATACGCAAGCGATTCATTATCGATGTTTGGGTCATATGATCATCAATTATGAATCGGATTTTTAGTCGCCGGGTGTTATTTGTTTTGATAGTAATTAGAGTCATCGGTATCAATCTTCATCATTGTAACTGCCTGTAATCATTCACCTGTTCATCACCAATGCCATCCATCGACCACCAGCACCACGACTTCGTCATCATCATTGTCATTATAAGTCAATGTCGTACTTTTTAACCATAATCATCACACATTCACACTTTCAGTGGACAATTCCTCTCTGGAAGATTGTTTTTCTCTCATGCTGATTTTTCTTACCCCCACGAAAATATTTACGCAATTTACTGCACATCATCCGATTGCACTCCAGGGACCAAACGTATCCTGGACATCTGTGCAAAAAAGAGCTTCATAGCTCATCCGATTCCTCCAGGCGAAATAAAGATTCTGATGATAAATGTTGGCTAACATTCCTCCATTTGGTTTTGGTGGGATGACAGCCGCTATTGTTGACGTTCTATAAGTTTCAATTGCCGCGTGCGGACGACTCCGGACAAAGAAATTCACCAATTCCACCAATGCCCGTTTCGGAACTAGCGGAGACGACCCAGAGTGGGTGAAGACTAAGGTGGGCTCGTGTAAAAGGTAAAGGCTCAGCCCTGCAACGGCTTTCTTACGCCACTGCCGGCGGAAGGGCCTCCGCGAGAGGGGTGGCGGGGGGGGGGTGCTATCTACTCTTCCACGCCGGCCACGTGTGTTCAAATAAGTTGGTGGATGTACCCACATATTCTTGGTTCTTTCGGTAAAGTCACCGCCACTTTTTTCAAAATTTCTTGCTGTGGTTTTCACACCTGATGATGATTGCTTGTGTTGCAGTCGAAAACGTTGTTGAGAATTGTATTGTTTTGTATTTTTATTTTTTTTATTGTTTCCCTTCGACGTGGTGGTGACTTTACCGAATGAACCAAGAATATGAGTCCCTGCAGTCACGAGAGCTTTAAATCAAGATGTACCCACACTTTACCCCTCCGTGCCTGTCCTGCCGATCGACTTGCTGCGGTGGTGCTGGGTGGAACGCCGTGGTGGTGGGGCGTGGAATTTAAGAAACCCGCAGCGTCGTTTCGACTGCCGCGCCCTTAGATCCAATCGAGCCGGCGCGACCTCTGGATCGCAGGTCCGGAAGTGGCTCTCCATGGAGGAGGGTGCTGTGTAAGCCGCATGTCAAGTTGCCGTCTGGTGCAAGGCAGCCTTGCACCAGACGGCCACAGCCACCGTTGAAGCCACAGCCATCGCATTCAACTCGTTCAGTGACATCACCTGCCTTGGTTTCATTACTAGACACCAGGGCAACCGAGGAAGAGCGGCGGTGTAGCGGTCGGCGCGTTGCGCGCCTGAACCTCGGCGACTCGAGTTTGATTACCGCCCACGGACACCAACACCGGTGACGATTATTGGAACCGGTTCTGGGCCTCCCCGAGGTCGACTCAGCCTCAAATGAGGACCTGGTGCGTTTGTGTAATGATCGCCAGTATGGAGACAAAGGCGGCCCGGCGTGGTGCTGCCTCCCCCCCCCCACTCGTGTGCCGTGCCGGCCTTCATAGGTGCTCGCTAACACCACTTGCCCAAAAGTATGCCAAGGCTATACGGGTGGTCTTTGTTTTTGTAACCTGAGACCAACAAACCAAAGGGAGAGTGTTTGCTCCACCGTTGTGGAACCGTGATCCTCCACAGTTTCACGTTACCACCGTTAAGATTGTCGGTGATGATGGTGGTGGTGGTGCAAGCAAGCTGTGCAATGGTGGAGACATTGAACGCGACATTCTCCCACGTCGAATGCTGGCTGGACCTTGACGGGGCTGTTGTTTACAATTCAGATTTAAATGCAGCCGAGAGGCTTTGCAGTCGGGACACAACGGTCGACAGAATAACTCCGGTTTCTCGTGCCTTGCATCGTTCCTTATGCAAATCACCGTGGCCCAAGGAGTGAATGGGCCCCATCATCATTATTATCATAAGCTATGGTCGATACACTGCTGGATGAAGGCCTCATTAACATTTTTCGCGGTCCTGCGCGTCGAACCGATCTGATCGCTCCATCTCGTTGTCTGGACCTCGTTCCATTCAATGTATAATGCGACGTAGACATTACATATGTAAAGTCGAAGCGATGTTTTCAAATGCACTAATAACATAATTTACTGCTCTTTCTCAATCCACGACCGAACGCCTCTCCACCCCGAGGCTTGGTTGACCACACGTCATAGCTGACAATATGCGATGAAGGTTCGCAACGATAAATGGTGGTAGCTTGTGTGCGCCATGCAGCCGGCGAATCATGTGAAATCGTGAACACTGAATAACCATAAAACATAGACTTGCGAATAAACAAGTCTACTTTGGGCTTTCAGACATAGCAATTGATCGTTAACTTCGGTCAGAACAACCCCGATGGTCCTCATTAAAATTTAAACGCGAACCTTCCCCCCCCCCACCTCTACCCACCCCACTCCGTATTAAAGCATTAAAATAAATAAATCAAACACCGTGACAAACGAACAAAAAAAACATTGAATCAAGGTTTGTTTGTTTTTGCTCCCACAAAAAGAAGCTATCTTCTTTGGTTCTTTCGGTAAAGTCACGTAGAATGAGAATAAAATAATAAATTAATAAAATAAAATAACACAATAAAATTCTCACGACGTTTCGGCCACAACACAAGTGGCCTTCTTCAGGTGAAAGGAACAGACCTGTCGTCCCGACATCCAGCCGTCCCGACAGTTCTGTTCCTTTCACCTGAAGAAGGCCACTTGCGTTGTGGCCGAAACATCGTGAGAATTTTCTTGTGTCATTTTATTTTATCAATTTATTATTTTATTCTCATTCTACGTGACTTTGCCGAAAGAACCAAAGAAGATGAATCCTTGCAGTCACGAAAGCTTTAAATCGAAAAAGAGAAGCTATTTAAAATAAACAAAAATATATAGACGATGGCAAAAACGCTCAGCCGCCAAATTCTAAGCGGCAACGATCGTCAGGCCCGCGTCTTCTCTGACCCCGAGTGGCAAACGGAAAGGGCCCCCTCAAGTGGGCCGCGTCGCTTGGACTGCCACGCCCCGACGCATTTGTTGAAGCCGCCCGTTTAGAGCCCTAGGGCGGCGGCCGCCGTGGCGCCGAGCGGCCCGACGTCTTGGAAGGAGGCCGAGGAATGACCCCGGAACCCGCGAACTGCAGCGGAGAATCGTGGACAATTCTCTTCCACGGGTTGATGCGGCTTTAGCGGAATGTGACGCGGCTTTTATTTTTGTTTTGTTTTTGTTGGCCGCCGAGCGTTTCAATGGACGCGCAATGTCACCGTGCTCCACGTCTGTCTGTCTGTCTGTCGGGCTGCGTGCGTGTGCCGGTGACGATTATCTCAACCGGTACCTGTGCCACCCCCTAAGGTCGACTCAGCCTCAAATGAGTACCCCCGGTGCTGTCCGTAAACACCGCCACTCGGGCGTGGTGCTGGTCACCCACTCCATCGTGTGCCGTGCCGGCCTTCCTAGGTGCTCGCGAACAGCACTTGCCTCCTACAGTCTATACGGGGGATCTTTGTCTTTGCACTGCATGGATGTCTGTCCGTGTAATAGAACCACTAACATGTCTTTATGTGGACACGGACAAACATCCGACGTCTGATGTGAATCTGACACATTGCAGGATGGTCGTACTGGTCTCTTCATCATACTCTTTCCTAAAGTACCGTGGTGATCATTTGTTGGAATTATCCCCCCAGCGTTAGCCCGATTCAACATATATCAGCGTCGCGTCGTGAGATGAAGAACCCATTTGGAACTCTCTCGGAGCAGCGCGACCCTTCTTGCTGGAGAACGGCCCGCTGAAGTGGATCTCACAGAGCCACCTGTGAGATCCCTTCACGTGACCCCTGATCCACACGGTAGGGAGGCCTCACAGCGCAATCCACTCGACCACGAGGGTAGGAATATTCGTCACGGGACAGTCACAACCGATAATTAAAATTCCGAGAGCTGAAACGTATACCACTTCAAGTGTATGGGGGGTTTTTCTTTGAGGGGTTTTCTTCGCACAGTCAATTGGTGACCAGGCTGAGACCGTAAATTCCCTGCCATTGTGAACCTGGTGTCAATCACGGGCGGCTGAAATCCCGTTTCAAACCCAGCAATCGGTGCCATGCCAGCTGAGCGCTCGGAGCCCTGAGCCAGCGGGCGAACTGGGTCGCTGGCATTTGAATGCGTGGGAAGATTGTTGATGCATGGCAGCGGTTTGGTGGAGGCCTTCGTCCAACGGCGGATTGATCACGGCTGGGAGCAACCCCTAACACTCCCCCAACCCCTATCACTACCCCAACCCCTAACACTACCCCAACCCCTACCCCAACCCCTATCACTACCCCAACCCCTATCACTACTCCAACCCCTATCACTACCCCTATCACTACCCCAACCCCTAACACTACCCCCACCCCTATCACTACCCCCACCCCTATCACTACCCCAACCCCTATCACTACCCCAACCACTATCACTACCCCAACCCCTATCACTACTCCAACCACTATCACTACCCCAACCCCTATCACTACCCCAACCACTATCACTACCCCAACCCCTATCACTACCCCAACCCCTATCACTACCCCAACCCCTATCACTACCCCAACCCCTATCACTACCCCAACCCCTATCACTACCCCAACCCCTATCACTACCCCAACCCCTATCACTACCCCAACCACTATCACTACCCAAACCCCTATCACTACCCCAACCCCTATCACTACTCCAACCCCTATCACTACCCCAACCCCTATCACTACCCCAACCACTATCACTACCCCAACCCCTATCACTACCCCAACCACTATCACTACCCCAACCCCTATCACTACCCCAACCCGTATTACTACTCCAACCCCTAACACTACCCCAACCCCTATCACTACCCCAACCCCTATCACTACCACAACCCCTATCACTACCCCAACCCCTATCACTACCACAACCCCTATCACTACTCCAACCCCTATCACTACCCCCACCCCTATCACTACCCCAACCCCTATCACTACCCCAACCCCTATCACCACCCCTACCGCTATCACTACCCCAGCCCCTGTCACTACCCCAACCCCTATCACTACCCCAACCACTATCACTACCCCAACCCCTATCACTACCCCAACCCCTATCACCACCCCAACCCCTATCACTACCCCAACCCCTATCACTACCACAACCCCTATCACTACTCCAACCCCTATCACTACCCCCACCCCTATCACTACCCCAACCCCTATCACTACCCCAACCCCTATCACCACCCCTACCGCTATCACTACCCCAGCCCCTATCACTACCCCAACCCCTATCACTACCCCAACCACTATCACTACCCCAACCCCTATCACTACCCCAACCCCTATCACCACCCCAACCCCTATCAAGAGCCGACTTCGCTTGGGGGGGGGAGCGGAGAGGGGTGAGGGGGGGGGCATGCGAGGGAAGCTGACTAATGGCGCGGAGTTGAACTTCGCTTTATCGCGAAGGAAAAACGTAGCACGCGGGCACGGCAGCCAAATCTCTCACCCATCCCCCGCTGTCCCCATTCCGTGGGTATCAAAAAAACGATGGAAAAAATGTTGGGGGAGGAGTGGGGGGCTTTTATTCAAATGTTGACGAAAATCCGATTTGTAAAGAGAAATTGCCACCCAATTGTCGATATGTGTGAAGCTTGGCAACTGTTTGTATTTATCCTCCTCCTCTGCGCTGGTATCACAAATGTAGCCCTCCTACGCATTGCTCCCAAAGTGGTTCAAGTGCGCCCTGTGTTTTATTCGTGATAGATAGTGCTGCTATAAATTCCCGTTCACGGCTGTGTGATATGAGTGTGCTCCGTGTTTGACGTCAGTCCTGCTTGGCTGACCGAACGTCGATTGGCAATCTCTTAAAAACCCAGGGTGAATGGAAACTGAATGCGTGATTGAGCGAATTCATGGATGATTGAACCTATGTGGTATGGTTCAACCGGCAAGGGTGTATTGTACAACGCGGTATTGTCGTGCTTAAACTTGCTTTACGGGTGTTGATATAAGCGATTTTTTCAGGATAGCCAACAATGACTGCACCAAAGAAAAAAAACACATATATAACGCTAGTTTTGCTTTTTTTAAAAAAAATGTTGTGCATCAATTTAATTCAGGGTTTAGAGAATGAAAACAAAAAACTATTGGAAGCCCTGCCACCTTGTGGTGGCAGGGATTCTGAAATGACGTGACAACCCTAGAAGTCGAGACATTGTCACACGTGACATTATCTTCCCGTGCCGTTGTCAGACACACGGTAGGTGACACTGTTCACTGTAAAATAGTGGGCTCACGCAACATATTTAATTTGACATTCCAAACTATTTCTCCACGTTGGAGTACGGGTGAAATGTACTGCATGTACATCCTGCAAAAATTATTTGTAACATGGGAACCAAATAGAATTTGTATCGTTCATTTACAAATTAGGTACAAACTGAAATTGATCCATAATAGAGGTTTTTTTTTTAGTTAGATCGCGTAAATATATAAATGTGTCGTTAAAACCCGCCACCACCCGACACAGCCAACTAGTCAGGCTTGTCACGTAAACAGAACGTGGCCAATTCGTCACTAGTACAGCACTCGTGTATAGTGTATAGTGTAGTGTATAGTAGTGTAGTGTATAGTGTAGTGTATAGTAGTGTAGTGTATAGTAGTGTAGTGTAGAGTAGTGTAGTGTATAGTGTAGTGTATAGTGTAGTGTATAGTGTAGTGTATAGTGTAGTGTATAGTATAGTGTATAGTAGTGTAGTGTATAGTGTAGTGTATAGTAGTGTAGTGTATAGTGTAGTGTACTAGTACAGCACACCGTTGTGTTGGAGAGCCAAGCCACAACATTTACAAACTGAGTACGACGTTTCGCCAGTAATTACAACCAGCTTCATCATGAAACCATCAAAAATCCGACACGCACTGAGACCTAAATCTCGCATCTCAGCGGTGGCGGCTCCAACGGGAACCAGCGTGGGTTAGGCAACAGATCCCGTTCGGCATTCGGCTCGCAAAGCACGCGACGTGGGTTGCGATGCTGTCAGCGCACTGAGAGACGCGTCTGTCTGTCTGTCTGTCCGAACGTGACGTTTCATCTCGGACACAGACGCAGAGAGACAGAGAGAGGGAGACAGATACGGAGAGACAGAGAAAGAGACACAGAGAGAGACACCGAGAGTGAGAGACACAGAGAGAGACGGAGACAGAGAGACAGAGAGAGACACACACAGACACACAGACACAGAGATACAGAGAGAGAGGGAGACAGAGAAAGAGAAGGAGACACAGAGAGAGACACCGAGAGTGAGGGAGACATAGAGACACCGAGAGAGACGGAGACAGAGAGACAGAGACACACACAGACACAGAGAGACAGAGAGACAGAGACACACACAGACACAGAGAGACAGAGAGAGAGACAGACACAGAGAGACAGAGAGAGACACAGACACAGAGAGACAGAGAGAGAGGGAGACAGAGAGACAGAGAAAGAGACACAGAGAGAGACACGGAGAGTGAGGGAGACGGAGAGACACAGAGAGACAGAGAGAGAGACAGACACAGAGAGACAGAGAGAGACACAGACACAGAGAGACAGAGAGAGAGGGAGACAGAGAGACAGAGAAAGAGACACAGAGAGAGACACGGAGAGTGAGGGAGACGGAGAGACACAGAGAGACAGAGAGACGGAGAGACAGAGAAAGAGGAGACAGAGAGAGACACAGAGAGCAACAGAGACAGAGAGACACAGAGAGAGACACACACAGAGAGACAGAGGGAAGGGCTTCATCGATCGCTTTTAAGAATCCCTCGTCGGTACTTTTTGATCGCCACGACCTTCGGGGGGGTCAACTGAGGTCGTCGATCAAGCAATGCGGTCACTTCCGGGGACTGTCTGCCGGAGTGCTGCTGGAATCGAGACCCCTCCCCCCTCTCCCCACCGCCCTCTCCCCCACACCCCTCTCCCCCCACCCCCCTCTCCCACCCCCCTCTCCCCCCACCCCCTCTCCCCCCACCCCCCTCTCTCCACCCCCCTCTCCCCCCACCCCCTCTCCCCCCACCCCCCTCTCTCCATCCCCCTCTCCCCCCACCCCCCCCTCCCCCCACCCCCCTCTCTCCATCCCCCTCTCCCCCCACCCCTTCTCCCCCCACCCCCCTCTCTCCATCCCCCTCTCCCCCCACCCCCCTCTCCCCCCTCTCCCCTCACCCCGTCTCCCCCCACCCCCCTCTCCCCGCACCCACCCTCTCTCCACCCCCCCCACCCCCAGCGTTGCCTTGGGGAGCGCGATATTTAAGCACATGTCGACAGCGTCATGGAATTGGCCTATAAATGTCGTGCGGAGTTAAGTCGGTGGGGGGGTGGTGGTGGTGGTGGTGTTTGCCTCGGTGCGATGGTTATGTAAGGGGAAACACGGCGACGCCGCTATGAATGCGGGCGGCGGGCACGAGCACGAACACACACACAACAAAAAAAGTGATTACAAACAAAATCGAGCTCGCTATTTTTGGGAGGTGACCCTGGTGGCTTAAGGAGGTCGGAGCGCTGAGCCGGCACCGCCGAGAGGCCGGGTTCGAGTCCAGGATTCAGCCGACCGTGAGTAATAGCGGCTTGCCAAAGCGCAGCGAGTTGATGGATGTCAGCCCCGGTCACCACTGAGTGCACCGAAACATAATTCAAAGTCGGCTCGGAAACTTTACTTGGCTAAATTAAGAATTCTCGGTTTTTGAGGCCAGGATTCAGCCGCCCGTCAGTAAAGCGGGTTGCCATGCGTGGCGAGTTGATGGTGTCAGCCCGGTCACTTAAAGCACGTTACAACGACAAAAATGAAGCCCGTCACATGGAATGTGTTTCCGTCCACTTAGATTTGGCAACATTTCAGCACTGAGAGTTCAATATATCGGTTTGACTGCCACGTGATGAACATTTCTCTATACCAGGACATGTAAAGAAAGTACAGTCTACGTAGTGCCGATACAAACTTTCAGTTGAAGGGATCTCAGAAATAGTTCTGTGATGTCACCTTCCACATGCCCTCCTCTGTCACGGGGTGATGTATTGGTCCGCGAGAGCCCCGAATGGGCACTGCATCAGTTGTGCCGATGGCACAACTGATTGTGCCGATGGCACAACTGTAATAATAAGCTTGGGAAAACAGATTTGTATTAATGTTTTTTTTGTCTAGCCACAACGCTCCGTTCTGTTTTTAGGCCCACACCCGAGACGTTTGGCTGGGCTCTAGCTTCTGCGTAACTGCACCGATGATCCGGAACTCTCCCCCATTGCACACAAGCAACAGCAGCAGCAGCCAATTACCCTGCACCTTAAAGTAAGAAGGTCAAGGCTCTCACCTGTCCAGGTGTTCTCCTGTTCAAGCTCTTACCCGTTCGGGCGTTCATCTGTCCAGGCTTTCTCTGTCACTTGTGTTCAGGCTCACTAATCGCACTTTCCCCAGTCGGCACAGGCGGGCTGGGCATTTAAGTGACTGTAGCCACATTTGTTGAATTGTTGTTGACTGATTCAAAACGCATGAATACTTTTGAGTGAATAAACATCTATTAGCACTCGCGGGCAATTTAATTCACAATTTTCAAACGCTCCGTCGCACGCGAATGTATGTGCTTCTGTTTTTAAACGGCACTTTGGACGGTTAATTCGGAATTAACACCGAGCACGAATGCCCGTCAAGGGGAGGCCACGCGAACTGCTTGGCTGCCCTATTCCATAGTGAAAATTATATTAATCTCTTCCCTGCTGTGACACGGAACGGAAATTTTACCCAAAATAAAAAAAAATGTTAATCCACGTTGAATGAAAATTAGTGGCGTTTTACAAATTTTCCACCTCTTCTTTGACGCGTGTGTTGGTGATTTTGAACATTTAGAGCAGCGACGCAGTGACTCGAGTCCGCTTTCTACGCACGGCTAACATCAGCTGCAAGTAAAACGGTGGATCGGTCATGAACCCACGTACGCTCTCTTATCCGCGCGTTCCTCGTTCTTTCTCACAACGCGATTCCATGCTTGACATCTCTCCATGCTGCCATGCTTCATGGAGAGATGCAATGCTTGGAATTACACAGAGACACGGAAAGAAGAACACATGCTTTCGTGCCATTTGCATATACTTTGCATACATTCAACAATAATTATTCTCACGCATACAATTCCACGCGCGCATTGTGAGCATACAACGCTTAGTAATGCGCTTCCAGATGTGCCCAACACTCTTACGCCTTGGCGTCACTTTTTGATCACTCGGGAGTTGAGCGGTGGGATACAGGGGAGGTGGAGGGGTTTGCTCAGAGGCTGCTCCGAGGCCCCAAAATGAAATCCAGGCAGCCGCCTTTTACTGAATGCGGCATCTCAGACGCAGTGAGATTTCTCGTCTCAGCCCAGACACCACCAACACAACAACAACAAAAAACCCCCCAACACCTTAAGTTCGGTTCTGCACTGAATGTTTTCCCCGTGGTCGTGACGATTTCATTCCGGGTCCTCCCGGTTATCCCCTCCACATTGAGAATCAACGGGCGTCTTAGAGCTGTTTGACTGCTGTGCATTTCCACGTGATGATAATAAACCATACTCTTTGGTTCTATTCGGTAAAGTCACGTAGGTAAAAAAATAAATACAAATCACGACGTTTCGGCCACAACACAAGCGGCCTTCATCGGGTGAAGGGACTGGACTGTCCAGAGGACAGCGTTGGAATGGACAGTTCAGTCACCTTCACCTGAAGAAGGCCGCTTGTGTTGTGGCCGAAACGTCGTGATTTTCTGTTATTTTATTTTTACCTACGTGACTTTACCGAATAGAACCAAAGAGTATGGATCCTTGCAGTCACGAAAGCTTCAAATCTGGATAATAAACCACCTCGTCCGGCGATGATTTGTGGCCAGGTCGCTTTCTGAAAAAGAGCTCTATAGCTGAGTGAGTCTTGCCTGGTAAAAATACAAAGTTAGTTAGTTAATAGACTGGAGGAACTTGAAGGGCCACTCAGAGTCGCTTTCTGTAGCCCACCCCCCTCTTTCCTTCACCCCCTCCCCCCATGCCACCATGGACTAGGCCTCCCCCCCCGTCACAATGTGTCCTCTACTTGCTACGAGCTCTCAGGTGTGCCCGGATTGTTCACAAAGCGTGGACACGTTGCGACAGCTCCTGTGCAAGTCCTCCCCTGTCTATGTTGTCTCTCCGCGCTCCCATCATCTCTCGCCGCCTGGCGTTGCGACGAGCCAATCGTCTGCGATCTGCGTCTCGTGTAAACAAAATAATACTAATCTTCTTCTTCTTCATTGTGCGGCTGATGCTGATGTACGAAATTTGGACGAACGTCGCTCTCAACGAAAACAGCGATGCTTGGACTCTGCGAATAAGCTCACCCCACACACCCACCCACCATCACTGTCACCCCTCCCCCAACCACCCACCCACCACCATCCCGCTGCCGTTTCTCCGCTGCGCCCTTCATGCAGATGCGGCGACGACGCCGGCGGTGGCGAGGGTCACGGCAACGTGGCTCGTGAGCGGTGGGAGGCGTGCGAGCCGCATTAGCATGCAGCTCGCACGCCGCCAGAGAGCCACAGCGAGAGAGCGCCGCAGACGAACGATGTCGGATTGGTGACCTCCTCCTCCACCTCCTCTCTCTGCCTCGTTGTCACGTCAGGCCCCTCCCCGACCTCCACCCACCTCTCACCCATCTCCCACCCACCTCTCACCCACCTCTCATCCCACCTCTCACCCACCTCTCATCCCACCTCTCACCCACCTCTCATCCCACCTCTCACCCACCTCTCATCCCACCTCTCACCCACCTCCACCCACCTCTCATCCCACCTCTCACCCATCTCCCACCCACCTCTCACCCATCTCCCACCCACCTCCCACCCACCTCTCACCCATCTCCCACCCACCTCCCACCTACCTCTCATCCCACCTCCCACCCACTTCTCACCCACCTCCCACCCACCTCTCACCCATCTCCCACCCACCTCCACCCATCTCCCACCCACCTCCCACCCACCTCTCACCCACCTCCCACCCACCTCTCACCCATCTCCCACCCACCTCTCACCCAAATCTGGGAGTTTTTTTCTTGTTTCGCGCGTCGACTGCGCTCGCTGTGACCGTCACGCCCCATAGAATCAGCGGCGTCTTAGAGCGTGGGCGGGAGGGAGTGGGGGGAGTGGGGGGAGGGAGTGGGGGGAGGGAGTGGGGGAGAGAGTGGGGAGAGAGAGTGGGGGGAGGGAGGGATGAAGGGAGTGGGGGGAGGGAGTGGGGGAGAGAGTGGGGGGAGAGAGGCAGGGATGAAGGGAGGGAGTTGTGGGAGATAGGGAGGGAGTGGGGGGAGGGAGGGGGGAGTGGGGGGAGGGAGTGGGGGGGAGGGAGTGTGGGAGAGAGTGGGAGGAGGGAGGGAGTGGTGGGAGATAGGGAGTGGGATTGGGGGGAGGGAGTGAGTGGGGGGAGGGAGGGAGTGGGGGGAGGGTGTGGGAGGAGGGAGTGGTGGGAGATAGGGAGGGAGTGGGGGGAGGGAGTGGGGGGAGGGGGGCTGAGTCCCCCCCCCGCCTGCTCCAGGCTCATCCCCCCCTCCCCTCCGCCACCTTCATCAAGGATGGAGTGAGCGAAGCATTGACTGTGCCGTGCCCCCCTCCCCCCGAGGTGTTATATAACCCCCCCTCCCCCTGCATGTTAGCAATGTGACGCTAGCCAGGTGTTTCACCTTGACCAGCGTGCCTTGACCAACACGGTTAAGTATGGTCACAACAACAACAACAACACAAAAACAACAACACAAAAACAACAACAACAAAAACAACAACAACAACAACGCTCGGTCGTGACAGACAACACAGGGTGCAGAGGCGACCTTCATCCAGCAGCTCATTGAAATCTACCCGCAAATAATCCCCCAGATTTTCCGCCGCTCTACATTATCGCTCCGTTTAGCGGTGCGTGGTGTTTTCCTGCGGACGCTCTCCTCTCCGGCCGCGCATGATGCGTGCGGTGGTCACCCTCCCATTTCCAGCTCGCCAAGCCGATGGCTACCCCTCTGACCCGTGCCGCCGTGACCGCCCTTCATAGGTGACTCTCGCCAAGCGGCACTTGCTCCACCAGCTTGTTAAGGCTATCCAGTGGGGTGGCACGTGTTGGGGCGGTGGTGGCGGTGGAACCTTTGCCTTTGCAGCGTTGCGCGTACCGTGGCGGAGCGTCCAGGAAGGTTAGGTTGAGCCGCGACACGGTCTCGTCGCACATCTCGTACGCCATCGCCGTTGAGTACCTCTCCATGCGCGACAGGCTCAGGTCGCCGTGAGAGCCGCTGTACGAGAAGCCGTCCTGCCCTGCTCCGCCAGACACGGCGACAGCGTCCCGTGCGGCGGTCGCGCGGGGTCACGCGAGGTCACTCTCGGTCGCGCGGGGTCACGCGAGGTCACTCTCGGTCGCGCGGGGTCACGCGAGGCCACTCTCGGTCACACACACACATGGTCACTCGGCCACTCGGTCACGCGAGGCCACGCTCACGGTCACTCAGGTACACACGGTCACGCAGGGTCACTCGGCCACGCGAGGTCAATCGGTCACGCGCGGGCGTCCGCTTAATCGCCGGCCGCGGCCACGTTCAATCCGCTGCTGGATGAAGGGTTCGGCAAGCCGATGCCGTCTCTCGGGGTCTTGCGTTGCGATGATCCACGTGGGCAAGCCGGATCGGAGACAGCCGCCCCTGGATTGCAGGTGACGCGCGATGGTGTTGCATTGATAATATTAATTTAGATTTATAAGGGACCCTTAAGGAATGGCTCACAGTAATTGCACGAGACGTATATGTGTAAAGCCCTTGCGTCAGTCGACTCGCTGTTGGACATGGGCTGTCATCTCTCCTGGTGATAAAAAAAAATCCACAAAATTCCACGGGAGCAAGAAGATAAAGGGGCCCTACGTAAATAAATATTCATTCATATTAAAACACATTTTTAACTTGCACAATAAAGTAATTGTATTTTTTCAGTTGCTATACAGCCAGATAACCTTAAACACCCAGTCGTTCGTAAAAGTTGAATGCGGTATAGGACTATAGCGATGGAGCAAGTGCAGAATCACTGAACCGGAATTGGTAGCTTGAACGCATTTAGCGTGGGGCCCTTGAAAGTGCGGGGCCCGTAGCTGCTACACATGTAGTAGCTGCTACACACGTAGTATCTGCTACACACGGAGTAGCTGCTACACACATAGTCGCAGCTACACACGTAGTAGCTGCTACACACGTAGTAGCTGCTACACACGGAGTAGCTGCTACACACGTAGTAGCTGCTACACATGTAGTAGCTGCTACACACGGAGTAGCTGCTACACACGGAGTAGCTGCTACACACGTAGTAGCTGCTACACACGTATTAGCTGCTACACACGTAGTAGCTGCTACACACGTAGTAGCTGCTACACACGTATTAGCTGCTACACACGCAGTAGCTGCTACACACGTAGTAGCTGCAATACACACGTAGTCGCTGCTACACATGTAGTAGCTGCTACACATGTAGTAGCTGCTACAGATGTAGTAGCTGCTACACGTGGTAGCTGCTACACATGGAGTAGCTGCTACACATGTAGTAGCTGCTACACATGGAGTAGCTGCTACACACGTAGTAGCTGCTACACACGTAGTAGCTGCTACACACATAGTCGCAGCTACACACGTAGTAGCTGCTACACACGTATTAGCTGCTACACACGCAGTAGCTGCTACACACGCAGTAGCTGCTACACACGTAGTAGCTGTTTCACACGTAGTAGCTGCTACACACGTAGTAGCTGCTACACACGTAGCTACTACATATGTAGCTATTACATATGTAGTTACTTATGCCAGTTGCACAAGTGGCTACATATGTAAGCTACTACACTTAGATTGTAAAGGCCACCGATTGATCGATCGATTGGCCGCGATGACGATTCGTCAGCTTGCCGTGCCGATCCCGGCTCTCTCTGCGTGCGTGTGATCACGTGGTCTTGGCAGGTGGAGAGCAAAGCCACAACATTTACAATGTGATTACGGCGTTTCGCCAGTAATTACAACCAGCTTTATCAGGCGACAGCCAGAATTGGGGAGATTTGTGTGGATCGTAAATGTCGTGGCTTTACGCGATCTAACCCAGAGGAACCTGCATTATGTACCTCGAGCTGTTGACATTCTCCTGAGATCTGAACCACCAACCCTGAGCCAGATCGTGCCCACTCATTGCTTCGAGCGCTGCACGCCGCTCGCATCTGGAACGAGTTGCGTTCCCTCCGCTATAGCCGGCAGGACGTGCGGCAGGATCGGGATGAAACTATACGAAACAATGTTTTATTTTATTTTTTTATTTTACCAGGTAAGACCCTTTGAGCTATACAGCTGGGGTTTTTATTTTTTCAGAAGCCACCTGGTAACATATGACGGCTCAAGGAACTGGCTTATCACGTGGAAATGTATGGCACCCAAATACTACAAACGCGTGATGTTGATTCTAAATGTGGAGGAAAAACACGGAGGACCTGAAGAAAAATCCACGTGACCATGGAGAGAGGTACATGCACATTCCAAATATACAGCAGGCGTCAGGGTCCGGATCGAACCCACGACCTCCTGTGTACCAGGCGAGGGAGTTAACATCTCCTAGTCACCGTGGTGATGATGTTGGAACCCACGACCTCCTGTGTACCAGGCGAGGGAGTTAACATCTCCTAGCCACCGTGGTGATGATGTTCGAACCCACGACCTCCTGTGTACCAGGCGAGGGAGTTGACATCTCCTAGTCACCGTGGTGATGATGTTCGAACCCACGACCTCCTGTGTACCAGGCGAGGGAGTTAACATCTCCTAGTCACCATGGTGATGATGTTCGAACCCACGACCTCCTGTGTAACAGGCGAGGGAGTTAACATCTCCTAGCCACCGTGGTGATGATGTTCGAACCCACGACCTCCTGTGTACCAGGCGAGGGAGTTAACATCTCCTAGCCACCGTGGTGATGATGTTCGAACCCACGACCTCCTGTGCACCAGGCGAGGGAGTTAACATCTCCTAGTCACCGTGGTGATGATGTTCGAACTCACGACCTCATGTGTACCAGGCGAGGGAGTTAACATCTCCTAGTCACCGTGGTGATGATGTTCGAACCCACGACCTCCTGTGTACCAGGCGAGGGAGTTAACATCTCCTAGTCACCGTGGTGATGATGTTCGAACCCACGACCTCATGTGTACCAGGCGAGGGAGTTAACATCTCCTAGTCACCGTGGTGATGATGTTCGAACCCACGACCTCCTGTGTACCAGGCGAGGGAGTTAACATCTCCTAGCCACCGTGGTGATGATGTTCGAACCCACGACCTCCTGTGTACCAGGCGAGGGAGTTAACATATCCTAGTCACCGTGGTGATGATGTTCGAACCCACGACCTCCTGTGTACCAGTCGAGGGAGTTAACATCTCCTAGCCACCGTGGTGATGATGTTCGAACCCACGACCTCCTGTGTACCAGGCGAGGGAGTTAACATCTCCTAGTCACCGTGGTGATGATGTTCTAACCCACGACCTCCTGTGTACCAGGCGAGGGAGTTAACATCTCCTAGCCACCGTGGTGATGATGTTCGAACCCACGACCTCCTGTGTACCAGGCGAGGGAGTTAACATCTCCTAGCCACCGTGGTGATGATGTTCGAACCCACGACCTCCTGTGTACCAGGCGAGGGAGTTAACATCTCCTAGCCAGGGAGAGTCGAACGCGGTCCGACCTTTCGGCCCAAAGTTAAAATCCTCCGGAGCGCAACGAGGGGACAAAAGCGGCGGGGTAGCGGGGTGGGGGGATGGGGAGGGGGTGGGGGGATGGGGGGGGAGGAGGTGGGGGGGGTACTGGGATGGGGGGGAGGGGGTCACCTGCGGTGGGCAGCGAGCCGAGCTGCGAGCCCCGTGCCGTGGAGCGGCCGTCCTTCTTGAGGCTGCCGGCGACGATGGTGACGCACGACAGTAGCAGCACGAGGCCGATGACCATGCCGGCCACGACGAGGGGCGACACGAGCAGGCTGGCGCCCTCGCCCGCACCGCCCCCGACCCCGATGCCGTCCACCGCCACAGCGGCGGCTCCCGCGCTCATCCCCCCGGCGCCGAACCCCCCGGCGCTGAACCCCGGCGCCGCCGACTCGCTGTGGTTGGACGCCGCCGCCACCTCTGGGTGAGCGTCCGACAAGGCGCGGTCATCGGCGTGCTTATACAAGGGGTAGGGGGTGGTGGTGGTGGGGGTGATGGTGGTGGTGATGGTGGTGGTGGTGGTGATGGTGGTGGTGATGGTTGTGATGGTGGTGGTGGTGGTGG
This sequence comes from Petromyzon marinus, assembly GCF_048934315.1. Classification (NCBI taxonomy): domain Eukaryota; kingdom Metazoa; phylum Chordata; class Hyperoartia; order Petromyzontiformes; family Petromyzontidae; genus Petromyzon; species Petromyzon marinus. The sequence continues at coordinate 3,895,829 of NC_133711.1, read as the reverse complement.
TGATGGTGGTGATGGTGGTGGTGATGGTGGTGATGGTGGTGATGGTGGTGGTGGTGATGGTGATGGTGATGGTGGTGATGGTGGGTTGATGGTGGTGGTGATGATGGTGGTGGTGATGGTGGTGATGGTGGTGATGGTGGTGGTGGTGATGGTGATGATGATGGTGATGGTGGTGATGGTGGTGGTGATGGTGATGGTGGTGATGGTGGGTTGATGGTGGTGGTGATGATGGTGATGGTGGTGATGGTGGTGGTGGTGATGGTGGTGATGGTGGTGGTGGTGATGGTGGTGGTGGTGATGGTGGTGGTGGTGATGGTGGTGATGGTGGTGGTGGTGATGGTGGGTTGATGGTGGTGGTGATGATGGTGATGGTGGTGATGGTGGTGGTGGTGATGGTGGTGGTGGTGGGGGTGGTGGTGGGGGTGGTGGTGATGGTGGTGGGGGTGGTGATGGTGGTGGGGGTGGGTGATGGTGGTGGTGATGGTGGTAGGGGTGGTGATGGTGATGGTGGTGGTGATGGTGAAGGTGGTGATGGTGGTGGTGATGGTGGTGATGATGTTGATGGTGGTGATGGTGGTGGTGATGGTTGTGATGGTGGTGGTGGTGATGGTGGTGGTGGTGGTGATGGTGGTGATGGTGGGGGTGGTGATGGTGATGGTGGTGATGGTGATGGTGGTGATGGTGGTGATGGTGATGGTGGTGATGGTGGTGGTGATGGTGGTGGTGATGGTGAAGGTGGTGATGGTGGTGGTGATGGTGGTGATGATGTTGATGGTGGTGATGGTGGTGGTGATGGTTGTGATGGTGGTGGTGGTGATGGTGGTGGTGGTGGTGATGGTGGTGATGGTGGGGGTGGTGATGGTGATGGTGGTGGTGGTGATGGTGGTGATGGTGGGGGTGGTGATGGTGATGGTGGTGGTGATGGTGGTGATGGTGATGGTGGTGATGATGGTGGTGGTGATGGTGGTGATGGTGGTGGTGGTGATGGTGGTGGTGATGGTGGTGATGGTGATGGTGGTGATGGTGGTGGTGGTGGTGATGGTGGTGATGGTGGGGGTGGTGATGGTGATGGTGGTGATGGTGGTGGTGGTGATGGTGGGTTGATGGTGGTGGTGATGGTGGTGATGGTGATGGTGGTGATGGTGGTGATGGTGGTGATGGTGGTGGTGGTGGTGATGGTGGTGGTGGTGATGGTGGTGGTGATGGTGGTGATGGTGGTGGTGGTGATGGTGGTGGTGGTAGTGATGGTGGTGATGGTGGGGGTGATGGTGATGGTGGTGATGGTGGTGGTGGTGATGGTGGTGATGGTGGTGGTGATGGTGGTGATGGTGGTGATGGTGGTGATGGTGATGGTGGTGATGGTGGTGATGGTGATGGTGGTGATGGTGGTGGTGATGGTGGTGGTGATGGTGAAGGTGGTGATGGTGGTGGTGATGGTGGTGATGATGTTGATGGTGGTGATGGTGGTGGTGATGGTTGTGATGGTGGTGGTGGTGATGGTGGTGGTGGTGATGGTGGTGATGGTGGGGGTGGTGATGGTGATGGTGGTGGTGGTGATGGTGGTGATGGTGGGGGTGGTGATGGTGATGGTGGTGGTGATGGTGGTGATGGTGATGGTGGTGATGATGGTGGTGGTGATGGTGGTGATGGTGGTGGTGGTGATGGTGGTGGTGATGGTGGTGATGGTGATGGTGGTGATGGTGGTGGTGGTGGTGATGGTGGTGATGGTGGGGGTGGTGATGGTGATGGTGGTGATGGTGGTGGTGGTGATGGTGGGTTGATGGTGGTGGTGATGGTGGTGATGGTGATGGTGGTGATGGTGGTGATGGTGGTGATGGTGGTGGTGGTGGTGATGGTGGTGGTGGTGATGGTGGTGGTGATGGTGGTGATGGTGGTGGTGGTGATGGTGGTGGTGGTAGTGATGGTGGTGATGGTGGGGGTGATGGTGATGGTGGTGATGGTGGTGGTGGTGATGGTGGTGATGGTGGTGGTGATGGTGGTGATGGTGGTGGTGGTGATGGTGGTGGTGTGATGGTGGTGGTGGTGATGGTGGTGATGGTGGTGGTGGTGATGGTGGTGATGGTGATGGTGTGATGGTGGTGGTGGTGGTGGTGGTGGTGATGGTGGTGATGGTGATGGTGGTGATGGTGATGGTGGTGATGGTGGTGATGGTGCTGATGGTGGTGGTGATGGTGGTGGTGGTGGTGGTGATGGTGGTGATGGTGATGGTGGTGATGGTGGTGGTGGTGATGGTGGTGATGGTGGTGGTGATGGTGGTGATGGTGGTGATGGTGGTGGTGATGGTGGTGGTGATGATGGTGGTGATGGTGGTGATGGTGGTGGTGATACCCAAAACATTCCCTATTTTATGTGTTTCCTTGTAAGGGGAACGTCCATAAATGACGTCACGCGATTTTGGACGATTTTGACCCCCCCCCCCTCGTCACACGGCGTCACAAAAAGTCAGACCCCCCCTTAAATATGACGTCACAAAGCTCTACCCCCCCACCCCCCTCCCCAAAACCATATTTCCATTTTGAAAATAAAACGTGCTTCAAATCACTTTAAACTGTTGTGTCATTGTAATGCGTATTTAATGTGGCGCCGCACTCTGATGTTGTAGGAGAAAACATTTATGAAGAAGTAAATTTAATTAAGTAGAACGTGTTGTCTATATTTATTTAAAGTTGCGCATTTTGATGTGACGTCACATTTCTCAACCCCCCCCCCTCCCCCCCTCGTCACACATCGTCACAAATGTCTGACCTTCCCCCCCTCCCCCCCTCCCCCCCTAGGTGCGTGACGTCATTTATGGACGGCCCCTAAGGCCACGCGGGGTTCTTATCGACGAACGAGTTGCGTTTGAATTTCGATTTAAAGCTTTCGTGACTGCAATGATTCATCTTCTTTGGTTCTTTCGGTAAAGTCACGTAGAATGAGAATAAAATAATAAATTGATAAAATAAAATAACGCAATAATATTCTCACGACGTTTCGGCCACAACACAAGCGGCCTTCATCAGGTGAAGGGACGAGACTGTCTGGTAGGACACTCCAGCGCTGTCCTACCAGACAGTCTCGTCCCTTCACCTTGTGTTGTGGCCGAAACGTCGTGAGAATATTATCGTGTTATTTTATTTTATCAATTTATTATTTTATTCTCATTCTACGTGACTTTACCGAAAGAACCCAAGAAGAGTTGCGTTTGTTTCTGTTGATTGTGCAACATTGCCAACGGGGCAGCGGCAGCATCGCCAAACAATTTCGTTGACCGTACACCGCCATTCACGCAGACGGCGCCTCACAGCGCTTGCACGCGTGCCTTGCACGCGGACGCGCGCGTGTCTAGATCGCGATGCTTTCGGCCAATTCACGGACCTGTTCGCAAGCGCGCCGGAGGAAACCGGTAGCACGCGGGCAAAATACGCACGCGTGCGAGGAAGCAACTCTCTCCCCCCCCCCCCCTCCACCCCATCCCGATGGGACAGATGGAGATTGGTGCTCACTTCGCTGGGTCGCCGTTCTCCTTGTGAGCCACGGGGTGCGGCCATGGAAAGGGAGTTTGACGAAACTAAAACTTTACTTTTTTATTTATGTATTTCTTTTACAAGGTATCGGCTCACTGAGCTCCGTAGCTCTTTTTCGAAAGCGACCTGGCCATCATAAATGATAACCAGGCGAAGCGTGCTTATTGCGTGGAAACGTATGGCAGCCAAACACTAAAAACGCGTGATGTTGATTCTAAATGCGGAGGAACCACGCGACCACGGGGAGAGAGACACCGCAAACTCCAAATATACAGCAGCAGGCGTCAGGGTCGGGATCGAACCCACGACCCTCCTGCATACCAGGCGAGGTAGTTAACATCTCCGAGCCACCGTGGTTATGATGAGAGAGAGAGACACCGCAAACTCCAAATATACAGCAGGCGTCAGGGTCGGGATCGAACCCACGACCTCTTGCATACCAGGCGAGGTAGTTAACATCTCCGAGCCACCGTGGTTATGATGAGAGAGAGAGACACCGCAAACTCCAAATATACAGCAGGCGTCAGGGTCGGGATCGAACCCACGACCTCCTGCATACCAGGCGAGGTAGTTAACATCTCCTAGCCACCGTGATGTGATCCACACTCACGCGAGCAGACGAGGGGCAGGTCCCAGCCGCACTCGCGCGCGAGCAGACACTGCAGCTCCTCAATGATGCAGTGTCCGTCGCGACAACGCAGCTCATCCTGGCCACACGACGCCTCCTCCTCCTCCTCCTCGTCCCGCGAGTCTGACGTTCACACAGTGGGGAGGGGGGCACGTGGGTTGTGGGGGGGGGTGTGCAGGGAGCGGCGGTGCAGGGAGGGGGGTGGAGATGATAGAAACATGAGTTTGGAGCAGTGTTGTTCACTAAATTTCACAGGGGGAGGGGGGGGGGCGGTGGGCTACTTTCGCCGCAAAGACATCATCGGTGTGAGGGCCTCCACACATTTGAAACCATTGGGGGTTGACAGCAGCACAACGATGGGGTGCGTCTGGGGCCACATAGTGGCCCGCGGGCCTTGCAATGAAGAACGCCGGTTTGGAGTGTTTCGCCGCTCTAAATGTCCACGCGATAAGCCACTTCGTTGAGCTGTCATTTCGTGGCAAGGTCGCTTCTGAAAAGGCGGCCAATAGCTAAGTGGGCCTTACCTGGTAAAAAATAAAATAAAATAAATTGTTTCGTTTTATTTTTTTATCGATTTTTGTTGCTTGACGATGGTCAATGCGGGTTGACGAAGGCCAGCAGGCAAAGTGCGTGTACAACAGAGCACGTTGCTCCAAGGCCCCTCTCTGCCTTATTACAACTTTGCCGAACATTTCGATGGAGTCAAATATGTTTTTTGTTTTTTTAATGTTTGAGTCTTCGTCGCCGGCGTCTTTAGCTTGATCCACATTCCATACGCCTGCCGATTTTCTTTTCTGTTTTTACTTACTTACCAAAGTACAGAACCTCCAATCCCTCCCAGCGTGATGGAGTGTGGCTGGCATGAGCCCAGGCGCAAGAAACTGAATGGTGGGGGGCCTTGTACAATTTAATATTCCGGCGTGTAGGCCCCCCCCGCCACGCCCCGCCCCCCACTTCACCCCCGCCCCCCTCCCCCCTGCTCCCCACCGTGCGCCCCAGTGCAGGTGCACCGCCTGCACCAATCTCTAGAGCCCCCCTGCTCATCCTCGCGGGGGCTTTGGTTTCCCCATGGCCGGACGCTCTGACGTAGTGGTGGTGGTGCCGGCACGCGGGGATCGAGCGAGCGAGCGAGGGGGAGGAGGAGGAGGAGGAGAAACGGCGCTTGAAGGGGCGGCGATGGGAATCCTGAGGTGGATGCTGGAAATATCTCTAAGGGAAAGGAGGCAGAATGAAAGGGAAAACAAAGCTAGAAACTTAACGGGGGGTCACTAATGCACCTAAGTAGCTCAGGAAGGCCAATCGTGCTAATCGGAGGTGCGGGGGGAAGGACAATAACCTAAACACCGAAAATCAGCTCTAAACAAATGAGTTTTCAATTTAGAAATGGGTCTGTGGGGAGAAGAGACACAGAGGAGACCGTGAGGAGGGCTACGGAGATTGGAGACCCGTAGACTCAAAACAAAGATCCGAAGATTGACCCAGAAACCCATCGATTCACACAGAGACTCGTAGACTCACGGAGAGAGAGAGATAGAGAGAGAGGGACCCGGCAATTGACACGCAGACCGATAGCTGAGGCGGGCTTCGGAGATGCCGAAGGAACAGAGGCTGACCGGGGTGGGGGTACGGGAGGGAGCGGTGGTCGAAATGCGATGACTGTGGAAGTGGGGAGATGGGAGAACATTTTAACCGGCGCCCGCATGCAGTAACGAGACGTAATGTGCGCACCGCTGCCGAACACGGTGTCACGCATTACCGTGCAGTAATTAATGAGAGGTTCGGTTTAAAAAAAAAAAAAATACCCCCAGGAGGAGAGACTGGACTCACCGATGGTTTGGTTAAGGCCGGACGCCCATCCCACGTAAACCTCTTGGTACAGGAATGTGAGAAAGGCTGCGAGACACACACAGACACACAACAACAACACAACAACAACCGCCATTCGACACTAAGTGGCGGTGACGTCACCACGACGCTTGTGCCATGCTATGTGTTACCTTGAGGTCACGTGAAGTGTCGAAAGCCCGCTGGCAGGAAGTCACGGGGCAGATCCAGATGCCACAAATCGACTGACTGAGACGACTGGCTGATGCACCGCCTGTGCCCCCTACTGTGCCAACTTGCTGTGCTTTAGCCACCCGGCGCTCCGCTCGTTGTTGTGAGCGTCGCTCCTCCGCCCTCCGTTGTTGTTGGAGGGCGACTGCCTCCAACTGCCCAATAGCGTCCTTCACGAGCCTCCTCCAAAGAGGCCGATCTTGACACCGCTGGTACCAGTCACCGGCAAGTCCACTCAGCTCCACATCATCCTGTACCACATCACTCCATCTCTTCTCTAGCCCGTGCCGCGCCTGTTTAGCCCCCTCGATCCGGCCGAACAAATGCTGTTTAGGCATGCGGTGGCTGGGCATGCGGGCGACATGACCCAGCCAACGCAGCCTTGCCTGCCGGAGGAACTCACCGATGGGACTTTGCCCAGATCTTTCTAGGATTTGTGAGCTCCTCACACAATCCAGCCTGGTTAAACCCAGGATGGATCGTAGGCAGGCCAGCCTAAATGTTTCTAACCGGTGAAGATGTTCCATTAGGGGGGTTCACGTTTCGCAAGCGTAAATAAGGGATGGAATGACCGTGGCCGAGAAGACCTGAAGCTTAGTGCGGAGCGACAGACCAGGTAGCTTCCACGCAGCGTTACGCAACTGATGAAAAGATAATGCCGCTCGACTGATTCTGAGTGAGACCTCTGCTATCAAACGGAGCCAGTCATGAGCACACTCTCCACTCTCTCCACAGACATACACAGACATACACAGACATACACAGACATACACAGACATACACAGACATACACAGACACAAAACCTTTTATTATATTTTGGTACTGGCAAAGGAGGTCCCATGATATTCCCATTTCATTTGGCCGGGTAAGGCTCACTGAGCTATATAGCTTCTTGTTGAGAAGCGACCTGGCCACACATTATAGCTCAACGAAGCGGCGTGTCATCTGGTGTGGACATCTTAAGCAGCCAAATACTCTCGACGCGTGATGTTGATTCTAAATGTGGAGGGGAAAACCGGAGGACCCGGAGAAAAATCCGCGCGACCACGTGGAGAGAGAGAGACACCGCAAACTCCAAATATACAGCAGCAGCAGGCGTCGGGGTCGTCATTGAACCCACGTATGCCTGCATACCAGGCGAGGGAGTTCGCATCTCGTCACCGCTGTGCCCTCATCACAAAGGCTGCCAACAAGATTATCCGTGACACCACCCCCCCACCCCCCGCAACAGAAGACGTCCACAATAGGCGACGTTTTGGCCGGTGGCCCATCTCCTCCGCTACGTTTATCGGGGCTTTACCCAAACCTTTGCCCAAAAATGCTATGGCACGTTGCGTTGCTCTTCATGTTACACGCACAGTCCCTTTGTTCAATCCACCGCTGGATGAGGGCCTCCCCACCGCCCCGCAGATCGCCGTGGACGTTCTTTGACCGTACTTCACCTCGCTGGTCGGTTGACGGCAGTAGGGGAGCACACACGAGGGAGCACACGAGTACAGCACAACGATGGATTTGTATGCACTGGCAATGTACCCCCACCCGCAGCAGCCTATAGCAACCGCTTTAAGCCGGGCCGTCGCCCAACAACGTTAACGTCCATGCAGTCCCAAACCTGCTTAGCATCCAAGATCTGATGAGATCGGGGTATTCGGTGGGAGGCTTTAGCTCTGTATCGAATATAAAAATAGATTATATTTATGATTATTATTACTACACAAAAACAGCACAACACTCCCTCGACAGCACACTCGGGGTGAATCGGTACCGGGTCTTGAATCAAATCTGTAAATGGTGAGCAACCTTAACGCAACAGAACGATGATTGCAGGCTGAAGAATGTTACGTCCCTCACCCGGTGCGCAGAAAGTCGTGGTGTTCGATCCCAACCCCCGGTGCCTGTACCGTATATTTGGAGTTTGCACTAACTGCTTTTTTGTGTTCGGAATGTTACGGAGTACGTACGGTGCGAAAGAAGTTCAACATGCATGCACAACATGTAGTCGCCGTGGTCGCGTGGATTTTTTTGTCGGGCCCTTTCGTTTTGTCCTCCACATTAAGAAACGACTTGCGTTACGATTACTCGGCTGCCACTATGAATCCCCACGTGTGATTGCGACGATGATGATGATGATGATATCAGCCGCTTTGATGGGCTATCATGTGTGGCCAGGTTGTCTCTGACAAGAGAGCTAAATAGCTCAGTGGGCCTTTACCTGGCTAAATCAAATATTTGAGCATCGTATAAATATCAACCTGGCCGCTTTAAATTGCCTGATATTGAGTAAAGTTTGGAAGGAGATGCAATTGCTGATTTTATTTCGTACTTATGGACTTCATTTTGTATTGTTTCAGTGACCCCACAGTGCCATAATGTTGTCTTCCTCTCCTGGTGTGCAGGAGGTCGTGGGTTCGATCCCGACCCTGACGCCTGCTGCTGCTGTATATTTGTAGCTTGCGGTGTCTGTCTGTTGTCTGTTTGCATGTTCTCCACCGTGGTTGCGTGGATTTGTCTCCGGGTCGTCCAGATTTTTCCCCACCACACTTAGGATCAACGTGCGTTTGGGCTATTGGGCTGCTATAAATGTCCACGTGATAAGCCACTTCCGTGAGCTATCATTTGTGGCTTCTGAAAAAGAAGCCATATAGCTCAGTGGGCTTTACCTGGTGAAATTAAAATAGTTTTTTATTTGTTAACTTTTCCTAAACTTTGCACTCCTATCGTGTTTTTGTGTTGTTTGTTGTTGTTGTTGTAACGTTCTGACCGGGCCTCTACTGGCGATCTGTGAGACACTTCTTAATAGCTCATTGGATTCCTCCAGTGTAAAATAATGACTCTGATGTAGGCTAACCACCGAAAACCCCGAAACTGTACCGTGTGGATTTGCATTCCGCAAATTATTTGAGTCATCCTGTCCCCCCTCCATTCACGCCGAGCTGGGTCTAAACCCGCCACTTAGTGATTACTCACAGCGGAGATGAGCGGAAATAAACATCGCATTTCCGAGAGTGTCGCCGCATCTTAATGGGAAGATGTTTATTTACCGCAGCGGCCCGACGCCAATTAACAAAATAAAGATTCGCGTGGATTTCGCTGGATGGCAGCCTTGTCTGCGTGTGCTCATTGTCCACAGGCGTTTGACGCTTAACAGAAACACACACATATATATTCTCTAACTTTAAACACGATCCGCAATGCGCACGCATGAAAGCCGTGCTTCCGCTCGACGGCACTTCATTACTGCAACGCTCAATCGTGGGATACCAATTTTTTGGGACGGCTTCGAGTTGATAAATTTCGGGCAATTTTACGACGCTCCACGGTCGCCTATGGCTGCGGGCGGTAGCCTCGCGCGCAACGCGCTTAGCTGATGCGAATATGAAAATCCAAAGTGTCTCCCCCACCGTGTGACACACGTGCGCCTGCATGTGTGAGACACGTGCGCCTGCAATGTGTGAAAAGTAGGGGTCTGCGATAAGCCCCACCCCCCACCCCATCATCCTCCACCCCCCCCCCCCACGTTAAAAAGCAACATCACAGGGTGCAACAGCAGTGAGTTGTTGCAGCTCAAAAAAAACCTCGCCGCAACTCACTGCTCTTTCGAGGCGTCCGGCAAAAACGGATGACCAAGCGGGCAGCGTTGTTCAACATTCCCTGGCACCACGCGTCGCGACGGCTACCGCAAGACGCGACCGCGTGTCCGTCACTAGTGCTCGCCGAGCCGCGCTGTGACGGACGCACTCGTTACGCACACACAAAGTGCTCAGCACAAATGAACCACGATGCCTTGCTGATCTCGTCAAGCAGCATACACCGCCATCTCCACCAACTCCGGTTAACATCGCAGCAGCAGTGACAGCAGCGGCAAGCGGCGGGTTTTGGTTTGCTCGGCCGTCGAACAAAGGCGGCGGTCACCGCATCATCGCGCGGCGCTTTTCAGATGTGCTTTCTGCGGCCGTCTGGAACGCTCTTCCCTTCCGACGTTAGGGAGCCACTGGAGCAACGCACGCCGTTTAAATCGTCTCGGTTGTAAACGAATTTCCTTAGAACCGCTTTTTCTGCTTAGTTTGTTGCCCATCCCAAGCACCTCCGATTAGCACGGTGCGAAAGAAGTTCAACACACATCACATACAATAAATTGCATCCGCAGGTAAGACTCGGAATACAGGGACTCCTCTACATACGAACACTCGACTTACGAACTTTCAGAGATACGAACAAACCTACTCATTGGTTTTTTTTTTTCGGTAAAGTCACGTATGTAGAAATACCATAAAAATTATATTAAAATAATATAATTTTACGGTATAATACCATCAATTATATTAAAATAAAAAATATATAATTTTATGGTATTTCTACATACGTGACTTTACCGAAAAAAAAAACCAATGAGTAATTTATGCAGTCACGAAAGCTTTAATTCTTTACGAACAAACCTGTCCGTATGTCCAGTTGCCTGTTCGGATCGAGGGTCGTAAGTTTAACCACCGCGCAAATAGATGGCGTGGCGCTTATTTAGCTCCAACATTTTCCCTCTTTCAAAAGCGGCGATCTCCTTGAAGCAAATGCCGAGATTTTTGTTATATATTTTTGTTAGTAAATCAACAACGGTCGGTGATAGATTTGTATTAACTAGTGGTGCGATGGTCACGTATGTGTAAGATGTAGGCCTTTGTATAAGTTTGTCTGGTAATTACAATGGATGGTAAGCTGAAAAGTGTGCAAAGTAGTTCGGTGGAGATGATGCATCCCTCGATATCGAAAGGCTTGGCACAAGAACCACAACCTGCTCTCTGTTACATCAAAAACAAAATATCTTGTTAATTATTTTCAATTAAATTTGGTATTCAGTGAATGAGTTCACTCAAGTGGAAACTCTGCACACGTCAACCAACTGTTGAGGACCAGACTCGCATCAATGATCCTCGTGGTATTATTTGAAGTGATAATTAATTAACGTGGTGAATAAACGACTTCAGAGACAGGCGAAACTCGTGCCGTGTGAGCGAATCCGAGCGTCACCTGGCGCCGAGTGTAATCAATTAAGCACTTTTATTTTGCTGGGATGAATGCCGATTGAAATTCATTGACAAATCCTTTACTTACCAGTCAAGATGCATTTAGCCACTTGCAGTTAAATGAGCGTTGCCTACACTGACGGTTCCTGTGCTCCGCAAATGATTTGTGTGCGGAGTAAGGGTGCAGCGGTTAGCGCACTGCGCTACGAACCCGCCCATCCGGGTTCGATTCCCGCTCACGGCCACCAACATCGGCGACGATTGTCTGAACCGGTCCCGGGGTCTCCCCCGAGGTCGACTCAGCCTCAAATTGAGTACTCGGTGCGGTGTGTGAACATCGCCACTACGGAGACAAAGACAATTCGTATCGCAAGTTGTTGTGGACCTCCTCTAGGTAGACTCAGCCTTAAATATGACGTGTGAAATATAAGCACAAAGGCCGGACATGATGCCGTCCACGCAACCCATTTCTTGCACAATTTTAAGCAATAAAAGGTGCTCGCAGTCTCTACATGGTTGATATTTTTTTTGCGTGGAGCGGTGGTGCTTGTGGTTAGCTCACTGCGCATTGAACTCGGTTACTGCGGCTGGATTCCTGGCCATGGGTCTCTTGCCCTTACCCCCCTCCCTGTAGCAACCCGCATTTATCGTGGTGAAGTATAGTCAAGTGACCGCCACGACCGAGGCAGCACGGTGAGGCCTTCATCCACTCGTCGACTGACAGCGGCCTGTGAATTACTCACGAGTTCATCGTTAGTCGCGTTGATGTTTGTCTTGGGAATTACTGGGCGAGCATGAAATTGAGCGGCTTTATATTTCGTGGTGCATGTTCAAATGTGGACCGGAAATGGAATAAAATAATTAAACAATTGTGACGTCTTGATTTAAAGCTTTCGTGACTGCAGGGATTCATCTTCTTGGTTATTTCGTTAAAGTCACCACGTAGAAGGGAAACAATAAATATATATTTTTTTTATTATTTCATTGTTTCCCTTCTACGTGACTTTACCGAAAGAACCAAGAATATAACTGAGACGTCCACATATTCGTTTAAAATGATCATTGATTGCACACAATTCGCACTAAAGCCACTTGATCGTTTAACATTCCGGGCGAGGCAAACGCTGGCAAGCAAAGCCGCCGCTCATTGTTGATGAAGCAACGGGCACTCCATTCGGCCACTTCTGTTTTGATTGCTCCTGACTTTATACACATGTAGCAAATGTTCATGATCAATGCTGCCGTAGGAATTGACAATTCTGAGAATTCAGGAGCTGACCGAGGCCACCTCCTGTCGTGATTGACATCGGCGGTTGTTGAAATGAAACTGACAATCGATAGTTTGAGTGCAATCGGGTTTTTTTTGTTCATCGTTTCCCTTCTCACAGCTCCTGAGCACAGTCGAAACCAAAAGGTCAAACACGCCAAGCGGCCAGCTACAAACAGCGCGTTAGAAAGTGCAACAGATATGAGTGGGACGCGTTTTCTGAATTGAGTGTAGGTTCTACGAACTTTCAAAAAACAGAGAGACAAGGCGAGTGAATTCCGAAGCGTAGCAGCGTGAGAGAAGAAGCATAAAACATACGTAACGGGATCTTTAGTGTGGTGAGTGTGATGTTGTAGTCTGTAGTGTGGTGAGTGAGCGATGAGTGTGGTGTTGTGGTCTGTAGTGTGGTGAGTGAGTGGTGAGTGTGGTGTTGTAGTCTGTAGTGTGGTGAGTGAGTGGTGAGTGTGGTGTTGTGGTCTGTAGTGTGGTGAGTGAGTGGTGAGTGTGATGTTGTGGTGTGTAGTGTGGTAAGTGAGTGGTGAGTGTGGTGTTGTAGTCTGTAGTGTGGTGAGTGGTGAGTGTGGTGTTGTAGTCTGTAGTGTGGTGAGTGAGTGGTGAGTGTGGTGTTGTAGTTTGTAGTGTGGTGAGTGAGTGGTGAGTGTGGTGTTGTAGTCTGTAGTGTGGTGAGTGAGTGGTGAGTGAGTGGTGAGCGTGGTGTTGTAGTCTGTAGTGTGGTGAGTGAGTGATGAGTGTGATGTTGTAGTCTGTAGTGTGGTGAGTGAGTGGTGAGTGTGGTGTTGTGGTCTGTAGTGTGGTGAGTAAGTGGTGAGTGAGTGGTGAGTGTGGTGTTGTAGTCTGCAGTGTGGTGAGTGAGTGGTGAGTGTGATGTTGTAGTCTGTAGTGTGGTGAGTGAGCGGTGAGTGTGGTGTTGTGGTCTGTAGTGTGGTGAGTGAGTGGTGAGTCAGTGGTGAGTGTGGTGTTGTCGTCTGCAGTGTGGTGAGTGAGTGGTGAGTGTGATGTTGTGGTCTGTAGCGTGGTGAATGAGTGGTGAGTGTGGTGTTGTGGTCTGTAGTGTGGTGAGTGAGCGGTGAGTGTGGTGTTGTAGTCTGTAGTGTGGTGAGTGAGTGGTTAGTGTGGTGTTGTAGTCTGTAGTGTGGTGAGTGGTGAGTGTGATGTTGTGGTCTGTAGTGTGGTGAGTGAGTGGTGAGTGTGGTGTTGTGGTCTGTAGTGTGGTGAGTGAGCGGTGAGTGTGGTGTTGTAGTCTGTAGTGTGGTGAGTGAGTGGTGAGTGTGGTGTTGTAGTCTGTAGTGTGGTGAGTGGTGAGTGCGATGTTGTGGTCTGTAGTGTGGTGAGTGAGTGGTGAGTGTGATGTTTTAGTCTGTAGTGTGGTGAGTGAGTGTGGTGTTGTGGTCTGTAGTGTGGTGAGTGAGTGGTGAGTGTGGTGTTGTAGTCTGTAGTGTGGTGAGTGAGTGGTGAGTGTGGTGTTGTAGTCTGTAGTTGTGGTGAGTGAGTGGTGAGTGTGGTGTTGTAGTCTGTAGTGTGGTGAGTGAGTGGTGTGATGTTGTGGTGTGTAGTGTGGTAGGTGAGTGGTGAGTGTGGTGTTGTAGTCTGTAGTGTGGTGAGTGAGTGGTGAGTGTGGTGTTGTAGTCTGTAGTGTGGTGAGTGAGTGGTGAGTGTGGTGTTGTGGTCTGTAGTGTGGTGAGTGGTGAGTGTGGTGTTGTGGTCTGTAGTGTGGTGAGTGAGTGGTGAGTGTGGTGTTGTGGTCTGTAGTGTGGTGAGTGTGGTGTTGTGGTCTGTAGTGTGGGGAGTGAGTGGTGAGTGTGGTGCTGTAGTCTGTAGTGTGGTGAGTGAGTGGTGAGTGTGGTGTTGTGGTCTGCACAACACCACACTCACAAGTACAGCGGTGCAGTCGATTGAGGCCTCAGCATGGATGGAGAGATTAACAAGGAACGTCCATGGTTACTGTCACCATTGCAGTAACGTTACACGAGTGATAAGGAGGCAATGCGATATAAATGTGAAGGTTTTGTGAGTGTGCGTATTCATGATCATGTGTGTTTGTTTTTTCAACTTGTGTGCATGCCTGTGTGTGAATGCACGTGTGTGTGTAAATGCATGTGTGGGTAAATGCATGTGTGTGTGTGTAAATACACGTGTGTGTGTGAACGCGTATGTGTGTGTCTGCGTCAATGTGTGTGTGCATGTGTCAAGTGCACGCATGTGTGTGTGTAAATGCACGTGTGTGTGTGTGAACGTTTATGTGTGTATGTCTGCGTCAATGTGTGTGTGCATGTGTCAAGTGCACGCGTGTGTGTGTGTGAACGTTTATGTGTGTATGTCTGCGTCAATGTGTGTGTGCATGTGTCAAGTGCACGCATGTGTGTGTAAATGCGCGTGTGTGTAAATGCACGTGTGTGTGTGTGAACGTTTATGTGTGTATGTCTGCGTCAATGTGTGTGTGCATGTGTCAAGTGCACGCATGTGTGTGTGTAAATGCGCGTGTGTGTAAATGCACGTGTGTGTGTGTGTGAACGTTTATGTGTGTATGTCTGCGTCAATGTGTGTGTGCATGTGTCAAGTGCACGCGTGTGTGTGTGAACGTTTATGTGTGTATGTCTGCGTCAATGTGTGTGTGCATGTGTCAAGTGCACGTGTGTGTGTGTGTGTGTGAACGCGTGTGTGTGTGTGAACGCGTGTGTGTGTGTGAACGCGTGTGTGGGGAGCGGTGGCAAAGCGGTTAGCGCATTGCACCACGAACCCAGCAACACGAGTTCGCTTCTCGCTCACGGCCAACACCAGTGACGATTATCTGAATCGGTCCTGGGCCTCCCCTAGGTAGACTAAGCCTCAAATGAGTATCCGATGCGGTGTATAAGCATCGCTGCTGGAGAGACAAAGGCGGTCGGGCATAGTGCCGGCCACCCACCCCTCACGTGTGTCGCCTTCATAAGTGCTCGCGAACAGCACTTGCCCCAAAAGTCTGTTAAATTCTCTACGGGGGATCTTTGTCTTTGTGTTACGCACGCACAGTGTGCGCGTGCTCTTGAACACGTGTGTGTGCGCATGTGCATGAATGTGTTTGTGTGCATGAGCGTGTGTGTGTGTGTGCGAATGTGTGTGCGAGTGTGTGTGCATGAATGTGTGTGCGTGCATGAATGTGTGTGTGTGCATGAGTGTGTGTGTGCATGAATGTGTGTGCATGAGTGTGTGTGTGTGCATGAGTGTGTGTGCATGAATGTGTGTGTGCATGAATATGTTTGTGTGTGCATGAATATGTGTGTGTGCGTATGTGTGTGCGTGTGTACATGAATGTGTGTGTGTGCATGTGTGTGTGTGTGCATGAGTGTGTGTGCATGAATGTGTGTGTGTGTGCATGAATGTGTGTGTGTGCATGAATGTGTGTGTGTGAATGTGTGTGTGTGTGCATGTGTGTGTGTGCATGTGTGTGTGTGCATGTGTGTGTGCATGAATGTGTGTGTGTGCATGTGTGTGTGTGTGTACATGAATGTGTGTGTGTGCATGAATGTGTGTGTGTGAATGAATGTGTGTGTGTGCATGAGTGTGTGTGTGTGTGAATGAATGTGTGTGTGTGCATGAGTGTGTGTGTGTGAATGAATGTGTGTGTGTACATGAATGTGTGCGTACATGAATGTGTGTGTGTACATGAATGTGTGTGTGTACATGAATGTGTGTGTGTGCATGAGTGTGTGTGTGCATGAATGTGTGGGTGTGAATGAATGTGTGTGTGTGCATGAGTGTGCGTGTGAATGAATGTGTGTGTGTGAATGAATGTGTGGGTGTGAATGAATGTGTGTGTGTGAATGAATGAATGTGTGTGTTTGAATGAATGAATGTGTGTGTGTGTGTGCGCGCATGGACGCATTAACACTTTTGGCTTCACGCGCAATCAAAAAGAAAAGCTCTATCTGTTATTTTGCCGGCTATCTACCCGACTTGCATATTTCACGGCCCAAAAGCGAACGAATGTGTCATAGATAGCTGTAAAAATGATAATGTGTCTCTCGTAGCGTGAAGGGTGTGTGTGTGTGGCCATGTGGTATGCGGGCGCATTCACCATCGCGTTTCATGCCTCGCTGCGGAGGAGCGGTGGCGCAGCGGTTAGCGAACTGCATTGCAACATCCGGTGACCTGAAAAATTCTGGGTTCAACTCCCAAGCAACTGCTGACATCAAGTGGCCAGTTACTATTCAAATATGAACTAAACTATATATTTTTTGTATTTTTCACTTAGCTATGCAGTTAATGGGACCTCCTTTGCCAGTACCAAAATATGAGAATACGTTTTTCCCCTTTTATCCGGCAACAAAACAGCTGTGTTAAGTTGTTAAAACACCAAACTGAAACCTTTTACAAGGATTCATGCCTGCATTAACCACAATACTTGTGGTCAAAATGCAAACACAAAACACTCTGATAATATATTGGCATTGTCTTTGAAAAGAACGCTGTCTCTGGTGTGGACCAATCAGTTTCAAAGACAATGCATATATTATCAGAGTATGTTTTTTTGTTTGCATTTTGACCACAAGCATTGTGGTTAAGGCAGACATGATTCCTTGTAAGAGGTTCCAGTTTGGTGTTTTAACAACTTAACACAGCTCTTTTGTTGCCAGATAAAAGGGTAAAGACTTATTCTCATAGCTATATATCTCTTTTTCAGAAGCGACCTGGCCACAAATGATAGCTCAACGAAGTGGCTTATCACGTGGAAATGTATGGCAGCCAAATCCTCTAAACGCGTGCTGTAGATTCTAAATGTTGGGGGGGGGGGGGGGGGAAACCAGACAGGGAACGAGACATACAAACTCCAAATATATATGTGTCACGGTCTAGATCGAACCTACAACCTCCAGTACACCAGGCGAGGTAGTTAACATCTCGCCACCGGGACACCTTATTCAAACTCCGTACCAAAGTGGCGAGTTATATCAAAGCCGTTTCTGACCGCTTCTAACCAAAAAAAATCGATAACTAAATTGTTTCAGGTACGGTAATCGCCCCTCCAAGCACTATCCAGACTGGAGACTGCTTAGCTCAGATCACGAAGCCTGACTCGAAATCGGGCGTGCTCCCTCGTGATTTGGACGGTCCCACCAGCACAGAGATACGGGATACTAGAAATGTAAACATAAAATGGGGTTGTTTGTAATTTAAAAAAAATGTGCGAGTCAAATCAAATGTGTGGGTTAGGGTACATGTCCACACAGGCTGCTGAACTCTGGCAAAAAGTGTGCGATAAATTGTAATGGAGTAATAAAACAAAAGTGAATTAAATCGGATTTAATCAGACGAGGGCACAAATTCTTAGCAGGACATGCGCGCTCGTAATTGATATTGCGGGACGGAATTCTCATTGTAGCTGGGCCCTCCTGGTCGTTGATCTACCGCAGTCTCTGGATTCAAAGACGCTCTTCAACATAAGACGCACACCCCAAGTGAAAACTCAGAGAAGTGGCTTATCGCGTGGACACACACGACTCGACGTTCACCGACTCGGCGTTCACCGACTCAACGTTCACCGACTCAGCGTTCACCAACTCAACGTTCACCGACTCAACGTTCACCGACTCGACGTTCACCGACTCAACGTTCACCGACTCAGCGTTCACCGACTCAACATTCACAGACTCAATGTTCACGACTCAACGTTCACCGACTCGACGTTCACCGACTCGGCGTTCACCGACTCAACGTTCACCGACTCAGCATTCACCGACTCAGCGTTCACCGACTCAACGTTCAACTACTCAACGTTCACCGACTCAACGTTCACCGACTCAACGTTCACCGACTCAATGTTCACGACTCAACGTTCACCGACTCAACGTTCACCGACTCAATGTTCACCGACTCAGCGTTCACCAACTCAACGTTCACCGACTCAACGTTCACCGACTCAACGTTCACCGACTCAGCGTTCACCGACTCAATGTTCACAGTCGTCCTTTATGAATTCACGTTTTTATTCTCCTAACGCCTAATAGGCCCAGCCAAGGGAAAATGTTTGCACCCGAGTGAAAGAAGTAACTACAGACTTACATTTCATTTTCGTTACAATGTGCCACGAGCTTTCTGCAATACATCTCTTTTCACTCCCATATTTGTTGCAATGTACTTATTTATTCTCTGAACGCTTTCGAAAACCACGCTCGAATTTCTAAGTACGTTTAGAATATTTCTTGGTTCTTTCGGTAAAGTCACCACGTAGAAGGGAACAATAAAATAACAAAAATATAAAACAATAAAATTCTCACGACGTTTCGACTGCAACATAAGCAATCATCATCAGGTGTGAAAACCACAGCAAGAAAAATTTGAATGTGTTGCAGTCGAAACGTCGTGAGAATGTTATTGTTTATATTTTTATTTTTTTATTGTTTCCCTTCTACGTGGTGACTTTACCGAACGAACCAAGAATATGAATACCTGCAGTTACGGAAGCTTTAAATCACAATTTTACGTTTAGAATCTTCCCCATCCCGCTCATTTCTTGAATTATGTATATGCACTTTACACCTGTGCTATGCAACATCTATTTTCGTCTTGTCAAATGTCTATTTTTAACATAAATTCATTGATTAAAACAAATAATTATTCACACCTAAAGCACAACATTGTCACTTTAGCACCAATTGAATTGCGAGATTCACTCCCTGAAACTCAGGGGAGAGTTTTTTTTTCCAGGGTCGTGCGTGCGTCTGTCACTTTGCACATTTTCTGGGAGAGACTTTCAAATCTCACCCCTTTGGTTTCTCCTTCAAAGTCAATCCAGCAACACACTCACTCAGCACTGCGCGTTCGTCCAATTAAACCGAAGCATCGGTGATGAGGCGTGCGAACGGACAAATTTATCGCGATTTTGTTCGTGTGTTTGTTTGCCTTCATCCACAGTTTCAGAATCAGAAGTCAAAGTATTTATAGTGGAGGAATCCGATGAGCTATGAAGCTCTTTTTAAGCAGTTGTCCAGTCAGGGGCACGGGGTCAGAATGTTTCAACAATAAACAATAAAAAACCACACACAATACGAGTGCAAAGTATAGGAAAGGTAACCAAATTACTTAAAACATACAAATCAAAAAGATATAAAATTATTTGATCACGTAAGGGCCACTGAGCTATGAGCTTCTTTTTTTTTCAGAAGTGACCTGGCCACAAATGATCGCCCAACGAAATGGCTTAAGACGTGGACATTTTTAGCACCCAAAAAAATCAAAATAAATCCATGGTGCACGTCACCAAACGAGTGCCAGGGCCATTTTCCTGCCTGCCTTCAACATCATCATCATCGTCGTCGTCTCTTGCCTCCGTCATTCTTTCGCACTCCCCATGATTCTATCGTAGGTATCAATCAAGCCGATCGATGGATTGATTCCGCGAGCTGGGCCGTGCCGTGTGATTGATATCGGTCCTTCGCTCGGTTGATTTTTAGGTGGCGTGAGTGCACAGTGAGCGATTGAAGCATGATGCTGTACTCCAGTGTGTGTGTGTGTGTCTTTGTGTTCGCAGTGGGAGTCGTAGTGTAGCGGTCAGCGCACCCGGCGACCCGAGTTCGATTCCCGCTCGCGACCCCCAACACCGGTGACGATTATCCCCCGAGGGCAACTCAGCCTCAAATGAGTACCTGGGTGCGATGTGCCAACATCGCCACTGGGGAGACAAAGGCGGCCGGGCGTGGTGCTATGCCGCCCATCCGCATCGTGCGTGCGTGCCGGCGTGCATAGGTGCTCGCTAACTGCGCTCGCCTCAAAAATGATCTCGAATGCTATACGGGGGATCTTTGTCTTGCATGCATTTCATCGTCACGTGTGTTTGGCGAAGTGGTTCGTCCACTGCGCCTGCATTAGCGTTGAGTCGTATCAGAACCTGGCCTGTGCCTCCCCTAGGTTAACTCAGCCACGAATGAGTGACTGATGTGGTGTGCAAACATTGGCAGTGGTGATACAAAAGCGGCCAGTAGCAAGTATTGGTCCCATCACACACGCCCTCGTAATTGCTCACTAACAGCACCTGCCCAAGTAGTCGATGTCGTTTATATGGGGGATCGTTGTCTTTAGAACAACTTTAATTTCTAAGACGCTAAACCATGTAACCTAACTTTTTTTTTTCTTGAAGATTGTGTGTGTTTTAATAATGTGGGAGAGGCGCTGCGGTGATTAGCGCACTTCATTATGAACCTTGAGACCTGAGCTCAGTTCCCGACCACGGCCAACATCAGTGGCGAGTGATATCTTAACCAGGCCTGGGTCTCCTCTAGCTCGACTAAGCCTTAAATGAGTACCCTGTGGTCTGTTTACAAAGAACTGGGGAGGCCAAGCTGGCTGGGCGTGGTGCCATCTCCTCCTTTGTGCCACCGAGATGCTCGCTAAGAGCACTTTGCTTCGGAAGGCTCCGCCGTGATCTTCGTCTTTTAATCAACTCGGAAGCATCACCCAGCATGCATCATTTATCATTGTTATTTTATTTGTGATGCATTCATGACCCAGCTGATTAATTCGTCTTTGTGCGTGTACATGCACGATACCTGTATGTGTGTGGGTGTGTGATGGCTGCAGTGGGCTAACTACTGCGCTACAAACCTGGCCACCCGGGTTCGATTCACGCTCATGGCCAACACCGGTGACGGTTATCTGAACCGGTCCTGGGCCTCCCCTAGGTCGACTCAACCTCAAATTAGTACCCGTGTGGTGTGTAAACGTTGATAGGGAGCGGTGGTATTTTGGAGCCCTCGGGAGTTAAACTAAAACTATTTATATTTTACCAGGTAAGGCCCACTGAGCTACGTAGCTCTTTCTTTCAGAAGCGACCTGGCCACAAATGAAAACTCAAAGAAGTGGCTTATCGCGTGGACACACAAAACAGCTAAATGCTCTAAGCGCATGTTTCGAAAGAACGTGGTCTTCCCCTCTCCGGCTCAGCTCTGCCTACAATGAGTAGCTGCTACTTTGTGGTCGACGCAGCTAACGCGGCGTGGCACTGTGGATACAAAGGGTCCAGGGACAAAAAACCATCTCGCTGCAACCCTTCAATGTGCCTTGCTGACCTTGATAATGAATAAAAAAAATCCTTTAACTTTTCTTCTTTCACAGCAAACAAAGGCATCCCCGGAGATTCAACTCGACTTGTATTCTTCAGAAAATTATATATTGTACATGTTCTGAAGCTGCCCGGGGCGGCTCAGAGGTCAGGGCGCGAGACGCAACTTGCGAGATGCAGGATTTGAATCCATGTTTCAGTCTCTGCCTGTAATTAAACTGGGTTGCAGTTATGCGTGTGGAGATTCTTTTGCACTATACGTGGCCACCCGTGCTAATCGGAGGTGCGGGGGAAGGACGACAAATTAAACACAAAAAAGCAGTTTTAAAGAAATTAGGTCTTCAAGAAATGGGTTCTCAAGTGTAGACAGCCTGGTCACCAATGACTTAACTATAGTCCATAGAGACCCATAGACTTCCATAGGGGACGTACAGACTCACAGACTGAGTTGTGATTATTCCCGGTTCTCAATGGTATTGAGTTGATGGTCCCAGCATGGCCACCAATAAATGCCACCACAATAAACAAAAACATTCCAGAAAATAGAATTACTTAATTTGTCTAAATCCAGCTCTGAAAATGAATCATCTGTTTGACTGCCACGCGATGAACATGACTCGCCACGGCAGGGTGAGTGGTAAACTGTTGCCTGCTACTGTTACAGACCAGAGATCACTTGACGGGGCCTCAGAGGTAGCTCTGCGATATCCACTTTCGGTGGCCACTCTCTCACAGACAGGGTCGCTCTGCTCTGCAAAAGTGTCATCACGAGGCAACGTGTCCATTTGGAATGACTGCGTGAAGCAATGCATCAACCCCGCGTGGAAGACTGCTGGTCCATGAAAGAGAATAGCGTTTGACTTATTTTGTACCGTAAGTTGCCCGGCATGCTCATCGGAGGTGCGAAGCCCTAACTGGCCCCTTGTGACGCGCTGTTTACTACGTCCGCGTACGAGAGACGCTGCACACTGCCACGCACCCTGCCGCAGCGGAGTGCTTGGCGCATCAGAGCCGACGCGTGGCCACATTTAAAGCCACGTGGCGTTGTTTTGTTCAGTCGCAGAGGGACCGGCTAACCGGATTCGAGCCCATGATCTCAGCCGTTCCGGTTCAGCGCTGCCACTCCCGAGTCACCATGTCAACCTCGCCTTGCTGGCCTTAATAGGTGTGAGCGCTTAACAGCACAAGCCCGCCAGACTCGATGTAACATCAGCATCGTGGAATAACAGCTCGGACGATTAATCGACGAGTAAATGGGAATCGTGGTCGATTAATCGTGCCCCCCCCCCCCCACATCCTGTTCCTCGATGGTAGGAAACCTCCCTGCAGGCCACACCCAGCGCGACGCCGCTGGTGATGCCGCCGACGACGACGTCGCCAATCCCCGTCCGCGACCTCCCGTCCAGCGGCACATGTGGAAACTGAGCTTTGAAGCCGGTTTTTCTATCCCGCCCTCCCCATCCCCGCAAGATATTTTCTTAGCGTTGTCCCATTGGGTCGAGTAACCGGACCGATAATCGGGAGAGTAATTGTGGTGAAGTCATCCGATGGCCCGGCTCCGACATGCGATCTTCGCGAACCGCGTCTGTGTCTGCCGCCTCCGGCGTTCTTTCCCCACGCCGAGGGCCCACGGCATCGCGCGCGCCGCCCTCGCCAAGGCAGCGGCCAAAGTCTCTGCCGTCAGCCGCGGGTCGCGCGCCCCTCCAGCGAGTGCACCACAGCCCCGTGGGCGTGCTGTGGGGCGGTTTGATTGCCTGAGCCAGCGGTCCTGCACGGGGTTGGGGTGGCACGGCCGTGCGCGTCCCCGCCTCGCCCGAGTCGATATCCTGAGACAACTGAGACGATTGGTGGCACGGGACGTCAGGGTTGGCATCGAACCCACGGCGTGTTAACTACCTCGCCTGGTATGCAGGAAGTCGTGGGCTTCCCCTCCGGACGCTGACTGTCACGCGGCACAAATACGTGACAAGGGATAACACGACGGAGGGTGGATGGTCCACAGGTAATCGGGAGAGCGGGTGATTGAAAATTAGAAACACCTGCAGCAAAACAAGGTGTTACTCACCATAATAGTGTGGCTGACTTCCTATAAATAGGGACCAACCCCCACCCGGGCAGAGGAGCGCGGGGAGGGCTGCATTCTGCCACCACCACCCCATCGTGGAGAGGAGCCAGCGAGCGCCGGGATCTCTCCTCGGGCGACGGTGTCGGGCAGGTGGGTGGCCGCTCACGACGCGCGGCGCCAACTGCACCCGGAAGTCGGGGTTTCTTGTGAATGTGGCCCGACACGTGGGTCATTAACGCCATCTGAGGCTGAACGTGCCCTTTAAGGGTGCGTGTGTTCGGGAACACGTAGGCTCGGGTGTGAGTGTGGAGGACCAAGGGGTCGTCCTGTGGTAGAGCGAACGCAGGCAGGGGGAGCTTGTCTACAATATTTAAGACGAACCAACCCCTCGCTTAAATCGAGACTCGACCCACAATTCCATCCACACGGGGCGTCATTTCGGTGACCAAAAAATGTCAGTGGCGGTAATAAAGCTGAGCCTTGAGACGTAGTCTAGAAGCAAAAGGTGGCAAATTGACTGACTGTTTTGAGTTTGTGTGTGTGTGTCTCTCTCTCCCCATGGACAAGGGGATTTTTCTTCGTCTTCCGGTTTTCCCTACATCTAGAAACGTGCCTTTTGAGAGTATTTGGCTGCTATACATTTCCACGTGATTTAATCCTTCATTGAGCTATAATTTATGGCCAGGCCGCGTCTGATTTTAAAAATGGGTTCAACATTTGTAGCGAATGGATGGTATCGGCCTAGTCCCCAATGACTGCACAGACAAAAAAACATCCCAATACATTTTGCTTCTGCGATTCATTTGGATAAATCCCAGCCATACAAATTAAATGCAGGGTTGACTGTCACGTGACGGACACTGATTGCCATATGCTGAGCGGAAGGGAAATTCCTGCCCACCACGTGGACCAGAGGTCATTTGAAGGAATCTGAGAAGTAGCTCTGTGAAATCTGCTTCCGTGGGCCGCTGTCTAACACGAAGCGTTGCACTGCTTTGCGAGATACTCAACAGGTCCGTCATTAACTGGAATGACACCAACGGCGCAACCGGGTTTATGAATTGGGGAAGAAAGACAAAAATGTTACTTTGATAAGCACTCACCGATGTGTGCTTAAACATTGAATCAACGTTGCTTGTGGATCAATCGTGGCACCTGACTTCATGGAATCGGGGCGATGGGCTCGGCAATCGTGTGTTTAGATTTGCCACTGACATTTTGAGACCTTAACCGAACTCGATAATTGCCCATTGTACGTTTTCCAAATTCCCTGCCTGTGAAGGGAGAGTGGCAGCTTGCATCTGTGTTCAGGTCGCGATAATTGATTTGTACAGAGATCTGGCATAACTGCTATGGGTGTTGAACTTTATTTACAGGACACTACGGCACGGTCTTTATCCAAGACCTCGGTAGGCCTCACAGAAATGTGTGCGGGTTTAGGTCTACGGTGGAAGCGGTGGCGGACCCTAATTCCCGCTCCTGCACGTGAGATAATTTTCATCGCTCCGTCTCTGCGCTTGACGTCCTCTCTGGCTGGGATTGTCACCGGTCTGGGCCACCGCCCATCACCAAGGCGAGCCCTGCCCAAGCCGACTTGGTACAGTAAAACCTTGGATTGCGAGCATAATTCGTTCCGGAAACGTGTTTGTAATCCAAAGCACTCGTATATCAGTAGCGATCACGTGACGCTCGGCAGACAAAGCGTATACGTACTACTCGTATTGCAAGACCTCGCTCGTTTATCAAATTAATATTTATTTAAAAAAATTGCTCGTCTTGCAAAACACTCGCAGACCAAGTTACTCGCAATCCAAGGTTTTACTGTACTTTGTTTTTAACCGCCAATGGCATGACTCTCATCTGCGTTTGTTCCCCATGCAATGAATGTTCCACACTTACGCCACGTACGAGTTCTTGGCAAGTTGAACAACATAATTGATCGCTGAGTGCCGAATGAATAATATCGGTTGTGTGAAATGTTGAATATGTATTTTCACGTGAGGCATTGTAATAACCTATTCCTCTATTGGCGTTGCTCTAATCGGTGTGTAGGAATTAAAATGACAAACGTAGACCTATATTCACACACTGATGTCATTTGATTTAACTTCAAATGTCGTATTCTGCACATAGAGTCGGGCCGACAGAAGAGCGGTGGAACAGAGGTTGGCGCGTTGCACTTTCAACTCGGCAAACCTAAGCTACGGTTAACATCAGTGGCGAGTGATATTATGAACCGATCCCCCGTTGCTCATCAAACCACGGCATTGCGTTTCTCTCTGCTTTCCCGAGATCAACTTGACCTAAGAAGAGTACGTGGCCCGGTGTCAGCGCGAGCTCTGCCGAGACAAAGACGGCCGGGCGCGCTGTGCCCACCACCCCATCTGCTCAATAGCACACCACTTGCCCCAACAGCCTCAATAGGCGAAACGGGATTGTTTTTTGTCGCTTACAAATGTTCCATTATATATCTAGATGCGTACATATGTACCATTGAACCTTTGACCCCGTATATCAACCCCGAGCAACCCGCTCGTTGTGATGAGCTTGCGTGTTGACCCGAAGTCATTTCCCCATCAGCACTCAATTGGCTAGCGCCGCAATATTCACGGGGACCGATCCGTCTGCGTTGGCTCTCTAACGAGGCCTCCGGATCGCCGTCTGACTACTCCGAAGCCAAGGCTCCTCCTGTACCTGGGGGCCATCGGGATTGTGCCACTGTTGCTGCAGCTCCCAAGCCTTGGAATTCTTTGCTAATACGACGATCAGGGGTGTCGTTAGATCCCTATTTAAATGACATCTTTGAAACTAACCTCCTTTAAAGTGGCCTTTACCCCCTCCCTGGCGAGTTCTGGCCGTTTACCCCCCGCAGGTTTTGTTTATTTCCCGCTGCCTTCCGTACATGGCGGTGGTGGCGCACTGGTTGGGTCCACGGGTGAAATGCGCCACTTTACAAAATGTGAATTATTATATTTTGTATTATCATTCCTGCAGGGCCCCCCCTCCCCCCCCCCACATCGTGACTGCAGGATTCCATACTCTTCGGGTCTTTCGGTTTCGGTAAAGTCACGTGGGTAGAAAAGAGGGACATGGCAGCTCGTTCCCCTTGTCTCGCTGGTGGCAGTGTTTACACAGCGCAGCAGCTACACGCGTTTCATACCGAGTTGACCTAGGGGAGGCCGCGGGACCGGTTCAGACAAGGCCGTAATTATATATATTCAAATATGCTCAAAAAGTCCCCCCCAATTTATTGCTATAAACTATATTTCTGTTTATATGATTGTGGTTATGGTTGTACTTTATGAATCCCTAATCTCTGCCATGACATACAATGAAACAAGAAAAGGTAAAAATAAAAAAGAACAGAGCAATGTAATACAATAACACCATTAGACATTATTGTAAAAATAACTAAAAATTCCATCCCATGTGTTAGTAATTTTTTTGATATTTTAGGCAGGAAATTCGTTTTCAAATTTTTATTTTTTTTCTGGGTTGGGACCCCCTGGAAGATTCCCCCCTCCCCCCCCATGTTGACTCCATGGCCACGGCCTTGGGTTCAGATATCCGTCACCGATGTTGGGAACAGAACTCTGGCCACTGGGAAGTACCCGAATCACCGCACTACCTTTGTACACGAACAAAGACAAATATCCCACGTACAGCCTCGACAGACTGTTGGGGCAAGTGCTGTTCGCGAGTAGCACCGATGAAGGTCATATGAGGGGGGAGGAAGGGGGGGGGGGGTGGTCAGCACCACGCCCGGCCACCTTTGTCTCCCCATTGGCGATGTTTACACTCTCGCTCGAGGCTGCACGTGCGTCTGTGTGTGGGGATCGGTAGTGTAGCGGTTAGCGCGCTGCGCAACGAAACCAAAACCCCCCTCGTGTGCCGTGCCGACCTTCATAGGTGCTCGCTAACAGTACTTGCCCCAACAGTCTGTTACAGGCTACACGGGGAGTGGGGGGGCATCTATTTTTGTTCATAAGCCATTGCAACCCACTGGCTGTATCCCGATGAGTTTCTGCGCTCGCTGCTGCTGCTGCTGTGTTGTTGTTGTAGCAGAGCACGCCCGTCGCGCGCCGGTGAAAGGGGCGTCGCGCGCGCAGCGCCACGCGCACGGAAGTGAGAGGCGCTTTGTTGATAACAAAAAAAACACAATTTTTAAAAGGGGAGATGCGGGAGCGCCCCAGGAGTCAGGAGAGCGCCGATGGGATGTCGAGTGAAGGCGTCGCACGCGTGAGTAACGCGCGTGCGACGCACTCGCGTGAAGAGGTCACGTGTCTACCGCACTCGCGTGAAGAGGTCACGTGTCTACCGCACTCGCGTGAAGAGGTCACGTGTCTACGCACTCGCGTGAAGAAGTCATGTGGCTGCGCACTCGCGTGAAGAAGTCACGTGGCTGCGCGCTCGCGGTAAGTCACGTGTCTACGCACGCGCGTTAAGTCACGTGGCTGCGACCTCGCGTTAAGTCACGTGGCTGCGACCTCGCGTTAAGTCACGTGGCTGCGCACGCGCGTTAAGTCACGTGTGCCCACTCGCGTTAAGTCACGTGTGCCCACTCGCGTTAAGTCACGTGGCTGCGCGCTCGCGCTATAAAGTCACGTGTCTACGCACTCGCGTTATAAAGCCACGTGTCTACGCACTCGCGTTATAAAGTCACGTGTCTAAGCACGTGTGTGTGTGTGTGGCGGGGGGGGGTATCCCACTGCGCTAAGAGCCCGTGGGGACCCTAGTTCGATCCCCAGCTACGAACAACATCGGTGCAAACGTCAATATCAGCAATACGCGCTGACCAGCGTGGTGAAGTATGGCCAAACAAACCCCCGTGACCGAAATGGCACGGTCAGGCCATCATCCAGCAACGGATTGATTTAAAAAAAACCTAACTATTGACTCAAGGTTGTATGTATATTTTTTATATATATAAATGTCTTCACCGCCAGACGTTTTGACAGCTCTATAAACAACAGGGCCTGTGTTTCTGTCATCGAGAGGAAATCATGCATTGTGCGGGTGGTCGGGGTGGGATTCGGGGATGGGTCGGGCTTTACATACAGCAGCGGATTGGCAGATGGCTGCGAATCCGTATTCATAATCATTTACAGCACGACGCTCCATCGCTCTGTGTATCTTAATAAGCGCGTGGCGGCGGTGTCGGCGGCGGCGGCGGGGGGGTCCTTTGTCGTTCTGGTTTGCTCTGCGTCAATCTCCAGCTTGCCATCACCAAGCCCCGATGTGTCCCGCCTCCCTGTCCCATAGGAGCGGCGCCCCCCCCCCCCCCCCCCGCGAGCCGAGTATGTCGGGCCCCTTAAATTGCTGGTGGCAGCATTTGAACCCTCAATGTCACATTTCCTTGTTACAATAAGCCCGGAGTGATGTAAGCCAGAGTGATATTAATCCGGTTCCGCCGAATATAAGAAAAAAAATCGTAAGCAATAGAATAAAAATATATATGAAATAAAACGCCCGAGAGGCTTTATACAAAGAGGATAAAGGATAGGACCCCTATGCCTCTAAGGACCCCCCTCCCTCACATGCACCTGGTGACGTTTCCTCTTGGAGATCGGCTATGTACGGTGAGAAATAAGTTAAACATGGCACCAAATACAGAGCTTACCCGTCTCTGAAAACAGCGGCGCTGTTGCACGGAAAGGGGCCTCATTTCCTTACCTAAATATTCTCCTAAATATTCTCCTAAATATTCTCCAGGTTCCAAGGTAAGTGGGGCACCTGTCGAGCAGCCACAGCCATAGCGGGATGTATGCTGGGTGTGGTGTGCCGGGTGTATGATTATAGGAAGCCACTGGAGCTATGCACTTTTACATCTAGGTTGAAAACTCGTTTCTTCAGAACCGCTTTTTGTGCTTCGTTTGCTGTCCTCCTCCCCCCCCCCCCCCCTGCGCACCTTCGATTAGCGCAGTTGGCTGCGTACGGTGAGAAAGAAGTTCAACATACGCACGTACTTTCATTTCCAGCTGGCCGAGCCTGCGCTGAGGGATGTCCCAGCGGTCTTGTGCCGTCGAGGGCGCTCCAGCTCGTGGCAGCTCCCGCTGTTCAATTTGGTGCTGATTTGACCTATGGGATGGCCCTGGCGCTGGTGCGCGGATGCCAATTTAAATTTTCCACAAATTCCGGGGCCGCAGAGGTCGAAATTTGTTTCCACGACGCGTCGATGCAAGCGGCGCTGAAAATAACTTAAAATGCATTTTCCACTGGCCCCGTAATATGTCACGTTTCTCGTACTCCGGTAATATGTCACGTTTCTCATACTCCGGTAATATGTCACGTTTCTCATACTCCGGTAAGAGTGTTAAATAGGGGAAACAAAACGTGTCGGTGGCCTTAAAAATAGTTTCCAGCTCTCTGCCGTGGGTATAAAGTCGGGTGAGACAGGTGAAAATGGCACACGTTGTGACGTGAACTCGGAGTGAGATACAGTACTACATCATGCGGTCCGGAGTGTTTTCTGGGATGCATGCGGGGCACTCTGTGCCAAGCGCTCAGCCGTGAACAGACGGCGAGAGACCTGGGGAACAGGATGGAGAGAGACCTGGGGAACAGGATGGAGAGAGACCTGGGGAACAGGATGGAGAGAGGCTCGGGGAACAGGATGGAGAGAGACTCGGGGCACATGGCGGAGGGAGACCTGGGGAACAGGATGGAGAGAGACTCGGGGCACATGGTGGAGGGAGACTCGGGGCACATGGTAGAGGGAGACTCGGGGCACATGGCGGAGAGACTCTGGGGACAGGGTAGAGGGAGACTCAGTGAAAAGGGCGGAGGGAGACTTGGGGAACAGGATGGAGAGAGACTCGGGGCACATGGTAGAGGGAGACTCGGGGCACATGGCGGAGGGAGACTCGGGGAACAGGATGGAGAGAGACTCGGGGAACAGGATGGAGAGAGACTCGGGGAACAGGATGGAGAGAGACTCGGGGCACATGGCGGAGAGAGACTCGAGGAACAGGATGGAGAGAGACCTGGGGAACAGGGGGGAGTGAGACTCGGGGAACAGGATGGAGAGAGACTCGGGGAACAGGATGGAGAGAGACTCGGGGAAAAGGGCAGAGAGACTCGGGGCACATGGTGGAGGGAGACTCGGGGCACATGGTGGAGAGAGACTCGGGGAACAGGATGGAGAGAGACTCGGGGCACATGGTGGAGGGAGACTCGAGGGACAGGGGGGAGTGAGACTCGGGGCACATGGCGGAGAGACTCTGGGAACAGGGGGGAGGGAGACTCGGGGAACAGGGGGGAGAGAGACTCTGGGAACAGGGGGGAGTGAGACTCGGGGCACATGGTGGAGAGACTCTGGGAACAGGGCGGAGTGAGACTCGGGGAACAGGGGGGAGAGAGACTCTGGGGAACAGAGGGGAGAGAGACTCGGGGCACATGGCGGAGGGAGACTCGGGGCACATGGCGGAGAGAGACTCGGGGAACAGGATCGAGAGAGACTCGGGGAACAGGATGGAGAGAGACTCGGGGCACATGGTGGAGGGAGACTCGAGGGACAGGGGGGAGTGAGACTCGGGGCACATGGCGGAGAGACTCTGGGAACAGGGGGGAGGGAGACTCGGGGAACAGGATGGAGAGAGACTCGGGGAACAGACGGAGAGAGACCTGGGGAACAGGATGGAGAGAGACTCAGGGCACATGGCGGAGGGAGACTCGGGGCACATGGCGGAGAGACTCTGGGAACAGGGTAGAGGGAGACTCGGGGCACATGGCGGAGAGAGACTCGGGGAACAGGATGGAGAGAGACTCGGGGCACATGGTGGAGGGAGACTCGGGGCACATGGCGGAGAGAGACTCGGGGCACATGGCGGAGAGACTCTGGGAACAGGGGGGAGTGAGACTCGGGGAATAGGGGGGAGTGAGACTCGGGGAACAGGGCGGAGGCTTTTCGTCCGTGGACGTTATTTTTTAATAATCCCAAGTTAGAGGAGGAGAAGAATAAGTCTTAACCAAATAGTTGTATAAGTCCCGTGTGGGGAATTTGCTGGGTACGGTCGATAGTGGCGATAGTGTGGTGATGATATGTACATTTCTGGCGGTGGCATTTACGGTGGCGAATACGGAGATGATGGTCAGGCTTTAGTGGTTATACTCTCATGGAAACAAATCACACGTATATTTGATAATCGTGCCATTCTCATAGTCACCATGTTTTACAGACGGGTGTAGTTGTCTGCAATGGTTTCACAGTCGGGGGCGATGTTGCGATCTGGATGTTCCTACCCCATTAGACAATGGCCCACTCTTGCGAATGACGCCACGCGATCTCTAACGTCCACCATGGTTACAGACGGCGAATTGGTATATATATATTTTTTTTACGGTTAATACCAACACCGCGTTATCAACCAGGGTGGCCTTTCGATTCGAACCGTGCACCTCTTGCAACAGCAAGCGGCGACCGCGGTACCGCTGCAAGTGTTCGCCACGACAGCTGCCGGCAGCGGTAGCCCTGCTGGACATTGACAGCTGGTGACGATGCCGACGACGACGATGACAATGGTGATGATAGGACAGCGGTCGCAGTGGCCAGTCGTACCTTGCCCCCACACTACTCGCATCGTGATTGACACGGTGCGTCTCAAGCGAGGGCACCTCGCTGCCCGTCGGTCGTAGGCGGACTCTGCAAAACGCTCGGTCGTGAACGGAGAGAGAGAGAGAGAAAGGCTCGGGGGGGGGGGGTAGGGGGTGGGGGAGGGACAGAAAAAGGCGGAGCAAAGGTCTCCCGTTCGTTCAGATTATTTTTGAATGACCCGGCAGCACCCTTGCGAATTCCCGGACGGGTTCGCGAAACTGTTCTTGTCATTGACTTCCCCCCCGCCGCCGCCCACCCTATACGCCAACGTATAAATATATACAGCATCCCACCAAGTCTAAATTAATCTTAGAGGCCTGAGAACACTGCGTGCATTCCGAGACGGCTGTGTGAACTCACGTGGCCGTTACCGCATCGCAACGCACGTCATGCGGCAAGCCACAACACATTTTTCCCAACCCCCGGCACACCACGTCCAGGATACCCCCCCCCCCCTGGCCTTTTGTCTGTGGCTACCGGTCAGGTGCCTGCTCTCCGATTGAACGCGCAAGCCCCCTTCGTCAGTCCACTGCTGGTTTGAGGGCCTCCCAGCGCCCTTGCAGCTCGTGTTGGTTTCTTTGGCCATACTTCAACACGCTGGGTCAGCGTGGGTTGGTTGTTAAAATAAAAAAAGCGGGGAGCATAGACGTCGGAGGCTAGTACAGTACAACAGTGGCTTTTGCTGCGCTGTCCCTCTGTTGCGCACCACGTAACCCCGCGGCCTTTAACACCCGTTAAGCATGGTGGCCAAGCAGGCAAGCACCATGCAGGCTCAACTCTGCTCGGCCTCCCAAGATCTGACCGCTGTGTGTCTACTACTCCTTCACTATCGTGAGAGGGGAGGCGTCGCACAGAGGCTTAATGCTCTGCGCTGTGAACGTGGCTACCCGAATGTCATTCCTGGCCAGGGCCAATCGTCTGTGGCGAGTGAAATCTGAACCGGTTTTGGGGAGACCCCGCCCCCACCCCGCCCTGCCTGACAAGTACGGTGAAGTACGGAGCAAAAACATCTCCCATCTAGCAGTGGATTGCCACCTCAATTGTTTATATACTTTTATTGTATGTATATCTCTGCAGTATGCATGGTGCATACAAACACACACAAATACTTTATTAAAGAAATTACTATTCATGCCCGTTGGTTCTTTCGGTAAAGTCCACGTAGGTATAAAATAAAATAAATCACGACGTTTTTGGCACAACACAAGCGTTCATCATCAGGTGCGAAAGCATGGTCTGCTGCCGAGGCAGACTGTTTGAAAAATTTATATATACTACTCGCCAATGCATCTTCTTCTCAGCCACAAGTCCCACGATGGCATGGGGTTGGTGGCTCGGATTCTCTCTCTCCTTGTGCTGCTTTTCCGTAGCTGCTCTCTACTCACATTCGGTGGCTGTCCTCGTTACTCGCCCCAGCGCATCCTCCCATCTCGCCACCCCAATCTCCCTCTACCTCATCTGCCCTGCACTCTCAACATCTCCATAGCCCTGCACTCTCAACATCTCCATAGCCCTGCACTCTCAACATCTCCCTAGCCCTGCACTCTCAACATCTCCATAGCCCTGCACTCTCAACATCTCTATAGCCCTGCACTCTCAACATCTCCATAGCCTTGCACTCTCAACATCTCCATAGCCCTGCAGTATCAACATCTCCATAGCCCTGCACTCTCAACATCTCCATAGCCCTGCACTCTCAACATCTCCCTAGCCCTGCACTCTCAACATCTCCATAGCCCTGCACTCTCAACATCTCTATAGCCCTGCACTCTCAACATCTCCATAGCCTTGCACTCTCAACATCTCCATAGCCCTGCAGTATCAACATCTCCATAGCCCTGCACTCTCAACATCTCCATAGCCCTGCACTCTCAACATCTCCACAGCCCTGCACTCTCAACATCTCCATAGGCCTGCACTCACAACATCTCCATAGCCTTGCACTCTCAACATCTCCATAGCCCTGCACTATCAACATCTCCATAGCCCTGCACTCTCAACATCTCTATAGCCCTGCACTCACAACATCTCTATAGCACTGCACTCTCAACATCTCCATAGCCCTGCACTCTCAACATCTCTATAGCCCTGCACTCTCAACATCTCCATAGCCCTGCACTCTCAACATCTCCACAGCCCTGCAATCACAACATCTCCATAGCCCTGCACTCTCAACGTCTCCATAGCCCTGCACTCTCAACATCTCCATAGCCCTGCAGTCTCAACATCTACATAGCCCTGCAGTCTCAACATCTCCATAGCCCTGCAGTATCAACATCTCTATAGCCCTGCAGTCTCAACATCTCCATAGCCCTGCACTATCAACATCTCCATAGCCCTGCAGTCTCAACATCTCCATAGCCCTGCACTCTCAACATCTCCATAGCCCTGCAATCACAACATCTCCATAGCCCTGCACTGTCAACATCTCCATAGCCCTGCAGTCTCAACATCTCCACAGCCCTGCACTGTCAACATCTCCATAGCCCTGCACTCTCAACATCTCCACAGCCCTGCACTCTCAACATCTCCACAGCCCTGCACTCTCAACATCTCCATAGCCCTGCACTCTCAACATCTCCATAGCCCTGCACTCTCAACATCTCCATAGCCCTGCACTCTCAACATCTCCATAGCCCTGCACTCTCAACATCTCCATAGCCCTGCACTCTCAACATCTCTACAGCCCTGCACTGTCAACATCTCCATAGCCCTGCAGTCACAACATCTCCATAGCCCTGCACTCACAACATCTCCATAGCCATTCACTCTCAACATCTCCACAGCCCTGCACTGTCAACATCTCTATAGCCCTGCACTCTCAACATCTCCATAGCCCTGCACTCACAACATCTCTATAGCCCTGCACTGACAACATCTCCATAACCCTGCACTCTCAACATCTCTATAGCCCTGCACTCACAACATCTCTATAGCCCTGCACTGACAACATCTCCATAACCCTGCACTCTCAACATCTCTATAGCCCTGCACTGTCAACATCTCCATAGCCCTGCACTCTCAACATCTACATAGCCCTGCACTCTCAACATCTCCACAGCCCTGCACTCTCAACATCTCCATAGCCCTGCACTCTCAACATCTCCATAGCCCTGCACTATCAACATCTCCATAGCCCTGCACTCTCAACATCTC
Organism: Petromyzon marinus; assembly: GCF_048934315.1. Lineage (NCBI taxonomy): Eukaryota > Metazoa > Chordata > Hyperoartia > Petromyzontiformes > Petromyzontidae > Petromyzon > Petromyzon marinus. The sequence goes on along the minus strand of NC_133711.1, from coordinate 3,860,464 downwards.
CATAGCCCTGCAGTCTCAACATCTACATAGCCCTGCACTCTCAACATCTCTATAGCCCTGCACTCACAACATCTCCATAGCCCTGCACTCTCAACATCTCCATACCCCTGCACTCTCAACATCTCCATAGCCCTGCACTCACAACATCTCCATAGCCCTTCTCATCTCTGGGTCTGTGTGTGTTTGTGGGTCACTGTGTGAGTCTATGGGTCTCCACGTGAGTCTCTGGATCACTGTGTGAGTCTGTGGATCACTGTGTGAGTGGATCACTGTACGAGTCTATGGCTCTCCACGTGAGTCTATGGATCAGTGTGTGCGTCTATGGCTCTCCACGTGAGTCTCTGGATCACTGTGTGAGTCTATGGGTCTCCACGTGAGTCTATGGATCAGTGTGTGAGTCTATGAGTCTCCACGTGAGTCTCTGGATCACTGTGTGAGTCTGTGGGTCTCCACGTGAGTCTCTGCATCACTGTGTGTGTTTGTGGGTCTCCACGTGAGTCTCTGGATCACTGTGTTAGTCTATGGGTCTCCACGTGAGTCTTTGGATCACTGTGTTAGTCTATGGGTCTCCACTTGAGTCTATGGAACACTGTGTGAGTCTATGGGTCTCCATGTGAGTCTATGGAACACTGTGTGAGTCTGTAGATCACTGTGTGAGTGGATCACTGTGTGAGTCTAAGGGTCTCCACGTGAGTCTATGGATCAGTCTGAGTCTATTGGTCTCCACGTGAGTCTATGGATCACTTTGTGAGTCTGTGGGACTCCATGTGAGTCTTTGGATCACTGTGTGAGTCTATGGGTCTCTACGTGAGTCTATGGATCACTGTTTGTTTGTGGGTTTCCACGTGAGTCTCTGGATCACTGTGCGAGTCTATGGGTCTCCACGTGAGTCTATGGATCACTGTGTGAGTCTGTGGATCACTGTGTGAGTGGATCACTGTGTGAGTCTATGGGTCTCCACGTGAGTCTATGGATCACTGTGTGAGTCTGTGGGTCTCCACGTGAGTCTATGGATCACTGTGTGAGTCTATGGGTCTCTATGTGAGTCTATGGATCACTGTGTAAGTCTGTGGGTCACTGTGGGAGTCTGTAGATCACTGTGTGAGTGGATCACTGCGTGAGTCTTTGTGTCTCCACGTGAGTCTATGGATCACTGTGTGAGTCTGTGGATCTCCACGTGAGTCTATGGATCACTGTGTGAGTCTGTGGGTCTCCACGTGAGTCTATAGATCATTGTGTGAGTCTGTGGGTCTCCACGTGAGTCTATGGATCACTGTGTGAGTCTGTGGGTCTCCATGTGAGTCTATGGATCACTGTGTGAGTCTGTGGGTCTCCACGTGAGTCTATGGATCATTGTGTGAGTCTGTGGGACTCCACGTGAGTCTATGGATCACTGTGTGAGTCTGTGGGTCTCTACGTGAGTCTATAGATCACTGTGTTAGTCTGTGGGTCTCCACGTGAGTCTATGGATCACTGTGTGAGTCTATGGGTCTCTACGTGAGTCTATGGATCACTGTGTGAGTCTGTGGGTCTTCACGTGAGTCTATGGATCACTGTGTGAGTATGTGGGTCTCCACGTGAGTCTCTGGATCACTGTGTGAGTCTGTGGGTCTCCACGTGAGTCTATGGATCACTGTGTGAGTCTGTGGGTCTCCACGTGAGTCTATGGAACACTGTATGTGTCTGTGGGTCTCTAATTTCACAGCCCTTCTAATTGCCTCCTCTTTGTCCCTTCTCACTACAAGACCAAACCATCTAAGTCGACCTCCCTGACCTTCTCAGATACATTAGTGACCCACCGGGCTAAATATACAACCTCTTAACTCTGCCTCCTTTCCCCTTGGAAGATTCATTCGCGACATTCATCGGACTCGACTTACACACGAAACGCGCATCTCATTTACTGGAGCGGGAATTTTTTTGTAAAAAAAAATATTTTTTGTACCGCTCAAATCGAAATAAAATCTTTCTCGCCGGGATTGCGAAGACGCCGATGACCACTCCGTGCGGCTGTATTAATCGTGTCGTCTTGTGTTATTTCTGGGGGTGGGGGGAATTTTCATCGCCGGCCTCCTCTGGGCGATTTGTGTCTTTAGAAATGTATTTATGTCCGCATGGGTTCAGCTCGGCACGTTCAATCGCTCTGAGCGCATTAATGTGACAGCCAGTCGCACACACAACAGGCTCGCGCGTGCACGCACACGCTGCCCAAATATGTCAATTAGTGACGGTGAACGATAATAAGCCATAATGGAGGTTGTTATTGTTGTCATGGGTTTACTCTCCAACACACAACCGGTGAGCTGTCCTCGTAATGACTTGGCGTGTTCTGTTTACGTGACAAACCTCACTAGTTACACGATCTAACCCAAAAAAAAACCTGCATTATGGATGATATTGGTCGCGAAAGCCTCCTACTGCGTTTTAAACAAACGATCGTGAGTTGATCACGTGTCAAACAAACAAACGATCGTGAGTTGATCACGTGTTAAACAAACAGACGATCGTGAGTTGATCACGTGTTAAACAAACAAACAATCGTGAGTTGATCACGTGTCAAACAAACAAACGATCTATGAGTTGATCACGTGTCAAACAAACAAGCGATCGTGAGTTGATCACGTGTTAAACAAACAAACGATCGTGAGTTGATCACGTGTTAAACAAACAAACGATCGTGAGTTGATCACGTGTTAAACAAACGACCGTGAGTTGATCACGTGTCAAACAAACAAACGATCGTGAGTTGATCACGTGTCAAACAAACAAACGATCGTGAGTTGATCACGTGTTAAACAAACAAACGATCGTGAGTTGATCACGTGTCAAACAAACGATCGTGAGTTGATCACGTGTTAAACAAACAGACGATCGTGAGTTGATCACGTGTTAAACAAACAAACAATCGTGAGTTGATCACGTGTCAAACAAACAAACGATCGTGCCTTGATCACGTGTTAAACAAACAAACGATCGTGAGTTGATCACGTGTTAAACAAACAAACGATCGTGAGTTGATCACGTGTTAAACAAACAAACGATTGTGAGTTGATCACGTGTCAAACAAACAAACGATCGTGAGTTGATCACGTGTCAAACAAACAAACGATCGTGAGTTGATCACGTGTTAAACAAACAAACGATCTATGAGTTGATCACGTGTTAAACAAACAAACGATCGTGAGTTGATCACGTGTTAAACAAACAAACGATCTATGAGTTGATCACGTGTCAAACAAACAAACGATCGTGAGTTGATCCCGTGTCAAACAAACAAACGATCGTGAGTTGATCACGTGTCAAACAAACGATCGTGAGTTGATCACGTGTTAAACAAACAAACGATCGTGAGTTGATCACGTGTTAAACAAACAAACGATCGTGAGTTGATCACGTGTTAAACAAACAAACGATCGTGAGTTGATCACGTGTCAAACAAACAAACGATCTATGAGTTGATCACGTGTTAAGCAAACAAACGATCGTGAGTTGATCACGTGAGTTGATCACATGCTCCTGTCGGTGGGGAAGAAGAAGAAGAAACTAATTTTAATTACGACGAGGAACCGCGTTTTAATGTTGCCTCTTTATTTCCGAAGTATTTACAACCGTGAGAAATAAACGTTTCTTTTGGATGAGTGTACGCTGCAGGAAGATTATCGGCAATGTCTGTTTAAATTTGATTCAAGCGACTTATCAGAAGGGCGCAGCGTAATGGATTGGTAACGCGCACGAGGTCCTAGACACCTCCCTCGTTCCCATCCGCCTCAAAACACGTGGCAGGGAGGCGCCACGCGGTGATGACGCGCGTGCCTCAACGGAGAGAAGGGTCTCAGTTCGATTCCCGACTTGGGTGCATTGTGTGTATGTGTGTATGTGTGTGTATGTGTGTGTATGTGTGTGTATGTGTATGTATGTGTGTGTATGTGTGTGTATGTGTGTGTGTGTATGTGTGTGTGTATGTGTGTGTGTATGTGTGTGTATGTGTGTGTATGTGTGTGTGTATGTGTGTGTATGTGTGTGTATGTATGTGTGTTTATGTGTATGTGTGTGTATGCATGTGTGTGTATGTGTATGTGTGTGTGTGTATGTGTGTGTGTATGTGTGTGTATGTGTGTGTGGAGTTTGTGTGTTCTCTCCCCATGCCTGTTCTGCATGGATTGTCTCCGGGTTCTCCGTTTCCCTTCCATAACTACGAGAATCCCTCCCCCCCCACACACACAATGCAACTGGTGTTGGACAACACATCCCGATACTGAAAAATCACTGGCTGATAACAGGGAAAACTTGGCAGGACCCTCCTTAGGAAGAATCTTGACACTCCGCTGGGTAAACAATCATCAACATACAAATTAGAATATTAAGTGGGGAATTTGTAGCACTGGTTAGTGCCCTGGCCTATGATCCGGATGACCTAAGATTAATTCACGGCTACATATCTGAACGCAGTCCACCTCTGTACTTTGCAACTTAAGATAAAAAAATTCTCAACCTTCCATTTCTGCAGAATTAAAGCAATATATATGAAGGAATTAATATTTAAATGTGATCATTATATTCATCGTGGGCAGATTACAAAACCCAAAGTATGAATCTGCACGTGAACACGTTACTCTGATTAATTAATAAGCACAGTGGTTTGTGAGGCGGTGGAGCGATGGTTGCAGTGGTTAGCGAGCCTTGCTGTAAACGTGTAAAACATAATTCCGGGCCACGGCTGGCACCAGAGGCGAATAATAGTTGGACCAGTCCTGGGCGTCACTGCTTTCACCAACCCACTATGGCCAGAGTAGTGAAGTATGGGCAAGGGATTGAAATGCATGAGGAGGCCTTCATACAGCATTGCATTGATAATGGGTTGTAGACGATCATTAATTATTATTATTATTTAATTTTAAAATCACATCAACCTCTAAAAAAAATGTGAAAAAAGGAATGTACCCTCCCACGGCAACTACTCGTTTGTATATGTTTTTATATACCCCAATATATTTTGTTATATATGTCACATCGATATAAATGTGCGTAACGTTCAACCCCTTGTAAAAGCACCTGCTGGACCAAGGCCTCCTCCATGCCACGCAGGTGGTGGGGTTTGTTTGACCAAAACTGCACCGACACTCTGGTCACTTCGTGTTGGTGAACGCAGCGAGCAAAGGCTTGGGAGCATAGCACACTGCAACAGTGGATTTCGCTGCACTGCGCTCTCCTGCACACGCTGTGCGTGCGGCTGCAAGACGGCCTACAGCGCCTGTTACGCAAAACCTTTTTTTGCCCATCCAAGAACTGCATCCAGGCCCAAATTGTGTTTAACTTTTGATGAGATTGGGGAAACGCTGGGTGATTGGGCATTTGTTGTACCGTCTGCAGTACCGTCTGCAGTCGGCCCTCAATATCTTTAAATAGCCGGCAGCAGCAGTAGCAATATGTCATTGCTAATATTGCCATAGCTACAATGGCCATCAAGATGGGATCCCGTACATATAGAACACTGCCGATGCAGGGAGTGGTGTATATTGTAATGATGTTCCAGACGGGCTCGTAGAATTGTGACATTTTGGTACGCGTATAGTCGAGTCTCTGGATATTGGGTATAAGTAGCAACATCTGAAAATATACTTTATTAGTTTGAGCCCCCAAACAATATGTCCCAGAGGCCGATTTATTATTTTTCATAGGATATTATGGTTTGTCTCATGTTCCACATTGCTTTAATTCTATTTGCTTCGTTACTGCACGGGTGCCTGACTTTGCTTTTGTCATTTTGGTGACCCTGTATTCAGTGTTGCAAATGAGATTCCCCTGTTCGGCTCTCTTGGGATCTCAAACCCGTCAAAACAAAGACACTTGACTTATCGAGACTTCTCAAGGCAAACCCTTACAAATGCACGACCCCTCCATCATCGGTGAACCGAGAAGTTTGACTCCCATGCAGTGTAAAGATACTGTCGATAAAATGTGCACGAAGCCTGTTACAGGGTACTCATGATGAACACACGCATGGTATTTAATCTGACAACGTTGTTGGAGGTGATGCGCTGATGGTGGTAATCGTCGTATTGATCATGGCAGTGATGACACTGGTGGTATGCTCCAAGGAAGCATGCAACGTTGGGCCAACGTTGGCATTTGGTTGGAACTATCGGCCCAACGTTGGCCCAACGTTGTCCCAACGTTGGATTTAGTTGGAACTGTTGGCCCAACGTTGGCATTTGCTTGAAACTGTTGGCCCAACGTTGGCCCAACGTTGGCATTGGCTTGGAACTGTTGGCCCAACGTTGGCCCAACGTCGGCATTTGCTTGGAACTGTTGGCCCAACGTTGTCCCAACGTCGGCATCTGGTTAGAACTGTTGGCCCAACGTCCCATGTTTACTAGGCTATTGGCAGTCATGACAAACGCGACCATTGCGCGAGCGATTGTAGTGATGGCAACAGTGGTGTGGCACCAGGAGTCGTGGTCATATATTATGGTGACAATAACGCGTATTCTTCTTCTTACGATCATGGTTACAGCCGTTATAGTCAGGAGCAGTAGTAGCCAACAGGTCAAACATCGTGACACAAGGCACATTGTCTATTTGACGAGGGCAACACGGACACCATCAAGTCTCACTCGCACACAAACCCCCCAAAAAACACCCCGATTATGGCATTCAGACTACCAATGAATATATAGATTTGCTTTACAAATCTAGACGAGATTTAACAATAATACATATTAAGTGCTGTAATGTAGCATTGTCATTTAATAATCATTATTATTATAAAAAAACATATATATGGTACTGTAATAATATATTATTCGTAATAATAGGGGGTTTTCCCCCTTTTTTCTGGCAACACAAGTTAAACCTTTTTACAAGGATTCATGTTGCTGCATTAACCACAATACCTGCAGTCAAAATGCAAACGAAAAAACATACTATGATAATACATGCATTGTCCTTGAAACTGATTGGTCCACACCAAGGGACGGCTTTTGCAGACAAGAATACTCGTGGTTTCAGTTTTGTTGCCAGAATAAAAGGGAAACCCTTTTATTAAACTTTGGTACTGGCAAAGGAGGTCTAATGAAATCAATGACTCAGTAATATACCATTGGCGGTGTGTGGTAATAATGCTGTACTTTAGTAGTAGTAGTCGTGGTGGTTCGATTCCCATTCACAACCAACACCAGTGACGATTATCTGAACCGTTCCGGGGCCTCCTCTAGGTCGACTCAGCCTCAAATGAGTACCTGGTGCGGAGCGTAAAAACATCGCCACTGAGAAGACAAAGGCTGTCGGGCGTGGTGCTGGCCACCCACCCCCTCGTGTGCCGTGCCGGCCTGCATAGGTACTACTCGCTAACAGCACTTGCCCCAACAGTCTGTTAAGGCTATACGGGGGGGGGGGGGTCTTTGTCTGCTGATGTTAATGATGATGATGGCATGGAAAGACAGCGGTCACAGGGAGACACATCATACTCGCTGACACCACCCACATCCTGAACGGCGTACACACACACACCCCTTGCTATAGTACTCCACTTGCGTTCCGCACGCACAGCAGACTGTGATTTACAGTGAGTGCCGCGCACAAAGACAAAGATCCCCCGTATAGCCACCAACAGGCCGTTGGCTAGCACCGGTGAAGGCCGGCACGGCACACGATGGGGACGGGGAGGGCTTGGTGGCCAGCACTACCCCCGGCCGCCTTTGTCACCTTACTGGCGACTGTACTCATTTAAGGCTGAGTCGACCTAGGGGGAGGCACAAATATTGGCCGCTGATCCTGGTCGTGAGCGGGCTCGCAGTGCGGTGCGGTGCGAACCTGCTGCAGCTACAGTGTCGCACGCGCACAGATACACAGACACACACAGACAGACACACAAACAAAACACGCGCACAGACACACACAGACAAGCGCACAGACACACACAGACACACACAGACACGCGCACAGACACACACAGACAAGCGCACAGACACACACAGACAAGCGCACAGACACACACAGACACGCGCACAGACACACACAGACACGCGCACAGACACACACAGACACGCGCACAGACACACACACAGACACGCGCACAGACACGCGCCCGTATAGCCTCAACAGACTGACACTCGCACACAAAGACAAAGATCCCCCGTGTAGCCTTAACAGACTGTTGGGGCAAGTGCTGTTAGCGAGCACCTATGAAGACCAGCACAGCAGACGAGGAGGTGGGTGGCTAACATCACGCCCGGCCGCCTTTGTCTTTTTAGTAGCGATATTTACACACCGCACCAGGTACTCATTTGAGACTGAGTCGACCTAAGGGAGGCCCAGGACCAGTTCAGGTAATCGTCACTGGGTGTTGGCCGTGAGCGGTAATTGAACCCGGGTCGCCAGAGACACACGCACACACACAGACACACACACAGACACACACACACAGACACACACACACAGACACTACAGTCTCAGCGCCGTCCAGCCCAAACGCGACGAGCCTTACCTGCGAATGAACAAGCCGAAATCTCCATGCGCCTCCGATGGCTTAACCCATAGGGCCTCGCTGACGGTGAGAGAGAGAGAGAGCGGGAGAGATAGAATCACATCAGGGGGATTAGGAGCGAGGGGACAAAATCAGCAAACAACGGGTCTAAGGACGCGACGGCACGCGCGCGCTGACCGACGGTCGGTCACTGCTCACTCTGCCGACTGGGAGCTGACCGACGGTCACTGCTCACTCTGCCGACTGGGAGCTGACCGACGGTCACTGCTCACTCTGCCGACTGGGAGCTGACCGACGGTCACTGCTCACTCTGCCGACTGGGAGCTGACCGACGGTCACTGCTCACTCTGCCGACTCGGAGCTGACCGACGGTCACTGCTCACTCTGCCGACTGGGAGCTGACCGACGGTCACTGCTCACTCTGCCGACTGGGAGCTGACCGGCGGTCACTGCTCACTCTGCCGACTCGGAGCTGACCGACGGTCGCTCCGAAACATCGCCCCCCCAAACCCACCCCCTCCCCCCCCCCCCTATGCGAGCGACTCAGGGGACTGACATGGCACAGGAGGATAATGGGTCTGAGTGGACTTTCCGATGACTGGTGCCAGCGGTGACCAAAGATCGGCCTCTGTGCAGGCCCCCTCCCCGTATAGCCTGAATGCTATAGGGGGGATCTTTGTCTCTGCTCTGTGCAGCGTTTGCTGTTCAATTGGCAGTAGCGGTGTGGATGTGTGTTGTAAAAGTGGAATTCGTGGTGATAATGAACATGTGGCTTTGTGCTTTGAAATGGTGGTGTTTTTAGGAGATGATGATGATGTGTTTTAAAATAATTGACGATGTGTGCGCGTGTTTCGGATCATGATTATGATGGTGATATCGGTAGAGATGTGTTTTAGACTGAGATGATAATGACATTGTGGAGGTGTGGTTTGAACTATGATGATGACGATGTGTTTGTTGAGGATGATGCTTTTTATTTAAGTGTACAATATCATAGCGATATTACGAGGGTATTTTTCAGTCTGAGACGATGATACGTTTTAAATTATGGTGATGAGAATAATTATATTATGCAGACATATTTTAATCGATATGTCATTACCACTGATTGTTATAATGACTGTCATCGGCCAATCCGAGAAGGTTAATACTCTCACAATTTTTTTCTTCCGTTGTACGCCCTTATAACTGCAATCAAATATCAATTAAATACCCTCTCGTGTGTTATTTTAAGAGACGTGGGGTTCGGGCAGCAGCTATCGTAGAGGAGGGACGAGGCCGATGACGGAATGTGAGCCACACGAGAGAGCCATCCCAACTTTAGCACACGTGGGGGGGCAGAATGAATCGCTCAGTAAGCGCGCAGGAGTGAGACGGACGGTGGAATCGCGACAAAACGACGACGTTCCGAAGCATTCATCCAGCAGTGGATCGAACACGGCCCCTGCTACCGATGATGATTATAGTTTAAATGCTACGATGATAGGAATGTGATCACGTTCATGTCTTGTTCGACGATGATGTGTGCACTCACCTCAAATCTGAGCTCACCATTTCATTTTCTCCTGTCAGGTAAGCAATTAGTAATGATATTATTACGCACTCAGGTGATACATGCCCTTCATAATGAAACCAATTAGATATATGCGTAGAGCTTTTTTTTTGTATGAAAGTATATAACTCGGCACGGGGTTCGCTGGGCACCGCTAGAAAGACAAGAGTCATGATGCCTAAGGATGTTTGGGAGCAAGGTGGTACGGCCAGAACCACGCCCGGCCGCCTTTGTCTCCCTCGTGGCGATGTTTACAACAACGCACCAGGAGACGAATTCGGGTGGCTGTGTACGTGGTGGCGGTGCGCTAAACCACGACACGAGCGCTCCCCCCCTCCCCCCCCCCCCCCCCCCGGTGTCGTCATGCAGTGAACACAAACAATACAGGCAAAGATCTCACGTGCATTGTAGATTTGAAGCTTTCGCGACTGCAAGGACCCATACTCTTTGGTTCTATTCGGTAAAGTCACGTAGGTAAAAAAAATAAAGCAACAAAAAATACAAAAAATTCACGGCGTTTCGGCCACAACACAAGTGGCCTTCATCAGGTGAAGGGACCAACCTGTCCAGAGGACAGCGTTGGAGTGAAGAAAGCCAAGCGCAGGTCGCCTCCTTTTAAGGCGTTTTCTGTTTAAGGCGTTTTCTGTTTACCCCTGTTTACCCCTTCACAGCTTGGCTTTCTTCACTCCAACGCTGTCCTCTGGACAGGTTTGTCCCTTCACCTGATGAAGGCCACTTGTGTTGTGGCCGAAACGTCGTGATTTTTTTTATTTTTTGTTGTTTTATTTTGTACCTACGTGACTTTACCGAATAGAACCAAAGAGTACCTCCCGTGTAGCTTTGACAGACTTGGGGCAAGTGCTGTTAGCGAGCAACTATGGAGGTCGGTTACGCACACGATGGGGGTGGGTGGTCAGCACCACGCCCGGCCGCCTTTGTCTCCCTAGTGGCGACGGTTACACACCGCACCAGGTACTCATTTGAGGCTGAGTCGACCTAGGGGAGGTCCAGGACCGGTTCAGATAGTCGTCGCTGCTGTTGGTGACCGCGAGCGGGAATCGAACTCGGGTCGCCAGGTTCGTAGCGCACCAACCAACACACATCCATCTCGACACAATACGCATACTCATACTGCACACGTGTGCGCTCTATGTAATATGTTTGGTATTGTGTAGTGGGGAGTGGCAGCGCAGTGTCTAGCGCACTGTACTACAAACCTGACGACCTCAGTTCAATCCCCGCCCACTGCCATTAACAGAATAATATTGTAATCGGTGCTGGTCCTCCCCTAAGTCGACTCAGCCTCAAGTGTGTACCTCGTGCAGTGCGTAAATATCAGTACTGGAGAGAAAGGCGTCCGTTAGCCCCGCGTGACCTTTGTATGTGCTTGCTAACCGCACTTCAACATCCTCTTAAAGACTACACGGGGAGGGGTCTTTGTCTTTGTAATGTGCAGTTCTCATTTGCCAATTGACAGCCTGATTAAGGGATTTTTTTTACCATACTTCGCCTTTGGTGGTTGGTGAAGGTTGGGTTAGGATTAGGCTCACTATCATCATTCGTGGTCGGGAATCGAACTGAGGTTTTTGCCTGGTTCATAGCGCCGTGCGCTAACCACTGCACCACCGTTCCGCCAATGCACATGATTACAATAACGCCACCACTACTATACGTGAACACCGCCTCTACGTAACTGCGGGTCCGTCTCGTATCCGTGGCTCGCCAGCATTTTTGATCGCGCTGCATACACAACGAGAGGGCATTTATTCAAGGGCCACGTGCTCATGCGTGCTTGGGTAAATTCATCAGCCATGGTTAATCCACTGCTGGATGAGCGTTTACACGAAAGCCCCTTTGCCAGCATTTCTCACGATCCTGCCTTGCAAATGCTCCGCCTGGCGCATGCAACGCGAGCCGATTTCATCGCTCCGTCTCCACGGGGCTCATCCCGCCTCCCCGTCGCGATTTTAACGCATCGCCTCGTCGTAACCTCCTGCTGCGGGGGCGCAGTGTCCAGCCCAAGACCCACCACCACCGCTTACTTTTCTTTCCCCCTGTCCATCAATACATCGTGAAATAAAACAGCCACCAAACCCGTGTTCGATAATCCAATTACAAAAGGCAGTCGACCACCGCCGCACACCACCACCGCAATCCCAAATCAATCTCCCCCTTGTCAGAAAAAAAAAATGAATGCATTTAGAGTCTTGAATTATTAAGAGCACAGTTGCTCCGTTTACTGGAAAACGCCACAGTCGAGCATATTTGTGCAGTTTTTAACAATGGGAATGGATTATAAAGAGAAGCCCAATTTGCTTCGTGATTTTCTTTTCTCCCGTGGTTGAAACTGAGATGATGGTCCATTGGATTGAAGGGGATCTCTTATCAGCAAATCGGTACCGCTACATCAACGTCATCGTCAACGTCATCGTCATCATCGCTATAAATCTTCGCTGTCTTCATCGTTGCCATCATTTATATCGTTACATGTATCGTCATTGGCATCATCACGAGCATCCTCGTATTCATCACCATCGCTGTCTCGTCATCAGCATCAAAATTGTTCACGGTCATCGTCGTTTGCGCCACCGCCATCATCGTAATCCTGATCGTCATTGTTGTCTTCATGATGTCATCTTCGTCGTAATTATGAATTCGCGATCACACGAATAATACTCATCATCGTCATCCGCGGCATCGTGGCACCATCATTGTTATCATAATTAATATTGTAATACTCATCATCATTAACATCAACTTAATGATCATCATCTTAATTGCATCGACGTATCATTATGTATAACTATAAATGTACAAAAGCACACCAGACATCAGTGGTATGCATGCGCATGCCATGAATGTACGTGTACATAACACAACAGCACACGCAAAGTCAATGCCAATTCTGCATTGATATGAGCTAATACGACTCACAATGGCCTATCAGCAATTATCTCCCAAGACCGCGTGTGCACGCGCGCGCCCGCGTGTGCATGCATGCGCTCGCCCGCGTGTGCAGTCAATTACCAGCGCCGTGAATGGATGGCTCGGCGCGGCTGTGATAGTGATTGTCTCGTTGGTGTGCCATTGGTGGAGCAGTGCATCTGGCGTGAGTGAGCGGGAATGACTTACGTCGCACGCATGTGCACAACAAAGACAAAGATCCGCCCGTGTAGCCTTAACGGACTGTTGGGGCAAGTGCTGTTAGCGAGCGCCTTTTAAAGGCCGCGACGGTACACGAGGGGGTGGGTGGCCAGCACCACGCCCGACCGCCTTTGTCTCCCCCGGTGCTGATGTTTACACACCGCGATAGCTGCTCGCATCAAGGCGCACACAAACACACGCGCAGACATTCGCTCAGCGTAATCACAACGTCTCTACGCTTCAGCGTTAACGCACTTGCAGGGCCCGTGTGTGCACGTGTTTGTGTGTGTGTGTGTGGCCCTATATGCGTGTGTCGATTATTTAAACGGGTGCTGGGCCTCCCCTAGGTCGACTCAGCCTCAAGCGAGAACCTGGCGGGGTGCGAAAACATCGCCAATCGGAAGACAAAGGCGGCCGGGCGTGTTACCGGCCATTATTGGTGCTTGCTAACAGCACTTGCTCCTACAGCATGTTAAGGCTATACGGGGGGATTTAGTCTTTCTCTAGTTGGGCGGGGGGAGCGGTGGCACAGTGGTTAGCGCACTGCGCTTGGCCAACGTCGGGGACAAATATCTGAGCCGGTACCGAGCCTCCCCTAGGTCGACTCAGCCTTAAATGAGTACTCAGTACGGGTTTAAAACATCGGTGCAGCATTGAGGAGATAAGCAAGGTTGGGAACTGTGTTGGTCACCCACACGACCTTTCGTGTGCCGTGCCGGCCTTCATAGGTGCTCCCTAACAGCACTTGCCCCAACAGTATGTTAAGGCTATACGGGGGTTCTTTGTCTTTGTATACGTGTCAGTGAACGCACTAGTTGGTGATACTGCTGCTCTGTTGCCAGTAGTGCACAAATAACAACTCACGGCATTCGTCAATAACACCGTGGCCTTCAAATACATAAACTCGCGTCTCAGGCAACGATTCGGGCAATGGACCTTCTTTCATAGCACATGGATGAAAAGGGGTCACTTCCCGAAACGTAGCCTATTATATATCCATTTTTTTTCATTTTAAGGCAGTGTTATTGATGACTATGTTGTTGTTGTATATGTTTGTGTGTGTGAGTATGTGGTGAGCGGTAGGAGAGTTGTTGGTCCACTGCGTTCCTGACCAAAATCAGTGGCGAATATTGGAACCGGACTTTTGCCTCCCCTAGGTTGCCTTAGCCTTAAATTAGTACCCGGTGTAAACATAAGCACCGGAGAGACAAAGGCGACCGGGCGTGGTGCCGACCACCCACCCATGTGTGTGCAGTCCCGGCCTTCATAGGTGCTCACTAACAGCACTTGCCCCAACAGTCTGTTGTTGAATGCTATACGGGGGATCTTTGTCTTTGTTCGTGTGAATGTACGAGTGCATATATGCATTTGTGTACGTGCAAGTATATGCGTGAGTTCGCGTGTGTATGTACGTGCGGTCGTGTGTACACGTGAGCTTATAGTTCAAACAAGTATCCGCGAGTACATGCTTGCTGTACGCCGTGTTCATCTGTGTACAAGCGTGTGTGTGTTTTGTGTGTGCGTATGTGTGTACGTATGTGTGTATACATCTGCAGGGGCATGTGGGGAGCGTTGGTGTAGCGGTTAGCGCGCTGCGGGAGTCGAACCCGGCGACCCGGGTTCGACACCGGTGACGATTATTTGAACCGGCCCTGGGCCTCCCCTAGGTCGACTCAGCCTCAAATGAGTACCTGTTGCGGTGGATAAAAAACATCGCCACTGGGGAGACAAAGGCGACCGGGCGTGGTGCTGACCCACCCACCCCCTTGCGTGCCGTGCCGTGCCTGCATCGGTACTGCTCGCTCACGGCACTTGCCCCAACACTCTGTTTGAAGGCTTCACGGGGCGATCTGTGTCTTTGTGTTCGCGTCGGGCGTGTTACCTGTCGCGTGAGATGCCAGCGTCAGGTTCCCCAAACTCCGGCGAGGAAGCTCTCTTCACGAGCGCGCGGGCAGGGGAGCCGCGCCAGACGACACCTCCAACCCTCTCCCCTCCTTTGACACGCGCGGCATCGCAGATTCTTCCCGAGGAATGACAAACAACGAGCAAAAACTGCACGAATCGATATGCCCTTAAAAATATATTCTTCGTGTACTCCTCCTTCCTTCCTTCCTCCTTCCTTCCTTCCTTCCTCCTCCTTCCTTCCTTCCTTCACCTCCTTCCTTCACCTCCTTCCTTCCTCTTCTCCCTCGCGGTCACTCACTCGTGCACACGCTCGCTCGTGCCGTGCGTTCGCACGAAGCGGGCGGAACTGAAGTCACCGCCAGGACCGGACCTGTGCGCATGTCCGCGGGCGTTGGAGATTCATGCTGCTCTCGATCGGCCTCGCTCACAGAACCGCGCCCGCCCGCCCGCTCGCCCGCCCGCCCGCTCGCCCGCTCGCTCGCTCCGCCCGCGTCTCCTCGCGATCTCTTTCCTGCCTGCAGTTTACCCTCTGGCTCCTCCGATGTCCTCTGTCTCGTCTCTGGTGATTCTCCCCTCCCTCCCTTCCTCCCCTGTCTCTCTGGCGAGCTCTCTCTCTCTCTCTGCGTCCCCTGCGCGTCTCTCTCTCTCTCTCAATGTGGCTTTTCTGTAAATCTCTCCCTTCCATCCTCTCGTCCTCTCCCCCTCCTCCTCCCCCCCCCCCCCACATTCGCTGCCAGCTCCTGTAGCTATGGCAACCGCTGGGTTTCTGCCCATCCTCACACACGCGCGCACACACGCGCGCACACGCACGCGCACACACACGCGCACACACACGCGCACACACACGCGCACACACACGTACGTAGAGGAACGCCCTTGCACGCACTCATATTGACACGAACGCGTGCATACTCGCAGACGCATGCACGCTCGCGTACACACAACTACCCTCGCACACGCATGCACGCAAAGGTCCCCCGTGTAGCCTTGCACGGACTGTTGGGGCAAGTGCTGTTCGCGAGCTCCTATGATGACCGGCACGGCACATCCACGCCTGGCCGCCTTTGTCTCCCTAGTGGCGATGTATAGACACCGCACTAGGTACACATTTAAGTCTGAGTCGACCTAGGGGAGACCCGAGTTCAGATAATCGTCACCGGTGTTGGTGGCTGTGAGCGGGAATCGATCTGGGCAGCACGCTAACTAGTAGACTACCGCTTCCCACACCACACACAAATACACACACACTCACTCTCCCATATGTACACGCACTCGCAAATACACACAGACGCTCTCAATTGCATACGCATCAGCGGCTAGACAACACACAAATCAATGTCTGAAAGCATCAAACATGCATTTAGCTGTTCTAATCGTTAGTGGGTTTTTTTTTTCATGACATTCATATTACTCGTATCTCTCATTTATCCAGGAAAGCCTCACTGAGTCTCAATATTCGTTTCCATGAGAGTCCTGCGTTGAGATGTTTGGCCAATGAATGAGTGTCTGGCTTCCTGTGCGATCATCCGAAAGAGTACGTGGAGAAAGCCCCGCGCAGACGAGGGACTCGCAGTGAAAAGGTCCGTACAGATGGGTGTCACAATCCACTTGCTGTAGCCGCTCCGTAGTTCAGTGGCTGTGGGGCTTCCCCAAATCTGTGTGAGAAACCAACCCCTTGCCCCCCAAAGCCCAGCGCCACAGGCAAGGCCTTCATGCCAAAGTTTTTTTTGTTCAAATCGATACGAATTACCTTTGGGAACTTTAAAAGTAGAAAATGCCAGCCTTAAACTTGCTTTACGGATTGTTGTTTTTTCGGTGGCTTTTTTTTTCCCCCAGACTTTATTATAACCATTATTTTTTTTTTTTTAAAACACGATGCTGTCATGCTGAAAGGGTTGGCACACTGCACTTGTGATCCAGAGGAGCGCCGGTTCGATCTCCCGGCGTGGCAAGTTGAAGCAAAGGCGCAAAGTTTTTTTTTTATTTTTAAATCCCCGACGACACTCTACCGCCACCACCACGACCCCTCGCCACCCAGCGAGCCCATCGGTAGCTCACCGGTGGTGGGGTCAGGTGTGGGTACTGTCACCTCTTGCGAGGCGTCTGGCCAGCCGGGAAGAGCAGAAACAAAAATACCTTCGGCATCTCGAGAGCTCCCTCTCGTGGAGGACCTTCCGCCAGCAGTGGCTTGAGCGAGCATTTGCAGGGCTGCGCCTTTACCCTGTTGCAATTAAATTTCCCTTGTTCGTGTTGTTTTCATATAGAAAAAAATATAATAAGAGCAGATTGGAGTGCCTTTCACAAAAAAATATAATGGAATGTTATTATGAAAAGTAACGTCCCCGTGTGACGAAGGAAGGTTTCTAATCAGCGCATTGCCCACCGTGACGCACAGATCATACATGGGGACGTTGAAATTTAACATAAGCCGCAAAGTGCGCAGAGAAGCGTGAAGAGGTGACACGCTTGGAATTGCATTTAGAGGCAGAGAGAGACAAAACCACGTGGATCAGGCAGCACATCCAACTCAGAGGCTCGTCGCACTGCGTTAAGAGACGTGAGTTGGCTTGTTGAGAAGGACGCATCTCTGGGAGGGGGTGATAGCAGAATGGCCAAGCCTGGCGATGGAATGTCAGCCAAAGGACGGATCGCACCATAGTGGCCCGCCACCGCGGTCACGTGCAAAGCTAAACTAAAACTAGACTAAGTTGTTGTTTTTACCGGTAAGGCCCAGTATATTGCTTGTTTTCAGAAGCGACCCGACCAACGTACGTACGATAGCGCAACGAAGTGGCTCATCGCGTGTGGCAAGTTATAGGCAGCCAAATACCCTGAGCGCGTGACGTTCGTTATGAATGTGGAGGAGAAAGAAACCGGAGGAACCCGGAGGGTAGATCCACGCCACCACGGAGAGCGAGGCACGCAAACTCCAAACATGCCAGGCATCGTCAGGGGTCGGAAACGAGGTAGTTAACATCTCGGAAACGAGGTAGTTAACATCTCTGAAACGAGGTAGTTAACATCTCTGAAACGAGGTAGTTAACATCTCTGAAACGAGGTAGTTAACATCTCTGAAACGAGGTAGTTAACATCCCTGAAACGAGGTAGTTAACATCTCTGAAACGAGGTAGTTAACATCTCTAGTTAACATCTCTGAAACGAGGTAGTTAACATCTCTGAAACGAGGTAGTTATCATCTCTAGTTAACATCTCTGAAACGAGGTAGTTATCATCTCGCTACCCTGCGGCGTGCCGTAGCAAGAATGTTCGCAGCAGCGCAGGGCCTTGCGGAACGTGCGTTGGCGCGAGGAGACTCTCATCCAGCAGTGGATCGATATTGACTTGCGGCAATGATGATGCGACTGTAAAGATGCTAGCACAGAAATAATTAATAGAGACTCACGTGCCACTGGAGGCAAGTTACTTTGTTCACTGGTCACGGAGTTGATGTATATTGGGGCATAGAGCACCGAATAACTTTATGGTGATTCTGCCTACAGAGTGAAGCCGATCAGCCTCTGGGATGTCATTTTCGTGGGGCTCAAATTCTTATATTTTGCCTCTTCTTATTGTTCTCATTATAAGCATAGCCTCAATTAAAGTTGTGCCAAATTGTCACTTTCTCGATCTCACAGAAAATACATAAATCGTCGCTCGTTTAGTCATCATCATCTTTAAGTATGATATGCAATGTACTCGCTTAAGCATGGCATGCTTAGTTTTGATTTTAAACAATGCACAGTAAAAAAACATGAACATGTAAAAATCGTTAACAACATCGTAACGCAAACAGCACTCTGGGAAATTGGTGTAACAGATTACGTAAGCCATTACCCCTGCCGAAGAGTAATTGGTAATCGGATTTGAAATTACTCGTTACAAAACAGCATTCGGGAATTTCCACAAAATTGGCTGAACATTTCCGTCACATTAAATAAGTGCGTAACCATTGGTTGTGTGAATGAATTGGCTGTTCGTTTGGGCCAAGCTACGCCAACCAATTAGGGCTGTAATTGTGACGGATACGTAATGAGGGAGAAATGATCGTGAATAAAATCACCAAGGGTCTGGGACGTACTCGGAGCAATTGACGTTGCCTTTTTATTAGCATCTGGGCGGTGACGGCGATTTTACGTCTTTATGCACAGAAAGGCAGCGAGGTAGTAGGGACGTACGCAACGTTGAACTTGTTTCGCATCGTACGTAGCCCACCGTGCTAATCGAATTGCGCGGGGGATGGACAACAACCTGACACACGAAAAGCCGTGTAAGACACCGAATGCCGTGCGTGTCATGTTTAAACGCGCGCCGACCACATTCTCCGGACTGTAAGATGCTTCGGAAAGTTAGACGCACCGCGAATCCTGGCTGACGTTAAAGGAAAAGGCGCCGTGTTTTATAAATCTGGAGAATGCGGTGCCGCTGTGCAAAAGCCGTCTGCCAGAACATGGTTATGAATTCATTGCATCACAATGGATTGTGGCATCGCAAGGCCGGATTTTAAATGTTTCCCTTGCCTTATTCCATGCGCAATATGATAATTTCCTCCCTCCCCTCCCCCCCCCAGAAGCAAAAATTGACATCCCACGTGTGTGTCTTTATTGCCCGTGAGAAAACATCACGTGAGTGGCGTCCGATCACGCCCGGTCTCGGAAGCTAAGCCGGATTAAGCCCGGACTGTGCTTGGATGGGCGCTCCCACCGTGCGCATAACAGGTGCTATAGGCTGCTGCGGGGCTGAGTTGTGTGTCGAAGGCAGTGGCTGTGTACTATGCTGTCAAACATTTGCGCCCCGCCTTCACAAGCAGACCGGCATGGTGCGGTATGGTCAAACAACCCCCATGTGACCCACATTGCCTACGGAAGGCCTTCGCCCAATGCCGCACTGTATTCCACCGATGTACAACAATTAATTCATGAATTGTACCGCATTGGTTTACAGCCACGTGCCAGCTGTGGAGAAATATTGTTCGCGTCAATCCACAGCTGGATGAGGCCGTCGTCCGGCAGTGGACTTAACAGCGATTGCTAAGTCACGGATCTGTCGTCCTTCGCCCCGACTGACCTCCGCCCCCCCTCCCCCCCATGGCCAATCCGAGTCGAGTGGCTCGCTGGGGAAATCGAATCGGCGTGCGAAGGGGCCTCGCGAAATCAACAGCCCGGGCAGCTCGCGAATCGCCGGTGGCTTCGGTTTCCACCTCTGAGCCGCAGGGACAATTGCTGGGAAGACGAAGAAGATCTGATCAAAGCAAGCCCGCAGAAGAGACGACTGCGTCTTCTTTGGTTCTTTCGGTAAAGTCACGTAGAATGAGAATAAAATCATAAATTGATAAAATAAAATAACACAATAATATTCTCACGACGTTTCGGCCACAACACAAGCGGCCTTCATCAGGTGAAGGGACGAGACTGTCTGGTAGGACGTGACTTTACCGAAAGAACCAAAGAAGATGAATCATTGCAGTCACGAAAGCTTTAAATCGAAATTTAAGACGACTGCGTGTCAATGCATTGTCTTGAGTGGCGTACGTATTATTGTTGTTGTTGTTATTATTACAATTATCATGCAACTGACAATAACCGGGGTGGGGTTTTGTTATATATATTTAAAATGTCCCGGGGGAAATGTGCAGATTTTTCCAAAGATGGTTACCGCATAAATAGAACTGCTGGGGAAACCCAGGACACTTGGTAAACCCTCCTGGCGTCTGGAGAGAAATATGGTCATTAGCAAAAACAATTATATATATGTACAATATGGAATTTAAAAAAAAACTGTGCAAAAAATACATGGAGGGATACATGCTGGGATATTATATTGAGAGGCAGATTTAGGAACACGTATTGTTCGAGAACATAACACAGGTTAATAACATTCAGATTGTTGAGAGAAGCGAGTGGATTTTGCAAGAACAAATCGCTTCGAGGAGACCATGGTGGACGGTCGAGACTAATTACGGAGTTGCAGCCAGGGAATGGAACGAGGCAACGGAGTGGCACAAAACAGCTGGTGCTGGCCACCCACGCCCTCGTGTGCCGTGCCGGCCTTCATAGGTGCTACTCGCGAACAGCACTTGCCCCAACCCAGGCGGTTGGGGCAAGCGCTGTTCGCTATACAGGGGATCTTTGTCTTTGATGCAAAATGAGATGGTGAGCGTGGATTGACCTTGGCTGATGATGGTGATGATGAAGAACTTCATAGCTCATCGGATTTCTCCAGGATAAATAAAGATTCTGATTTTGGATACGGGCAGGGAGAGGGGAAGAATGGGTTGGGCCGGATTTTATTTTTTTATTTTTCACGAACATTTTTTAGACCTTTTCATTATTTCGCTTCTTTTCTCGCTGAATTAGCTTGAATATCCCTTGGGTGTCAGCCGCTCGTTACAGTTCACGTCATGCCAGAGTTTCACATTCATAATTCTGTTCGCCGCCTTTTAAACGCAGAGCGTCTCTCGCCTTTTGTTGGATTCGATTTCCATTTGAGTGCTTCTCTCCGTGACGTTCACTCTGGCTGTTTTGTGGACTCACTGGCCCCCATCCATGACAATGTGGATTTTCCACCAATGTCTCAATTATGCGAGCTGATATGAGAACCACGCTAATTAAGCAAGAGACACGCGGACATTTGACCTGAAGGCCTTAATAAGTGCTTGCTAGCAACACTTGCTCCAACGTTTCAAGGCTATATGGGGATCTTTGTTTTTGTATATATGTGTGTGTGTTCATTTTTGGGGAGCGATAGTGTAGCGGTTAGCGCGCTGTGCTATGAACCCGGCGACACGGGTTCGATTCCAGCTCACGGCCAACACCCAGTGACGATTATCTGAACCTGGTCCCGGGCCTCTCCTAGGTCGACTCAGCCTCAAATGAGTACCTGGTGCAGTGTGTAAACATTGCCACTAGGAAGACAAAGGCGGTCGGGCGTGGTGCTGGCCACCCACCCCCTCGTGTACCGTTCCGGCCTTCATAGGTGCTCGCTAACAGCACTTGCCCCTACAGTTTGTTAAGGGTATACGGGGGATCTTCATCTTTGTTCATTTGTGTATGTGAGTCTATGTGTATTTGTATATTAGTGTGTGCGTATAAATGTGCACACTTGTGTGGCTGTGTGCATTGTGTGTCATTAGTGTGTGCATTTATATGTTATGTGTACACATGTGCATCTTGGTGCATCTGTACGCACGCACATAGATGGGTAGGCGTGTGTGTGTACATACACACAAGAGTGCGTGTGCTTCTAATCAAATTTGGGGAGTGGAGGCGCAGCGGTTGGCACACTGCTCTACAAACCCGGCCACTCGAGTTCCAATCCCGCTCACGACCATCGTCGTTGATGAATATCTTAACCGGTGCTGGGCCTCCCCTAGGTCGACTCGGCTTTAAATTAGTGCCTTGTTGAAGTATGTAAACATCGGCTCTGGGGAGACAAAGGCGGCCGGGCGTGGTGTGAACCTTGTCGGCCTACATAGGTGCTCGCTAACAGCACTTGCCCCAAATGGCTGTTGAAGGCTATATGGGGGATCTTTGGCGGGGGGGGGGGCGACGGAGCCGGGGAGGGGGCGACGGAGCTGGGGCGGAGGGGGCGACGGAGCTGGGGGGGGGCGACGGAGCCGGGGGGGGGGCGACGGAGCTGGGGGGGGGGGCGACGGCGCGAGCAGAGGGAGCCGACACTGACTCACTCACACATCATACACTGACTCACTCACACATCATACACTGACTCACTCACACATCATACACTGACTCACTCACACATCATACACTGACTCACTCACACATCATACACTGACTCACTCACACATCATACACTGACTCACACATCATACACTGACTCACTCACACATCATACACTTGCTCACTCACACATCATACACTGACTCACTCACACATCATACACTGACTCACTCACACATCATACACTGACTCACTCACACATCATACACTGACTCACTCACACATCATACACTGACTCACTCACACATCATACACTGACTCACTCACACATCATACACTGACTCACTCACACATCATACACTGACTCACTCACACATCATACACTGACTCACACATCATACACTGACTCACTCACACATCATACACTTGCTCACTCACACATCATACACTGACTCACTCACACATCATACACTGACTCACTCACACATCATACACTGACTCACTCACACATCATACACTGACTCACTCACACATCATACACTTGCTCACTCACACATCATACACTGACTCACTCACACATCATACACTGACTCACTCACACATCATGCACTGACTCACTCACACATCATACACTTGCTCACTCACACATCATACACTGACTCACTCACACATCATACACTGACTCACTCACACATCATACACTGACTCACTCACACATCATACACTGACTCACTCACACATCATACACTTGCTCACTCACACATCATACACTGACTCACTCACACATCATACACTGACTCACTCACACATCATACACTGACTCACTCACACATCATACACTTGCTCACTCACACATCATACACTGACTCACTCACACATCATGCACTGACTCACTCACACATCATACACTGACTCACTCACACATCATACACTTGCTCACTCACACATCATACACTGACTCACTCACACATCATGCACTGACTCACTCACACATCATACACTGACTCACTCACACATCATACACTTGCTCACTCACACATCATACACTGACTCACTCACACATCATGCACTGACTCACTCACACATCATACACTGACTTTCTCACACATCATGCACTGACTCACACCATGCACTGACTCACTCACACATCATGCACTGACTCACTCACACATCATGCACTGACTCACTCACACATCATACACTGACTTTCTCACACATCATGCACTGACTCACTCACACCATGCACTGACTCACTCACACATCATGCACTGACTCACACATCATACACTGACTCACTCACACATCATACACTGACTTTCTCACACATCATACACTGACTCACTCACACATCATACACTTACTCACTCACACATCATAAACTGACTGACTCACACCATGCACTGACTCACTCACACATCATGCACTGACTCACTCACACATCATACACTGACTCACTCACACATCATACACTTGCTCACTCACACATCATACACTGACTCACTCACACATCATGCACTAACTCACTCACACATCATACACTGACTTTCTCACACATCATGCACTGACTCACACCATGCACTGACTCACTCACACATCATGCACTGACTCACTCACACATCATGCACTGACTCACTCACACATCATACACTGACTTTCTCACACATCATGCACTGACTCACACACCATGCACTGACTCACTCACACATCATGCACTGACTCACACATCATACACTGACTCACTCACACATCATACACTGACTTTCTCACACATCATACACTGACTCACTCACACATCATACACTTACTCACTCACACATCATAAACTGACTCACTCACACCATGCACTGACTCACTCACACATCATACACTGACTTTCTCACACATCATACACTGACTTTCTCACACATCATACACTGACTCACTCACACATCATACACTGACTCACACTACCACTGACTCACTCACGCTACTACCACTCACTCACACATCATGCACTGACTCGCACATCATACACTCACTCACGCTGCTGCTGACTCACTCACACATCATACACTGGGAGTGTCGTGCTGCCAGCTATGGCTGCAGTTTTTTTGTCGTACGTGTTATGTATATCGTTTAATGTAAAATTTAAAATCACAGTTCCTATGATTACTGTTATTACATTGTTTTTATAGCTTTATTTTGGTTATTCGAAAACATATGGTTAATCTAAATTGTCTTATGGTTGTTGTTGTTGTTGGCTTGCACCACATTGTGATTTTTGCACACAGCGTATTAATACGGTTTTTTTTTGTGTGGAATATTTGCTGGTTTGTTCCAGGATGTTTCTGTTACGCGTTGTCGCTTTAAGATGTTCTGTAATAGCCGCATGGCTCACAGGGCTATACCTAATAAATGAAACTTGAAAACTTGAAACTTGTATGTACACGTTCGATAACCTCTCACGGCCAACACCGGTGACGATTATCTGAACCGGTCTTGGGCCTCCCCTAGGTTGACTCAGCATCGAATGAGTACCTGGTGCGGTGTCTAGTAAACATCGCCCTTGGGGAGACAAAGGCGGCCGGGCGTAGTGCTGGCCGCCCACCACCGGCCTATCATAGGTGCTGCTCGCTAACAGCACTTGCCCCAACACTCTTGTTAAAGACTATCCGGGGAATCATTGTCTTTGTTGCGTGCGCGCGCGCGCGTCTAATCTAATGCCGTCTTAATTTTGGACAGTGCTGCTGCTGCTGCTGCTGCACAGGCGTCAAACGCGGCGCTCATCCAATTTGTAAGTGCGGTGTCAAACCCGACTCGAACGACGATGGCCGGGGCTCGAGACGGATTGTTTTTGTTACAGAAAAAAAAAACACCGGCATCTTTACAACAACAACAACAACAACAAAAGGTGCGGGAAGGGGAGCATCTTTCATGGATGGGGCCCCCTAAGCTCGGCGCAATTACGCGCGAGCCCTCCCAGCCAATTGATCAACGGCGCCGATTTGTCACGGAGGGTCGAGACGAACGGGATTCGCGGACGACAGCTAGGGGGGGGGGGGGGCGAGTGGCTCCGTCGTGAGACCTCTTGGCCGTACAATTAAAATGCGGGGGCCTGCGATGCAATGATTCCGTGATGGATCGCTTTCAGCCCTTCCTTAAATAAATCAAGTGTCGTCTGGTCATACTTCACCACGAATGGCTTTGCCGGTTGGTGACGCAGGGGGGGGGAGGGGGGGGGTAGGGACACAAGACGCGGTTCGGTTATCACGCTTAAGCCACTGACGTTAGCCTTGGCCGGGAATTGAACTCGTGTTCATGATGCACCACGCTAACCGCTGCACCGCCACAACACCTCATCAACCACTACAAATAACGAATGCGTAATTATAGCTTGTTCGTGTGTAGATTCATACTTTGGTTTTGTAGTCTGCTGAAGAATATTGTAATTATTACATTTAAATAGAAATAATCTCTCTCTGTCCCCAGCCTGCAGAATTGGAAGGAGGTGAAAAATGCAGGAAATTACTCAGCGGGGCAATTGCTATTTTAAGTAAAAAGTGAACCCGAGGTGGATGGGTCTCAGGGACCAGAGACTTTTAGCTCGTATCGGGATCTACGGATGAAATGCCCCTTACAATTGTAAATTATCATTATTATTATTCAACTGGCACCACTGAGATCCAGAGTTTAAATCTGGGGTTGAAGGGTAGCGGGTTGATAGGTGCAGCCCGATCACCAAATATTTTCTTCTTAAATGTTTTACCAGCTGGCCTGGATTGGGCAAATCTTAGCCCACTTTTCACCCAGTCTTTACGTATCTCATTGAATCTCGATGTGGCTCTATAAGTCTCTACTTATATGTCTGAGTCTTTACTTATCTCTATAAAGTATCTATCTATCGATATGAGTATTTATGTATCTCTATGAGTCTATATGTATATCTAAAAGTCACTATATCTATGAGTCTCTATCTTCATTTAGTTTATGAAGTTTGTTGAGTCAGCTGGCCAGGATTGGGCATAACACAGCCCACTCCTTTTCACCCAGACAACTGAAAGAGCAGCACAGACTAAGTGTTTTTAACCATACATTACAACTATCAATAATTTATTTGACGTTCGCAGTTAAGGAACAAACAACATATTTACTATTAAAAATAATTTAAATTACATATTTAAAAATGTAAAAGCTCATCAATCTCCCTCATGTCCTAGTGCCCAGCCAGGCTGTAATTGTTTAATTTAAAACACCCTGACCACCAACTGAATTCCAAGAGGAAATATTTTTTTTTACAAATTAAAAGCAAGACTCGAACGCCATCGATCTGGATGAGCAGTACGGAAGGTACATTTCCCATTCAGATGATGAACATTTTGATGACATGTATATTTATTTATTGAAATGTGCAACTCTGACAATTAATGAGGTGCAGATGTTGAGTTGACTTGCGTGCAATGGACGCCTCTGGAGCAGAGCAGAGCATTGTGGGATAGTGCATCGCCCCGAGCGTGGATGCAAGGACCCTCAATCACGCTCTCTCTCTCTCTGTGAGTCGAGTCCTTTCTCAAATGCGTCAGCGATCATGGCCTTCCCTTTCATAACAAGACACATTCACTCAAGAACGTTGCATGAGACACTTAATTGTTTGTGGTTTCACTGAATTAATTATAATCCCCGGCTTCTTGCACCCATTATTCCCCACTCAAAAACCGCATTCATATTCAGTCTCACGGTCTCATGCGCGAATTCCAGGACTATCTCTGTTTTGATCCATGTTTGTTTTGGGGGTTAGGCCACGTGGCAGGGGTTTTATACCAAAATTCTCGTCATGAACCCTCCACCACCCGACGAGATTATCACCTTTACAAATAAATTATTAATATGATTTATACATATTGATATACCGATCAAATTCATACCACCAAAGCCCTTCCTCCTCCTCCTCAAAAATGTTCACGATGGAATTCAACACTAACCTCCGGCGACGTTTCTCTCAAACTGCCTTGAGCACCACTAGGTAATTACCTCGTTGAAATCGAGTGAGGCTGCCTCAGCTGACTGTGCTTAAGGCACCCCACCGTGACGCCACTAACTGCCCACCGTGACGCCACCAACTGCCCACCTTGACACCACCAACTGCCCACCGTGACGCCACTAACTGCCCACCATGACGCTACTAACTGCCCACTGTGACACCAGCAACTGCCCACCGTGACACCACCAACTACCCACCGTGACACCACCAACTGCCCACCATGACGCTACCAACTGCCTACCGTTACGCCACTAACTGCCCATCGTGACGCCACCAACTGCCCACTGTAACACCACCAACTGCCTACCGTTACGCCACTAACTGCCCACCATGACGCTACTAACTGCCCACTGTGACACCACTAACTGCCCACCGTGACCCCATTAACAACCACAGCGTGACACCACCAACTTCCCACCATGACAGCACCAACTGCCACAGCATGAAACCACCAACTGCTCACAGCGTGACACCACCAACTGCCACAGCATGCCACCACCAACTGCCATAGCGTGCCACCACCAACTGCTCACAGCGTGACACCACCAACTGCTCACAGCGTGACACCACTAACTGCCATAGCGTGCCACCACCAACTGCTCACAACGTGACACCACCAACTGCCATAGCGTGACACCACCAACTGCCACAGCGTGACACCACCAACTGCCATAGCGTGACACAACCAACTGCCACAGCGTGACACCACCAACTGCTCACGGCGTGACACCACCAACTGCCACAGCATGACACCACCAACTGCTCACAGCGTGACACCACCAACTGCCACAGCGTGACACCACCAACTGCCACAGCGTGCCACCACCAACTGCCACAGCGTGGATCGTTTCCAGTCCTTTGTAAATTGGGTCTGGCCGCTCTTCATAATTGAGATGAGAAAGGGACCTCTGGCGGTTGATATTCCCCTGGCCTGGTCTGAACCACTGCCCTGAGCCAGACCCTCTCACCCCTCCCCCTACTGCCCCGTTGCTTCGAGCACTGCATGCTGCTCACGTCTGACCGCGCCACTGCTCGGCGTGGTGTAAATGCCGCTCGTGGGTTTTTTTTTCTTGCCACGGTTTGTTTGTTTCTCTCTTCATGCGACCTCGCTCCAGGATTGCGATTTCTTCTGGGAGTGTCACGTGCACGCTGGCCGTGGCCTTGGCCAAATGCATTGTTAAATTGTCGCTGTTGTCGTTATCATCATCACGGTTTAAAACATTACCTTCACATCATCATCATCATCGTGTATGCATGTTGGACTTCTTTCGCACTGTACATAGCCAACCGTGCTAATCGGAGGTGCGGGGAAAGGATAACAAACTAAACACACAAAAAAATCAGTTCTGAAGAAATTCATTTGCAATCTAGAACATCTCAAGCGGTATCATCATCATCATCATTCAAAACACACCCACTCACCATAACAAGACAATACGAATTAGATTCACAGAGCACATACATTCAAATGCATCTCAAGATGAAAAAAATATGGGTGTCGTATAAATAATATATACACAAACAATACATATAATCGCGTGCAAGAATTGATGTTAAGCTTGTGAGTCTTGCATTGAATCGAGTGCGTAAAAAAATGACGTTTGCTCATTAACATGTGTGGTATATAAATACACACGAGAGATGAGATAGTGAAAGCACGGATAGCTGTCAGGGGGGTGAGTCCATATTAGGTGAAGGAAGCAGAACCTAGGCGCGACCATCATCAATCATCTCAAGCACGTCGTCATCGTCATCATCATCATCGCTTTCAACCTCCACGCAGTGTGTAAGATGGTAGAACACAGGGGGTCAAGTGATGCATTGATTCATTGATTCCTATTGATTCTTAAAGCTTGTGAGTCTTGCTGTGAATCGTGTGTGTAAGAATCGATGATTGACAATTAACAGTCGCTCGCGCAGCACCAGCGTCCCGAGAGTGATTCCCGCCCATGGTGAGTAACAGCTCAGCGAGTCTGCTTCACCGGCGTGGCGAAGTGTGGATACAAAGCAAACCCACGACCAGCAGAGCAGAGAGAGGCCTGCATCAGGAGGTGTACGGCTAGTGCTGTGTACGTACTATAAACTTACTGTCCATAACAGAGTTGTTTGGGTTAGATCGCGTAAATACACAAATGTGTCGTTCAACCCGCCACCAGGTGACCCGGTCAATTAGTAAGCTTTGTCACGCGAACAATACGTGCCAATTAGTTACTAGTTTAGCACCACCGATTGTGCGTTGGAGAGTAAAACCCAGAACATTGACAATTCGACGTTTCGCCAGCAATTACAACGAGCACCATCGGGCGGACGGCCAGAGTTGTGGATAAATGTTGGTCGCGAAAGTCTACGTGTTCAACTAAACTTACTCCATATTCTTAGCTCTTTCGGTAAAGTCACGTTGAAGGGAAACAATAAAATAATAAAATATATGTAAAACAATAAAAATTCTCACGACGTTTCGACCATAACACAAACGGTCGTCATCAGGTGTGTCGGTTTGCATTACACACCTGATGACGACCGTTTGTGTTATGGTCGAAACGTCGTGAGAATTTTCATTGTTTTATATATGTTTTATTATTTTATTATTTTATTGTTTCCCTTCAACGTGACTTTACCGAAAGAGCTAAGAATATGAATTACTGCAGTCACGAAAGGTTTAAATCAAAATTTAAACTTACTCCGCTGTACGAGTTAGTGTAAACCCCGCGATCACTAGAGGCGCTACCGCAATGTTTTATATATACACAGTATGCTGCATGAAGAAACAACAGATCGGTTTATTTCGAATTGTGACAGTCAATGACCCCCATTCATCAATTCGTCCAGGAAGCAGCGCAGGCATCTTCCACCCCTGTGGAACACCATCACTCCACGCCTTGCTTCAATCACAATGTGCGCCTTCATTGAAGGGCTGTGCAGTGCCGGATTATTCTCGTAGCACAAGTAGCTACTACATATGTAGTAGTAGTAGTAGCTACTACATATGTAGTAGTAGTAGCTACTACATATGTAGTAGCTACTACTACTGCATATGTATAGTAGCTACTACTACTGCATATGTATAGGAGCTAGTACACATATAGTAGCTACTATACATATGTACAGTGAGGGAAAAAAGTATTTGATCCCCTGCTGATTTTGTACAATTGCCCACTGACAAAGAAATTATCAGTCTATAATTTTAATGGTAGGTTTATTTGAACAGTTAGAGAAAGAATAACAACAAAATCCAGAAAAACACATGTCAAAAATGTTATAAATTGATTGGCATTTTAATGAGGGAAATAAGTATTTGACCCCTCTGCAAAACATGGCTTAGTACTTGGTGGCAAAACCCTTGTTGGCAATCACAGAGATTTCTTGTAGTTGGCCACCAGGTTTGCACGCATCTCAGGAGGGATTTTGTCCTTACATCTGTGGTAATGAAGTCTTTTGAGCGCCTGGTCCTGGCACACCTCAAAGCCATCACAGACCCTCTCCTGGACCCCCTTCAGTTTGCCTACAGAGCCAACAGGTCTGTGGACAACGCAGTTAACATGGCCCTCCACTTCACCCTACAGCATCTGGACGCCCCAGCATCCTACGCCAGGATCCTGTTTGTGGACTTCAGCTCTGCCTTCAACACCATCATCCTTGCCCTGCTTCAGGACAAGCTCTTCCAGCTGAACGTGCCATACACCACCTGTAAATGGATCACAGACTTCCTGTCTGACAGGAAGCAGTGCGTTAAGCTGGGAACACAAGTCTCTGACTCCAGGTCCATCAGCACCAGACCTCCTCAGGGCTGCGTCCTTTCCCCTCTGCTCTTCTCCCTGTATACCAACAGCTGCACCTCCAATCATCTGTCCGTCAAACTCTTGAAGTTTGCGGATGACACCACCCTCATTGGGCTGATCTCTGGTGGGGATGAGTCTGACTATAGGTGGGAAGCTGACAATCTGGTGACCTGGTGTAGCCAGAACAACTTAGAGCTAAATGCTCTAAAGACAGTTGAGATGGTTGTGGACTTCAGGAAGAATACAGCACCACTCACCCCCATCACCCTGTTAGACTCCCCAGTCAAAATTGTAGAGTCCTTCCGCTTCCTGGGCACTATTCTCTCCCGGGACCTCAAGTGGGAATTGAACATCAGCTCCCTCACCAAGAAAGCTCAACAGAGGATGTACTTTCTACGGCAGCTGAAGAAATTCAACCTGCCAAAGACAATGATGGTGCAATTCTATACAGCGATCATTGAATCCATCCTCACCTCCTCCATAACCGTCTGGTACGCTGCTGCCACTGCCAAGGACAAGAGCAGACTGCAGCGTATCATCCACACTGCTGAGAAGGTAATTGCCTGCAATCTACCAACCCTCGAGGACCTGCACACGACAAGGTCCATGAGGCGAGCGAGGAAGATTATGGCCGATTTCTCCCACCGTGGACACTCTCTGTTTCAGCTACTCCCCTCCGGCAGAAGGCTTCGGTCCATCAGGACCAAAACCTCACGCCATAAAAACAGTTTCTTCCCATCTGCTGCTGGCCTGTTAAACAAGGCCAAGGGCTAACACTGTTTTTAACATTTGATCTACATAACGACACCTTGCCGATATTAACTATGTTACCCTATTTGTATTTTTTATTTTTTAATTATATCTTAAAGCTATTTTATATTCGATATTTATTTAATTTTATATACTTCAGCCCCTTGGTGTTAGACTTTAAACCCTTATTATAGTAAGACTTGTTTAAAACTTATTTAAGATTTTAGATTCCTATATGTTGAATGTATGCACCATCCTGCCAAAGTAAATTCCGTGTCAGTGTGAACTTACATGGCGAATAAAACCCTTTCTGATTCTGATTCTGATTCCCCTTTGCAGATCTTCTCCAAGTCATTAAGGTTTCGAGGCTGACGTCTGGCAACTCGAACCTTCAGCTCCCTCCACAGATTTTCTATGGGATTAAGGTCTGGAGACTGACTAGGCTACTCCAGGACCTTAATGTGCTTCTTCTTGATCCACTCCTTTGTTGCCTTGGCCGTGTGTTTTGGGTCATTGTCATGCCGGAATACCCATCCACGACCCATTTTCAATGCCCTGGCTGAGGGAAGGAGGTTCTCACCCAAGATTTGACGGTACATGGCCCCGTCCATCGTCCCTTTGATGCGGCGAAGTTGTCCTGTCCCCTTAGCAGAAAAACACCCCCAAAGCAGAATGTTTCCACCTCCATGTTTGACGGTGGGGATGGTGTTCTTGGGGTCATAGGCAGCATTCCTCCTCCTCCAAACACGGCGAGTTGAGTTGATGCCAAAGAGCTCCATTTTGGTCTCATCTGACCACAACACTTTCACCCAGTCGTCCTCTGAATCATTCAGATGTTCATTGGCAAACTTCAGACGGGCATGTAGATGTGCTTTCTTGAACAGGGGGACCTTGCGGGTGCTGCAGAATTTCAGTCTTTCACGGCGTAGTGTGTTACCAATTGTTTTCTTGGTAACTATGGTCCCAGCTGCCTTGTGAGCATTGACAAGATCCTCCCGTGTAGTTATGGGCTGATTCCTCACCGTTCTCATGATCATTGCAACTCCACGAGGTGAGATCTTGCATGGAGCCCCAGGCCGAGGGAGATTGACAGTTCTTTTGTGTTTCTTCCATTTGCGAATAATCGCACCTACTGTGGTCACCTTCTCACCAAGCTGATTGGCAATGGTCTTGTAGCCCATTCCAGCCTTGTGTAGGTCTACAATCTTGTCCCTGACATCGTTGGAGAGCTCCTTGGTTTTGGCCATGGTGGAGAGTTTGGAATCTGATTTATTGATTGCTTCTGTGGACAGGTGTCTTTTATACAGGTAACAAGCTTAGAGTAGGAGCACTCCCTTTAAGAGTGTGCTCCTAATCTCAGCTCGTTACCTGTATAAAAGACACCTGGGAGCCAGAAATCTTTCTGATTGAGAGGGGGTCAAATACTTATTTCCCTCATTAAAATGCAAATCAATATATAACATTTTTAACATGCGTTTTTCTGGATTTTTTGTTGTTATTCTGTCTCTCACTGTTCATATAAACCTACCATAAAATAATATAGACTGATCATTTCTTTGTCAGTGGGCAAACGTACAAAATCAGCAGGGGATCAAATACTTTTTTCCCTCACTGTAGTAGTAGTAGTAGCTACTACATATGTAGTAGTAGTAGCTACTACATATGTACTACATAGTAGCTACTACATATGTACTACATAGTAGCTACTACATAGTAGCTACTACATATGTACTACATAGTAGCTACTACAAATGTACTACATATGTAGTAGCTACTACATATGTAGTGCCCCGCACTTTCAAGGGCCCCGCGCTAAACGCTTTCAAGCTATCAATTCCGCTTCAGTGACTCTGCACTTGCTCTATTACTATAGTACTATACTGGCTTCAAATTTAATGAACCACTCGGTGTTTAAGGTTAGCGATTTGTCGTATTATCCGGCTGTATAGCAAATGAAAAAAAAACAATAAATTTTCTATGCAAGTTTAAAATGTATTGCGTTTTAATATCCATGTTATTTAGGGCCCCTTTAGAACATTTGCTATAGGCTCCGCACCAGCTGAATTCGGCACTGGGGCTGCGTTGTCTTGGTGTCGTCTGGGGCTATTGTTGTTGTTGTGTTGCTGCCTTGCTCCACGCTTGCATATGGTGTTGACAACTCAGCAAGTACGTGTGTACTTGTGCAATTTGTACTTATTTTCTTGATATTTATTTTGTAAAGACTTTCTTACTCTTTCTCAAGCTTCTTCTTGCATTTTTTTATTTATATATCTCGTTTGTTGATGTAACTCGCTGACCCACCCCTACTGGATAAATAATTTTTATATTATTATTTACCATGATTTATTATTACTATTTATACTTTTATTATTACTATTTATAATATTATGTTATTATGTTATTTGTCGATATTATATTTTTTATTTATTATGTTATAATTAATTTTATATTATTATTTATCATGATTTATTATTACTATTTATACTTTTATTATTACTATTTATAATATTATGTTATTTGTCATTATTATATTCTTTTATATTTATCAAGATTTATCATTATTATTATTTATAATTGTATTATTACTATTTATAATATTATGTTATTTTTCGTTATTATATATCTTATTTATTATATAATAATTTATTTTTATTTTATTATTTATCATGATTTAGTATTACTATTCTTGGTTCTTTCGGTAAAGTCACGTAGAAGGGAAATAATAAAATAATAACAATATAAAACAATAAAATTCTCACGACGTTTCGATTGCAACACAAGCAATCATCATCAGGTGTGAAAACCACAGCAAGAAATGTTTTGAAAAAAGTGGCGGTTTTTTGAGCTTCATAGCTCATCGGATTCCTCCTACAGGGCAAATAAATATACCGTACTCTGATTCTTGCTCTCCCCATCTGCTCTCTGCCTCCATCTGGAGTCCTCGCCTCCCGTGTATTCCCCAAGACCTCCCGCAAAATCATATTCCCACCTCTTTCCACGGACTTGATGTTGGTCTCGTTCCTTCACCTCTTTGAGTTTAAAACCTCAAAACAAAACAAAAGAAGAGCGAGAATGAGAGAGATGAAAAACTTGGATTCCGATCAGATGAAGGGTGCCTGAACGCACGCTTTGACAATGCACTCCGTTTGCCCGCGATTCGCGCATAAACAAATCAGCGAGCGTGCGTGGGTCATGTCAGAAAGTTGCAGGCCATGCGACTGTGATTTCTGCCGTGTGAGGCGTGGTGGTGGAAGAGGAGAGAAATATAATACGATTATCAAACACTCATCCATTTATTAATTTGCCGTGATAAATGCGAGCCGCAATACAAAAAACGGTTTCGTTTTGATAGATTCAGATTACTTTTAAACCCGTTTCAACCCTGCGCGCGCCACCGCTGATTCATGCGGCAGTCACTACGAATGAAAAGTCGAACGGGATTACCGTCTGGCAGAGATGGAGCGCAGGAGATACAGTGAGGGAAAAAAGTATTTGATCCCCTGCTGATTATGTACGTTTGCCCACTGACAAAAAAATGATCAGTCTATAATTTTAATGGTAGGTTTATTTGAACAGTGAGAGACAGAATAACAACAACAAAATCCAGAAAAACGCATGTCAAAAATTGTATGAATTGATTTGCATTTTAATGAGAGAAATAAGTATTTGACCCCTCTGCAAAACATGACTTAGTACTTGGTGGCAAAACCCTTGTTGGCAATCACAGAGGTCAGACATTTCTTGTAGTTGGCCACCAGGTTTGCACACATCTCAGGAGGGATTTTGTCCCACTCTTATTTGCAGATCTTCTCCAATTCATTAAGGTTTCGAGGCTGACGTTTGGCAACTCGAACCTTCAGCTCCCTCCACAGATTTTCTATGGGATTAAGGTCTGGAGACTGGCTAGGCCACTCCAGGACCTTAATGTGCTTCTTCTTGAGCCACTCCTTTGTTGCCTTGGCCGTGTGTTTTGGGTCATTGTCATGCTGGAATACCCATTCACAACCCATTTTCAATGCCCTGGCTGAGGGAAGGAGGTTCTCACCAAAGATTTGACAGTACATGGCCCCGTCCATCGTCCCTTTTATGCGGTGAAGTTGTCCTGTCCCCTTGGCAGAAAAACACCCCCAAAGCAAAATGTTTCCACCTCCATGTTTGACGGTGGGGATGTTCTTTGGGTCATAGGCAGCATTCCTCTTCCTCCAAACACGGCGAGTTGAGTTGATGCCAAAGAGCTCCATTTTGGTCTCATCTGACCGCAACACTTTCACCCAGTTGTCCTCTGAATCATTCAGATGTTCATTGGCAAACTTCAGACGGCAAGTTAATGTGCTTTCTTGAGCATGGGGACCTTGCGGGCGCTGCAGGATTTCAGTCCTTCACGGCGTAGTGTGTTACCAATTGTTTTATTGGTGACTATGATCCCAGCTGCCTTGAGATCATTAACAATATCCTCTCATGTAGTTCTGGGCTGACTGTTGTCACCTTCTCACCAAGCTGCTTGGCAATGGTTTTGTAGCCCATTCCAGGCTTGTGTAGGTCTACAATCTTGTCCCTGACATTCTTGGAGAGCTCTTGGTCTTGGCCATGGTGGAGTCTGATTGATTGATTGCTTCTGTGGACAGGTGTCTTTTATATAGGTAACAAGCTGAGATTAGGAGCACTCCCTTTAAGAGTGTGCTCCTAATCTCAGCTCGTTACCTGTACAAAAGACACCAGGGAGCCAGAAATCTTTCTGATTGACAGGGGGTCAAATACTTATTTCCCTCATTAAAATGCAAATCAATTTATAACATTTTTGACATGCGTTTTTCTGGATTTTTTTTGTTGTTATTCTGTCTCTCACTTTTCAAATAAACCTACCATTAAAGTTAGAGACTGATCATTTCTTTGTCAGTGGGCAAACGTACAAAATCAGCAGGGAATCAAATACTTTTTTCCCTTACTGTAGAGCTACAGGTTTGCATCGAGTCTTGCGGCAGTGGCGTCGCACGTTCAAACCAGGGCTCGCCACAATATACAGATGCTACGATATTGTACTGGTAGGAACCTCCTGGTTCCACCAGCCCACAGGGGATTATTGTGTCCGTCCGTCCGTCGTGCATCCAAAAATGGGAGGGGTGGGGCTGGGTGGAGAGGGGAGGGTGGGGAGGGGCTGGGTGGGGAGGGGAGGGTGGGGAGGGTGGGGAGGGGCTGGGTGGGGAGGGGCTGGGTGGAGAGGGGAGGTTGGGGAGGGTGGGGAGGGGCTGGGTGGAGAGGGGAGGGTGGGGAGGGAGGGGCTGGGTGGAGAGGGGAGGGTGGGGAGGGTGGGGAGAGGCTGGGTGGGGAGGGGAGGGTGGGGAGGGTGGGGAGGGAGGGGAGGGGCTGGGTATGGAGGGGCTGGGTGGGGAGGGTGGGGAGGGAGGGGCTGGGTGGGGAGGGGCTGGGTGGGGAGGGGAGGGTGGGGAGGGGCTGGGTGGGGAGGGTGGGGCTGGGTGGTGAAGGCTGTCACGGCACACACGAGGGGCTGGGTGGCCACCGACCACGGCCGGCCATCTTCACGACATTTCCCCCTCCACGTGGAGAATCAACAACATGCGTTTGGAGTATGGCGGCTGTTCTCAATCTCTACATTGTAAGCCGACAATTCGTGGGTATTGTATTATTTTTTTTGAGGAACAGATTTTTTTCTCTCTCCACCATCCCAGGTCCCCACTCGGTCCCCACCCTTCACGCCGGCTTGTGCCCGCCCTCACAGTCGGGCAATATTGTGCGGAACACACCACGTGGTGGTGCCGCCGTTGTTGACCCTGGCCCATTGACCGAGCAACCCGACGTTCCTACCAGCTCCCTCCGCAGGAGAATGTGTTTTTTGTTCGTACGATATAAGCAGGGTGTTGATTTGTCACTGAGCGGCGTGGTGAGCTATGGCGAAACAATCACTATGTCCGGTATGGCGCGAGTAGGCCCACGTCCAGTCATAGATCGAGCAAGAGTCAAAGCGAATTCTTGCTCAAACGGGCAGTAGTTGTCGCCTCTACACAGGCCCAACTCATCCAGCAGCGGAAATTCCCCGTTCCGAAAGCGGCGGCGAGTCTATCCACGTGACAACCGGCATTGACTTCCCCCACAAACCGATACCCATTTTACTGACCCTTGAGGGATGATGCGCTGAGTCAATCCCCTCTCAGGACTTGACCTTCCGATTTCAGGCCGCCCGCTCTACCGTTGGAGCCAGGCTGTCTGCAAGATTGTAGATTGTAGAGCATGATAACTCTTGAAGACATCAAAAGATGATCTTGTCTTAATATGCCACGTGCGCTATGAAATAATAATCATGTTAATAATGCAATAACAAAGCAGTTTAACTTGAGACTGAACAACTTTAAGTTGTGAGGAGGAGGAAGCACAGACGAGCGGGAAAGACGGCAGCAGTCACGTGGTGAACGGGGGTGACAATCCCCCCCCCCCACCTCTCCTCCAAGCTCTGTGGTCCTCTGTATATTCAGGTGTTATCGAGTGTTCATACCGAGACTCGAGACTCTTAATCAGGAAGGTGCCGCTTCAGGTCGAGGCACAACGGACGGCATAGAAGACGGCGCCGTTCATCTCACTCCTACTCCAGACTCAGATCGGCACACGATGCCCTTCACACGATGCCTTCACACGATGCCCTTCACACGATGCCCTTCACACGATGCCTTCACACGATGCCTTCACACGATGCCTTCACACAATGGCTTCACACAATGCCTTCACACGATGCCCTTCACACGATGCCCTTCACACGATGCCCTTCACACGATGCCCTTCACACGATGCCTTCACACGATGCCCTTCACACGATGCCCTTCACACGATGCCCTTCACACGATGCCTTCACACAATGCCTTCACACAATGGCTTCACACAATGCCTTCACACGATGCCCTTCACACAATGGCTTCACACGATGCCCTTCACACGATGCCCTTCACACAATGCCTTCACACAATGGCTTCACACAATGCCCTTCACACGATGCCCTTCACACAATGGCTTCACACAATGCCCTTCACACGATGCCCTTCACACAATGGCTTCACACAATGCCCTTCACACGATGCCCTTCACACGATGCCTTCACACGATGCCCTTCACACGATGCCTTCACACGATGTCCTTCACACGATGCCCTTCACACGATGCCTTCACACGATGCCTTCACACGATGCCTTCACACAATGGCTTCACACAATGCCTTCACACGATGCCTTCACACGATGCCCTTCACACGATGCCTTCAAACGATGTCCTTCACACGATGCCTTCACACAATGCCTTCACACGATGCCCTTCACACAATGCCTTCACACGATGCCTTCACACGATGCCTTCACACGATGCCTTCACACGATGCCCTTCACACAATGCCTTCACACAATGCCTTCACACGATGCCCTTCACACGATGCCTTCACACGATGCCTTCACACAATGCCTTCACACGATGCCCTTCACACGATGCCTTCACACAATGCCTTCACATGATGCCTTCACACAATGCCCTTCACACAATGCCTTCACACAATGGCTTCACACGATGCCTTCACACGATGCCCTTCACACGATGCCTTCACACGATGCCCTTCACACGATGCCCTTCACACAATGCCTTCACACAATGGCTTCACACGATGCCTTCACACGATGCCCTTCACACGATGCCTTCACACAATGGCTTCACACAATGCCTTCACACGATGCCCTTCACACGATGCCCTTCACACGATGCCTTCACACGATGCCTTCACACAATGGCTTCACACAATGCCTTCACACGATGCCCTTCACACGATGCCCTTCACACGATGCCTTCACACGATGCCTTCACACGATGGCTTCACACGATGGCTTTACACGATGCCCTTCACACGATGCCCTTCACACGATGCCCTTCACACGATGCCCTTCACACGATGCCTTCACACGATGAGACGAAACAATTGACTGGCAGTGTATTGGGTGTAAGGGAAGTTCCGTAGTTACGTTTTTTTAATATATATAAAACACCAAACCACACTCTCTGTTCTCCTTCAGCACCTCCGTAGCTCTGCAGGCGTCGTCGGGGCAACTTCTATCCTGGTTCTGCGATCACCACATGTAGACGCTTTACAAATCCCGTTTCGCGTCGAGTGTTGATGGCTCGTCACGCTGTGACGTCACAAAGCGGCACGTGCTGTCGTCATTCCGTCACTGTCAGTGCGTGCGGCTGGACAATGCTCACGTGCCAAGGCACCGGCATCCTTTTTAACGGCACAGGGAAAGCTTTCTCCTGGTTCTGGTAGAAGTATATTGGCCGTGCGTAGTTCGATTTAGGTTGGCAAAAACGATATATCTAGGGAGGGGTGGCAGGGGGGGGGGACATAAATCGATACCTTCTGAATTGTCGTTTTTAAAGTGCGTTCGTGACGCGCGCGATCGCATCGAATGGGGTGTGATGCAGCGTTTGGGGCGCATCCCGGTAATGCCGCTCGATGTCAAACCGTCTCGTGGATTAGTTTTTTATTTCCTGCCGGCAAATATTTTGCGACGTTTATGTGACAACCCAGCCTCCCTCTGCAACAACAACAAAAAACAGACTCATCCACAGTTAACAAAATTTCAGCATTAATAAAAAAAAATAGCGCCAAGGGCTAAAAACAAACACATTCTGGAATTCAGCCCCAAACAGCTCCTGCTGAAATGAACCCCCTGGCGCTGGGCCACGGCCACATCGGCTGTAATGCGCCGCCCGCTCTCATCAGATCTCGGAAGCTACGCACGCGTTGGTCCTGAATCGTGAGTGAATGGGCGATCACTGCGCGTCACGGGTTGACCCAAGCAGCTGCATGTCTGTTTGGTGGACGGTAGAGGGCGGTGCAGCAATATCCATTGTTGTTCTGTACTTCTATGCTGCCATGGCTGCACTGTGCTCGTAACGTGGTGTACTATGGGCAATTGATTTCCATTAACCGCAAGGCATGGGGTTGCCCTCATCCAGTGACCTTGAGACGTTTGCGGAAATTACACATTCCTATGTTGAGTACTAGTGATTCCGCAAGCCAGCCAACTGTTCACTTCCCACAAAGTGTTGTTTATTTAATTTACCTCGGAGGACCTAATTGGGAATCATCGATGTTGTGAGTAAAGCGCTCTAGAGATTCACAGTCATAACAGGCACTCTGCCAAAAAAAGAAATCATCATTG
Source organism: Petromyzon marinus (assembly GCF_048934315.1). Lineage (NCBI taxonomy): Eukaryota > Metazoa > Chordata > Hyperoartia > Petromyzontiformes > Petromyzontidae > Petromyzon > Petromyzon marinus. The sequence goes on along the minus strand of NC_133711.1, from coordinate 3,818,950 downwards.
TTATTAATACTACTACTACTAAATGTGGAACTGATAAATCACTGATCGGTTCCTAGAACCCTCTTGGCAATTATTTTAATCCCAAAAGTTAATTGAACTTAAGTAAAGATTCACAATGACAACGACGGGGATTATGGACTTACAGCCGATAATGGACTCACAGCTAAAGGTTTCTCTTTTTTTATCCATAATGCTGCCTACCTGGATTTGATGTAAAAAAAAATGTTTATCTAACTCTCCTCTTAATCGCATGGGCCCACGAATAATTATCATCGTGGCTGTCAAGTCCCGAGATTCTACTCTATTCCACAATTGTGTATGTCAGCAGCAATATGTTCAGGAGCAATGTTGAGGTCTGCTAAGCAGGTGATGGCTTCAGGGGAGAGAGTTTTGCTGTTCCTCCTCCGTTGTAGGAGCTCTGGACTCCAGCGGTTTACGAAGCGGTCCATAGTTTGGGTCGCGTGGCCAAGTAGCACTACCATTGCTCGTGTCTTTCGTGTTTGTTCCATTCACGACGGAGATGTGAGCACGGGCCTGTTGATGCCCTGATGTTGTTCATGGCTACACCACCATGGAGGAGGAGGAATGTCACGACATCAAGTGACCGTTCGGACCTCTCGAATAGCAGTGCAACCATTACAAGATCACCCCGCAGAAGTGGATATCACAGAGCTACCCCTGACATCCCCGCTCCGCATATTAAAATAATACTGTGCTGCGTTTTGTGTTTAGTTTGTTGTCCTTCCCCCGTACCTCCGATGAGTGTGGTCGGCTACGTACGGTGCGACACAAGTTCAACGTACGTACATCATGTTCATCTCAAGACAGTCTACCCCGTACCTTTGTTGTTTTTCTCAGAGCTGGAATTGTATCAGAATTAAGTGCAGAGCCACATTGAATGTGGTGGCTTTTCACGCAGCAATTGAGTCCATCACCTTCCTACACTCGAGAACCCAGTTTAATCTCGGGCGGCTTCCTTGAATTCAAACCCAAACCTCGCCGCTCTTCCCCCTGAGCCACCCGGCCACCTCCCTTAACGCTGCGTTTCAATAAGAATCCAATCTTGGCGAAACAATATGGACACATATGCCCATTGGTATTGGCGAGCTGTGTGGTACGTGTGCATACATTATTGTTTCTGTGGGTTTGTAGTTTTCGTAGAAACAGCTGAAGTGTCCTCAGACGGTCGGACACACACGAATGGACACACGGAGAGACGGACACACAGACGAACACACAGACGAACACACAGACGGACACACAGACGGACACACGGATACGGACGAACACGCCGACGGACCACACAGACACGGACAAAAAAACATTTGGCACCAGGTGCGCGGTGTCACTGATATCTGTTTAAAAAAACTAATTTCACAGCAGAACTGTTCACATTCATGTCCTTGGCACAACTTGAAAGGTCAAATCCAAGTAAAATTATGAACTAAATCTACCGTGTAAAATAGGTTTTCATATATTTATTTCGGGACGTTCTTACGTAAATAATATCTGGTGTTTTTTTTCAAATGCTGGCATAAGACATGCCTTAGCGCGGAATTTATTGATGAAACTTTGTAAAAAAAACATTTTGGATGCCGTAAGTACAAAGGCCCACATTGCTTAACAACCTGCTTGGAATCCACATTGTTATGAATGACTAATTTCCATCCCTTTGTTAATCCACTGCCGGTCATGGGGAGGGGGGGGGGATATTTGACCATACTTCACCACGCTGGTCAGTGCGTGTTGGTAGGATTATCACCTTGGAGGTATGGAGGAGGTCGTGGGTACGATCCGGACCTTCACGTCTGCGTTTGAAAGTGATATCATTTTGAAAGTGATACCATTTTCATAGTGATGCCATTTTGAAAGTGATATCATTTTTAATGTGATATAATTTTGAAAGTATTACCATTTTGAAAGTGATACCATTTTCAAAGTGATACCGTTTTTAAAGTCATACCATTTTCAAAGTGATATAATTTTCAAAGCGATATCATTTTTTAAGCGATACCATTTTTAAAGCGATCCAATTTTTTAAGTGATACAATTTTGAAAGTGATACCATTTTGAAAGTGATATCGTTTTGAAGTGATCTCATTTTGAAAGTGATACCATTTTGAAAGTGATACAATTCTTAAAGCGATTCCATTTTTAAAGTGATATGATTTTCAAAGTGAAATCATTTTCAAAGTGATACCATTTTCAAAGTGATACCATTCTGAAACTGATACCATTTTTGCCATTCGTCTCCCCCACCGCTCTGTGCTAAAAATCCATAAACTCAATTTGCGATCTGATTGTTTCTTATTATAGTCAAATAAACCCATCAATAAAACGCCGCTGTAAATCTTTCCCATTCTGGCAACCGGTATAAGCCGTGTCTCGGCGGTTTAGAGTTACGATTTGTATGCTCGGGAAAATATATAAATATAGCAAGACAATCGGATTTATTTTAGATGAGAAAATATAACAAATCTTACGCAGAATTTTTTCGCGGCTTGATTAAAAAATCCAGTTTGAGAGGGATCGGTTGCACGATATATTAATGAGTGTTACGCATCTGTGATGGGTAGCCGCGATATATATATAATTCTCACCATACGATGATGAATTTCACAAGAAGACAATTACGGCAAAATCAGTTTCCCATGACTTTGTAATTGTGTTTTGTATCGATGTGGTCCCTTTTCTCGACGTCCAGTAAGAAGGTGGCTTCAATGTTCTTCAGCCGCAATTCACTCAACCTAAGCCTGGCCAAAGTTGTAACACCACCCTCACCCTTGAACCAACCACTCTCACCACCGCCTTCATCCTCACCACTACCGCCTTCATCCTCACCATCACCACAACCTCTCACCACCACCACCACCCTTAAATTTTTACCTAAAACTTTCATGACTGCACGAATTCATGTTCTTGGCTCCTGCGGTAAAGTCGCGTAGCTAGAAAGCAAAAAAAAAAAAAAAAAATTAAAATAATAAAATAAAATATATTTAAATAAGAAAATGGTAATTATAAAAGCAAAAAACCCACGATTAAAAATAGCCAAATAAAATTAAAAATAAATGTAAAAGATTTTTTGGTTTGTTTTCCACCACCACCACAACCACCGCCCCATACTCTGATCATCCTCGATTCGAAGCTTCTCTTCTGCGTGAGGCGGCGGCAGGTGCCGGCGGCAGCGCGTTCCTTGCGTGCGGTTTATTTGTAAATATCCCGCAAGGAACTCGCCTTTTAACATGTTTGTCACGTGTGAATGAACCGACACATTTTTTTAAATATATTTTTAGAGACGAAATTATTTCGCCAAATGAAGTGGAAATCCACATTTTCCCGTGATGTCAGCAAATCTGCAAACCTGTACCTGGGGGTCGGAGATTGGATCACCATTCTTTCCCCTAATGATGGTAATAGGTGTGGCGCTGCAGGTTACTTTTTTGATGGAGTTAAATAGAGATTTGTGATCGCGGGCCATCGAGGCAGACTCCATCTCCCCAGCAACCCGCGACCACCGCCCATCCTTGCAGCGCCTCACGGCTCCCCGAACCTCCGAGCGACGCCTGCGGTAAGCCTCATCATTCTCTGGCGCGGGATGCTGCAGACGATTAACAGTGGGCCTGTCGCACACACGCACAAACCTTCAGGCGCACGGCCCCATGAGCAGTGTGGGTGTGTGGAAACGATCCCGCCGCCCCCGTGCTGCGTCGGACGCATTATTATCGGCGTTCATCACTTTTTTTTCGTGCCGATTTTTGGCGCTCTCACCCCGGCGCCTCTTTTGACAACGCTCCGTAATGGCCAGCGGTAAAATTGCCCCGTGAAGCCTCCGCGCCGTCCTTAAAATCGCAGCCCTAACGGGGAGAAATGAGTGCGCTTTGCAGTCGAAGCGGCCCGCGAGATGTCGATGATGAAGGACACCGTCTCGCAGGTGAAGTGAATTAGGTGAGCCGCCGCCGCCGCCGCTTAGAACGGGTTGGCAGCAAACGCAGCAGCTCCCCCAAAAAAATAAGTTCTCCTTCACGGCAGAGGTAAACAACATCAATTAGGGCGCTTTCTCGCTGGGATCCCACGCGCGTGCGCTGGATTCAGTCGCTTTGGTGGAGGCCGGAATGCTTTTCGCTCCTCCGGTTTGTGCACGGTCGGAGGCATGCGGCGCGGAAGAAGTTCGACACACGTACGCACATGAAGCGACACTGCCCCCTCCCCCACAAACATTCATCATCGTCGGCAACGTCACCCAACAAAATCCATCGTTGTACTGCACCTTCTACGCTCCCGCTTCGACGCTCTGCGATGCCGGGTGACATCACCAGGCCGCCCGCCCGCCCGCCCGCCCGCCAGCCAGCCAGCCAGCAAAACTGCTTTAAAAATGACAATTGAGTGGGAGTGTACCGCAAGCCTCAGAGTGATCGTCGTGTGGTGAATGCGTGGCCCCGCAATTGCTGAGCCAGGGCCCTTGTTGCCGGAGAGAGCCCCCCCCCCCCCCCCCAATGGAGAGAGGCCCCTCCAGACGTGGGTGGCTTTCTTGGCCTCGTATTCCACGCTCGCCACGTCCACCACCCCCCCCCCGCCCCCCAGTTTTACGTCGCCACCTTCGTGATTGACGCCACCACCGCGACCTCGACGCGGCGTCGACTCAACCCGCGGCACTTCCGGCGCTGGTAGCGTCCGCTGCGTCAATCGTTTTGATCGACGCCGACGTCAGTTTGACACGTGCTTAGGAGGCTTTAGCGACCAATGGTATCCGTAATAGAGGGGTTTTTTTTGGGGGGGGAAGGGGTTAGATCGCGTAAATATATAAATGTGTCGTTAAAACTCAGCCACCACCCGACACAGCCAACTAGTAAAGGGTTGTCACGTAAAGAGAATGTGGCCAATTCGTCACTGGTACAGCACTCGTGTATAGTGTATAGTGTAGTGTATAGTGTAGTGTATAGTGTAGTGTACTAGTACAGCAGTAGTGTATAATGTAGTGTGTAGTGGATAGTGGTGCAGTGTACAGTAGTGTAGTGTATAGTGTAGTGTATAGTGTAGTGTATAGTGTAGTGTATAGTAGTGTAGTGTATAGTAGTGTAGTGTAGAGTAGTGTATAGTGTAGTGTATCGTGTAGTATACTAGTACAGCACACCGCTGTGTTGGAGAACCAAGCCACAACATTTACAATCTGAGTACGACGTTTCGCCTGTAACTACAACCAGCTTCATCAGGCGGCAGCCAGATTTGTGGATAAATCCTCCTGTCTCGTTCCTTATATAGAGGGATATATTAAACATCACGCTGACGTTACAATTTGATATTCTTTGGGTCTTTCGCTAAAGCCACGTAGATAGAAAAATAAGAAACATATCACGACGTTTCGATCGCAACACACGCAATCGTCATCAGGTGAAAATAAATATAGCCGTTTAAAAAATAAATATAGCCGTTTAAAAAATAAATATAGCCATATTTGTTTCACCTGATGACGATTGCTTGTGTTGCGATCAAAACGTCGTGATATCTTTTTTTAAGTCAACATTTACAATCTGAGCACGACGTTTCGCCAGTAATTACAACCAGCTTCATCAGGCGGCAGACAGATTCGTGGAGAAGTGCTGCGTGGAAGCGAATCATCAAAATTTAAATAACACGTCATTTAAATGCATGCCTTTGAAGGGCACCATACTTCAATAGGGATTAGCGTTGGTATGGCTATTTTAATACGCACAATGGATAGGAAGGACAAGATCAAAGGGCTCGCATAACGCGCATGCATAACGTACGTTGACTCATTAATCCCCCCCCACTTTGCACAAGAGCGCAGAAGCGTGGTCACCACATCTACGCCTCTATTTACGGAACGAAACAGTTAAGACTTCTCCACAAATCTGGCTGTCGCCTGATGAAGCTGGTTGTAATTACTGGCGAAACGTCGTACTCAGATTGTAAATGTTGTGGCTTGGCTCTCTAACACAGCGGCGTGCTGTACTAGTACACTACACGATACTACTCTACACTGCACTACTATACACTACTATACACTACACTACTATACACTACACTATACACTACACTTTACACTACACGAGTGCTGTACTAGTGACGAAATGGCACATTCTGTTGACGTGACAACCCTTACTAGTTGGCTGTGTCGGGTGGTGTCGGGTTTTAACGACACAACATTTATATATTTTCGCGATCTAACCCAAAAAACCCCTCTAGAAATGCACCCCCACGCCACACGTACACCCCAGGTAGCAGGGTAATAGTTGTCGTTGTAGTAATAATAACAATATTGCGATGTGTAGACCGAATGGACTTAATCAGTTGTCGTGATAACGTTTTTGTTGTTTGTGCGTTTAGTTTTGGTGCCATTCCTTAGTTTGTTTATTCATTTTAGATTGTGCATTGGTAGCAGTAGTAGAGTTTCTTTTGCTCGGTGTGTGCGTGTGTGTTGGGCTGCTTTCACGCTGTGCATAGCCAACCGTGTACAAAGAGGGGAAAACAAGTATACTTATTTCCCTCATTACAATGCAAATCAATTTATAACATTTTTGACATGCGCTTTTCTGGATTTTGTTGTTGTTATTCTGTCTCTCACTGTTCAAATAAACCTACCATTAAAATTATAGACTGATCATTTCTTCGTCAGTGGGCAAACGTACAAAATCAGCAGGGGATCAAATACTTTTTTTTTCCCTCAATGTACATGGGACTTGGTCCGTATCAGTATAACGAACGTACAGCGGTTGTGCCATGCCGTTGGCATGAACGACGCTGCTGTAAAAAATAAATAAAAGCATTCTTAAAAATGAAAGTCGCAATTCACCTCGGGAAAGCCTCGCTGAGTGTCAATGCTTGCCCCGTAGGAGGGTCTCGCTGCCCTTGGCGCGTCTGGGGGCCCCGTGTGTGAACACAGGGGGCAGGCAGCTGCGGCACGAGAGGGCTACTGGGGCACCGGAGATGCCTCGCGTGGCTGTGCAAGAGACTTTCCCTGGGAGCAGGACCATGCACCATACATTGGCCTGTTTTATTATACATTTTTTTATTTATTTTTGTTCTGTCACGAGGCAGCGTTAATGACAAATGTGATGAGATTTTTATGGTCACCCCGGGGCTACGTTTAGCTATTCCTCGGATATCCGAGGCATCCGCCCTCGTTGGTAATCTACACGCGCGCACGCTCACAGCTCCGCTTTGGTCAAGCCGCTGGGCAAACGAGGGCCTTCCCCACGCCCCGTGGACGGCGAGGGTTACTTGACCATACTTCACCACGCTCGTGGGGTGACGGCAGAGGCTCGGGTGGGGTGGTGGGAGATTGTCAATGACAAAGACAAACTCATTGGTTCTTTCGGTAAAGTCACGTAGATAGAAAAATAAAACTCAAGTGAATAAAAATGATACGGATAAAATAAAAATAATGAAAAACAAAAAAAACTATTAATGTAGACTGTAGCCTGGTTCTTAATCAGGGTGAGTGTACTGGCAGTCTATAATGTAGACTGTGACTTTACCGAAGTAACACAAGAACCAAAGGATTTGAATTCCTGCAGTCACGAAAGTTTTAAGTCGAGACAAAGACAAACTTTATTTCGTTTAATGTTTATCAATACTAGCAGAGAACCAATTTACCCCTCTGCCATTTAGACCTTCCCACAATCTTGTACTCGGAGCACGTCACGTAATCTCGCTATTTAACGTCATACAATGCCGAGATGACGTGTTTCGTCACGTTCTTTTTCTGTTTCTCTCGGATTCAAAGAATATTCTGCCGAATTAATTTCTTCCAAAGGGGCAGAGGCGTTTTCAATGAACCCCGTCAATCTTCTGTATCCGTTCCTCGCCCTCCTCTTCGGCGCCGCTATCTCGTTCCGTCTCTTACGGACGGACGCCGTTCCGCCGCGTCAATTCAACGTCAACGTTTCATTTGTTTCACGGAAAATCTCGCCGTGTAGCCAGCTGCCCAGCTAGGTTCTGCTGTGACAGCAGAGTTAACGTTGCGGGCGGAGAGGAAGCCAGACAGCAGCCAGCCAGGAAACTCGAGGCTTCGATTTATTTTGAATCGCGCGCCGCGTGGTGTGATGCGAGAGGTTTTGCCGGGTGGCACAACGGTTGTGCTTCTGCGTGGTACATAAAACATGTGTACAACGTACGTTGAACATGGACATTCCGTGTACCAGCTGTGATTGGCAGAGCGGGTGTTAGAATTGGAGGCCACGGTGTGTGTGTGTGAGAGTGTGTGTGTACGAACGCGTTGATTTTTGCGTGACGCGACAAATACATCGTCAGGAGGGAGACGGCTGGGAAACAGAGCGGAGTGAGGCGACCATCTACCGAGGGGTGGAACACAACAAAGAGATGGACACCTCCGGTTAGCACGGTTGGCTACGTACGGTGCGAAAGAAGTTCCACACACATAGAACACACGTGAAGCAACATTCCCCCCAAAAACAAAAGAAGTTGGTCATCATCGGCAACGTCCCCAACAAAATCCATCGTTGTACTGCACTTCCTACGCTCTGGGTTGCGGGTGACGTCACCGCCGCACGTGATGACGGAGCACGGGCGGAACGAGAGCGCGCTCAGCGGAATTGGATTTGGCCGTGCAATGCGTGAGCAGTCAGCGGGCTTTACCTGCTGCTGATTGCTGTTGCTGATTGCTGCTGCTGATTGCTGCTGCCGCTGATTGCTGCTGCTGATTGCTACTACTGATTGCTGCTGCTGCTGATTGCTGCTTGCTGCTGCTGATTGCTGCTACTGATTGCTGCTGCTGATTGCTGCTGCTGATTGCTGCTACTGATTGCTGCTGCTGATTGCTGCTACTGATTGCTGCTTGCTGCTGCTTGCTGATCGTGATTGCTGCTTGCTGATGCTTGCTGAGAGTGATTGCTGCTTGCTACTGATTGCTGCTTGCTGCTACTGATTGCTGCTTGCTGCTACTGATTGCTGCTACTGATTGCTGCTTGCTGCTACTGATTGCTGCTTGCTGCTACTGATTGCTGCTTGCTGCTACTGATTGCTGCTTGCTGCTGCTGATTGCTGCTACTGATTGCTGCTTGCTGCTGCTGATTGCTGTTTGCTGCTACTGATTGCTGCTTGCTGCTAATGATTGCTGCTACTGATTGCTGCTTGCTGCTACTGATTGCTGCTTGCTGCTACTGATTGCTGCTTGCTGCTGCTGATTGCTGCTACTGATTGCTGCTTGCTGCTGCTGATTGCTGTTTGCTGCTACTGATTGCTGCTTGCTGCTAATGATTGCTGCTACTGATTGCTGCTTGCTGCTACTAATTGCTGCTACTGATTGCTACTTGCTGCTTGCTGCTGCTGATTGCTGATTGCTGTTTGCTGCTACTGATTGCTGCTTGCTGCTACTGCTTGCTGCTACTGCTTGCTGCTACTGCTTGCTGCTACTGATTGCTGCTTGCTGCTACTGATTGCTGCTTGCTGCTACTGATTGCTGCTACTGATTGCTGCTACTGATTGCTGCTTGATGCTACTGATTGCTGCTTGCTGCTACTGATTGCTGCTACTGATTTCTGCTTGCTGCTACTGATTGCTGCTTGCTGCTACTGATTGCTGCTTGCTGCTACTGATTGCTGCTTGCTGCTACTGATCGCTGCTACTGATTACGGCTACTGATTGCTGCTTGATGCTACTGATTGCTGCTTGCTGCTACTGATTGCTGCTACTGATTTCTGCTTGCTGCTACTGATTACTGCTTGCTGCTACTGATTGCTGCTTGCTGCTACTGATTGCTGCTTGCTGCTACTGATTGCTGCTTCTGTTTGCTGCTACTGATTGCTGCTTGCTGCTACTGATTTCTGCTTGCTGCTACTGATTGCTGCTTGCTGCTAATGATTGCTGCTACTGATTGCTGCTTGCTGCTACTAATTGCTGCTACTGATTGCTACTTGCTGCTTGCTGCTGCTGATTGCTGAATGCTGTTTGCTGCTACTGATTGCTGCTTGCTGCTACTGCTTGCTGCTACTGCTTGCTGCTACTGCTTGCTGCTACTGATTGCTGCTACTGATTGCTGCTACTGATTGCTGCTTGCTGCTACTGATTGCTGCTACTGATTGCTGCTACTGATTGCTGCTTGATGCTACTGATTGCTGCTTGCTGCTACTGATTGCTGCTACTGATTTCTGCTTGCTGCTACTGATTGTTGCTTGCTGCTACTGATTGCTGCTTGCTGCTACTGATTGCTGCTTGCTGCTACTGATTGCTGCTACTGTTTGCTGCTACTGATTGCTGCTTGCTGCTACTGATTTCTGCTTGCTGCTACTGATTGCTGCTTGCTGCTAATGATTGCTGCTACTGATTGCTGCTTGCTGCTACTAATTGCTGCTACTGATTGCTACTTGCTGCTTGCTGATTGCTGATTGCTGTTTGCTGCTACTGATTGCTGCTACTGATTGCTGCTTGCTGCTACTGATTGCTGCTTGCTGCTACTGATTGCTGCTACTGATTGCTGCTACTGATTGCTGCCTGATGCTACTGATTGCTGCTTGCTGCTACTGATTGCTGCTACTGATTGCTGCTTGCTGCTACTGATTTCTGCTTGCTGCTGCTGATTGCTGCTTGCTGCTATTGCTTGCTGCTTGCTGCTACTGATTGCTGCTACTGATTGCTGCTTGCTGCTACTGATTGCTGCTTGCTGCTACTGATTGCTGCTACTGATTGCTGCTTGCTGCTACTGATTTCTGCTTGCTGCTACTGATTGCTGCTACTGATCTCTGCTTGCTGCTACTGATTGCTGCTTGCTGCTGCTGATTGCTGCTTGCTGCTGCTGATTGCTGCTTGCTGCTACTGATTGAAATCGCACCGAGAGACATGGGGAGGGTGAAAGGGAAGCGGACCGGGCATCGCAGCGTCGTTGTGTTGACGGCTACAGAAGAATAAGAGGGGGGGGGGGTGTTACCATTTACTGTGCTCCTCAGAATCAGAATCTTTATTTAGACTGCTGCAGGAGGCATCCGATGAGCTGTAAAGCTCTTTTTTCACAGATGTCCAGTCGGGGCATGGGGTCAGAAAGTTACAACAACAAACAGTAACAAAAGCACCATAGGAGTGCAACGTATATGAAAGTAAGCAAATCGCGAAATATCTATAAATGAAACTAAACCTTTATTTGACCAGGTAAATCCCACTGAGCTACTATCTTCTTTAAAAAAAGCGACCTGGCCACAAATGATAGCTCAACGAAGTGGCCAATCGCGTGGAAATTCCATTTCCGCAAAGCAATCTGATGATTATTACGGGGAGGGTTTACGTTGCCAGGCTTAGCAGTGTTCATTAAGACGCTGTCTTTCCGACAGCTCTGTTCTTCACCTGAGGACGGCTGCTTGCGTTGTGGCCGAAACGTCGTGAGCATTTTTTTCATTATGTTTTAGTTTCATTATTTTATTATTATTTCCCTTCCACGTGACAGTACCGAAAGAACCAAGAATACGAATCCCTGCAGTCACGAAAGCTTTAAATCGAAAAATCTCATGATTGTCAGCTGTGAGCGCTCTGTCGCAGCATCCATCCCAGTGCAGGGGGACGGGTCACGGGAGGATGGCGGCCCACCGTGGAGACGGAGTGACGGGACGAGCCAAAGCGCAGGAGCAGGGTGGAGCGGGCCATTGCGTGGAGCGCGAGGGACGGCGCCGACGTGCCGAGGCCTTCGTCCGGCAGTGGATAGGTCACGGATGATTTTATGAATGACGCGACATCGGAGTCGTGCAACGAGGACAGCTTAAATGTCGCAGTCTGAGCTTGGCTCTGTTTCACTCCAGCGCGGTCTTCCAGACAGGCTGGTCCCTTCACCTGATGAAGGCCGCTTGTGTTGTGGCCGAAACGTCGTGATTTTTGTTGTTGTTTTATTTTTTACCTACTTGACTTTACCGAATAGAACCAAAGAGTATGTTGTTGTTTTCTTGGTGCGGTCTGGGACTGTTTTCGCTGTTGCTTTGCTGCCTTTCCGAAGCTTAGGAATTGCTGATGCAATTTGAACTCACATACTTTATTTTTTTATTTAAGGGACGCTACGGTGGCCTGATGTTATTGTCTTCCTCGCCTGGTATGCAGGTCGGAGTTCAATCCCGACCCTGACACCTGTGTTATATATTTGGAGTTTGCGTGTCTCTCTCTCTCTCTCTCCCTGTGGTCGCGCGAATTTTTTTTCTCTGGGTTTTCCTTCCACATTTAGAGACACGTGTTTGGACTATTTTTGCTGCATTAATTACCCAAATGATAAGACCACTTTGTTGAACTATCATTTGTGGCCAGGTCGCTTTTTAAAAAAAATAAGTTAATACCTCAGTTTGGCTTTGCCCGCTAGGATGGGGATGGTTTAGCGTTGTAATTGTTTGTGTTTGGGTTGTTTGTTTACCTTTCTCGTACTGTGCACTACAACTGTCGTGGTGTTGTTGTACTGTTTGTTGTTGTGATGTTCTTATCCGCCCCTACAGGACATCTGTGAAAAAAGGAGCTTCATAGCTCATCGGATTGTGATTCTGAACCTTATTGGCGTGGGTTGGTGCACGCCTACGATCGAGCGCTTTGAAGGCAAGGGGTTGGTGGATCGTGCAGAGATACGCGAGTGTCGCCAATCTTGCTGGGCTGTGGGGAATCCAGGGGACCGTGGTCCAGCAAGAAAGTTCGGGAACCTGTTTGTGTGTTACCCTTCTTGCAATGCGTGGAGTTTTCTCCGGGCACTGTGATTTACACTCAAGTGAAATTTGTGTCTGTTTTAAAACAACGCAGTAAGAGTATTGGAGCAAACATCCGAACACAGAACCCGTCGTAACAAATGATCACGAGCCTCAGCGAGGTTTGTGTGGGGAATAATAGCCATTTTCTGTACTTTTGAGGCATTAGCAGTTAAGAAACGACACTTACTACCCAGGAACAAAAACAATTGTTTTTGTTCCTGGGTAGTAAGTGTCGTTACACTGTAATATTTGTGCATTGTCTTTGAAACTGATTGGCCTACAACAGAGACATCCTTCTTTAGGGTCTAGTCTCACCAGTGTCAGAACAGAGAACGCCAAAAGGCGTACAGCTCAAAGACAATGCACTATCAGAGTAATGAGGGCTCGGGTAAAGCATCTACATTATGATACCTCCTTTGCCAGTACGAAAATATAAGAATATATATATATTTTCCCCCTTTTTTCTGTCTACAAAACTGAAACCTTTTTACGAAGAATCACGTCTGCATTAACCACAATACTTGTGGTCAGAGTGCAAACAGAAAAAAAAAAACACACACTCTGCTTATACATATTCTTGTTTTTTTCATACGTTGATACTGGCAACGAAAAAAAAGTGTCCCATTTCATTATCTTCTATGTGCGCGCGCACACGCGGACGCATCGAAAACTTTCACTCCTCGGGCTCTTCCACTCAACAAACCCCGCGGGGACCTTGGGGGGGGGGGGGTGGCGGGGACTTTAGTTTCAAGCCGCGTTTGTCCCGGTGGGTGACCCCGCTCACGTGCCACCTACTCCGGCCTCCCGTGCGACCGTGACAACAACGAGTGACGCTACATTTTGATTTAAAGCTTTCGTGACTGCAGTAATTCATATTCTTAGCTCTTTCGGTAAAGTCACGTTGAAGGGAAACAATTAAATAATAAAAATATATTATTATATACTATTTTATTTTATTATATAATACATTATTATTTTATTGTTTCCCTTCAACGTGACTTTACCGAAAGAGCTAAGGATATGAGTGACGCTACGTTGAGGACCCTGTGGTGCCCGTCTCTTTCGGTGGTCGTGAGTTTGCTGGGGGTTTTTTTCATGGATTTCTCTGTTGCGCGTAGTGACTTTGGGAAGTTTTTCCTGTTCATGTTTTTTTTTGTTTGTTGCGGTTACACCCGATTCAAGAGCCGCATGGCTCACAGGGCTATACCTAATTAATGAACTGCAGTTGCGCCGGATGAGACGGGGGGAGAGGCGTGGAGGGGAGCAGAGTGAGATGAACGGGGAGCGCTGCTGGAGTAGGGATGGACTATGCACACGGTTTAGGGTCTCAGGAGCAACTGCTAAAAGGAAATGTCAGATGCATTCATCGTCAAAATATTCCCCGTTAGTGGCAGTGTTCAAATTGAAATACGATCGGTAGTTTTACACATTTCTCATTAAAACACTGTTCAGAGGAATTTTGCCGACCGTGCCAGACCTTCCCTTCCCCCCCCCCCCGTAGACTTGAAACTCGGTTCAACCTTCCGGAATAAAATTCGTTCTATGTTTAACGATGATTCACAACCCTCGATCAATCCACTGCTGGACGACGAATGGTCATCCAACTCGGGTAAGTGGGTTCATAGTGAGTGGTTGCACTAACCACTGCTAACAACTGCGCCATTACCATGAAATGCCTGATTATCATCATCATGATCACCAGATAAACATTCTATCTGATTCGACTTTGCTAAATGTTTGCGTCTGAATGACGTTTTTATTTGTTTAAAGTCATGAAACACGGCGTTGCTTTCCTGGGTAAAACAAGCGTAATAATAATAATAACACCGCTACGTAACACGATGTTTGTCCCTGGTAGTAAGTGTTATGTTTTTTAATTGCTTTACGCCTAGAAGTATAGAACATGGCTATGCTTCCCCACAAACTTTGCTTTAGTGACCAGGAGCATTACGTGAAGGAATGACACGAATGCACACCACGTTTTCCACATTGAAAATAGGTACATTTCAAAATCATCACCTGAATCGATTATGATGATTGCATTGCAGTCGATCATCGATTATCCGGCGGCTTCACGGGGGAGGAGGGTCGCCGGATTTTCATAAAACGTCGGATAATCACTACGTCATCATCATGATTTAAAATATCTTATTTTTTTCACATTCTTTAATTAGGTTAGTTTTTTTAGGCGTTGTTATATGCCTTTTGTGTTTTAAATGTGCTTACTATGTAAGAGCGGCATAAATAAACATACAAATGGACAAAATTGAATATCCTGCTTTAAAATGTGACTGAATTTACTGTACCGTTCTCACCATTCCAATCTCGAAGACTCTGCATGGGCGTTTAAGTTGCTGCATGTAGTGTATAATGTACCGTATGTAACATTTGACACTCAAATCAAGCATGGCTACTTGTTGTGTTTTCCTTACGCACGTGGTGCGACTGGTACCGATCGTCGAACTGGTTACAGCCTTTGTAGCGGTTTTGCCGATTTCGCCGGATCGGCCCGGGACCGCAGCTGGATATTTTTAGAAGCCAACCGGATAATAGATTATCAACTTGCATGTCCTATAAGGAGGCGGTGTTGTTGATGAGTGTTTAAACTGTTGTTGTTGTTGTTCATTGTGCCTGTGTACCACTGCAAGAGCAGCAGTAGCAGCAACAACGGGAAATCATGCATTTAATCAAACGTTAGCTGCCTCGGTGTGCATCAGGAGCTAAAAGTGAAACACCTAAGGTGGCTTAAGCTGCTTGCTTGTCTGTGCATCATTGTGTCCACTTAGTGTGCGCGTGCGTGCGGTCCCCTCAGTCTGTCGAATCTGTCCCCTTGCCCTCTGCCAGCGAGACGTGCACACCTCACGTGACAGCCTCTAAGTGCACCTAGCCTGGCACAAGCGCCGCGTCGATGGTCACCGCCACTTCGTGTCATTCTGCAGTGTCTGCTCATCTCTGCGTGCAGGATCTAAATGTGACGCAAATGGCGCAAATGACGGCGGAATTGACGACTATAATGAGCCAAGAATATCTGTGTCCCGCGCGTGACGTCACTCCGAGTGGACCAGCCCCCCTAATTAATAATGATGAGCGGGTGACGTCACTCCACATCGATCAGCCCCCCTCATTAATAATCATGAGCGGGTGACGTCACTCCACATCGATCAGCCCCCCTCATTAATAATCATGAACAGGTGACGTCCTTCAAATGGACACCCCCCCTCATTAATAATCATGCGTGGGTGACGTCACTCCACATCGATCAGCCCCCCTCATTAATAATCATGAACAGGTGACGTCCTTCAAATGGACACCCCCCTCATTAATAATCATGAGCGGGTGACGTCACGCCACATGGGGGGGGCGAGGCGCCTCCTCCCCCCTCCTCAGCGTCAACTGACAACCCTCACTACAAGGACAGAACCCTCATCACGTCACGCGATCTCCGTGACGCTGTTGTTGAGACATCCAAGTACAAAGGACGTAACGATGAACAAGGGAATATAACCTTGCTTATTTTATTTTTTTATTAATTTCAACCTACCTTACGTGACTTTACCGAAAGACCCAGAGCATATGAATTCCTGCAGTCGCGAAAGCTTTAAGTCAAGAAATAAGTCTTGCGTCACCGCGCCCTTTACAAATTGCACGCGAATTGACGCAATGCCTATCACGTCGCGGTCAGCTTTTCGCTTGCGAGTTTCAGATTTACTGCAATACACCCGTCCCTGGACGGGCAAAAGGCGAGTGGATATTAATAACGTCTGCCAGATGTTGTCGTGCCGCTGTTCCTGCGTGTCATTGACCTTCTAGCAGCAGATGTTGCTCATGAATATAAATTCGTGCATGAATAACGGTTTGGATTAAAAAAAAATACATGACCTTAGTTTTTTTTTCTCGAGCAAGACAACTTTTTAAAGCATTTTCACCATCTTGCCCTCCTTTGTGAAATCAATTTCCATCATGACTTTTCATTGATAAAGGTTGCCCGTTATTGGGAGAATATTTGTGTTGGCCTTTTTTTCTCCAGAACTTCTGAAAAACCCTGCCATGAAGTGGCGTCTGTACCCTTTAGATAACAGGGAAGGCGCCCTTACCCACACACTCTCATCAGAGCTGGACTTTAGCCAACCTAAGTAACAAACAACAACCTATTAACATCGTGTGTTTGTGTGTGTGCAGGCATTGGTGACACGGCTGAGAGCCGTGATCAACCGGAATGCACTTGCAAGGTTGGTTGGGGATCTCAGCGGTGCCCTGCGCTCTGCGCTCTGACCTCTGACCCACGAGGTCACCTAAATATATAAATATACACATGTCACTTTTACGAGACGACCCGACACTGCGAGATGGTTGTTACGTAGTGGGCGCATTACAGAAGCACGTTTTACGTATGTGCCTGTCTGTTGGACTGTGTCTATGTTGAACTTATTCCGCACCGTACTTTAAGCCAACCGTGCAAAAATCTGCGGAGCAGGGGAAGGACAATAAACTAACCCAAGCTGCGTATATGCGCGTGGGACGAATCTGAGCGGACGCCGTTTATCCCAGCGACACAAACACATCGGTGGGGTTTTTTTTTTTGGCCTTCTTTTTTTTATGAAGGGACCAGGTGCGAGAGGAGGATAGCGGGACCAGGTGAGAGTGGGCGGAGCCAGGTGTGTGCGAGAGGGCGGGGCCAGGGCAGAATCAGAATCTTGTATTTATACTGGAGGAATCTGATGAGCTATGAAGCTCTTTTTTTTCACAGATGTCCAGTCGGGGCCGGTCAGAACGTTACAATAACAAACAATGCAAAAAAAAACACAACAGGAGTACAAAGTATAGGAAATGTAAATAAATCACTTAAAAAATTAAAAATTTAATTGAAACTATGTTTCTCTTGCCAGGTAAAGCTTACTCAATTGGTGGGGCCAGGTCAGCAAGAGGGGCGGGACCAAGTGAACGAGAGGGGTGGGGCCAGGTGAGTGAGAGGGGCGGGGCCAAGTGAGCGAAAAGGGGCTGGGCCACGTGAACGAGAGGGGTGGGGCCAGGTGAGTGAGAGGGGCGGGGCCAGGTGAGCGATAAGGGGCTGGGCCAGGTGAACGAGAGGGGTGGGGCCAGGTGAGTGAGAGGGGCGGGGCCAAGTGAGTGAGAGGGGCGGGGCCAAGTGAGCGATAAGAGGCTGGGCCAGGTGAACGAGAGGGGTGGGGCCAGGTGAACGAGAGGGGCGGGGCCAGGTGAACGAGAGGGGCGGGGCCAGGTGAGCGGCGTTGCTGCAGGCGCCTTGGCCGCTTGACTCGCGTCGCGATCCGTGTGTGTTGTTGTTGTTGCTGTTGTTGTTGTTTTGCTTCAGCGATGGCTTCCTGTGCGAGGTGAACGCGTGGTGGTCCAGGAAACCTGGGGTCAGGGTTGGTGGATCACGCTCGTGAGACTCCCACGCAGCCCCTCGGGATGAACCCCCTTCCCCCTCACCTCCACCAGCTGAAGACACAGCCCCCTTCTCAAGTCTCGCAGTCAATCAATTGAAGCGCATTGCAGCCTTTCCTCACAGATAGCGGCGTTTTAGCCGGAGCCGTCTGGACTACTGCTCTGGGAATTTTTAGTTTGCGTGCCATATCCATCTTGACTCACTTTGTCCACATGAGACTGGGATGGTTCGCGTGTGCGGTGGTGTGGTCCAGCGGTGTGCGTACGATGTCCACTAGGAGAGTACTTTACTATATATGGGGGGGGGACATTATTTAGTTGTATTCTAGTGGTAGTGCCTTGCACCGATATAATCCCTCCTCAAACCAGGGTGGTTTGGAACATGTCGAGTGAAAAATGTATCCGTGCGCAGGGGGTGAGGTTCGTAGCAGAATGTATGACGGGCAAAGGCAGATCTCCTATCAACTACTCGTCATGTGTTGGCATTTAACATTTGTTTAACGTTTGATTAACGCTGACCGTGTCGGGCCTGCCCGTGAGTGTTTGTAGGCAGAGACGCCGACCGGACTTTCGCTTTTAACCTGAACGCTCCATCGCAACGCAGCAATGAGTTTGTGTACGGCACTACTATTTGTACTCTTTGGTTCTTTCGGTAAAGTCCACGTGGGTAGAAATAAAACAAAATAAAACAAATCACGACGTTTCGATCGCAGCACAAGCGGTCGTCATCAGGCAAAGGAGTCAGCCTCTAAAGGCAAACTCTTTATAAAGGTTTGGGGATGGGCGTAGCCCAAGTGTATCAGCCACAGCAGGAGCACGGACAGTGTACGAGTGGCAGTGTAGCAACAATGCCAATGTATCAGCAATGCCAATGCAGCAACAATGCCAATGCAGCAACAATGCCAAATGCTGGGGATGTGGGGGGAAATTAACTCGAAGAAAAAGACTCGTACCCGGCAGATATGATGGAACAACCATTTATCCGAGTTAATTTCCCCCCATATCCCCAGCGTTTGGCATTGTTGCTGTATTGGCATTGTTGCTACATTGGGTTTCTGCATTGGCATTGTTGTTTAATTGCTATTGTTGCTGCATTGGCATTGCTGATACATTGGCATGGTTGCTCCAATGGCATTGTTGCTACATTGGCATTGTTGCTACATTGGCATTGCTGCTGCATTGGCATTGTTGCTACATTGGCATTGTTGCTACATTGACATTGTTGTTACATTGACATTGTTGCTGCATTGGCATTGCTGCTACATTGGCATGGTTGCTCCAATGGCAATGTTGCTACATTGGCATTGTTGCTACATTGGCATTGCTGCTGCATTGGCATTGTTGCTACATTGGCATTGCTGCTGCATTGGCATTGTTGCTACATTGACATTGTTGCTGTATTGGCATTATTGCTGCATTGGCATTGTTGCAACATTGGCATTGTTGCTGCATTGGTATTATTGCTGCATTGGCATTGTTGTTGCATTGGCATTGTTGTTACATTGACATTGTTGCTGTATTGGCATTGTCGCTGCACTGGGATTGCTGCTACATTGGCGTTGTTGCTGCATTGGCATTGTGGTTGCATTGGCATTGCTGCTACATTGGCATTGTTGCTGCATTGGCATTGTTGCTGTATTGGCATTGTTGTTACATTGGCATTGTTGTTGCATTGGCATTGTTGCTGCATTGACATTGCTGCTGCATTGACATTGTTGTTACATTGGCATTGTTGCTGCATTGGCATTGCTGGTGCATTGGGATTGTTTCTGCATTGGCATTGTTGCTGCATTGGCATTGCTGGTGCATTGGCATTGCTGCTGCATTGGCATTGCTGCTGCATTGGCATTGTTGCTGCATTGACATTGTTGCTGCATTGGCATTGCTGCTGCATTGGCATTGTTGCTACATTGGCATTGTTGCTACATTGACATTGTTGCTGTATTGGCATTGTTGCTGCATTGGCATTGCTGCTGCATTGACATTGTTGCTACATTGATATTGTTGCTACATTGACATTGCTGCTGCATTGGCATTGTTGCTGCATTGGCATTACTGCTGCATTGACATTGTTGTTGCATTGGCATTGTTTCTACATTGACATTGTTGCTACATTGACATTGCTGCTGCATTGGCATTGTTGTTGCATTGGCATTGTTGCTACATTGACATTGTTGCTACATTGACATTGCTGCTGCATTGGCATTGTTGCTGCATTGGCATTACTGCTGCATTGACATTGTTGCTATACTGACATTGTTGCTACATTGACATTGCTGCTGCATTGGCATTGTTGTTGCATTGGCATTGCTGCTACATTGGCATTGTTGCTGCATTGGCATTGTTGCTGCATTGGCATTGCTGCTGCATTAGCATTGCTGCTACATTGGCATTGTTGTTGCATTGGCATTGCTGATACATTGGCATTGTTGTTGCATTGGCATTGCTGCTGCATTGGCATTGCTGCTGCATTGGCATTATTGCTGCATTGACATTGTTGTTGCATTGGCATTGCTGCTGCATTGGCATTATTGCTGCATTGGCATTGTTGCAACATTGGCATTGTTGCTGCATTGGTATTATTGCTGCATTGGCATTGTTGTTGCATTGGCATTGCTGCTGCATTGGCATTATTGCTGCATTGGCATTATTGCTGCATTGGCATTGCTGCTACATTGGCATTGTTGCTGCATTGGCATTGTTGTTACATTGGCATTGTTGCTGCATTGGCATTGCTGGTGCATTGGGATTGTTTCTGCATTGGCATTGTTGCTGCATTGGCATTGCTGGTGCATTGGCATTGCTGCTGCATTGGCATTGCTGCTGCATTGGCATTGTTGCTGCATTGACATTGTTGCTGCATTGGCATTGCTGCTGCATTGGCATTGTTGCTACATTGGCATTGTTGCTACATTGACATTGTTGCTGTATTGGCATTGTTGCTGCATTGGCATTGCTGCTGCATTGACATTGTTGCTACATTGATATTGTTGCTACATTGACATTGCTGCTGCATTGGCATTGTTGCTGCATTGGCATTACTGCTGCATTGACATTGTTGTTGCATTGGCATTGTTTCTACATTGACATTGTTGCTACATTGACATTGCTGCTGCATTGGCATTGTTGTTGCATTGGCATTGTTGCTACATTGACATTGTTGCTACATTGACATTGCTGCTGCATTGGCATTGTTGCTGCATTGGCATTACTGCTGCATTGACATTGTTGCTATACTGACATTGTTGCTACATTGACATTGCTGCTGCATTGGCATTGTTGTTGCATTGGCATTGCTGCTACATTGGCATTGTTGCTGCATTGGCATTGTTGCTGCATTGGCATTGCTGCTGCATTAGCATTGCTGCTACATTGGCATTGTTGTTGCATTGGCATTGCTGATACATTGGCATTGTTGTTGCATTGGCATTGCTGCTGCATTGGCATTGCTGCTGCATTGGCATTATTGCTGCATTGACATTGTTGTTGCATTGGCATTGCTGCTGCATTGGCATTATTGCTGCATTGGCATTGTTGCAACATTGGCATTGTTGCTGCATTGGTATTATTGCTGCATTGGCATTGTTGTTGCATTGGCATTGCTGCTGCATTGGCATTATTGCTGCATTGGCATTATTGCTGCATTGGCATTGCTGCTACATTGGCATTGTTGCTGCATTGGCATTATTGCTACATTGTTGCTACATTAGCATTGCTGCTACATTGACATTGTTGCTGCATTGGCATTGTTGCTGCATTGACACTCGTGCACCGTCCGTGCTCCTGTTGTGGCTGATCCACCTGGGCTACGCCCATCCCCAAACCTTTATAAAGAGTTTACCTTTAGAGGCTAACTCCTTTGCCTGATGACGACCGCTTGTGTTGCCATCGAAACGTCGTGATTTGTTTTATTTTATTTATACCTACGTGACTTTACCGAAAGAATAAAAGGAGTATAGATTCCTGCAGTCACGAAAGCTTCAAAATCACTACTATTTGTGTTCAACGGGGGTCCCATTGTTTATACGGAGTGCTTTCACCAGTAACACGTGACGGGTCCAACAGCGGTGAATCGCCGTTACGATGGCCACCCACAACGACAGCTCTACGCAGTGGTGTAACAAACAGCGTAGGGCAGGGAGGGGGTGCCTCGCCCCCACCCCGCCCCCCCCCCCCCCCCCACCTTGTGGCCGAAGCTCCTAGATGGGCCCACCTTGACAACCACCAGGAGATTTGTTTTCGACAATTGCGTAAAAGAACAACAAATGATTTAAAACGCGGTTTAATTTTTTTGTCCATCAAAATGTCCTTCATTTACGTTCCACGTTTTATTTCCATTTAATTCGAGCAGTAGCGTTTGGCTTCCGTTAATTTGCCCAAAGCAGATTTGCGTATAGCAAATATTGGGGCCCCCACCTGACCGATTGCCACACCCCCTGAGCTGTTAATATCGTTACCCCCCACGTTACCCCCCACGTTACCCCCCATCCAAGAGGAGTTAGAGCCAGGAACTGCGTGATTATATTGGCCTGGAGAGCCTCGATTTATTCCTTTTACACCTTTAACATGAGGTCACATGGAGGGACTGGACTCCCATCTGCAAGATAGACGCTTCGGGAGAGGTGCCACGCTTCCGCACCTGCCAATTAGCACGGTTGGCTACGTACAGTGCGAAAGAAGATCAACATACATAATTATTAGCATTATTATGCTTGCTTAGCCATTAAAAAGTCTCACCGAGTCTCAAGACTATTTTTGAGGAGGTTCCTGCCAAGTTTTTTTTTTATTTAGCAGGGGGGCGATGCTTCTTTGTGGATTCCCAGTTGACAAAATGTACTTTCTTTTATTTCGCTATTAATGGAAACCGGAAAACGTGGGGGAAACCCGCGCAAACCAGCGCAGAGAGAGAGAGAAAGATATAACATACAAACTCCACGTTGAAAGGCGCCCGAGTCGGGAATCGAACCCAGCGGCTTCTTGGCTGTGAGGCAGGAGTGTCGCCGCTGCGAATCAAGTCGCTCACGGTCAAGGCGTTCCCAGTGACGGTTGCCGGTGAAGATTGCCTCAAAATCGCCCGGGGGTATCATGGCCTCTGGGGCGGGTGAGGTTGGAGGCGAGGTGGCGCTTTAAGTCCGCTGCTCTGTCTCTCATCCACGCAGTGCCGGATTATCCCAGTAGCACAAGTAGCTACACAATGCTACGGGCGCCCGCACTTTCAAGGGCCCCGCGCTAAATGCTTTCAAGCTATCAATTCGGTTCAGTGATTCTGCACTTGCTCTATTACTATAGTACCACAATGCCTTAAACTTTTTATTAACGACTGGGTGTTTAAGGTTCGCGATTTGTCGTATTATCTAGGTGTATAGCAAATGAAAAAATGAAAATAATTTACTATGCGCGTAAAAAAAATTGCGTTTTAATTTTTTTCCATTTAGGGCCCCTTCATAACATATGTTACAGGCCCCGCACTCGCTTCATCCGGCACTGCAGCCACGGCCCTCTTCATTAAAGTCACTTCAGCTGCCAGAGGTCGGATCGGACCGGGGATTAGAGAGGATTGCATGCGAGCTGCGCACGTGGCACGCGAAAGTCACTTATCTATATTACATCAACAACGCGAAAGTCACTTATCTATATTACATAAGCAACGCGGAAGTCACTTATCTACATCTACATTACGTTGAACTTCTTTCGCACCGTACGCAGCAAAGACTCTGATTTGTCGGTGCCCTTTGTTCACCTGCAGAACTCCTCTTGTGCAATACCCTGCAACCCACAAGTCCTATTATCTGCATGACCCGTGAGTTACAGTAAAAAGTTATATTATCAGCGGCAATGTTCTTCCAATAAATCCGCGATTATCTACAATGTTTATTGAACTCAACTAAACTAACTAAACTTTTATAATATTCTGGCAAATTGCCCGATGATGCTGGATGTAATTACCAGCGAAACGTCGTCCTCAAACAATGTAAATGTTGTGGATTCACTCTTCAACACACCGGTGGGCTAAAGTAGTGAACTATTTGTCTTTTGTCAACGTGACACTTTTTTTACTGATTGGCCGTGTTGGGTGGTGGAGGGTTGCAACACATTCATAAATACCGCGATCAAAGCCCAAAACCCTTTATTTTGAATAATATTGATCGCGAAAGCCTACATGTTAAACTAACTAAACTTTGTGTTATTTTATCAGCTAAGGCCCATTGAGCTATATAGCACTTTTTCAGAAGCGAACCGGCCACAAATGATAGCTCAACGAAGTGGCTTATCACGTAGAAATGTATAGCAGCCAAATACTCTAAAACACGTGACGTCGATTCTAAATGTGGAGGAAAAAACCGGAGGACCCGAAGAAAAATGTACGAAACCATTGGGACAGACATTTCAAACGACCAAATATACAGGCTACTTCAGGGTCAAGATCGAACCCACGACCTCCTGCATACCAGGCAAGGTAGTTCACATCTCCTAGCCATGCAGGAGCAACCCACACGGGGAGTGAATTTGCAGATGATTCAATCGGCGACATTGATCTCCGCGTCACAACAACTAAGAGAGTTCTCCTCGCAGTGAGAGCCCCCCGTGGAGATTCCTTTCCCCCCCCTTGTGCAAGGAAGTCCTCGCCAACAGCGTCGGGCCACCCAGTACACGTGGAACGTTGGGCCGACGTTAGGCCAACGCTGGCCCAACAGTTCCAGTCACGTGCCAACGTTGGCCCAACATCGGCATGCTTTTATCTTGTTGTGTTTAGTTTGTCCTTCTACCCGCCCCCCCCCCGCACCTCCGATTAGCACGGTTGGCTATGTATCGTGGAGAAAGAAGTTCAACAAACATACGATAATAAAACGCACTGCGCTCTGAGCAATGAGTTTGATTCCCGTGCGCGGCTAACATCGGCGGCGAGCGATATCTGAACCAATCGCGGGCCATCTCCGTCCATCAATCCGCCCTGGCCACCGTGGTGAAGTATAATCAGACATGCGCGCGTACGACGAGTACCGTGCCGTTACTCGTCGGTTAACATTTTCCGCGGCGTGTAATTTGATCAACTTTTGGCCTCGTCTTGGGCCGAGGGCCGCTCGAGATTGAGATCGCGGCTCTGCCCCGTTCCTCGCTTTTCTCTTTTGCCATGCGGCAACGCTCTGGCGCCGCTGTGTTGGGTCCTCGCCGCCCCATTCCCCCGACGTATCGAATCTCGCCGGATTTTCTGATGGGAGTGTGTAGGGTCGCCGGCCTCTTTCATTTTAAATAAAGTGCACGCTCCGTCGCCCTGAGCTGTGCTAGAGATGAGCCCGGCGAGATCACACGAGAGTTTTATTGCATTTTTTTTTGCTCCAGCTTTCTTCAGATTTTTTGTATTCTTCACTTAAACAGTTTTTTTCCCCTTCCCCAAGGGAGACTATCAACGGTGGAGGAAATGAAATCGCCTGCAATGTTTTCATATCGCCAGACAAAACACAATATGCCAGTGGCTTTCTGCCATAATTCTTTCGCAGATAATGTCTGCCAACATAATTATTTTTAAAAGTCAAATTCAAATTGTCTACGTTTTCAAATAAGCTTTGGCCAGTGTTTATCACCATCCCGAGGCCTTAAACCAATGTTGACAATTCCACATAAACATGGCAAAATCAAGTACATCACGCACTTTGGTAGCCTTCCTGCTCTATCGACTGCAGTTTTTGAATACATTTGCCTCTGGGTGGCTCCGGGTATGTTGTGAATCATGTGAACTCCACTCAAGGGAATTCAAGGAGTTACACGCCAGTTAAAGGTTGCTTAACAGATTTGCTTGGAATTTGCCCGCTCCAATCGGTGATCTTAGCTTCTGTGAATCCACCTACCCCACCAGTACCCCTTTTCTCTTTAGCAGCTCCCAACAACGAGATGAGGATCAGCTGTGTACAATTATGTTCGTCATCCTCACGGCGCATGATGCCATGCGCTGCTCAATTCGAACCGGCACTTTGCGTTTCCGTTGCAAACAAATAGTTATTTTTTTCCCACCGAAGATTCTCGTTGAAATAATGCATTTGGGGATTTTCTACCCTCATCCTTGCAGTTGCCTTTGCAGTTCTTAACATCAGACTAAGTATTTTTTTTTTGTTGCGCAGTAGTTGAAAGTGATTTCCGTTCATTCAGCGAGTGTGTGCAATCTGCCGAGACACGCGATAAGCCTCCTCCGTGGCCCACGTGCGGGTTCTTCTCATTGCCCTCCGCTGAACTCCCTCAGTAGTGAGTCGTCAACGATAGGCGACGTTGCTCGTACAATGTGGGTGAGTCGTCAATGATAGGCGACGTTGCTCCTGCTATGTCCCAGCCGCAGTCTGGGGCTGTCAACGGTGGCCACAGCGGCCGAGGGTGGCTGCACAGAGACCTTGGACTCTGTGTCCGGAGCCTGTTCAGCAGGGCCCACAGACGGCGTGGCACAGGCGGTACGATCCGTGCAAGGGAATTGGTTTGGTGCTGTTAAGAGGACAGCGACAAAACTCAACGCGTCTGCCAATAACACTGCGGATTTAACAGGGTAGAGAAAGCGTAATATTTCATGGGCGACATTTCAGGCAATTACCCTTCTGCATGGCACACCTCACAGGCCCATTGACAAACTTTGCCGAGTCGCCGATTATATACTTTTTCTTTTTTCTACTTTGCTTTCCTTTTGAGGCCACAGAGTTATTGTTTTGCGTTTGATGTTGATCGTGGTTGTGCCCGAATCAAAAAGTTATAGAAAGTGGACCGCTCCCCCAGCTCAGATGTGGGCGAAAAAAGCTGATCCAACAGGTGTGTATATATATATATACCTACACCCTACATACAAAGGAGTCGGTACAATAGAGTCAGTAGTATCTGTACACATGAGGGGGGGGGGGGGGGGGTGGGGACATCAGTGGGGGCAACGGGCGAAACACAAAGTACCGAGAAGCGTAAGTTTGCACTCAAGATTGTGCAGTGTTCACGAGGGATGAGTTTCGTATGATAACATTTCGGATGTCACGTTTTCAATGGCAACAATTTAGCATCTTGTTGTTCGGGACTGTCGGATGATTTCCGTGACGTAACAATTAATCGCGTCTTTCGCGCGAACAATAGTGACGTCACCTCATGCCAGGTGCCACCGCTCTCAGCGGGAAAGGCGCGCGTGATGACGTCATGCGTAACGTCGGTCCGTGTGATGTCATAATTACCGGATGAATCCGAAACGACTGATTTTTTTGGGGTGCCAAAGAAATATATAGAATTATACAGATTTTATCCAAAAATTTGGAACACATCTTAAACAAAAGTTGACCATGTAAGGCCCACTAAGCTATTAACTCTTTTTAAGAGGCGATCTGCCCACACATGATAGCTCATCGCAGTGGCTGGTATCATCGCGCGGGAATGTATAGCAGCAGCTGAATAATCTAAGCATGTTTTTTTTTCTAATTGTGGATGAGGTTCAAAATCGGAGAACCCAGAGAAAAATCCGCGCAGCCACCACGGAGAGACAGAGATCAAACGGACTCCAAATATACAACAAGCAACGTCAGGGTCCGGGATCGAACCCACGCTCTCCTGCGTACCAGGCGAGGGAGATAACATCTCCTCTGCACCATGGCGTCCACGGTATTTATATAGGCTGCTTTTATCGTGTTGTTCAGCTTCTGGGTTAAGGCAATAATTAATGCATAATAAGTCGTTGAATAATTCATTAATGACAGACTAGATGAGGAACAAATGTATTACGAGAGCGGTGGGGTACACGACACGCTTATTTACGAGATGAATTCGAGAAGGGTAAAGTTACATTTTTTTGGAAATGTAATGAGATAACTAGAGGCGGAATATTAATTGTTTTTTGACTGGGAATATAAGTAGAATGAGTTTAACACGAAGGCTTTCGCGACCAATGTCATCCATAATAGAGGTGTTTGGGTTAGATCGTGTAAATATATAAATGTGTCGTTAAAACCCGCCACCACCCGACGGCCAACTAGTAAGGGTTGGACACTGTTTTTTGATGCCGACTGTTTGCCGTTAGTGCTACAGATGCGGCATCCAAATTTGTGACTGGGTTTCAGAAGCGGTGGAAACTTAGCCCCGAGAGTGCATAACCATGAGAACATCCGACGAGCTCCTACGTTCTGGGCCTTGAAAGGTGGAACACGTTGGTAGCAGGACTGAGGCTGCACAAAGCCATTGACGCCAAAACTGATGCTTTGATGGAAATGGCGAAGAAAATGGTGGAGGGACATCTTGCACAGATTGCTTGACATCGCATTGTTTCTTGCCAAGCAGAATCTGGCATTCCGTGACCACAAAGGAAGATGAATCTTCAGTGAATGAAGGGAACTTTCTTGAGATGGTCGAGATGCTTTCAAAATATGATCCAGTGCTGAAAGAGCACCTCATGCGATTCAAGTGGAGCACATGTAAATTTAAAGTTGTCAGTCTCTTATCTTGCACCAAAAACTCAGAAATAAGTGTATAAGTGCCCTGGCAAATCATTTGAAGGAGAAGCTTGTCATGGACATCAAGTCTGTGAAGTACTTTGGGACCATGTTCGACAGCACACCTGACATATATACTCACCAGATGTCCGAAGTGATCAGATATGTAAAAATCAACAATAGGAAAGTTGAAGTGAAAGAAGTATTTAATGGGGGGGAAAAAGCTGCTGATCTCAGTTCTGACATTCTTAAAAAAACTGAAAGCGATGGACTGGGCATAATGATGTCCCGCGCTCAAGGTTACGATAAGGCTGCCACTATGGCTTGAATCCATGGAGGTGTACAAGCCATTGTTAAGGGAAAGAACAAGAAAGCTATTTTTAATGTATGTGTGGACCATTCGCTTAACTTGTGCGGTCAGTACTCTTTTTGCTGAAAATGCATCGCGTGTGACATTTTTTGGAATTCTTGAGACAACGTTTTCTTTTTTTTGCTGCTTCCACCCATCGATGTGATGCGTTAATCGACCATACTGGAGTGTCAATGAAAAGGCTATCAACAGCACACTGGAGTGCTCATCATGCCGCAGTTAAGCCAGTTAAAGAAAAGTTCGTAAGGTTAGTGGCGGCGATTGAAGCTCTTTGTGATCCACGTGAAGATGTGGACACACGAGCAGCAGCACAAAGGTCTTTTGTCTGCTGTCCGTGATTTCACTTTTCTGTGCTACCTGTACTTCCGCTGTGATGTACTTCAGCAAGTTGATCTTACACAGCAGTACCCGCAGACTCAGGGCTTAACTCTCAACAAGGTGGTGACAAAGCTGAGACTTTTTTCTGCACGAGAAGCGCAGTCACCTAGCGGAGCTTGCAGTTGAACAAGGGCGCTTTTAAAATCAGACGAATGTGGAATTGCAGTAGGGAGAGAAGAGCCAGGCTCAAGAAGAGGATGGCAGGGGAGCCGGCAAGCGATGCTGGACTCACTCTGCAAGAAGAAAATAAGAGGGTGATGCTTGAGTGCATTGATTGCTTTCATTCTCCAGATCAGATCAAGAGCCATCAAGGAAGGAGCAGCGATGTTTGAGGCTGCTCAAGCGAAGAGACTCATATCTGCCACTGAAGAAGAGTTAAAGGTGTCCATTCCAAAATTGACCACATTCTATGATGAGGTATCCGAGAGTGAGCTTCTAATAGAAATACCAAGGCCGAGAAGGCACCTAAAAGCAGCAGAGATTGATCTGGAAGAAGCCAAAGATTGGGCAGCATTAGGCGTTTCGACATTCATAGCTGAATGGGACTTCGTAGAATCTCTTACAACCCTTTCACTTAAGCCTAACATTATTTCTGACGATCTGTGTGGCTGTGGCTTCATGTGAGAGGAGCTTTTCAAAGCTGAAACTTATAAATAACTATTTGTGGTCTACCATGGGACAGTCAAGGCCTTCCGATTTTTCGATATTATCAATTGAAAGTGAGTTGGTGAAAGTCATTGATTTCGATGAAGTGATTCACAAGTTCGCAGCTTTGAATGCCAGGAAAGTAAAGTTCTGATTTAGTCGAGATGTTCACCAGTGCTGTCCTACCAGACAGTCTCGCCCCCTTCACCTGATGAAGGCCGCTTGTGTTGTGGCCGAAACGTCGTGAGAATATTATTGTGTTATTTTATTTTATCAATTTATTATTTTGTTATCATTCTACGTGACTTTACCGAAAGAACCAAAGAAGATGTTCACTATAACTAAGTGCTGAAATGCTTGTATATTTGTTACTGTATATTTTTTGGTATTATTTCATTTATGAGTATATTGCCATATGCATCTGTCTACAACTTCTACATTATTTTGGCCGTTATTGATTATGCAAACCTAATCCATTAATGTATCTCATGTAACGGTAAAGTTTAATATTAAAATGATCATAATTTTGATGTAGTTCTTAAACGTTTTTACTTCGAATTATATTATTTTCTTATCGAACTTTCACTTTAACCACATGAAACTATGTAAATACATTTAGGCTGTGCGTATGATATTGTAATTTAAAGGTGTAATTTTTATTTCGCTAGTTGTTCTTGTCACTACTGTTGCCATTATATTCAGTGATGTATGGGAATTACGATTTACGAGTAACATTAGTTCAAAAAACATTACTAAGGATTCTGTATGGTCTGGTACTGGAGGAGGTCCATGGGGGGTGACACCATGAGTTACCGCACTGGGTGACACTAACCCTAGTGACGCCACTGCCTGGTGCGGTACTTAAACATTACCACAAGGGAGACAAAAGCGGGCCAGGCATGGTGTTGGCCACCCACCCCCTGGTGTGCCGTGCCGACCTTCAGCGCTTGCCCCAACAGTCTGTGAAGGCTAAACTGGGGGATATTTGTCTTTGTAACTCTACCGATCGCGGACGAGTGCCTCGCCATGCTGTGCAGGTCGTGGGTTTTCATTTTTGCCTTACTTCACCAAGCTGGTCAGTACTGGTAGATAAAGGCAGGAAAAGACAACACCAAGGATCCCTGTGTCCCCTTCAGCAGACTGTTGGGGCAATGCTGTTAGCGAGTAGCACCGATGAAGTTTGGCACAGCACACAACGTGGAAGGGTGGCCAGCACCACGCCTGGCCCGTCATTTTCTCCCGAGTAGTGATGTTTGCGATCGTAACCACGTGCTCATTTGAAGCAGAGTCAACCTAGGGAGGCCCAGGACCGGCTACTCAGATAATCGTCCCTGCTATGGACGTGAGCGGAAATCGAACTCGGGTCGCCGGGTTCTTAGCGCGGCGCGCTAACCACTGCCACCGCCGCTCCGCACTCCCCTGGCGAAGACAGGGCCCATCAATTCTCATTTGGGCAGACGATCACTCGGACTCGATTTGTCGTCTTGGCTGTTTCTTTTGTTCACCGTCAACAGCGCTGTTAGCTGCTGGGCCACTTGGCGCCTTGGGCCGTGGGACCTGCACTCCAGTGGTCTCAGCGGCGGTTGCCTTTCGCGAAGGAAGCGACGTCGACGTTTCACTGCGGCTAATTCGATCGAGCTCGTTTATGATTATTTCACCCCCCCGTGATGACCTGTGCACTTGAACAATCTCTCTCCCGTCCACAGCAATTAGCAGCGCACCCATTTGATGGTTTTATCACAAGCCCGCAGGATGTTATTAATTAACGTCTCGAGATTAGATTTTATTCGCTGTATTATACAGGGTTCAGCATACTGCACCACATATATTTTCCGCTGCTCTGCTTAATGACACCAGGCATTGATAATTGGACCATTAATCAGGCAATTAATCAATTCTTCAATAAGTATGAAGAAACAAATGTCAAGTCATTAATTATAAGTTTTAAACGGCTGTACGCGTATGCTTTATTTATAGTGATAAGGATGTTAATTTATTGGTCCAGAAAGGCCCCAATAGGGCTCGTAACTATCTTCTTTGGTTCTGTCGTAAACTAATTTTAAGTGGGGGGTCTTGCATAGGGATGTTTGGGCGATTCCACTGATGAACGTTAGACGTTACCCAGTAGGTAACGTGAGGAGGCCCGGTGTTGATCCATACATACAATGGATCATCGCAGCCATCTGCCACCACACCCACAATTCCTCATGGACACCTTTTGTAAATCCACCGCTGGATGAATGCCCCACCACGCCGCGTCGATCATTGGGATTGTTTGATCATACGTCATCACGCTGACCAGTGTGGATTGATGAAAGGGGATGGCCCGCGACCGGTTCAGATATCGCTCACCACTGACGTTAGCCGTGGATGGGATTCAAATTAATCGTGAACTTCTTTCGCGCCATACTTAGCTAATCGGAAGGTGAGGGGGAAGGTCAACAAACTAAGCGCAAAAATCAATTCCAAACAAATTAGTTTTCAATCTAAATGATCGTTTAAAAGTGCATTGCTCCAGTGGCTTCCTAATATCGGAAAGAAGAGCGTTCCAGACGGCCGTAGAAGTGCATCTGAAAGTGAGCGATGTGGTGACCGCCATCTTTGCTCAATGGCTATAAGCCAAAAGCCGCTGTTGCGAGGATGACCGGAGGCCAAGTGACGATGGTTCATGCTCCTTTACGAGCTCAGCGAGGTATGGTGGTTCAGTTTTGGCAAGCACTCTGTGTGTGATTATAACAGCGCCACTACTCCACCCTCAGAAGGATCATGGGCATATATGACACATCTCTATCTAATGCAGCTCAAGCCTCCCGTGAATCGCGTGACTTCCGTGTGACCCACCCCCACTCTGAACCCCCCCTCCCCTCCCCTTCCCTCTCCCCGCCCACTGTGAAAACAGACGCTGCTCCTCCGTGCAGCAGCGTAAGAGTCTCTTCCTCCCCATCCCCATCTATCCTGACCCTTTGCTCCGGTTTCTCCGTTCCTTCTCCGTCCTTTCCATCTCATTTTCATAATTTCTCTCTCTCTCCGCTTTCCCGTTCATTGCGTCATTGACTTTACTCCCCTTCCGGTGATGTAACCACGGCTACAGAAGTTGCTAGTTTAGGCTCATGCGGTGATTCTTAACCTGGGGTGCACGCCACACCCCCTATCCGGGGTGCGAGACGCTGCCACGCAAAATTAAGCACGGGCCGGTAAGTGCAACTACTTCGTTTAATCAAACATTTATTAACATTATACATTTGTTGTTGACGGTTGAGAACCAAAGGGTTGCAAGGGTTAGTAAAGGTTACGAACAACTGGGTTAATGAGACAAAGCTGTGTCGATTGGATAAAAAACAACAAAACAAGGAATAATACGAGCGAGATGGTCAATATGAAACGAAAATTAGTAATTGATTCTTAGGTTGAGTCTCGAGCCTAACTCTTCACAATTCGTTGAACCGTTGTGAGGGTGAATCATTGGCAGGCCTCACGACTATAAAAATCGTCCTGAAAATAATGCGGAAGCAGCTGGTTAGAAACGCACCTCACGAAGAAGGCCCATTGCCCGAAACGTCCCCTGTTATGCTGTACATACTCATACTTTTCCTTTTAAAGACACACACGGCGTTAATGTGTTGATGTGTTTGTTATGAAAGCACAGGTCTAACTTGCAGCAACACGTGCTTACATAAAGCAAGGATAAACTTCTGATACAATCACACACCTCATACAAGCACACTGCTTCTGATACAAGCACACAACTTCTGATACAAGCACAATCTGGCCATGCTCCCAAGGTGTGCATCCAGGCTGCTGCTGCTGCTTAATCAGTAACTGAACGTGTTGCGAGCTTTCCATCAACACGTTCTCACCTCTTGATGTGTTGTGACTGACCCTGGTGAAGGAGCGAGAGAGATTGCGGTTGTGTTCGATTATTAATCTGTCTGGATGTCTCCTGTGTGTTTGAGAGCACGTGTGTGTGTGTGTGCGCACGCTTTTTCATTAGCGGAGCACAGGTGGTGTGTCTGCCAGTCATCGCAATCAGTCAACCGACCCATGATACGTCTGGGTCTGTTCCATAACATCCTGTTAGCAACGTGCCTTCGACACTTGTATGAAGTACAGTGAGGGAAAAAAGTATTTGACCCCCTGCTGATTTTGTACGTTTGCCCACTGACAAAGAAATGATCAGTCTCTAACTTTAATGGTAGGTTTATTTGAACAGTGAGAGACAGAATAACAACAACAAAATCCAGAAAAACGCATGTCAAAAATGTTATAAATTGATTTGCATTTTAATGAAGGAAATAAGTATTTGACCCCCTCTCAATCAGAAAGATTTCTGGCTCCCAGGTGTCTTTTATACAGGTAACGAGCTGAGATTAGGAGCACACTCTTAAAGGGAGTGCTCCTTAGCTCAGCTTGTTACCTGTATAAAAGGCACCTGTCCACAGAAGCAATCAATCAGATTCCAAACTCTCCACCATGGCCAAAACCAAAGAGCTCTCCAAAGATGTCAGGGACAAGATTGTAGACCTACACAAGGCTGGAATGGGCTACAAGACCATTGCCAAGCAGCTTGGTGAGAAGGTGACAACAGTTGGTGCGATTATTCGCAAATGGAAGAAACACAAAATAACTGTCAATCTCCCTCGGCCTGGGGCTCCATGTAAGATCTCACCTCGTGGAGTTGCAATGATCATGAGAACGGTGAGGAATCAGCCCAGAACTACACGGGAGGATCTTGTCAATGATCTCAAGGCAGCTGGGACCATAGTCACCAAGAAAACAATTGGTAACACACTACGCCGTGAAGGACTGAAATCCTGCAGTGCCTGCAAGGTCCCCCTGCTCAAGAAAGCACATATACATGCCCGTCTGAAGTTTGCCAATGAACATCTGAATGATTCAGAGGACGACTGGGTGAAAGTGTTGTGGTCAGATGAGACCAAAATGGAGCTCTTTGGCATCAACTCAACTCGCCGTGTTTGGAGGAGGAGGAATGCTGCCTATGACCCCAAGAACACCATCCCCACCGTCAAACATGGAGGTGGAAACAGTATGCTTTGGGGGTGTTTTTCTGCTAAGGGGACAGGGCAACTTCACCGCATCAAAGGGACGATGAACGGGGCCATGTACCGTCAAATCTTGGGTGAGAACCTCCTTCCCTCAGCCAGGGCATTGAAAATGGGTCGTGGATGGGTATTCCAGCATGACAATAACCCAATACACATGGCCAAGGCAACAAAGGAGTGGCTCAAGAAGAAGCACATTAAGGTCCTGGAGTGGCCTAGCCAGTCTCCAGACCTTAATCCCATAGAAAATGTATGGAGGGAGCTGAAGGTTCGAGTTGACAAACGTCAGCCTCGAAATCTTAATGACTTGGAGAAGATCTGCAAAGAGGAGTGGGACAAAATCCTTCCTGAGATGTGTGCAAACCTGATGGCTAACTACAAGAAACGTCTGACCTCTGTGATTGCCAACAAGGGTTTTGCCACCAAGTACTAAGTCATGTTTTGCAGAGGGGTCAAATACTTATTTCCTTCATTAAAATGCAAATCAACTTATAACATTTTTGACATGCGTTTTCCGGATTTTCTTGTTGTTATTCTGTCTCTCACTGTTCAAATAAACCTACCATTAAAATTATAGACTGATCATTTCTTTGTCAGTGGGCAAACGTACAAAATCAGCAGGGGATCAAATACTTTTTTTTTCCCTCACTCTATGTTGAATCTTCTTTCGCATCGTACATTGCCAACCGTGCTCATCGGAGATGCGGGGGGGAAGGACAATGAACTGAACACAACAAGCACTTCTCAATTTCCCAACTAAATTTAAAAGTGCCTAGCTCCAGTGGCTTCCCAACTTTGGAGGGAAGAGCGTTCCAGACGGCCGCAAGAAGCGCGTCTGGACGCGGTGACCCGACTACGCTCGAAGGTGAGAGGGAAACAAACCAAAAGATGCCACGTGTGGGTTTATCACGCGCGTGTGCGCCGGTAATTTCCCCTCGTTGCGTAACGGAGATGCCCGAAAGCGATATGTGCGTGCTTTTCTTTTATCGGTTCGTGCCGCGAGAGTGGAGAGTCTCTGCGGCTCTCACGGCTGCTGCCATCGATCGCCTGGCTGCGCGTTTCTCCTGCGGCCGTCAATTAGCGCGAGGATGCAGCTCGGGACATCCCAGGCCGCCCTCGCCGTGCCCGCTAACACCACCCCCACCCCTCTCTATCAGTCTTCATAATGCACACAGACATCCCCCAGTACAGGCTCCTTTGTTGTTGTTGTTGTAACAGACTGTCGGGGCAAGTATGTGTTGATGTGCGTATGTTTTCCCATGCACGCTCGACTTCTTTCGCACCGTACGTAGCCAACCGTGGTTATTCGGAGGAGGTGCGGGGGAAGGACAACAAACCACACGCAAAAAAAGCAGTTCCAAAGAAAATGAGTTTCC
This sequence comes from Petromyzon marinus, assembly GCF_048934315.1. Lineage (NCBI taxonomy): Eukaryota > Metazoa > Chordata > Hyperoartia > Petromyzontiformes > Petromyzontidae > Petromyzon > Petromyzon marinus. The sequence goes on along the minus strand of NC_133711.1, from coordinate 3,782,599 downwards.
AATCCAGATTTAAAAGCGCCGCTAGCGAGCAATTCGTGAAGTCTCTTGGCAGGGTGCCTGGTCGGGTGGTCTGGCCAGCACCATGCCCAGCCATCTTTGTCCCCGAAGTACTGATGGGGGTTTTTTTCTCACAATACATACACACACACACTGCACCAGGTCATCATTTATGGTGGAGGTGACACAGGGGTGATCCGGGTCCGGTTTCGATGTTACTTGCCACTGATGTCAGCCGTAGCCGAGATCAATTTCAGGTCACCAGCTTCAGAGCGCAAAGCGCTAACCACTGCACCACCCATCCTCAATGTACAAGAGAGAAAGATCACCTGTATAGGCTACTAACACTGTTGGGGCAAGTGCTATCAAGGAGCACCTATAATAAGTAATATTTTAAAACACTTTTTAAATACACGCTTTTATTAAATGTACTAGTAATGAAAGAAATCCACAACTCTAGGAAGTGGCCCCGAAGCTCGCCACAACGTAAGGGACCGTGGCCAATTACAGCCAACGTCAGTTCACCATGGACAATTAGACCCAAGCCGAAACATCACATATAAAAAAGATTGTTTAAAAATATTTTTCTTTTTTTATGATAGAATATAGTATTGTCATCAGTATGACATAAATATGCCAAGTTTGCAGTCGATACCACATTGGGAAGTGGGTTAAAATTGAGTTACAAGATTAGAGGATACAACAACAACAGGCAGAGTGAGTTAATAGAAAGGGTGTAAAATAAATGAAAGCCGTATCCGCCGCACACACAGCCAGCGCATTTGGGGAAGCCCTCCTACTCCCCGTCACAATGCCACATCGATGACGCAGGGTCCGCCAATGCAATTGCACGACCACCCCCCCCCCCCCCGGGCGGAGTGCGCTCCATTTGTCGTGGCGTGGCTGCAGCGCGGGGGCGGTTCTGTCCGGACGCGATCGCGCGGCCGTCCGGGAGTGCGGTCCGGTCACCTCCTGCCACGGAGCGTCACGGAGGCCTCCGGCCGTGAGCCCGCACGAGCCCCCTCTAAAGCGGTTCTCGTCGAGTCAAGCGAGAGCCCTCTCCGACGTGGTGTGTGTTGTGTTGTGCCACGTGGTGTGCATTGCGTTGAGATCACCCCCCCCCCCCCCCCCAACATTCCCTTCTCCACTCCAGGCACGGCTAAAGTCAGTGGCGAGTGTTAAGAACGCCCAGCGATGTCTGCATCAGAATATTGCGTGTAATTATTTACACGCAGGGTGCGTGCGGTTACAAACAATGCTTACACGTGGGGGCACGACAAATTTTCTTTCGTTTGCCTCCTGAACCGAACGCAAAAATGAGCAGCGCAACAACAAAAAGTGGCCTGCCATGAAGTCAAAATTGTGACAGGCGCAGCATTTCAATGGCTGCCACCATCACAAATCCCACAACGTCTGATTAGCGCCCCCCTAAGGGCCAGCACCACATCCAGTGTCACTCGGTGGCACCACCGGTCCCAGTCGGTGGCACCACCGGTCCCATCAGTGACACCACCGGTCCCACTCGGTGACACCACCGGTCCCATCAGTGACACCACCGGTCCCACTCAGTGACACCACCGGTCCCACTCGGTGGCACCAGCGGTCCCACTCGTTATGACGGACTGCCTCTTGCAAACAAAATTGCAAAATGCCACCGGTTTCAAGGAGTGTAATGGGGCCCCCTGTCGAATTCCCCTCTGGGTCACCCTCGCCAACAACACTCAGCCTCGGCCTGTTGAGTGCTCGCACCATGGGCTCCGGTGCAGTTGCTCTGCCTGCACACTCGATGGCTACGTCCCCACGTCGAACTTGTCGGACAGCCTGGCGACACGTGGCCTCGGCACCTCTCTGGATGATGTGGGGCTCGCATCGTGAATGCATGGCAGGCCCAGAGCCCAGCAGCCTGTCTGCGCTGTGTCACCCTCGGCTTGCCACACAAGTCACCCATCTCCCACCGAACCACTCTAAATTTAAAGTCCGCTCAATTGCCCACCGCCAAATTCCATATTGACAGGGGTGGGGGGGGGGGGTTGTTAAACGTGCAGTGATTAAGTTTTAGGTTCACCTATCGATTTGTTGCGGCAATTAGCACCACGGGCCTGAATGCAAATTTGAGGGATCAACAATTACGCCTGATTGATGGTGCACAAGCGTCAACCCTTGGGTCAAGGGCTGTGGTGAGAGCGAGAATTCCATCGTGAAGGTGGCTACGCGTCGCAGGGGGTCAGGGCGCTTGGGACGACGCCGCTGAGGCCGTGGCAATTTAAATCGACCCGTACGGATGTTCAAGTGCCGTCTTGTATGCGTGGTAAGTTTTCTTAAATTTATTCCCACATTGCAAAAAAAATACACTCATGGAATTGGCCACAACATCGCAATGTCGGAAACCTCTGGAATAAGTCGTGAGACTCACAGAGACTGCCATAGATATAATAAAGGGCATTAGCATTGTTATTTACACAATTCACTCTCGCGGAGTAACTACGATCCACTTACGCTCGACTATAAAAGAAACAAGAGAGTCGCAATGGGTCTCTCGTGTGGATAAATAAAATACATTAATTGATCGTACATAATTATAACGTGTAACATCACGTTTAATTACACACACCACACACCACACAGAAACGCTGGCAATGTACACAGCACAAAGGAGATGGCCCGGGTGGCTCAGGGGAAGGATTCTGCGTGGGACGAACGGAGCCAGTACCGCTGAGAACCTGAGTTTGACTCCAGGTTTCAGGCGCCCGCGGTGAAACCAGCTTCTCCAGTCGAGCGAGCCAATGGTCTCAGTCCGGTTACCAATATGCCGCTCAAAAAAAAATAAAACCTTAATTGTGCTAGGCTGTAGTTTTAACTCAATTTAGCAAACTTGATTTGAAGCTTTCGTGACTACAGGAATCCACACTCTTTGGTTCTTTCGGTAAAGTCACGTAGTTAGAAATAAAATTAAAACAAATCACGACGTTTACAATTGCAACGCAAGCAATCATCATCAGGTGGGAAAATGACAGCAATAATTTATTTTTTGCTGTAGTGGGAGAGATGTTTGTTCATGAAGCCATCCAGATATATAAGCATAGACACAACTTCAAGCGAGAAGATGGATACAAATTGAGCAATCATTGGAAGGATGTTATTAACCAGGCAAAACCTTAACTGTTTATGGTTCCATCATATCTGTCGGGTACGAGTCTATTTCTCCGAGTTAATTCCCCCCCCCCCCCCCCAGCGTTTGGCATTGCTGCTAAATTGGCATTGTTGCTTCATTGACATTGCTGCTAAATTGGCATTGTTGCTACATTGGCACTCGTGCACCGCCCTTGTTTCCGAGTTAACTTCCCGTACGCATCTCCACCCACTTCCAGCCCCGCCTACTTCCAGCCCCGCCCACTTCCAGCCCTGCCTACTTCCAGCCCCGCCTACTTCCAGCCCCGCCTACTTCCCCCCGTCCAGCTTCACGTCCCAATCCGAGCGTGCACGCAACGCCCCCCCCTTGCCCCTCCCCCCCTTGCCCCTCCCCCCCTTGCCCCTCCCCCCCTTGCCCCTCCCCCCCTTGCCCCTCCCCCCCTTGCCCCTCCCCCCCTTGCCCCTCCCCCCTCTCTGACCTATATAACCTCTTACCACGGCATCTCTCTCCCACTTGAGCAAAAATACAATTATTGCTGTGGTTTCCCCACCTGATGATGATTGCTTGTGTTGCAATCGAAACGTCGTGATTTGTTCTTATTTTATTTCTAACTACGTGACTTTACCGGAAGAACCAAAGAGTATTGATTTAGCAAAAAATCCAGGTATGAGAATTAAACGTTTTTTTGGTTTGGATAGCCATGTGAAGACGACCACTGTAAGCTGCAGGGTAGGTGGGAAAGTGCTTGACCCTTTTGTGTGTTTAAAGATGTCCCTTTGAAAGGATCTCAGAGGTACCATTGGAACCTCCTTTGTCAGTAGCAAAAATATGATAATCGTTTGTTTACCCTTTTTATCTGGCAACGAAACTGACAACATTTTTTTTACACGTGACACGAGGCTCTATGGAAAGCTGTCTCGGGTGTGAACCAATCAATTTCAAGGACAGTGCATAATACATTATCAGAGTTATCTTTTTTTTGTTTGCATTCCGACCGCAGGTATTGTGGTCAATGCAAACATGACTCCTTGTAAAAAAAGGTGTCAGTGTTGTTGCCAGATAAAAGGGGGTAACAAAAAAACAATTATCAGATCTCAGAGGTAGTTCTGTGAAATCACCTTCTGCGGGCCGTTCTCTAACTCGAGATGTGACGTCACTTCCCTGCAATGGGCACTCCGTTTCTGAAGATTAACAAGCAGAATCGGAATTTAAGAAAACGACAACACGGATTTAAAACCACGCTTCCACGTGGATTCTGTGGCGCTGACCAACTTTAGTTTTGCCCTTGGCAGCACAGTACGGGGCCGTCCATAAATGACGTCACGCGATTTTGGACGATTTTTTACCCCCCCCCCCCCCTCGTCACACGGCGTCACAAAAAGTCAGACCCCCCCCCCCCTCAAATATGACGTCACAAAGCTCTGCCCCCCCCCCCCAAACCATATTTCCATTTTGAAAATTAAACATGCTTCAAATCGCTTTAAACTATTGTTGTCATTGTAGTGCGTATTTAATGTGCACTCTGATGTTGTAGGAGAAGACATTTATTAAAAAGTCTATTTAATTAAGTAGAACGTGTCGTCTGTATTTATTTAAAGTTGCGCATTTTGATGTGACGTCACATTTCTCACCCCCCCCCCCCTCGTCACACATCGTCACAAATGTCTGACCCCCCCCCAGGTGCGTGACGTCATTTATGGACGTCCCCTACGTGGACTTAACTAGCGACAATCAATGTCCCTCTCTTACGTCGCAAAATGAGACCGACGTCACGCAAGATGTGTGACGTCAGGCGAGCGGGCGTGGCACGCCATTGAGGCCACGTGGAGTGGCCGGAGATGACCGGACAGACGTCGATTTTATCAAGTAATTAGTTGGAGTGATGGGCAGGTGAACGGGGTCGCCGTCGAAAGTGCTTTGTAGCTCGATGGGCCTTACCCGAAGCCAACTGGCTCGCTGAGATGGATCACCGCTCGCCGCCAGCTTGCTGTGGTGTTAACCCCTCCCCAACATTCTCTGCTTGTGAGCTTCGCTCCTAGCATTCACTTAGTAGCAGCATCTTTCACGATTCACAAAGACAAAGATGCCTCCGTATACCCTGAACAGAGTGTTGGGACAAGTGTTGTTTAGCGAGCACGGCGCACGATGGGTTGGGTGGCCAATACCACGCCCGTCCGCCTTTGTCTCCCCAGTGGCGATATTTACACACCACACCAGGTGCTCATTTGAAGATGAGTCCACCTCGGGGACGAGTTCATATATTCGTCACTGGTGTTGGCCATTAGTGGGAATCGAACTCGGGTCGCCGGGTTCGTAGTGCAGCGTGCTAACTGCCACGCCACCGTGCCCCACACCAAAACATACACTCACACTCTCCTTTGAAAAACACACGCACTCACGGACTCAATACTCCTGTGTGCACACGCGACACAACCGTAAGAATGCATGCTGCCACAGCAAAAACATGTTCTCTGGGGTTGCGGGGTCACATCATCCATTTCCCCACAGGTGCCCCTTGGCCCCACAACTAGGGTTGCCAACTCAAGAGTTGTATAATACTGAGACATATCATGGGAGGCAAAAGCATATCTCACAATACCAGAGGAGGTGAGAACTACGGTGTCAATTATATTATTACCATCATTACTGCTCCGAAACTGACAAACGGGCATTTGTATTCCCCACGAAGACTCGACAGCTTTCCCAGGACTCCTATATCCTCAACAAAACGACGATCCGGGGAAAACCGGGACGGATGGCAACCGGACCTACAACCCATCCAGAGTGTCAGGATCTTTGAGATGCCGCCCCCCCCCCCTTCCCCTGTCCTTCGATGGACTCTGTGTGCCCCCCACAGCTTGCCTAACTCGCCCCCCCCCACCCGTCTCCACCTCCAACCTCCAAAGTTACCACACTGCCAACATTAACACAGCGCAAAAGCTTGCAGTTTTTCTCCAAAAGGCCAATTTACAAAATATGAATTTTGCATGAAAGCCGAGATATTCGCCCGCTCGCCTTTCTCATTACGTTTTTAAACGCGTCTGCCCCTTTTCAAAAAAAAATATATATTGCAATTTTACGCTACAGTCATTTCACAGGTGACTCTAAAAATAAGTTTATATTGCACCACACACATGAACAGAAGTGCCCTGCAAAGCCGCCCTTTTTGTTCGAGCCATCACTTAGCTTAATGCGGGGGTCGTGGAGGACGCGGTTGGAACGAGATTTGACGAGAAGAGAGGCAGAGGATGGGGGCACAAGGAGCGAAATAAATCCGAGCAGTCGACCGCCGAGCGCAACTTCCATCTCAAGATGACGCAGATGCGTTGGAGGTGCAGCCGTTACCCAGCGAGCAGAGGTCGATTTCGGGCAATGATGTTGCAAGCTGCCGCACACACCACGGAGTTAAGGTTGGCGAGAACGCGATGAGACCGTGAACGCCGCAGGCATTGAGTAAATCGAAGGCGTGTTTCTGCGCGGGTGGCCTCGCGGTTTGCTGTCGTTGGCTTCGTCGGGAAGGATGAATTCTTGAGAGATCTCACCTTGGTCGAGTTGGATTAGACGGTTAGACGCAGAGGAATGTGTGTCTGTGTGTGTTTGTTTTTTTTTAACTATGCCTAGCACCTGAGGGCCCCAGGCCCGTTAATATTTAATAGCGACCGCCTGAGCCGCGATCAATTCCTCGGAACGGGGTGGGGGTTGGGGGGGGGGGAAATTTCAATTTGTTGGCAAGGAGTCTGTCTCGCGACGTTGGCAAGCGCCGACGACGCTGGTGGGATAAACGTGGCCCAGGCGGGATGCTGGCTTCCTGCCTGAGAAGTGGCCCAGGGAAAACGCGGAAATGTGACGGCACGCGCTCGACAATTTAATTTACGAACGCACAGCAGGGGATGTTGGGCCGAAGAGAGAGAGAGAGAGAGAAAACATCGGCCGCGTATTCCACGCAGGATTCGGCCAGAATGAGTGGATGAAGGAATGAATATTCTGATCCTGCTTAAGGCAGTTCTGGCTGTGACCTGATGAGGCCGGTAGAAAATTCCCGGCGAAACGTCGCACTCGAATTGTAAATATTGTGGGCTTCCTCTCCGACACACCGGTGTGCTGAACTGGTAACTAATTGGCACGTTTTGTAAACGTGACAAAACCTACTAATTGGCTGTATCCGGTGGTGGCGGGTTTAGCGATACATTTATATATATGACCTAATTTAAAAAAAAAACCTATTATGGATAATATGTTCGGGAGCTAAATGTTCATGAAAAATATTTTTTTAACGATTATTAAAAGTGACACTCGAGGCCGTGCATGCCGTGCGGTGGTGTGCGGTGGCGTGCCGCATCTGGTGCCACCACAAGGCGCGTCTCTCCCCACAAGTTCCTCCCCACGCGTTCCTCCCCACACGTTCCTCCCCACAAGTTCCTCCCCACACGTTCCTCCCCACACGTTCCTCCCCACGCGTTCCTCCCCACGCGTTCCTCCCCACAAGTTCCTCCCCACACGTTCCTCCCCACACGTCCCTCCCCACGCGTTCCTCCCCACACGTTCCTCCCCACGCGTTCCTCGCAGGTAGAAGTAATCCCAGCGGCTCCGATGCAGCGGGCACGTTGTGTAAAGCGACGAGATATGGATCAGCCCGTGTGGCTAAATTGGATGCTTCTTCATAAACTGCGCCAGCAAATCCCCCGTCGCGTCGTGGAGGGATAAACAGCTGTGGGGTTCGGGGGAGAGCGGGGGAGGGGGTGGGGGGGTGGGGGGGGATAGGGGGGGCGGGGCTGGGCGGCGTGCAAGACAGTTGACTGCACCCTCCGATTAGCACGCTTGGCTAGGTACGGTGCGAAAGAAGTTCAACATGCATACTGCGTTCGTGACTCGGCCTCAAAATGAGTGCCTGGTGCGGTGTTGTTGTAAACATGGCCACTGGGGAGACAAAGGCGGCCGGGTGTGGTGCTCGTCATCCCACCCCCTCGTGAGCCTTTCCGGCCTTCGCAAAGCGCTCGCTAAACGGCACTTGCCCCGACATTGTGTTTGAGGCTACACGGGGAGTCTTTATCTTTGCAGTCGACGAGTTGGGAGGGGAGGGCAGTGGAGCTGTTGCTGTTTGCCCAAATAATTTGTTGTTGTTGACAATTGGGTCCCCCCCCCCCCACCGTTTCATTTAATCATCCCGAGCCTTGCATGAAAAATTAATAAAACGGACAATCTGTCCTTCATAATAATCTGTGCTTCCACGTTAAAAATAAATCAATTTACTTTCTACACATCATGTTGCGGATAGCACAGTAAAACAAACCATTAAATAACACAAATAGAAGGATGAATTCGGATTTTGTTTGGCCGCTGCTCATCTTAAGTTGTGGTATCTTCACCACAATGCCCGTATCAGGCGTGGGAACTCTGAGGCCATACAATTTGATGATCCAGGATCGCTCCCAGGTCACTGGACAGACTCACATTTCTCTTGCCAGCTGATTAAGACGACTGACAGACGCCCCACCTGCATTGCCGTCTGTGCGACTGTGCTCAGTCTTTAAGCTGCATCATTCTATCCGTCATCACCCATACATTTGTTGCTGGAGGGCGACTGCATTCAGTGGCCCAAGAGCGATTTTCGCATTTTGCCTCTGCATCCTCCACAGAGGCCGTTCTTAACACCACTTGCGCCGTTCAACGGCACCCACGTTTCTCCCGTACCACATCAGCCCATCGTCTCTCCCAGTGCGTGCCATGCCAATTTACCAGCCACCCCCCCCCCCCCCCACCTCGAACCGAACCAAACAGAAGCCGCTTGAGAATGTGGTGTGTTGAGCATGCGAGCTACTGGACCCGACCAATGCAGCCTCGCCTTACGGGAGGCGTTAACTGTTGGCACTGTGTCCAGATCTTTCAAAATCCCTTTCAGCTCCTGGTTAAACCCCGCGATTGATCGTAGGTAGGCCAATCCAGATGTTGTGAGTAGGCGCTTTGTGCTCCTGCAAGGCCGTGATTGTGGCCTTGCAGGTGGAGATTTGTGTGGCTCAGTCTCATCCGGGACCCCACGTCGGCATTACGCAGCCCGCGGGATGGGAATGCCGCTCAACGTGAGGCCTCTGCTACCAAACTGGAACTGGCCATGACCAACGCTGTCCAAGGTTGGGAACTTTAACTAAAAAGATCCACCCCCCCCCCCCCCGTGTAGCCTCAACAGACTGTTGGGGCAGGTGCGATGAGCGAGCACCTACGAAGGCCGTCACAGCACACGAGGGGGTGGGTGGCCAGCACCACGCCCGGCCGCCTTTGTCTCCCCAGTGGCGATGTTTACACATCGCAGCAGGTACTCTTTTGAGGCTGAGTCGACCTAGCGGAGGCCCAGGACCGGTTCAGAATAATCGTCACCGGTGTTGACCGTGAGCGGGAACCGAACTCGGATCGCTGGGTGGGTTTTTGCAGCGAGGTAACCGTATCACTCGTTTGTTTTCACCCTCCCCCGCACCTCCGATTAGTACGATTGGCTACGTACGGTGCGAAAGAAGTTCAACATACATACAACATGCATGCTCCTTCAGCCAAGTCCGCAAACCACCCCATTACACGTACTCGCTTAATCCACGCCTGCCCACCATCACGACGACCCTCGATGACCCTGTGCAGAAGAAGGCACCAAAATGCGTTCAGAACAACCCAAAATCCTGGTCCCTGGATGGAATCATTGGCCTCCAAAACCGTGCACCGCCGGAACGCCACGCACGGCAGCCTCGGCACGCAATATCCATCCTTCCTCAGCAGTTCACCGGGGCAGGCCGCTCCTGTCCGCCAGCTTGAACCCTCAAAGCTTCGGATGGCCCCCTTACCGCCATCCTTGGCAGAGGGCGCTTCAGCCAGCCACTCCCACGGAGGGTGAATATTTCCCAAAAGCCGTTTAGGTTGCGCAATGGCAACCTGGTCGTCTCTCCAACCCCCACCCGCCCGCCCTTGCCCCCCATGACACGGGTTGTTTCTGCGGGTCACCCCTTCCTCCCGACACCTTCCATAAATACTCGGGGGATGAAGAAGAAGAAGAAAAAACCTCCAATCTGCAACCGTGACCTTGGCTTAGAGATTAGGTCACCGTCCTTCCCTTTAACAAAGCAAGTGACGCGGGGTTCATCGCGGACAGCTGACTCGTCTCACCTGCTGACCGTGTCCCTCGATGTGGTCTTCGCAAGCACCGTGGCGGGGAGCTGAGCCCACGACTGCCTGGGACTCTCACATCTCAACGCCGGCTCACGCTCCCCCACCCCACCCCACCCCTCCACGTGATTTTATTTAGAAGCGTCCTGATGTCTAATGTTAGCCTGTCCTGATGCAAACAAAGACAAAGATTCCCCGTATAGCCTTAACAGACTGTCGGGGCAAGTGCTTTTTACGGGCACCTATGAAGGCCGGCGCGGCGTACAATTGGGTGGGTGGCCAGCACCACACCCGGCCGCCTTTGTCTCCCAAGTGGCGATGTTTGCACATCGCACCAGGTAATAATTTTAAAGGCTCAGTTGACCTAGGGGAGGCCCAAGACCGGTTCAGAAAATCGCCACCGGCGGTGTTTGTCCGTGAGCGGGAATCGAACTCGGTTCGCCGGGTTCGTAGCGCAGCGCGCTAACCGCTGCACCACCGCTCCCCCTACCTGTCCTGAGCGGCAGGGCTGTCCACCGCTATAGTGACAGCAGCTGGAAGCAGTCCGCCCGAAGCTGCTGTGTCCCACAGAGGCACAAGTCACCTTGGTTCCATCCCCCGTGAGAGCAATGTTCAGATATTTCACGTTGGCGACATGTAGAAATGGTGCCTCTTTTACAAAGTCTTTCAGATCCCTTGCTCCACTAACTGGGGATAGGCCAGGGGGGTGTCATAGACGCCTGTCCCCTGGGGGGGGGGGAGGGGCTCCTGTAGTTATGTGTGGCAATTAGGCTACAGTCGGGGGGGGTTATGAGCTCCCCGTTTCCTCCGATACGGCTCTCATGGGTCACTGACAAACAGCAACGGGCTGCCTCGTGATCAGCTGACGACTGCGTCGTTCCCTCGTTATTAGCGACGAGGGACACGTTCCGGAGACGCTCGCGAATAGAAAATTTCGCGGATAATGATATTGGCCGACTGGTATCGTACACGCGGCGTCTGCGGACGCTTCTGAAGCTTGGAGAAGTTCTCTAACGCTCTCATATCTGTACCTCTCATCACTTTCTCTCTCGTCACTTGACGTGATCACATTCCCTCTCATCACTTTCTCTCTCGTCACTTGACGTGATTACATTCTCTCTCGTCACTTGACGTGATCACAGTCCCTCTCATCACTTTCTCTCTCATCACTTGACGTGATCACAGTCCCTCTCATCACTTTCTCTCTCATCACTTTCTCTCTCGTCACTTTCTCTCTCGTCACTTGACGTGATCACAGTACCTCTCATCACTTTCTCTCTCGTCACTTGACGTGATCACAGTCCCTCTCATCACTTTCTCTCTCGTCACTTTCTCTCTCGTCACTTGACGTGATCACAGTCCCTCTCATCACTTTCTCTCTCGTCACTTGACGTGATCACAGTCCCTCTCATCACTTTCTCTCTCGTCACTTGACGTGATCACAGTCCCTCTCATCACTTTCCCTCTCATCACTTGACGTAATCACTTTCTCTCTCATCACTTTCTCTCTCATCACTTTCTCTCTCGTCACTTTCTCTCTCGTCACTTTCTCTCTCGTCACTTGACGTGATCACAGTCCCTCTCATCACTTTCTCTCTCGTCACTTGACGTGATCACTTTCTCTCTCGTCACTTTCTCTCTCGTCACTTGACGTGATCACAGTCCCTCTCATCACTTTCCCTCTCATCACTTGACGTAATCACTTTCTCTCTCATCACTTTCTCTCTCATCACTTTCTCTCTCATCACTTTCCCTCTCGTCACTTGACGTGATCACAGTCCCTCTCATCACTTTCTCTCTCGTCACTTGACGTGATCACAGTCCCTCTCATCACTTTCTCTCTCATCACTTTCTCTCTCGTCACTTGACGTGATCACAGTCCCTCTCATCACTTTCTCTCTCATCACTTTCTCTCTCATCACTTTCTCTCTCGTCACTTGACGTGATCACAGTCCCTCTCATCACTTTCTCTCTCGTCACTTGACGTGATCACAGTCCCTCTCATCACTTTCTCTCTCATCACTTTCTCTCTCATCACTTGACGTGATCACAGTCTCTCTCGTCACTTTCTCTCTCATCACTTTCTCTCTCGTCACTTTCTCTCTCATCACTTTCTCTCTCGTCACTTTCTCTCTCATCACTTGACGTGATCACAGTCCCTCTCATCACTTTCTCTCTCGTCACTTTCTCTCTCATCACTTTCTCTCTCATCACTTTCTCTCTCGTCACTTGACGTGATCACAGTCCCTCTCATCACTTTCTCTCTCGTCACTTTCTCTCTCATCACTTTCTCTCTCATCACTTTCTCTCTCGTCACTTGACGTGATCACAGTCCCTCTCATCACTTTCTCTCTCGTCACTTGACGTGATCACAGTCCCTCTCATCACTTTCTCTCTCATCGCTTTCTCTCTCATCACTTTCTCTCTCGTCACTTTCTCTCTCGTCACTTGACGTGATCACAGTCCCTCTCATCACTTTCTCTCTCGTCACTTGACGTGATCACAGTCCCTCTCATCACTTTCTCTCTCGTCACTTGACGTGATCACAGTCCCTCTCATCACTTTCTCTCTCGTCACTTGACGTGATCACATTCCCTCTCATCACTTTCTCTCTCGTCACTTGACGTGATTACATTCTCTCTCATCACTTTCTTTCTCGTCACTTGACGTGATCACAGTCCCTCTCATCACTTTCCCTCTCATCACTTGACGTAATCACTTTCTCTCTCATCACTTTCTCTCTCATCACTTTCTCTCTCGTCACTTTCTCTCTCGTCACTTTCTCTCTCGTCACTTGACGTGATCACAGTCCCTCTCATCACTTTCCCTCTCATCACTTGACGTAATCACTTTCTCTCTCATCACTTTCTCTCTCATCACTTTCTCTCTCATCACTTTCCCTCTCGTCACTTGACGTGATCACAGTCCCTCTCATCACTTTCTCTCTCGTCACTTGACGTGATCACAGTCCCTCTCATCACTTTCTCTCTCATCACTTTCTCTCTCATCGCTTTCTCTCTCATCACTTTCTCTCTCGTCACTTTCTCTCTCGTCACTTGACGTGATCACAGTCCCTCTCATCACTTTCTCTCTCGTCACTTGACGTGATCACAGTCCCTCTCATCACTTTCTCTCTCGTCACTTGACGTGATCACAGTCCCTCTCATCACTTTCTCTCTCGTCACTTGACGTGATCACATTCCCTCTCATCACTTTCTCTCTCGTCACTTGACGTGATTACATTCTCTCTCATCACTTTCTTTCTCGTCACTTGACGTGATCACAGTCCCTCTCATCACTTTCCCTCTCATCACTTGACGTAATCACTTTCTCTCTCATCACTTTCTCTCTCATCACTTTCTCTCTCGTCACTTTCTCTCTCGTCACTTGACGTGATCACAGTCCCTCTCATCACTTTCTCTCTCATCACTTTCTCTCTCGTCACTTTCTCTCTCGTCACTTTCTCTCTCGTCACTTGACGTGATCACAGTCCCTCTCATCACTTTCTCTCTCGTCACTTGACGTGATCACTTTCTCTCTCGTCACTTTCTCTCTCGTCACTTGACGTGATCACAGTCCCTCTCATCACTTTCCCTCTCATCACTTGACGTAATCACTTTCTCTCTCATCACTTTCTCTCTCATCACTTTCTCTCTCATCACTTTCCCTCTCGTCACTTGACGTGATCACAGTCCCTCTCATCACTTTCTCTCTCGTCACTTGACGTGATCACAGTCCCTCTCATCACTTTCTCTCTCATCACTTTCTCTCTCGTCACTTGACGTGATCACAGTCCCTCTCATCACTTTCTCTCTCATCACTTTCTCTCTCATCACTTTCTCTCTCGTCACTTGACGTGATCACAGTCCCTCTCATCACTTTCTCTCTCGTCACTTGACGTGATCACAGTCCCTCTCATCACTTTCTCTCTCGTCACTTGACGTGATCACAGTCCCTCTCATCACTTTCTCTCTCATCACTTTCTCTCTCATCACTTGACGTGATCACAGTCTCTCTCGTCACTTTCTCTCTCATCACTTTCTCTCTCGTCACTTTCTCTCTCATCACTTTCTCTCTCGTCACTTTCTCTCTCATCACTTGACGTGATCACAGTCCCTCTCATCACTTTCTCTCTCGTCACTTTCTCTCTCATCACTTTCTCTCTCGTCACTTTCTCTCTCATCACTTTCTCTCTCATCACTTTCTCTCTCGTCACTTGACGTGATCACAGTCCCTCTCATCACTTTCTCTCTCGTCACTTGACGTGATCACAGTCCCTCTCATCACTTTCTCTCTCATCGCTTTCTCTCTCATCACTTTCTCTCTCGTCACTTTCTCTCTCGTCACTTGACGTGATCACAGTCCCTCTCATCACTTTCTCTCTCGTCACTTGACGTGATCACAGTCCCTCTCATCACTTTCTCTCTCGTCACTTGACGTGATCACAGTCCCTCTCATCACTTTCTCTCTCGTCACTTGACGTGATCACATTCCCTCTCATCACTTTCTCTCTCGTCACTTGACGTGATTACATTCTCTCTCATCACTTTCTTTCTCGTCACTTGACGTGATCACAGTCCCTCTCATCACTTTCCCTCTCATCACTTGACGTAATCACTTTCTCTCTCATCACTTTCTCTCTCATCACTTTCTCTCTCGTCACTTTCTCTCTCGTCACTTTCTCTCTCGTCACTTGACGTGATCACAGTCCCTCTCATCACTTTCCCTCTCATCACTTGACGTAATCACTTTCTCTCTCATCACTTTCTCTCTCATCACTTTCTCTCTCATCACTTTCCCTCTCGTCACTTGACGTGATCACAGTCCCTCTCATCACTTTCTCTCTCGTCACTTGACGTGATCACAGTCCCTCTCATCACTTTCTCTCTCATCACTTTCTCTCTCGTCACTTGACGTGATCACAGTCCCTCTCATCACTTTCTCTCTCATCACTTTCTCTCTCATCACTTTCTCTCTCGTCACTTGACGTGATCACAGTCCCTCTCATCACTTTCTCTCTCGTCACTTGACGTGATCACAGTCCCTCTCATCACTTTCTCTCTCGTCACTTGACGTGATCACAGTCCCTCTCATCACTTTCTCTCTCGTCACTTGACGTGATCACTTTCTCTCTCGTCACTTGACGTGATCACAGTCCCTCTCATCACTTTCTCTCTCGTCACTTGACGTGATCACATTCCCTCTCATCACTTTCTCTCTCGTCACTTGACGTGATTACATTCTCTCTCATCACTTTCTTTCTCGTCACTTGACGTGATCACAGTCCCTCTCATCACTTTCCCTCTCATCACTTGACGTAATCACTTTCTCTCTCATCACTTTTTCTCTCATCACTTTCTCTCTCATCACTTTCCCTCTCGTCACTTGACGTGATCACAGTCCCTCTCATCACTTTCTCTCTCGTCACTTGACGTGATCACAGTCCCTCTCATCACTTTCTCTCTCATCACTTTCTCTCTCGTCACTTGACGTGATCACAGTCCCTCTCATCACTTTCTCTCTCATCACTTTCTCTCTCATCACTTTCTCTCTCGTCACTTGACGTGATCACAGTCCCTCTCATCACTTTCTCTCTCGTCACTTGACGTGATCACAGTCCCTCTCATCACTTTCTCTCTCGTCACTTGACGTGATCACAGTCCCTCTCATCACTTTCTCTCTCGTCACTTGACGTGATCACTTTCTCTCTCGTCACTTGACGTGATCACAGTCCCTCTCATCACTTTCTCTCTCGTCACTTGACGTGATCACATTCCCTCTCATCACTTTCTCTCTCGTCACTTGACGTGATTACATTCTCTCTCATCACTTTCTTTCTCGTCACTTGACGTGATCACAGTCCCTCTCATCACTTTCCCTCTCATCACTTGACGTAATCACTTTCTCTCTCATCACTTTTTCTCTCATCACTTTCTCTCTCATCACTTTCCCTCTCGTCACTTGACGTGATCACAGTCCCTCTCATCACTTTCTCTCTCGTCACTTGACGTGATCACAGTCCCTCTCATCACTTTCTCTCTCATCACTTTCTCTCTCGTCACTTGACGTGATCACAGTCCCTCTCATCACTTTCTCTCTCATCACTTTCTCTCTCATCACTTTCTCTCTCGTCACTTGACGTGATCACAGTCCCTCTCATCACTTTCTCTCTCGTCACTTGACGTGATCACAGTCCCTCTCATCACTTTCTCTCTCATCACTTTCTCTCTCGTCACTTGACGTGATCACTTTCTCTCTCGTCACTTGACGTGATCACAGTCTCTCTCGTCACTTTCTCTCTCATCACTTGACGTGATCACAGTCTCTCTCGTCACTTTCTCTCTCATCACTTGACGTGATCACAGTCCCTCTCATCACTTTCTCTCTCGTCACTTGACGTGATTACAGTCCCTCTCATCACTTTCTCTCTCATCACTTTCTCTCTCGTCACTTGACGTGATCACTTTCTCTCTCGTCACTTCATCTCTCCCTCTCTCTGTCGATGCATTTCGCGGATAGCCAAAATCGCGGAACCCGAGTTCGTGAGCGACGAGGGGTTACTGTATCTGCTTTTTCCTTTACAAAACTTGTCGTCCAACAAACGATCCCTCACCTCCTCGCTCTGCAGACGCTAAAACACGCACGACCAATAACAATGCACACTAGCAATGCACAATAACAATGCACACTAACAATGCACAATAACAATGCACACTAACAATGCACAATAACAATGCACACTAACAATGCACAATAACAATGCACAATAACAATGCACAATGACAACGCACAATAACAACGCACACTAACAATGCACAATAACAATGCACAATAACAATGCACACTAACAATGCACACTAACAATGCACAATAACAATGCACACTAACAATGCACAATAACAATGCACAATAACAATGCACAATGACAACGCACAATAACAACGCACACTAACAATGCACAATAACAATGCACAATAACAATGCACACTAACAATGCACAATAACAACGCACACTAACAATGCACAATAACAATGCACAATAACAATGCACACTAACAATGCACAATAACAATGCACACTAACAATGCACACTAACAATGCACGCACAAACACACGGGCAAAGAAAATACAACGACGTCGGCACTGCGCTTGTACCAGTCTAGGTGCCCTGCGGTGTGGAAGGCTCACTGGTAGGTCACGATGTGATGAATTGTTTCAATATCAAGTCTCCATTCGATTCTAAAGTGATTCAGTTTTTTATTAACGTTGATGTGAATTAAGAAGCTTTATTGGCTTGCATGGATCATGGGAACCGAATTGTAAGCCATGATCTATCCACTGATGGATAAATGCCTCCTTATACCATATTATTTAATCCGTGATTGGTGAATTGACGAATCAATGGATCCTTGTGCTTTGCTGACTTCTATTCAAGTGCACATGGCTCGGGATGTCTTCCTGCAACAGCGGATCGATCGCGGTCGAAAGATGAAGGATGATGATGGCACAAATTTGGGGTTTGTGGATCGCACAGTGATGGAGCCATGCGTGTGTGAGACTCCCATCCGCGGGGACATGACACGACTCGGGGGCCTTTCCAGAGAATGTCATTCCATCTGGCAATAAGTTGTGGTCAAGTCGACCCACAGGTTTCTGGAGGCCCGTATGCATGTTACGTATATATGTATGTTGAACTTCTTTCGCACCGTACGTAGCCAAACATGCTGAACGGAGGTGCAAGGGAAGGACAACGAACTGAACAGAAAAAGCAGTGAAACGGAATGAATTTTCAATTTCGATTTGAAAGCGCATAGCTCCGGTGGCTTCTTAACATCGGAAGGAAGAACGTTCCAGACGGCCGCAGAAGCGCATTTGGAAGCGCCACGCGACGCGGTGACCGCCGCCTTTGTTCGGCGACGAGCAGCCGAAAGCCGCTGCCGCTACAATGGTGAGCAGGAGTTGGCGAGGTGATGATTCATGCTCATTGGCGAGAGATCAGAAGCGAGGTATCTTGGTTCATTTGTGGTGGCAAGCGGCTAGAGGCCAAGGTCAACATGCTACTTGGGGCCGCACTTATTAATTAGTGGGACCCTTGTGGGGGGCCTTCTTTTGTTTGAGGCCTGGGGCCAATTGCCTGCCCCCCCTCCCCTCCCCTACTAACCATCACCTAATACTGGACAGCCTTCATTGTGGTACAATAACATTAAAACAGAGAGGACGCCATTTTTTTCAGTAGAATAAAAGTCTCTGTATCGACATCGTTACGGTGGGGGGGGGGGGAGAATAGAAACTATTCACCATCATTGTTATCATCATTAGTCATGATCTATCCACCGCTAAATGATTGCCACCCCAACCAATCTTGGTCATGGACACTACGGTTATCCACAGGCCGATCGCGAATGCAACAAGCTGGAGCGACGTGTAAATAGGGCTGCGAATCAGGGATCCTCGCTGTGCATGAAACGTCATCAGACACGGTCAATCCGCTGCTGGATGAAGGCCAGCAGCGACTTGACCGTGACAGCAACCTCTCAGGGTCCCTGTAATGTAAACTGTTTTGTACATTTTTGATCACGTGGAATTCCTCGAGCGTCTTCCATTCCCCCCCCAAAGTCGTTATTTTGCATTCCTTACCGCGGAGAATAAGACATTCTGGAGTAGCGTTGCGTAATTATATTGATTGGGGATTTCAAATTTTCTTTCGTCTTCCTTGAGTGTGTTTAACAATCATATTGATCCTTCTTTGGCTTTTCATGCAATGCCTTGCCTCTCTCTCTCTCTCTAGGAATTTATTCCGCATTTGTCTTTAACACGAAGTCTTCCACCAAACGAAATGTAATTAAATAGTCCACGCGATTGAATGCATCTGTGTGTTGCGTGTGTTTACTTTCGCTTGCCTGTGTGCGCGTGGGGCTAGAGACGCACGCATATAGACTCGCGCACGTGTGCGTGTGTGAGAGAGGCTACTCTGTGGGCAGCGACAGTGTAGTAGTTAACGCGATGCGCTGCGGTTCCGGTTAAACTGAGTTTGATTACTGGGCCATCCCCTAGGTTGGCAAAGTCTCTATATGTGTACCAGGTACAGTGAGTAAAACATCAGCGCTGTGGAGACAAAGGCTAACCGGGGCGTGGCACTGGCCGCACCAACCCTTCGTGCACCGCTACCGGCTGCATTGTTGGGGGCCCACTAACGACATTTTGCCGGTAAGTAAAAAAAACAGCAGGGACTACACGGGGGGTGTTGCTCGTTGTCTTGTGTAGCCGCTCTATCGACCGGCGCTGGGAGCGCCGGTCGCATCGCCCGCAGCTGGATGGAGAGTCGAGCTGGATGAAGCTTCAAGCTGGATGGAGCTTCGAGCTGGATGGAGAGTCGAGCTGGATGGAGCTTCAAGCTGGATGGAGTCTTCGAGCTGGCTGGAGCATCGAGCTGGATGGAACATCGAGCTGGATGGAGTCTTCGAGCTGGATGGAGCATCGAGCTGGCTGGAGTCTTGGAGCTGGATGGAGAGTCGAGCTGGTTGGAGCTTCGAGTTGGATGGAGAGTCGAGCCGGATGGAGCATCGAGCTGGATGGAGTCTTGGAGCTGGCTGGAGCATCGAGCTGGATGGTGCATCAAGCTGGCTGGAGCATCGAGCTGGATGGAGTCTTCAAGCTGGATGGAGCATGGAGCTGGCTGGAGTCTTCAAGCTGGCTGGAGTCTTCCAGCTGGCTGGAGTCTTGGAGCTGGCTGGAGCCTTGGAGCTGGCTGGAGTCTTGGAGCTGGGTGGAGTCTTGGAGCTGGCTGGAGTCTTGGAGCTGGCTGGAGTCTTCAAGCTGGCTGGAGTCTTCCAGCTGGCTGGAGTCTTGGAGCTGGCTGGAGTCTTGGAGCTGGCTGGAGTCTTGGAGCTGGCTGGAGTCTTGGAGCTGGCTGGAGTCTTGGAGCTGGCTGGAGTCTTCAAGCTGGCTGGAGTCTTCCAGCTGGCTGGAGTCTTGGAGCTGGCTGGAGTCTTGCAGCTGGCTGGAGTCTTGGAGCTGGCTGGAGTCTTCCAGCTGGCTGGAGTCTTGGAGCTGGCTGGAGTCTTGGAGCTGGCTGGAGTCTTCAAGCTGGCTGGAGTCTTCAAGCTGGCTGGAGTCTTGGAGCTGGCTGGAGTCTTGGAGCTGGCTGGAGTCTTGGAGCTGGCTGGAGCCTTGGAGCTGGCTGGAGTCTTGGAGCTGGCTGGAGTCTTGAAGCTGGCTGGAGTCTTCAAGCTGGCTGGAGTCTTCGAGCTGGCTGGAGTCTTGGAGCTGGCTGGAGTCTTGGAGCTGGCTGGAGTCTTGGAGCTGGCTGGAGTCTTGGAGCTGGCTGGAGTCTTGGAGCTGGCTGGAGTCTTCAAGCTGGCTGGAGTCTTCAAGCTGGCTGGAGTCTTGGAGCTGGATGGAGTCTTGGAGCTGGCTGGAGTCTTGGAGCTGGCTGGAGTCTTGGAGCTGGCTGGAGTCTTGGAGCTGGCTGGAGCCTTGGAGCTGGCTGGAGTCTTCAAGCTGGCTGGAGTCTTCAAGCTGGCTGGAGTCTTGGAGCTGGCTGGAGTCTTGGAGCTGGCTGGAGTCTTGGAGCTGGCTGGAGTCTTGGAGCTGGCTGGAGTCTTGGAGCTGGCTGGAGTCTTGGAGCTGGCTGGACTCTTGGAGCTGGCTGGAGTCTTGGAGCTGGCTGGAGTCTTGGAGCTGGCTGGAGTCTTGGAGCTGGCTGGAGTCTTCAAGCTGGCTGGAGTCTTGGAGCTGGCTGGAGTCTTGGAGCTGGCTGGAGTCTTGGAGCTGGCTGGAGCCTTCAAGCTGGCTGGAGTCTTCAAGCTGGCTGGAGTCTTCCTGCTGGCTGGAGTCTTGGAGCTGGCTGGAGTCTTGGAGCTGGCTGGAGCCTTGGAGCTGGCTGGAGTCTTGGAGCTGGCTGGAGTCTTGGAGCTGGCTGGAGTCTTGGAGCTGGCTGGAGTCTTGGAGCTGGCTGGAGTCTTGGAGCTGGCTGGAGTCTTCGAGCTGGCTGGAGTCTTCAAGCTGGCTGGAGTCTTGGAGCTGGCTGGAGTCTTGGAGCTGGCTGGAGTCTTGGAGCTGGCTGGAGTCTTGGAGCTGGCTGGAGTCTTGGAGCTAGCTGGAGTCTTGGAGCTGGCTGGAGTCTTGGAGCTGGCTGGAGTCTTCAAGCTGGCTGGAGTCTTGGAGCTGGCTGGAGTCTTCAAGCTGGCTGGAGTCTTCAAGCTGGCTGGAGTCTTGGAGCTGGCTGGAGTCTTGGAGCTGGCTGGACTCTTGGAGCTGGCTGGAGTCTTGGAGCTGGCTGGAGTCTTGGAGCTGGCTGGAGTCTTCAAGCTGGCTGGAGTCTTGGAGCTGGCTGGAGTCTTGGAGCTGGCTGGAGTCTTGGAGCTGGCTGGAGTCTTCAAGCTTGCTGGAGTCTTGGAGCTGGCTGGAGTCTTCAAGCTGGCTGGAGTCTTGGAGCTGGCTGGAGTCTTGGAGCTGGCTGGACTCTTGGAGCTGGCTGGAGTCTTGGAGCTGGCTGGAGTCTTGGAGCTGGCTGGAGTCTTCAAGCTGGCTGGAGTCTTGGAGCTGGCTGGAGTCTTGGAGCTGGCTGGAGTCTTCAAGCTGGCTGGAGTCTTGGAGCTGGCTGGACTCTTGGAGCTGGCTGGAGTCTTGGAGCTGGCTGGAGTCTTGGAGCTGGCTGGAGTCTTCAAGCTGGCTGGAGTCTTGGAGCTGGCTGGAGTCTTGGAGCTGGCTGGAGTCTTCAAGCTGGCTGGAGTCTTGGAGCTGGCTGGACTCTTGGAGCTGGCTGGAGTCTTGGAGCTGGCTGGAGTCTTGGAGCTGGCTGGAGTCTTCAAGCTGGCTGGAGTCTTGGAGCTGGCTGGACTCTTGGAGCTGGCTGGAGTCTTGGAGCTGGCTGGAGTCTTGGAGCTGGCTGGAGTCTTGGAGCTGGCTGGAGTCTTGGAGCTGGCTGGAGTCTTGGAGCTGGCTGGAGTCTTCAAGCTGGCTGGAGTCTTGGAGCTGGCTGGAGTCTTGGAGCTGGCTGGAGTCTTCAAGCTGGCTGGAGTCTTGGAGCTGGCTGGAGTCTTGGAGCTGGCTGGAGTCTTGGAGCTGGCTGGGGTCTTGGAGCTGGCTGGAGTCTTGGAGCTGGCTGGAGTCTTGGAGCTGGCTGGAGTCTTGGAGCTGGCTGGAGTCTTCAAGGTGGCTGGAGTCTTCAAGCTGGCTGGAGTCTTGGAGCTGGCTGGAGTCTTGGAGCTGGCTGGAGTCTTCAAGCTGGCTGGAGTCTTCAAGCTGGCTGGAGTCTTCAAGCTGGCTGGAGTCTTGGAGCTCGCTGGAGTCTTGGAGCTGGCTGGAGTCTTGGAGCTGGCTGGAGTCTTGGAGCTGGCTGGAGTCTTGGAGCTGGCTGGAGTCTTGGAGCTGGCTGGAGTCTTGGAGCTGGCTGGAGTCTTGGAGCTGGCTGGAGTCTTCAAGCTGGCTGGAGTCTTCCAGCTGGCTGGAGTCTTGGAGCTGGCTGGAGTCTTGCAGCTGGCTGGAGTCTTGGAGCTGGCTGGAGTCTTCCAGCTGGCTGGAGTCTTGGAGCTGGCTGGAGTCTTGGAGCTGGCTGGAGTCTTCAAGCTGGCTGGAGTCTTCAAGCTGGCTGGAGTCTTGGAGCTGGCTGGAGTCTTGGAGCTGGCTGGAGTCTTGGAGCTGGCTGGAGCCTTGGAGCTGGCTGGAGTCTTGGAGCTGGCTGGAGTCTTGAAGCTGGCTGGAGTCTTCAAGCTGGCTGGAGTCTTCGAGCTGGCTGGAGTCTTGGAGCTGGCTGGAGTCTTGGAGCTGGCTGGAGTCTTGGAGCTGGCTGGAGTCTTGGAGCTGGCTGGAGTCTTGGAGCTGGCTGGAGTCTTCAAGCTGGTTGGAGTCTTCAAGCTGGCTGGAGTCTTGGAGCTGGATGGAGTCTTGGAGCTGGCTGGAGTCTTGGAGCTGGCTGGAGTCTTGGAGCTGGCTGGAGTCTTGGAGCTGGCTGGAGCCTTGGAGCTGGCTGGAGTCTTCAAGCTGGCTGGAGTCTTCAAGCTGGCTGGAGTCTTGGAGCTGGCTGGAGTCTTGGAGCTGGCTGGAGTCTTGGAGCTGGCTGGAGTCTTGGAGCTGGCTGGAGTCTTGGAGCTGGCTGGAGTCTTGGAGCTGGCTGGACTCTTGGAGCTGGCTGGAGTCTTGGAGCTGGCTGGAGTCTTGGAGCTGGCTGGAGTCTTGGAGCTGGCTGGAGTCTTCAAGCTGGCTGGAGTCTTGGAGCTGGCTGGAGTCTTGGAGCTGGCTGGAGTCTTGGAGCTGGCTGGAGCCTTCAAGCTGGCTGGAGTCTTCAAGCTGGCTGGAGTCTTCCAGCTGGCTGGAGTCTTGGAGCTGGCTGGAGTCTTGGAGCTGGCTGGAGTCTTGGAGCTGGCTGGAGTCTTGGAGCTGGCTGGAGTCTTGGAGCTGGCTGGAGTCTTCAAGCTGGCTGGAGTCTTCCAGCTGGCTGGAGTCTTGGAGCTGGCTGGAGTCTTGCAGCTGGCTGGAGTCTTGGAGCTGGCTGGAGTCTTCCAGCTGGCTGGAGTCTTGGAGCTGGCTGGAGTCTTGGAGCTGGCTGGAGTCTTCAAGCTGGCTGGAGTCTTCAAGCTGGCTGGAGTCTTGGAGCTGGCTGGAGTCTTGGAGCTGGCTGGAGTCTTGGAGCTGGCTGGAGCCTTGGAGCTGGCTGGAGTCTTGGAGCTGGCTGGAGTCTTGAAGCTGGCTGGAGTCTTCAAGCTGGCTGGAGTCTTCGAGCTGGCTGGAGTCTTGGAGCTGGCTGGAGTCTTGGAGCTGGCTGGAGTCTTGGAGCTGGCTGGAGTCTTGGAGCTGGCTGGAGTCTTGGAGCTGGCTGGAGTCTTCAAGCTGGCTGGAGTCTTCAAGCTGGCTGGAGTCTTGGAGCTGGATGGAGTCTTGGAGCTGGCTGGAGTCTTGGAGCTGGCTGGAGTCTTGGAGCTGGCTGGAGTCTTGGAGCTGGCTGGAGCCTTGGAGCTGGCTGGAGTCTTCAAGCTGGCTGGAGTCTTCAAGCTGGCTGGAGTCTTGGAGCTGGCTGGAGTCTTGGAGCTGGCTGGAGTCTTGGAGCTGGCTGGAGTCTTGGAGCTGGCTGGAGTCTTGGAGCTGGCTGGAGTCTTGGAGCTGGCTGGACTCTTGGAGCTGGCTGGAGTCTTGGAGCTGGCTGGAGTCTTGGAGCTGGCTGGAGTCTTGGAGCTGGCTGGAGTCTTCAAGCTGGCTGGAGTCTTGGAGCTGGCTGGAGTCTTGGAGCTGGCTGGAGTCTTGGAGCTGGCTGGAGCCTTCAAGCTGGCTGGAGTCTTCAAGCTGGCTGGAGTCTTCCTGCTGGCTGGAGTCTTGGAGCTGGCTGGAGTCTTGGAGCTGGCTGGAGCCTTGGAGCTGGCTGGAGTCTTGGAGCTGGCTGGAGTCTTGGAGCTGGCTGGAGTCTTGGAGCTGGCTGGAGTCTTGGAGCTGGCTGGAGTCTTGGAGCTGGCTGGAGTCTTCGAGCTGGCTGGAGTCTTCAAGCTGGCTGGAGTCTTGGAGCTGGCTGGAGTCTTGGAGCTGGCTGGAGTCTTGGAGCTGGCTGGAGTCTTGGAGCTGGCTGGAGTCTTGGAGCTAGCTGGAGTCTTGGAGCTGGCTGGAGTCTTGGAGCTGGCTGGAGTCTTCAAGCTGGCTGGAGTCTTGGAGCTGGCTGGAGTCTTCAAGCTGGCTGGAGTCTTCAAGCTGGCTGGAGTCTTGGAGCTGGCTGGAGTCTTGGAGCTGGCTGGACTCTTGGAGCTGGCTGGAGTCTTGGAGCTGGCTGGAGTCTTGGAGCTGGCTGGAGTCTTCAAGCTGGCTGGAGTCTTGGAGCTGGCTGGAGTCTTGGAGCTGGCTGGAGTCTTGGAGCTGGCTGGAGTCTTCAAGCTTGCTGGAGTCTTGGAGCTGGCTGGAGTCTTCAAGCTGGCTGGAGTCTTGGAGCTGGCTGGAGTCTTGGAGCTGGCTGGACTCTTGGAGCTGGCTGGAGTCTTGGAGCTGGCTGGAGTCTTGGAGCTGGCTGGAGTCTTCAAGCTGGCTGGAGTCTTGGAGCTGGCTGGAGTCTTGGAGCTGGCTGGAGTCTTCAAGCTGGCTGGAGTCTTGGAGCTGGCTGGACTCTTGGAGCTGGCTGGAGTCTTGGAGCTGGCTGGAGTCTTGGAGCTGGCTGGAGTCTTCAAGCTGGCTGGAGTCTTGGAGCTGGCTGGAGTCTTGGAGCTGGCTGGAGTCTTCAAGCTGGCTGGAGTCTTGGAGCTGGCTGGACTCTTGGAGCTGGCTGGAGTCTTGGAGCTGGCTGGAGTCTTGGAGCTGGCTGGAGTCTTCAAGCTGGCTGGAGTCTTGGAGCTGGCTGGACTCTTGGAGCTGGCTGGAGTCTTGGAGCTGGCTGGAGTCTTGGAGCTGGCTGGAGTCTTGGAGCTGGCTGGAGTCTTGGAGCTGGCTGGAGTCTTGGAGCTGGCTGGAGTCTTCAAGCTGGCTGGAGTCTTGGAGCTGGCTGGAGTCTTGGAGCTGGCTGGAGTCTTCAAGCTGGCTGGAGTCTTGGAGCTGGCTGGAGTCTTGGAGCTGGCTGGAGTCTTGGAGCTGGCTGGGGTCTTGGAGCTGGCTGGAGTCTTGGAGCTGGCTGGAGTCTTGGAGCTGGCTGGAGTCTTGGAGCTGGCTGGAGTCTTCAAGGTGGCTGGAGTCTTCAAGCTGGCTGGAGTCTTGGAGCTGGCTGGAGTCTTGGAGCTGGCTGGAGTCTTCAAGCTGGCTGGAGTCTTCAAGCTGGCTGGAGTCTTCAAGCTGGCTGGAGTCTTGGAGCTCGCTGGAGTCTTGGAGCTGGCTGGAGTCTTGGAGCTGGCTGGAGTCTTGGAGCTGGCTGGAGTCTTGGAGCTGGCTGGAGTCTTGGAGCTGGCTGGAGTCTTGGAGCTGGCTGGAGTCTTGGAGCTGGCTGGAGTCTTCAAGCTGGCTGGAGTCTTCCAGCTGGCTGGAGTCTTGGAGCTGGCTGGAGTCTTGCAGCTGGCTGGAGTCTTGGAGCTGGCTGGAGTCTTCCAGCTGGCTGGAGTCTTGGAGCTGGCTGGAGTCTTGGAGCTGGCTGGAGTCTTCAAGCTGGCTGGAGTCTTCAAGCTGGCTGGAGTCTTGGAGCTGGCTGGAGTCTTGGAGCTGGCTGGAGTCTTGGAGCTGGCTGGAGCCTTGGAGCTGGCTGGAGTCTTGGAGCTGGCTGGAGTCTTGAAGCTGGCTGGAGTCTTCAAGCTGGCTGGAGTCTTCGAGCTGGCTGGAGTCTTGGAGCTGGCTGGAGTCTTGGAGCTGGCTGGAGTCTTGGAGCTGGCTGGAGTCTTGGAGCTGGCTGGAGTCTTGGAGCTGGCTGGAGTCTTCAAGCTGGTTGGAGTCTTCAAGCTGGCTGGAGTCTTGGAGCTGGATGGAGTCTTGGAGCTGGCTGGAGTCTTGGAGCTGGCTGGAGTCTTGGAGCTGGCTGGAGTCTTGGAGCTGGCTGGAGCCTTGGAGCTGGCTGGAGTCTTCAAGCTGGCTGGAGTCTTCAAGCTGGCTGGAGTCTTGGAGCTGGCTGGAGTCTTGGAGCTGGCTGGAGTCTTGGAGCTGGCTGGAGTCTTGGAGCTGGCTGGAGTCTTGGAGCTGGCTGGAGTCTTGGAGCTGGCTGGACTCTTGGAGCTGGCTGGAGTCTTGGAGCTGGCTGGAGTCTTGGAGCTGGCTGGAGTCTTGGAGCTGGCTGGAGTCTTCAAGCTGGCTGGAGTCTTGGAGCTGGCTGGAGTCTTGGAGCTGGCTGGAGTCTTGGAGCTGGCTGGAGCCTTCAAGCTGGCTGGAGTCTTCAAGCTGGCTGGAGTCTTCCTGCTGGCTGGAGTCTTGGAGCTGGCTGGAGTCTTGGAGCTGGCTGGAGCCTTGGAGCTGGCTGGAGTCTTGGAGCTGGCTGGAGTCTTGGAGCTGGCTGGAGTCTTGGAGCTGGCTGGAGTCTTGGAGCTGGCTGGAGTCTTGGAGCTGGCTGGAGTCTTCGAGCTGGCTGGAGTCTTCAAGCTGGCTGGAGTCTTGGAGCTGGCTGGAGTCTTGGAGCTGGCTGGAGTCTTGGAGCTGGCTGGAGTCTTGGAGCTGGCTGGAGTCTTGGAGCTAGCTGGAGTCTTGGAGCTGGCTGGAGTCTTGGAGCTGGCTGGAGTCTTCAAGCTGGCTGGAGTCTTGGAGCTGGCTGGAGTCTTCAAGCTGGCTGGAGTCTTCAAGCTGGCTGGAGTCTTGGAGCTGGCTGGAGTCTTGGAGCTGGCTGGACTCTTGGAGCTGGCTGGAGTCTTGGAGCTGGCTGGAGTCTTGGAGCTGGCTGGAGTCTTCAAGCTGGCTGGAGTCTTGGAGCTGGCTGGAGTCTTGGAGCTGGCTGGAGTCTTGGAGCTGGCTGGAGTCTTCAAGCTTGCTGGAGTCTTGGAGCTGGCTGGAGTCTTCAAGCTGGCTGGAGTCTTGGAGCTGGCTGGAGTCTTGGAGCTGGCTGGACTCTTGGAGCTGGCTGGAGTCTTGGAGCTGGCTGGAGTCTTGGAGCTGGCTGGAGTCTTCAAGCTGGCTGGAGTCTTGGAGCTGGCTGGAGTCTTGGAGCTGGCTGGAGTCTTCAAGCTGGCTGGAGTCTTGGAGCTGGCTGGACTCTTGGAGCTGGCTGGAGTCTTGGAGCTGGCTGGAGTCTTGGAGCTGGCTGGAGTCTTCAAGCTGGCTGGAGTCTTGGAGCTGGCTGGAGTCTTGGAGCTGGCTGGAGTCTTCAAGCTGGCTGGAGTCTTGGAGCTGGCTGGACTCTTGGAGCTGGCTGGAGTCTTGGAGCTGGCTGGAGTCTTGGAGCTGGCTGGAGTCTTCAAGCTGGCTGGAGTCTTGGAGCTGGCTGGACTCTTGGAGCTGGCTGGAGTCTTGGAGCTGGCTGGAGTCTTGGAGCTGGCTGGAGTCTTGGAGCTGGCTGGAGTCTTGGAGCTGGCTGGAGTCTTGGAGCTGGCTGGAGTCTTCAAGCTGGCTGGAGTCTTGGAGCTGGCTGGAGTCTTGGAGCTGGCTGGAGTCTTCAAGCTGGCTGGAGTCTTGGAGCTGGCTGGAGTCTTGGAGCTGGCTGGAGTCTTGGAGCTGGCTGGGGTCTTGGAGCTGGCTGGAGTCTTGGAGCTGGCTGGAGTCTTGGAGCTGGCTGGAGTCTTGGAGCTGGCTGGAGTCTTCAAGGTGGCTGGAGTCTTCAAGCTGGCTGGAGTCTTGGAGCTGGCTGGAGTCTTGGAGCTGGCTGGAGTCTTCAAGCTGGCTGGAGTCTTCAAGCTGGCTGGAGTCTTCAAGCTGGCTGGAGTCTTGGAGCTCGCTGGAGTCTTGGAGCTGGCTGGAGTCTTGGAGCTGGCTGGAGTCTTGGAGCTGGCTGGAGTCTTGGAGCTGGCTGGAGTCTTGGAGCTGGCTGGAGTCTTGGAGCTGGCTGGAGTCTTCGACTGAGCGAGCTGATGGCAGCAGCAGCAGCAGCACCGACGGGAAGGAGAAAGTCGGCGGCGATGTTTGACAGCACGCGGAGGCTGGGTGGGTTGCGGCGGGGGGGGGGGGGGGGGGAGAGATTTAAAAATGATTCTTCCGGAAAGAGTGCGGCGGGGAAGATTCGCTCGAGGTCACTCAGCACTGGATGAGCAGAATTAATGTTTTTTTTTAAAGGGCGCAAAATTAATGTGGTGGCGCGGATTAACAGTGGGGGAAGCTCTACGGGTTTGCAATATATTTAGTTATTTTCATCACGTATTCTCGAAACTCTTTTTTTTTAATATAGGCTTCTGCTGGGTCCGGTCGTGCGTTGATCGAGTCTTCAGAGCAAAGAGGGCAGAAATATTTCACTCGGGGAGAAGACACTTTGATGCGAGATCTCGCTTCACACCGCGGCGCCCGAGGAAAGTTTGACTAAAAAAAAAATCGACGCGAACAGTTTCTGAACCGGCATACAAGGGGCAGAGGCGCAGCCCTGCAAGTGTTGCCTCACGCCACCTCTCTCTCTCTCTCTCTGTTCTGTAGAGAGTGGGAGTGAGAGTGAGTGTGGGGGACTGAATGAGCGTGTAAGAGTGCGTGAGTGTTCTGTATATAGTGAGTGTGTGAGTGTCCTGTATATAGTGAGTGAGTGTGTGAGTGTTCTGTATATAGCGAGTGGGTGTTCTGTATATTGTGCGTGAGTGTTCTGTATGTAGTGAGTGAGTGTGTGAGTGTTCTGTATATAGTGAGTGAGTGTTCTGTATATCGTGAGTTTGTGAGTGTGTGTGTTCTGTATAGAGTGTGTGGATGTTCTGTATATCGTGAGTGAGAGTGTGAGTTTTCTGTATATTGTGAGTGAGTGTGTGGGTGTTCTGTATATAGTGAGTGAGTGTGTGAGTGTTCTGTATGTAGTGAGTGTGTGTGTGAGTGTTCTGTATATAGTGAGTGAGTGTTCTGTATATAGTGAGTGTGTGAGTGTTCTGTAAATCGTGAGTGTGTGTGAGTGTTCTGTATATCGTAAGTGAGTGTGTGAGTGTTCTTTATATAGTGAGTGAGTGTGTGAGTGTTCTGTATATAGTGAGTGAGTGTGTGAGTGTTCTGTATATAGTGAGTGAGTTTGTGAGTGTTCTGTATATAGTGAGTGTGTGAGTTTTCTGTATATAGTGAGTGAGTGTGTGAGTGTTCTGTATATAGTGAGTGAGTGTGTGAGTGTTCTGTATATAGTGAGTGAGTGTGTGAGTGTTCTGTATATAGTGAGTGTGTGAGTGTTCTGTATATAGTGAGTGAGTGTGTGAGTGTTCTGTATATAGTGAGTGTGAATATCGTTGCATGAATTTTTAAGGAATTTTTCCTATCACCGTATATGCCCGCGTTACTCTAAGGAATCAATCAATTATTCGGTTATCCAGTTTAACAACGTGATCATTGAGGGTAAAATGTATGGAACGATGAGAATAACATCTTCCGGAGTACTGTGTTGACAATTCCAAGTATAAGAGTTGGCATATTTGAGTGTTATGTTTTTGTTTAGAAATTAAAATTGCTTAACACAGAAGTGTTTGGGTGTTTCTTTCCTGAGTTCATGCGTAATAATCTTAATAATAAAAACTGTATCCTGCGGTGAGATTTGAATTTTGAGACCTGACATAAACACTCATATATAATCAGTAAATGTTAAAGCGAGAATAATTGTATTACTCATTGGTTTTTTTCGGTAAAGTCACGTATGTAGAAATACAATAAAATTATATTAAAACAAAAAACACAATCACGACGTTTCGATCACAACGCAAGCGATCTTCATCAGGTGTCAAGAACAAATCACGCAGGTAAATACAACAAAAAGATGAGAGACGAGAATTCAACAAACCAGAAATAAACATTATGTGAAGCACATCCAGTCAGGCCAACAACACAGTTAGACACTTCCTGGCGGACCACGAATTTCAGAAGAGTGTTAAATTTCGTGTTCAACCTTTAGATGTGCTTCACATAATGTTTTTTCAGGTTTGTTGAATTCTCGTCTCTCATCTTTTTGTTGTATTTACCTCCGTGATTTGTTCTTGACAGCTGATGAAGATCGCTTGCGCTGTGATCGAAACGTCGTGATTGTGTTTTTTTTGTTTTAATATAATTGTATTGTATTTCTACAGAACGTGACTTGACTGAAAAAACCAATGAGTAATTTTATGCAGTCACGAAAGCTTTAATACTTTATTAATAATTGTATTGTACCGATTGATAATACAACGCTAGACAATGAAGCCGAGTTTAATCTAGCATACTTACATCACACCTGCATAACTTCATACAATTAATGGTCTTCTCCCGATTGATAATACTAGCCTTGACAACGAGGTTTGGCCTAATTATCATAACTGCTCACATTGGCATCATCGCATACATTTGCATAAATGAAATCGATCATCTCTCGATTTAGCATAATTTATGCGCATAATTACAGCAATTAACATGATTTCAGATAATTACGTATTTTTCCAAATTTCATTTAAATGTTATTATTTTCATTACATTTTAAATACCTGGCATATACAACAGTGGGTGCCTCTTAACCACATCTAGACATGTAGTGATTGTCTCTTAGCCACATCTAGACATGTAGTGAGAGTCTCTTAGCCATATCTAGACATGTAGTGGGTGTCTCAGCTACATCTAGACATGTCGTGAGTGCCTCTTAACTACATCTAGACATGTAGTGAGTGTCTCTTAGTCACATCTAGACATGTAGTGAGTGTCTCTTAGCTACATCTAGACATGTAGTGAGTGTCTCTTAGCTACATCTAGACATGTAGTGAGTGTCTCTTAGTCACATCTAGACATGTAGTGAGTGTCTCTTAGCAACATCTAGACATTTAGTGAGTGTCTCTTAGCTACATCTAGACATATAGTGAGTGCCTCTTAACCACATCTAGACATGTAGTGAGTGTCTCTTAGTCACATCTAGACATGTAGTGAGTGTCTCTTAGCTACATCTAGACATGTAGTGAGTGTCTCTTAGCTACATCTAGACATGTAGTGAGTGTCTCTTAGCCACATCTAGACATGTAGTGAGTGTCTCTTAGCTACATCTAGACATGAAGTGAGTGTCTCTTAGCCACATCTAGACATGTAGTAAGTGTCTCTTAGCCACATCTAGACATGTAGTGAGTGTCTCTTAACCACATTTAGACATGTAGTGAGTGTCTCTTAGCTACATCTAGACATGTAGTGAGTGTATCTTAGCTACATCTAGACATGTAGTGAGTGTCTCTTAGCTACATCTAGACATGTAGTGAGTGTTTCTTAGTCAAATCTAGACATGTAGTGAGTGTTTCTTAGCTACATCTAGACATGTAGTGAGTGTTTCTTAGCTACATCTAGACATGTAGTGAGTGTTTCTTAGCTACATCTAGACATGTTGTGAGTGTCTCTTAGCTATATCTAGGCATGTAGTGAGTGTCTCTTAGCCACATCTAGACATGTAGTGAGTGTCTCTTAGCTACATCTAGACATGAAGTGAGTGTCTCTTAGCCACATCTAGACATGTAGTGAGTGTCTCTTAGCCACATCTAGACATGTAGTGAGTGTCTCTTAACCACATCTAGACATGTAGTGAGTGTCTCTTAGCTACATCTAGACATATAGTGAGTGTCTCTTAGCTACATCTAGACATGTAGTGAGTGTCTCTTAGCTACATCTAGACATGTAGTGAGTGTTTCTTAGTCACATCTAGACATGTAGTGAGTGTTTCTTAGCTACATCTAGATATGTAGTGAGTGTTTCTTAGCTACATCTAGACATGTAGTGAGTGTTTCTTAGCTACATCTAGAGATGTAGTGAGTGTCTCTTAGTCACATCTAGACATGTAGTGAGTACCTCTTAGCTACATCTAGACATGTAGTGAGTGTCTCTTAGCTACATCTAGACATTTAGTGAGTGTCTCTTAGCTACATCTAGACATGTAGTGAGTGTCTCTTAGTCACATCTAGACATGTAGTGAGTGTCTCTTAGCTACATCTAGACATGTAGTGAGTGTCTCTTAGCTACATCTAGACATGTAGTGAGTGTCTATTACCTACATCTAGACATGTAGTGAGTGTCTCTTAGTTACATCTAGACATGTAGTGAGTGTCTCTTACCTACATCTTGACATGTAGTGGGTGTCTATTAGGTACATCTAGACATGTAGTGAGTGTCTCTTAGTCACATCTAGACATGTAGTGAGTGTCTCTTAGCTACATCTAGACATGTAGTGAGTGTCTCTTAGGTACATCTAGACATGTAGTGAGTGTCTCTTAGCTACATCTAGACATGTAGTGAGTGTCTCTTACCTACATCTAGACATGTAGTGAGTGTCTCTTAGCTACATCTAGACATATAGTGAGTGTCTCTTAGCTACATCTAGACATGTAGTGAGTG
The DNA here is from genome assembly GCF_048934315.1 of Petromyzon marinus. Lineage (NCBI taxonomy): Eukaryota > Metazoa > Chordata > Hyperoartia > Petromyzontiformes > Petromyzontidae > Petromyzon > Petromyzon marinus. The sequence goes on along the minus strand of NC_133711.1, from coordinate 3,749,523 downwards.
TCTCTTAGCTACATCTAGACATGTAGTGAGTGTTTCTTAGTCACATCTAGACATGTAGTGAGTGTCTCTTAGCTACATCTAGACATATAGTGAGTGTCTCTTAGCTACATCTAGACATGTAGTGAGTGTCTCTTAGCTACATCTAGACATGTAGTGAGTGTTTCTTAGTCACATCTAGACATGTAGTGAGTGTTTCTTAACCACATCTAGACATGTTGTGAGTGTCTCTTAGTTACATCTAGACATGTAGTGAGTGTCTCTTAGGTACATCTAGACATGTAGTGAGTGTCTCTTAGCTACATCTAGACATGTAGTGAGTGTCTCTTACCTACATCTAGACATGTAGTGAGTGTTTCTTAGCTACATCTAGACATGTAGTGAGTGTTTCTTAGCTACATCTAAACATGTTGTGAGTGTCTCTTAGTTACATCTAGACATGTAGTGAGTGTCTCTTAGCTACATCTAGACATGTAGTGAGTGTCTCTTAGCTATATCTAGGCATGTAGTGAGTGTCTCTTAGCTACATCTAGACATGTAGTGAGTCTCTTAGCTACATCTAGACATGTAGTGAGTGTCTCTTAGCTACATCTAGACATGTAGTGAGTGTCTCTTAGTCACATCTAGACATGTAGTGAGTGTCTCTTAGCTACATCTAGACATGTAGTGAGTGTCTATTAGCTACATCTAGAGATGTAGTGAGTGTCTCTTAGTTACATCTAGACATGTAGTGAGTGTCCCTTAGCTACATCTAGACATGTAGTGAGTGTCTATTACCTACATCTAGACATGTAGTGAGTGTCTCTTAGCTACATCTAGACATGTAGTGAGTGTCTCTTACCTACATGTAGACATGTAGTGAGTGTCTCTTACCTACATCTAGACATGTAGTGAGTGTCTCTTAGCTACATCTAGACACGTAGTGAGTGTCTCTTAGTCACATCTAGACATGTAGTGAGTGTCTCTTAGTTACATCTAGACATGTAGTGAGTGTCTCTTACCTACATCTTGACATGTAGTGGGTGTCTATTAGGTACATCTAGACATGTAGTGAGTGTCTCTTAGTCACATCTAGACATGTAGTGAGTGTCTCTTAGGTACATCTAGACATGTAGTGGGTGTCTTACTGTAGCTACATCTAGACATGTAGTGAGTGCCTCTTAACCACATCTAGACATGTTGTGAGTGTCTCTTAGTTACATCTAGACATGTATTGAGTGTCTCTTAGGTACATCTAGACATGTAGTGAGTGTCTCTTAGCTACATCTAGACATGTAGTGAGTGTCTCTTACCTACATCTAGACATGTAGTGAGTGTTTCTTAGCTACATCTAGACATGTAGTGAGTGTTTCTTAGCTACATCTAAACATGTTGTGAGTGTCTCTTAGTTACATCTAGACATGTAGTGAGTGTCTCTTAGCTACATCTAGACATGTAGTGAGTGTCTCTTAGCTATATCTAGGCATGTAGTGAGTGTCTCTTAGCTACATCTAGTCATGTAGTGAGTCTCTTAGCTACATCTAGACATGTAGTGAGTGTCTCTTAGCTACATCTAGACATGTAGTGAGTGTCTCTTAGCTACATCTAGACATGTAGTGAGTGTCTCTTAGTCACATCTAGACATGTAGTGAGTGTCTCTTAACTACATCTAGACATGTAGTGAGTGTCTCTTAGCTACATCTAGACATGTAGTGAGTGTCTATTAGCTACATCTAGACATGTAGTGAGTGTCTCTTAGTTACATCTAGACATGTAGTGAGTGTCCCTTAGCTACATCTAGACATGTAGTGAGTGTCTATTACCTACATCTAGACATGTAGTGAGTGTCTCTTAGCTACATCTAGACATGTAGTGAGTGTCTCTTACCTACATCTAGACATGTAGTGAGTGTCTCTTACCTACATCTAGACATGTAGTGAGTGTCTCTTAGCTACATCTAGACACGTAGTGAGTGTCTCTTAGTCACATCTAGACATGTAGTGAGTGTCTCTTAGCCACATCTAGACATTTAGTGAGTGTCTCTTAGCTACATCTAGACATGTAGTGAGTCTCTTAGGTACATCTAGACATGTAGTGAGTGTCTCTTAGCTATATCTAGACATTTAGTGTCTCTTAGTCACATCTCGACACGTAGTGAGTGTCTCTTAGTCAGATCTAGACATGTAGTGAGTGTCTCTTAGCCACATCTAGACACGTAGTGAGTGTCTATTAGCTACATTTAGACATGTAGTGAGTGTCTCTTAGTTACATCTAGACATGTAGTGAGTGTCTCTTACCTACATCTTGACATGTAGTGGGTGTCTATTAGGTACATCTAGACATGTAGTGAGTGTCTCTTAGTCACATCTAGACATGTAGTGAGTGTCTCTTAGCTACATCTAGACACGTAGTGAGTGTCTCTTAGGTACATCTAGACATGTAGTGGGTGTCTTACTGTAGTTATATCTAGACATGTAGTGAGTGCCTCTTAACCACATCTAGACATGTTGTGAGTGTCTCTTAGTTACATCTAGACATGTAGTGAGTGTCTCTTAGGTACATCTAGACATGTAGTGAGTGTCTCTTAGCTACATCTAGACATGTAGTGAGTGTCTCTTACCTACATCTAGACATGTAGTGAGTGTCTCTTAGCTATATCTAGGCATGTAGTGAGTGTCTCTTAGCTACATCTAGACATGTAGTGAGTCTCTTAGCTACATCTAGACATGTAGTGAGTGTCTCTTAGCTACATCTAGACATGTAGTGAGTCTCTTAGCTACATCTAGACATTTAGTGAGTGTCTCTTAGCTACATCTAGACATGTAGTGAGTGTCTATTAGCTACATCTAGACATGTAGTGAGTGTCTCTTAGTTACATCTAGACATGTAGTGAGTGTCTCTTAGCTACATCTAGACATGTAGTGAGTGTCTATTACCTACATCTAGACATGTAGTGAGTGTCTCTTAGCTACATCTAGACATGTAGTGAGTGTCTCTTACCTACATCTAGACATGTAGTGAGTGTCTCTTACCTACATCTAGACATGTAGTGAGTGTCTCTTAGCTACATCTAGACACGTAGTGAGTGTCTCTTAGTCACATCTAGACATGTAGTGAGTGTCTCTTAGCCACATCTAGACATTTAGTGAGTGTCTCTTAGCTACATCTAGACATGTAGTGAGTCTCTTAAGTACATCTAGACATGTAGTGAGTGTCTCTTAGCTATATCTAGACATTTAGTGGGTGTCTCTTAGCCACATCCTGGACACGTAGTGAGTGTCTCTTAGTCACATCTAGACACGTAGTGAGTGTCTCTTAGTCACATCTAGACATGTAGTGAGTGTCTCTTAGCCATATCTAGACATGTAGTGAGTGTCTCTTAGCTACATCTAGACATGTAGTGAGTGTCTCTTAGCCACATCTAGACATGTAGTGAGTGTCTCTTAGCTACATCTAGACATGTAGTGAGTGTCTCTTAGCTACATCTAGACATTTAGTGTCTCTTAGCCACATCTAGACACGTAGTGAGTGTCTCTTAGTCACATCTAGACATGTAGTGAGTGTCTCTTAGCTACATCTAGACATGTAGTGAGTGTCTCTTAGCTACATCTAGACATGTAATGAGTGTCTCTTAGCCACATCTAGACACCCACAGTCGCAATGCCCCCTTGCTCGCTGCTGCTCAGAGGCCTAATTTTCCTTCGTCGCTAATTATTCATGCTCCGGTGACGCACTGGCGTTCGACGGCCGCGGCGAAGTGCATCCCCAGGGCAAATCTCTTCCCTCGCCGCTCGCATCTCCAGCGCATCTCTCAACTTCGGAATCTCGCTCCCCTCCGTCGCCTCGTCTCCAACGTCCTTGCAATGACCTTTGCGCGGACGACGTGCGCTCGTCCGAGCGATTAACTCTTCATCGCTTGCGCCTTCGATGCTCGCTGCCGGCAAGGTTTGACATTGCGGACTGCAATGCGAACGAAACAATGGTCAAAGCGGCGTCATCTTGAGATCATTAATAACAACGTTAATGATGTTAACGTGCGGGCGTGCCGCCACGCGGTTGTGCCCTCGCTCTCGTGGCGAGACAGAGAGAGACCAATGGACATAGCTGGAAAAACATTAAGTCACCACTAACGCACTCCCCCCCAGGCTCTGCAGTCCTCTGTATATTAAGGTGTTCGCCAATTAACGGGTGTATTTACTACGCGTGGGAGAAAACATTCGTACAGCGCCGCTTTGCGACAGGGCCAGATCGGTGCTGTGTGGATGTTGAACTTCTCTCGCACCGTACGTAGCCTACCACGCTGTCTGTGTGTGCGTGTATGTTGAACTTCTTTCGTACCGTACGTAGCCAACCACGCTCTCTGTGTGCGTGTGTGTTAAACTTCTCTCGCACCGTACGTAGCCTACCACGCTGTCTTTGTGCGTGTATGTTGAACTTCTTTCGTACCGTACGTAGCCAACCACGCTCTCTGTGCGTGTATGTTGAACTTCTCTAGCACCGTACGTAGCCAACCACGCTCTCTGTGTGCGCGTGTGTTAAACTTCTTTCGTACCGTACGTAGCCTACCACGCTCTCTGTGTGCGTGTATGTTAAACTTCTCTCGCACCGTACGTAGCCAATCACGCTCTCTGTGCGCGTGTGTTAAACTTCTTTCGTACCGTACGTAGCCAACCACGCTCTCTGTGTGCGTGTATGTTGAACTTCTTTCGTACCGTACGTAGCCAACCACGCTCTCTGTGTGCGTGTGTGTTGAACTTCTCTCGCACCGTACGTAGCCAACCACGCTCTCTGTGTGCGTGTATGTTGAACTTCTCTCGCACCGTACGTAGCCTACCACGCTCTCTGTGCGTGTGTGTTGAACTTCTTTCCCACAGTACGTAGCCAATCACGCTCTCTGTGCACGTGTGTTAAACTTATTTCGTACCGTACGTAGCCAACCACGCTCTCTGTGCGAGTATGTTGAACTTCTTTCGTACCGTACATAGCGTGTATGTTGAACTTCTTTCGTACCGTACATAGCCAACCACGCTCTCTGTGTGCGCGCGTGTTAAACTTCTCTCGCACCGTACGTAGCCTACCGCGCTAAATCAGAGGCGCTGCGAGTACATATATATAAAAAACAAGGAGCAGGCTAGGGGGTTAAAGTTTAAAGTCGCTCGCGGCTGCGGTCTGAGAGGCGGAACGTTTCGATCGCGACCCTTCATTGCTCCGTGGAGCGGGCCGCGTGCATTGCGCGCGCGGTGATTTTGTTGGTCACAATAACAACAACAACAACAAACATAAAAACATAAAAAAACCACTTTAACATTCGGACTGTATTATTCACGCTGGTTCAGGCTGGCGGCTCGCGCAGGAATCCCTTTTTAGACAATTCCCAACGTGTGCACTTCGCAGACGCCCGTCAATTCACCAGTCAATAATGTCAAATATATTTATATTTTAAAGGTTTTAATCGTCATCTTTCGAAACTTTAAATAATTAAGTCATTCCGCGCTGCTGCGTAAGCCCCGGCCGCAGCAGCTCGCCACGTTTGTCGACAAGACTGTGGCCTTCAAAAGAAGAATGAATGAATTTCGTTCATCGGAACGGCTGTTTCTCATCAAATGTGATACCAACGAACGTTCGAGACGTCATTCCACTTCCTGAACCTCAAAATTGACACCGCGTGCATCACTTTAGACTTAAAATAGATGCGCAAATATAACTCATCAATGTTCTTTTTTTTAACGTTACCAGGTGGAGGCTCAGTGAGCTATTAGCTTGATTCGAAGCTTTCGTGACTGCAGGAATTACTCTTTGTTTTTTTCGGTAAAGTCACGTACAAATGAGAAATAATAAAATAACATAATAGCGTACGACGTTTCGGTTGCAACACAAGCAGCCATCATCAGGTACAGAAGAGCTACATTTACGAGAGAGAGGGGAAACACATAACCTCAGATGTATATACAGACACCCAAGTAGGGGGGAACTAACACAGATACAACAGGGGACATAGAGAGAGAAGCATACCAGACAAACAGAGTTTAGCAAAAAATTTGGAAACCACATAAAGCAACACAGACTGTCGGTCAAAACACAATTAACGCACAGTCCGGTTGATCACGCTATTTCAAAGATTGCTAACTTGCAAGTTAAGTATGAAACTCAAAATACAGACCGCGCACACACACACACAGACATCCAAGTAGAGCGAACCAGCGCAGAGACAAGCACACAGTGAAGTCGCCTTAAATAGGCAGAGAAGGTAAGGCTGAGAGACAATGGGGCAAATTAGCATGAGGTATGTATGGAGCAACGTGGGGGTCGGCAGCATCCACTCGGAAGCAACAAGGCCCACACACAGGCAGAGACAGCACAGAGACACAAATTCAAAGCCAAGACACAAAGGCAGATGCACAAGCAGAGACAAACACAAAGACACAGACCTCTTACCTCCCCGTAGAGGTGGTTCAGACTTGATTCGAAGCTTTCGTGACTGCAGGAATTACTCTGGTTTTTTCGGTAAAGTCACGTATAAATAATAAATAATAAGATAACATAATAGCGGTCGACGTTTCGGTTAATTGTGTTTTGACCGACCGTCTGTGTTGGTTTATGTGGTTTCCAAAATTTTTGCTAAACCCTGTTTGTCTGGTATGCTTCTCTCTCTGTGTCCCCTGTTGTATCTGTGTTAGTTCCCCCTACTTGGGTGTCTGTATATACATATGAGGTTATGTGTTTCCCCTCTCTCTCGTAAATTTAGCTCTTGTGTACCTGATGATGGCTGCTTGTGTTGCAAGCGAAACGTCGTACGCTATTATGTTATTTCATTATTTCTTATTTATACGTGACTTTACCGGGAAAAAAAGAGCTATTAGCTTCTTTTTTTTTCAGACGCGTCCTGGTCCCCCCCCAGATGATAAACTCGACAAAGTGGCTTGCTTTGCGTGGACATTTCTCGCAGCACAAATCCTCCCAAACCCGCACCGGCGCTGTCTCGCCTGGCATCAAAGAAGCCGCCGCCAACAACGAGCAACACGTTTCTAGCTCACCTTCCGATAGCTGAAACATTGGCACGCGATCTTCGGTAACAGATCTCAACGTCTTGACAAGCGCGCGTCCGAGGTGCGTCATGCGCCGAGTTTCTTATCGGCGTCACGTCCGTATCGAGTTCGCCATTCACGCATGTGTTTTTTTTTTGCGGGACGCTTCGTGCGTAGTTTCCACGTGCTCCGCCATTCACCTTGCGCGGTGGGGTGGGCCGATCCGGGGGATTCCTCGACGGACTGCCAGTGCGTTGGGGGCCGATCCGTCAAGGGGCAGAGTCAGAATGGCGAGGGACTCATTGAGAAGGAAGGGCCGCGCGCGGGATACCTGTAAGAGATATTTAAAAAAAAAACTGTCGCTGTGACAATGTGGCCACGCGAACCACGCTATGGATCCTACAGCGTAACCGCGCGACTTCGAGGTAGAAGGAGGAGGAGTAGGAGCAGGAACAGCAAAGCGACACAAAGTCATTCTCTCTCTCTCTATTTTTTTTACGATCAGAGGAAACAGGAAGATGCTCGGTGGTGTAGTCGGCACTTTGCTCCGTTCATCATTTCGGTTTTTGTTTTTTTTATGCTTTGCTTTATGTAACCCCCCCCCCCCTTTTTTAAATGAAAGACCCAACAAAATATATTTTTTCTGCTCTCTCTACCCCCCTCTCTACCCCCCTCTCTCTCTACCCCCCCTCTCTCTACCCCCCTCTCTCTCTCTCTACCCCCCCCCTCTCTCTCTACCCCCCTCTCTCTCTCTCTACCCCCCCTCTCTCTCTACCCCCTCTCTCTCTCTCTACCCCCCTCTCTCTACCCCCCTCTCTCTCTACCCCCCCTCTCTCTCTCTACCCCCCCTCTCTCTCTCTACCCCCCTCTCTCTCTACCCCCCCCTCTCTCTCTCTACCCCCCTCTCTCTCTACCCCCCTCTCTCTCTACTCCCCTCTCTCTCTACCCCCCTCTCTCTCTACCCCCCCCCTCTCTCTCTCTACCCCCCCTCTCTCTCTCTACCCCCCTCTCTCTCTACCCCCCCCTCTCTCTCTCTACCCCCCCTCTCTCTCTCTACCCCCCCCTCTCTCTCTACCCCCCTCTCTCTCTACCCCCCTCTCTCTACCCCCTCTCTCTCTCTCTATCCCCCTCTCTACCCCCCTCTCTCTCTACCCCCTCTCTCTCTCTACCCCCCCTCTCTCTCTACCCCCCTCTCTCTCTACCCCCCCCTCTCTCTCTACCCCCCCTCTCTCTACCTCCTCTCTCTCTACCCCCCCCTCTCTCTCTACCCCCCCTCTCTCTCTACCCCCCCCTCTCTCTCAACCCCCCTCTCTCTCTACCCCCCCTCTCTCTCTACCCCCCTCTCTCTCTACCCCCCTCTCTCTCTACCCCCCCCTCTCTCTCTACCCCCCTCTCTCTCTACCCCCTCTCTCTCTACCCCCCTCTCTCTCTACCCCCCTCTCTCTCTACCCCCCCCCCCTCTCTCTCTACCCCCTCTCTCTCTACCCCCCTCTCTCTCTACCCCCCCCTCTCTCTCTACCCCCCTCTCTCTCTACCCCCCCCTCTCTCTCTACCCCCCCTCTCTCTCTCTACCCCCCTCTCTCTCTACCCCCCCCTCTCTCTCTACCCCCCCTCTCTCTCTCTACCCCCCTCTCTCTCTACCCCCCCTCTCTCTCTACCCCCCTCTCTCTCTCTACTCCCCTCTCTCTCTACCCCCCTCTCTCTCTACCCCCCTCTCTCTCTACCCCCCCTCTCTCTCTACCCCCCTCTCTCTCTACCCCCCCCCCCCTCTCTCTCTACCCCCCCTCTCTCTCTCTACCCCCTCTCTCTCTACCCCCCCTTTCTCTCTCTACCCCCCCCTTTCTCTCTCTACCCCCTCTCTCTCTACCCCCCCTCTCTCTCTACCCCCCCTCTCTCTCTACCCCCCCCCTCTCTCTCTACCCCCTTCTCTCTCTACCCCCCCTTTCTCTCTCTACCCCCTCTCTCTCTACCCCCCCCCCTTTCTCTCTCTACCCCCTCTCTCTCTACCCCCCCTCTCTCTCTCTACCCCCCTCTCTCTCTCTACCCCCCTCTCTGCCCCCCCCTCTCTCTCTACCCCCCTCTCTTCCTACTCCATTTCGCTCTCTCTCGCTCTCTCTCTCATTCTTTATATAACTACGACAAGTGTGCTCTCTCTCTCTCTCCAGACCTCGAATATTGGCATCCAAACTCGATTGGAAGCTTTCGTGGCCGCAGAAATAACTCTGGTTGGTTCTTTCGGTAAAGTCACAGTAGACATTAAATTAAATACGACGTTTCGATTGCAACACAAGCAACCATCATCAGGTACAAATGAGTGATTAAACAAACCTCGTAAGCTTGGAAATACAATGCAATACACGCACAGACAGTCAACACCCCACCTGGTTGATGACGTCCTTCCAAAGATTGTTACATTTGAGAGAGAGACAAAAAAATAAACACGGAGACACAAAGACAGACACACAAGCAGAGAGAGAGACTCTCTGTTTGTCTCTGTGTGAGTCTCTCTCTCTGCTTGTGTGTCTGTCTGTGTGTCTCCGTGTCTATCTCAAATGTAACAATCTTTGGAAGAACGTAATCGACCAGGTGTGGTGTTGTCTGTCGTGTTGGCCGACACTCTGTGTGTGTGTGTTGCATTGTATTAACAAGCTGACTAGGTTTGTTTAATCATTCATTGTCATCCGGTTCACGCGTCTTTCTTCAGGAAACCATTACAAAAGCAACTCGGCACATTAGTGAATAGCACAACCATGAAGAAGACATCGACATATAATGTGTGACGTTTCGGTTAATGGACCCTTCTTCATAGCAGAGAGATAGTCCAAGGAGATTCCACGAATAATTATTGCAGACAGCGCAACACTATGCATTGTGGCCCCGATTTGCAATGAGCAGCCGTGAACCTGCATATGAGCAGTTGGCCGTGAGCAAGAGCCCGGTTATCCCTTGGACGGGGGACTGACTGCCTGTGGAACACCGGGTGTTGTATCGGCCTGGGCTGCCAAATGAGCCCCAGGATTCCCCAATCTATCCGAGCGTCACCCCCTCGTGTGCCCGTGAGATTGGTTCCATGGCGCTGTGGTGTCCTGCATACGTGAGGCCAAGTGCCCGTCACGGCCGAATGCGAACAGGAGTAACTGGTCGGGTTTCCCTCGGTAATTGACCAAACTTGCTCTCCGCGGTTGTTGGCTTCCCGTGGGATCGCGTCTAGAACTCGACACGACCACCGCATCGAGAGAGAGAGAGAAAGTGATGAGAGATAAAGTGATGAGAGAGATAAAGTGATGAGAGAGATAAAGTGATGAGAGATAAAGTGAAGAGAGAGATAAAGTGATGAGAGAGATAAAGTGATGAGAGATAAAGTGATGAGAGATAAAGTGATGAGAGATAAAGTGATGAGAGATAAAGTGATGAGAGAGATAAACTGATGAGAGATAAAGTGATGACAGATAGAGTGATGAGAGATAAAGTGATGAGAGATAAAGTGATTGGATAAAGTGATGAGAGATATAGTGACGAGAGATAAAGTGATGAGAGATAAAGTGATGAGAGATAAAGTGACGAGAGATAAAGTGATGAGAGAGATAAAGTGATTAGATAAAGTGATGAGAGATAAAGTGATGAGAGAGATAAAGTGATGAGAGATAATGTGATGAGAGAAAAAGTGGTGAGAGATAAAGTGATGAGAGATAAAGCGACGAGAGATAAAGTGATGAGAGATAAAGTGATGAGAGATAAAGTGATGAGAGATAAAGTGACGAGAGATAAAGTGATGAGAGATAAAGTGATGAGAGATAAAGTGATGAGAGATAAAGTGATGAGAGATAAAGTGATGAGAGATAAAGTGATGAGAGATAAAGTGATGAGAGATAAAGTGATGAGAGAGATAAAGTGATGAGAGATAAAGTGATGAGAGATAAAGTTACGAGAGATAAAGTGATGAGAGATAAAGTGATGAGAGATAAAGTGATGAGAGATAATATGATGAGAGATAAAGTGATGAGAGATAAAGTGATGAGAGATAAAGTGATGAGAGATAAAGTGATGAGAGATAAAGTTACGAGAGATAAAGTGATGAGAGATAAAGTGATGAGAGATAAAGTGATGAGAGATAAAGTGATGAGAGATAAAGTGACGAGAGATAAAGTGATGAGAGATAAAGTGATGAGAGATAAAGTTACGAGAGATAAAGTGATGAGAGATAAGGTGATGAGAGATAAAGTGACGAGAGATAAAGTGATGAGAGATAAAGTGACGAGAGATAAAGTGACGAGAGATAAAGTGATGAGAGATAAAGTGATGAGAGATACGGTGATGAGAGATAAGGTGATGAAAGATAAAGTGATGAGAGATAAAGTGATGAGAGATAAAGTGATGAGAGATAAAGTGATGAGAGATAAAGTGATGAGAGATAAAGTGATGAGAGAGATAAAGTGATGAGAGATAAAGTGATGAGAGATAAAGTTACGAGAGATAAAGTGATGAGAGATAAAGTGATGAGAGATAAAGTGATGAGAGATAATATGATGAGAGATAAAGTGATGAGAGATGAAGTGATGAGAGATAAAGTGATGAGAGATAAAGTGATGAGAGATAAAGTTACGAGAGATAAAGTGATGAGAGATAATGTGATGAGAGATAAAGTGACGAGAGATAAAGTGATGAGAGATAAAGTGATGAGAGATAAAGTGACGAGAGATAAAGTGATGAGAGATAAAGTGACGAGAGATAAAGTGATGAGAGATAAAGTGACGAGAGATAAAGTGATGAGAGATAAGGTGATGAGAGATAAAGTGACGAGAGATAAAGTGATGAGAGATAAGGTTATTAGAGATAAAGTGATGAGAGATAAAGTGATGAGAGAGATAAAGTGATGAGAGAGATAAAGTGACGAGAGATAAAGTGACGAGAGATAAAGTGATGAGAGATAAAGTGATGAGAGATACGGTGATGAGAGATAAGGTGATGAAAGATAAAGTGATTATATGAAGTGATTATATAAAGCGATTATATAAAGTGATGATGATGCTACTGTACAGCATCATCATAATGTATAGTAAGTTCATTTATAAACTGTTATTTAATACATTTCTATTTTAAGCTTTTGTGACTGCAGGGATTAATATTCTTGGTTCTGTCGGTAAAGTCACGTGGAAGGGAAATAATAAAATAATAAAAATATAAAACAATAAAATTCTCACGACGTTTCGATTGCAACACAAGCAACCATCATCAGGTGTGAAAACCCCCAAAAAATTATTGGTTTTCACACCCGATGATGATTACTTCACGTATATTATAACAACATTTTATTTACATTTAAATTACAACTTTCATGCATTGAATTTCTCGCTCACGTAAATGATTTAAGGTCATTCGGGCAGATCGCATGTCGTTACACATTACGTTCAGCGTTTGACATTTTGTTAAACTTTGTTTAACACTCGCTGTGTCATCATGCCAGCCAACCCTGAGGGTTTGCTATCGTCACCTCCCCCCCCCCCCTTTAAGCAGGGTCACCCTTCAAGGTCACCATTCAAGGTCACCCTTCAACGTCACCCTTCAACGTCACTCTTCAAGGTCACCCTTCAACGTCACCCTTCAACGTCACCCTTCAAGGTCACCGTTCAAGCTCACCCTTCAAGGTCACCCTTCAAGCTCACCCTTCAAGCTCACCCTTCAAGGTCACCCTTCAACGTCACCCTTCAACGTCACCCTTCAAGCTCACCCTTCAACGTCACCCTTCAAGCTCACCCTTCAACGTCACCCTTCAAGCTCACCCTTCAAGGTGACCCTTCAACGTCACCCTTCAACGTCACCCTTCAAGCTCACCATTCAAGGTTACGCCGGAGCCTCCTGGAAATGAGCCTCGAGACTCGGCGATGCATGTCGGGGTAAGTAAATAAATAAATAGCGGCCGTGATGTATTCCGACGCGGCTCTGCCCCCGTCAACTCTTCATTTCATTTTATTTCCCAAGTGCGACGGCTTTAATTGAGGAACGCATTCGCGGCAAGGACGGGCCGGATAATGATGTGCCCAGAACGGTCCCCCCAAGTGCTCTGACTTTCAGGCTAATGACGCCTCCTCACGAACATCCCCCCTCGAATCTTGAGCGTTCCCCTAGACAGCCTCCTACCGCCCGACTGCGTGGCGCGCGGACCCGGGCCTCCCCTAGGTCGACTCAGCCTCAAGTGAGTACCTGGTGCGGTGTGTGAACATCGCCACTGGGGAGGCAAAGGCGGTCGGGCGTGGTGCTGGCCACCCAAGCCACTCGTGTACCGTTTCGGCCTTCATAGGTGTATGCGAAGAGGGCTTGCCTTTGGAGTCTGTTAAGGCTATATGGGGGATCTTTATCTTTGTGTGTGCGCGTGTGTGTGTGCAAAGATGGGGAGAGCACAGCCGTACAGTGAATCACACAGATGACGCCTCTAAATATTACACGTGGCCCGAGTTCGATTCCCAGCCATGGACAACATCAGTGGGAAGCTTCATTTTAAGCTTGGGTGTTCAAGGTATTCCTTGCTTATTTAACCTAATGTGGGGGTCACCCGCTGATTTGTTTGGGGAGCCCGAGGCACCAATGCGTGGACCCTTTGTCGGGAAATGTGCTACCAACCCGTTCACACAAGTTCAATTTCCAGCCAGTAACGTGGCGACGATTTGAATCGCTTCTGCTATGTTGCCTTAAATACGAACCTGGTGTGGTGTATGATCATCAGGAGCCCAAGCGTGATGCTGGCATACACCACCCCCCGCGTTTGTTGTTCTGGCCTTAATAGGTGCTCGCTAACAGTATTTGCCCCAATAGCCTGTTTAAAACAAGGCGGGGAATCGGTGTCCTCATTGCGCTAGTATGACCTCGGTTACCTGGGTTTGATTCCAGACCATGGATAACATCGGTGACATTGTGTGTGTGTCTCTCTCTGTGTGTCTCTGTGTGTCTCTGTGTGTATCTCTCTGCTTGTGTGTCTCTCTGTGTGTCTCTGTGTGTGTCTCTCTCTCTGTGTGTCTCTGTGTGTCTCTCTCTCTGCTTGTGTGTCTCTCTGTGTGTCTATGTGTGTGTCTCTCTCGGTGTGTCTCTGTGTGTGTCTCTCTCTCCGCTTGTGTGTCTCTCTGTGTGTGTGTCTCTCTATCTCTCTCTGCTTGTGTGTCTCTCTGTGTGTCTCTGTGTGTGTCTCTCTCTCTGTGTGTCTCTGTGTGTCTCTCTCTCCGCTTGTGTGTCTCTCTGTGTGTCTCTCTCTCTCTCTGCTTGTGTGTCTCTCTGTGTGTCTCTCTCTCTCTCTGCTTGTGTGTCTCTCTATGTGTCTCCGTGTCTGTGTTTTGTCTCTCTCTCAAATTTAGCAATCTTTTGAAGAATGTCATCAACCAGGTAGGGTGTTGACTGTCGTGTTAGCCGACCCTCTGTGTTGTATTGCATTACATTTCTAAGTTCGCGAGGTTTGTTTTCTCATTCATTTGTACCTGATGACGGTTGCTTGCGTTGCAATCGAAACGTCTCATTCTATTATTTAAATTATTTTCTTTCTACGTGACTTTTACCGAAAGATCAAATCAAGTTTAATTATCAATATATGTATTTTGCCTCTTCTAAGTTGAGTCAACCTGATTGGGCATGGTGCTAGACACGCCGCTTCCAACTCAGGCCTCCAGCTGTTGCAGAAGACGATCCAAACACAGGGGTGGCCCAAAAGTCAGGACACATAGGGTTACTTCATTCGTTTTAACACTGGCATTAAAACATTTAAATTGTTAATTCTTGAAGTTTACGTTTAATGTATTCTCATTTTTAATATTGTTTTTTTTTACCGTCTTCCTGTAGGGTCACTTCCGATCCGTTGTTTGCAAAACTCGACCAAGATCTCAGAAATAATTGAGACGAAACAGCATTGATGTACGTTCAAAGATTACACCTGTAAATATTGCACCTGTAATGATTACACCTGTTAATATTACATCTGTAAATATTGCACCTGTGATGATTACACCTGTTAATATTACATCTGTAAATATTACACCTGTAATGATTACACCTGTTAATATTACATCTGTAAATATTACACCTGTAAATATTACACCTGTAAATATTACACTGGTAAATATTCCACATGTTAATATTACATATGTAAATATTACACCTGTAAATATTACACCTGTAAATATTACACCTGTAAATATTACATCTGTAAATATTACACCTGTAATGATTACACCTGTAAATATTACACTTGTAAATATTGCACGTGTTAATATTACATCTGTAAATATTACACCTGGAAATATTACACCTGGAAATATTACACCTGGAAATATTACACCAGGAAATATTACACCTGGAAATATTACACTTGTACATATTATATCTGTAAATATTACACCTGTAATCTTTGAACGACAAAAAGCCCTAGAATAATGCCTTAAGAAAATGCACGCATGCATTAATGTGAATGGAAGTCAGTTTGAACATGTGTTAAATGTGAATTAAATAACCCAACGTCATTTGTTAAAAGAACTACAGTAAACCTTTTCCTGAAGACGACCGCTTGCGTTGCAATCGAAACGTCGTAGTTTTCTGTTTTATTTTTATATTTTTTTAACCTATCTACGTGACTTTACCGAAAAAACCAAGAATATAAATTCCTGCAGTCAGGAAAGCTCTAAGTCAAGATGTAAACCTGTGTGTTCTAACTTTTGGACCACCCTGTATTAATGAAATTTCGATGTAAAGTTGTGTTGCTATTCAGGACTTAGTCGATTGAAAACTTGCCAAGCTCACCAAAAAGATTTCCCAAAGGACGCACACACACACACACTTGCCCTGACATCACACACACACCTCCCCTGACAGCACACACACACACACGTTGCACTGACAACACACACACACCTTGCACTGACAGCACACACACACACCTTGCACTGACAGCACACACACACACTTGCCCTGACAGCACACACACACCTTGCACTAACAGCACACACACACACACGCCTTGCACTGACAACACACACACTCCTTGCCCTGACAGCACACACACACACCTTGCACTGACAGCACACACACACACACTTACACTGACAGCACACACACACACACACACCTTGCATTGACAACACACACACACACTTGCCCTGACAGCACACACACACACACACGTTGCCCTGACAACACACACACACACTTGCACTGACAGCACACACACACACACTTACACTGACAGCACACACACACACACCTTGCATTGACAACACACACACTTGCCCTGACAGCACACACACACACACTTGCCCTGACAGCACACACACACCTTGCCCTGACAGCACACACACACACCTTGCACTGACAGCACACACACACACACTTACACTGACAGCACACACACACACACCTTGCATTGACAACACACACACTTGCCCTGACAGCACACACACACACACTTGCCCTGACAGCACACACACACACTTGCCCTGACAGCACACACACACACCTTGCCCTGACAGCACACACGCCGAGCATCCGTACTAATAGTTGTTTTGTTTTTCCTGTTTTCCGTGTAAGTTTTGGCATGGGTTTCGCATCAATTGTTTGTGGGTTTTGCTCATGTTGGTTCGCACGTCCCCTTCACCCTGCGATGTCTGGTAACTTGCAGACTGCCGACGGTCTTGGGCAGTGCACTCTTGAGTCTCTATTTAACTCTATGGATCTTTATTTAACTCTATGGATCTCTATGCAACTCTATGGATCTCTATGTAACTCTATATGTCTCTATGCAACTCTATGGATCTCTATGTAACTCTATTGATCTTTATTTAACTCTATGGATCTCTATGTAACTCTATGGATCTCTATGTAACTCTATGGATCTCTATTTAACTCTATGGATCTCTATGCAACTCTATGGTTCTCTGTGTAACTCTATGAGTCTCTATGCAACTCTATGGATCTCTGTGTAACTCTATGGATCTCTATGTAACTCTATGGATATCTATGTAACTCTATGGATCTCTATGTAACTCTATAGATCTCTATGCAACTCTATGGATCTCTATGTAACTCTATGGATCTCTATGCAACTCTATGGATCTCTATTTAGCTCTATGGATCTCTATGCAACTCTATGGATCTCTATGTAACTCTATGGATCTCTTTGCAACTCTATGGATCTCTGTGTAACTCTATGGATCTCTATGTAACGCTATGGATATCTACGTAACTCTATGGATCTCTGTGTAACTCTATGGATCTCTATGTAACTCTATGGATCTCTATGTAACTCAATGGATCTCTCTGTCTCTCTATAGATCTCTATGTAACTCTATGGATCTCTATGTAACTCTATGGATCTCTATGCAACTCTATGGATCTCTATGTAACTCTATCGATCTCTATGCAACTCTATGGATCTCTATGCAACTCTATGGATCTCTATGCAACTCTATGGATCTCTGTGCAACTCTATGGATCTCTATGTAACTCTATGGTTCTCTATGTAACTCTATAGATCTCTATGTAACTCTATGGATCTCTGTGTAACTCTATGGATATCTGTGTAACTCTATGGATCTCTATGTAACTCTATGGATCTCTATGTAACTCTATGGATCTCTGTGTAACTCTATGGATCTCTATGTAACTCTATGGATCTCTATGCAACTCTATGGATCTCTATGCAACTCTAAGGATCTCTGTGCAAGTCTATGGATCTCTATGTAACTCTATGGATCTCTATGCAACTCTATGGATCTCTATGCAACTCTATGGATCTCTATGTAACTCTATGGATCTCTATGTAACTCTATGGATCTCTATGTAACTCTATGGATCTCTATGCAACTCTATGGATCTCTGTGGAACTCTATGGATCTCTGTGTAACTCTATGGATCTCTATGTAACGCTATGGGTCTCTATGTAACTCTATGGATCTCTGTGTAACTCTATGGATCTCTTTGTAACTCTATGGATCTCTATGCAACTCTATGGATCTCTATGCAACTCTAAGGATCTCTGTGCAAGTCTATGGATCTCTATGTAACTCTATGGATCTCTATGTAACTCTGTGGATCTATATGCAATTCCATGGATCTCTGTGTAACTCTATGATCTCTATGTAACTCTATGCGTCTCTATGTAGTTCTATTGATCTCTATGTAACTCCATATATCTATATGCAATTCTATGGATCTTTGTGTAACTCTATGGATCTCTATGTAACTCTATGGATCTCTATGTAACTCTATGGATCTCCTTGTAACTCTATGGATCTCTATGTAACTCTATGGATCTCTATGTAACTCTATGGATCTCTATGTAACTCTATGGATCTTTGTGTAACTCTATGGATCTCTATGTAACTCTATGAATCTCTGTGTAACTCTATGGATCTCTGTGTAACTCTATGGATCTCTATGCAACTCTATGGATCTCTATGCAACTCTAAGGATCTCTGTGCAAGTCCATGGATCTCTATGTAACTCTTTGGATCTCTATGTAACTCTATGGATCTATATGCAATTCTATGGATCTTTGTGTAACTCTATGGATCTCTATGTAACTCTATGGATCTCTATGTAACTCTATGGATCTTTGTGTAACTCTATGGATCTCTATGTAACTCTATGAATCTCTGTGTAACTCTATGGATCTCTGTGTAACTCTATGGATCTCTATGCAACTCTATGGATCTCTATGCAACTCTAAGGATCTCTGTGCAAGTCCATGGATCTCTATGTAACTCTTTGGATCTCTATGTAACTCTATGGATCTATATGCAATTCTATGGATCTTTGTGTAACTCTATGGATCTCTATGTAACTCTATGCGTCTCTATCCAGCTGTGGACCTGCACAGTGCTGCTGCTGCCACTGTCAAAGGCCTTGGGCTGTGGCGTCCACGTGGCACTGCCGCTCGACTCAAAGCGGCCTTGCCAGCTGACATGGTGAATGCTGAGTCTCAGCATGCCATGCAATAATAATAATAATAGGCGTTTTCCCCTTTTGTCTGGCAACAAATCTGAAACCTTTTTACAAGGATTCATGTTGCTGCATTAACCACAATACCTGCGGTCAGAATGCAAACAAAAAAACATACTATGATCATATATGGTGCATTGTCCTTGAATCTGATTGGTCCACACCAAGGGACGGCTTTCTTTTGAGCCTCGACCCAATTGGTGCTCAGTTTCAGTTTCAAGGACAATGCATCATATATTATCATAGTGTGTTTTTTGTTTGCATTTTGACTGCAGGTATTGTGGTTAATGCAGTAACATGAATCAGGTTTCAGTTTTGTTGCCAGAAAAAAGGAGAAAAACCTTATTATTATATTTTGGTACTGGCAAAGGAGGTCTAATGATGTAGATGCCATGCAAGTTCGCGGTTTGTCGTGCCTGCTTTCAGAGTGACAATATTCTGCAAGCTAGCAGGAGGTCAAGTACCACTTACGCCCCAAATTGACTGTTTGAGGTCTATTCAATTTTGACTTCGTCGCAATTTAATTTTAGCATGAATGTTTCGACATCATGCGATGTTTACCCTGATCGCATTTGATATTATGTATGACTTACAACCCGATGAATGTATTTTATTAGGTTTTAACCGTTTATTTGGGCGTAAAAATCAATTAATATCAATTTTAAAAAGTATAGATCGGACGTAATCCGATGTAATGATTTTGATACAATCTGGTTTTCATTTCAAATCAATTCCAATTGCACAAGTGTTGAGCTGATCCCGGGAACCTGCAGATCGGATGAGGTGATATTCTGCAAGCTCCAATTATTCTATGGTAGCACGCCCCAGTATATTACACACTCACCCATTCACCCACAAACTCACCCATTCCTCCACACACCCATTCACCCACACACTCACCCACACACGTACCCATTCACCCACAAACTCACTCACTAACCCACACACTCACCCAATACACGCATTCACCCACACATTCACCCATTCACACACACATTCACCCACACATCCACCCACGCACTCACCCATTCACCCACACACTCACCTATTCACCCAAAAACTCACCCACTCCCCCACCCCCTCACCCATTCACCCACACACTCACCCATCCACCCACACACTCACCCATTCACCGACACACTGACCCACTCCCCCACCCACTCCCCCACAAACTCACCCATTCACCCACACACTCGCCCACTCCCCCACCCATTCACCCACACACTCAAAATTCACTCACACACTCACCCAGCCAACCACACACTCAACCACCCCCCCCACCCACTCACCCATTCACCCACTTACTCACCCACTCCCCCACTCAATCACCCATTCACCAACTTACTTACCCATCCACCCACACAATCACCCATTCACCCACACACTCGCCCACTCCCCCACCCATTCACCCATTCACCCACACACTCACCCAGCCATCCACACACTCACCCATTCACCCACACAAACTCACCCACTCCCCCACACACTCACCGACTCCTCCATACACTCACCCACTCCCCCACAAGCTCACCCATTCACCCACACATTCACCCACACACTCACCCATTCACCCACACATTCACCCACACACTCACCCAAACACTCACCCATTCATCCACACACTCACCCACTAACCCACACACTCACACACTCCCCCACACACTCACACATTCACCCACACACTCACACACTCACCCACACACTCACCCATTCACTCACACACTCACACACTCACCCATTCACCCACAAACTCACCCACTAACCCACACACTCACACACTCACCCACACACCCACACACTCACCCACACACTCACCCATTCACCCACACACTCACCCATTCACCCACAAACTCACCCACTAACCCACACACTCACACACTCATCCACACACTCACCCATTCACCCACACACTCACACACTCGCCCATTCACCCACCAACTCACCCACTCCCCCACACACTCACCCATTCATCCATTCACCCACACACTCACACACTCACCCACACACTCACCTATTCTCCCACAAACTCACCCACTAACCCACACACTCACCCATTCACCCACACACTCGTCCACTCCCCCACCCATTCACCCATTCATCCACACACTCACCCATTCACTCACACACTCACCCAGCCATCCACACACTAACCCACTCCCCCACCCACTCACCCATTCACCCACTTACTCACCCATCCACCCACACAATCACCCATTCACCCACACACTGACCCACTCCCCCACCCACTCACTCACTCCCCCACAAACTCACCCATTCACCCACACACTCGCCCACTCCCCCGCCCATTCACCCATTCACCCACACACTCACCCAGCCATCCACACACTCACCCATTAACCCACACACTCACCCATACACTCACCCACTCCCCCACACACTCACCCATTCACCCACACATTCACCCACATACTCACCCATTCACCCACACATTCACCCCACACACTCACCCACACACTCACCCATTCACCCACACACTCACCCATTCACCCACACACTCACCGATCCACCCACACACTCACCCATTCACCCGCACACTCACGAACTCCCCCACCCACTCATCCATTCACCCACACACTCACCCATCCATCCACACACTCACCCATCCACCCAATCACCCAGACACTCACCCACTCCCCCACACACTCACCTATCCATCCACACACTCACCCATTCACCCACACACTCACCCATTCACCCAGGCACTCACCCACTCCCCACACTGACCCATTCACCCACACACTCATCCATTCACCCAGACACTCACCCACTCCCCAACTCCAACACACACTCACGCACCCATTCACCCACACACTCACCCACTCCCCCACACACTCACCCATTCACCCACACACTCACCCATTCACCTACACACTCACCCATTCACCCACACATTCACCCATTCACCCACACATTCACCCACACATTTACCCACACACTCACGCATCCACCCACACACTCACCCATTCACCCGCAAACTCACCAACTCCCCCACCCAATCACCCATTCACCCAAACACTCACCCATCCACCTACACACTCACGCACTCCCCCACCCACTCACCCATTCACCCACACACTCACCCATCCACCCACACACTCACCCACTCCCCCACACACTCACCCACTCACCCACACACTCACCCATTCACCCACACATTCACCCACACACTCACCCACACACTCACCCACACATTCACCCACACACTCACCCACTCACCCACACACTCACCCATTCACCCACACATTCACCCATACACTCCCCCACACACTCACCCATTCACCGACACACTCGCCCACTCCCCCACACATTCACCCATTCACCCACACACTCACCCACTCCCCCACACATTCACCCAGACACTCACCCACCCCCCACACACTCACCTATTCACCCACACAATCACCCACTCCCCCACACACTCACCCATTCACCCACACACTCACTCATTCACCCACACACTCATCCACTCCCCCACACACTCACCCATTCACCCACACACTCACCCATTCACCCACACACTCACCCACTCCCCCACCCACTCCCCCACACACTCACCCACTCCCCCACACACTCACCCACTCCCCCAAACACTCACCCACTCACCCACACACTCACCCACTCCCCCACACATTCACCCATTCACCCACACACTCACCCACTCCCCCACACACTCCCCCACACACTCACCCACTCACCCACACACTCACCCACTCCCCCACACATTCACCCATCACCCACACACTCACCCACTCCCCCACACACTCACCCATTCATCTACACACCCACCCACACATTCACCCATTCACCTAACATACTCTCCCACTCGCCCACACCCCGACCCACCCTCCACAAGTTGGCTGCGGATTGTAAGACGCTATAGAAAGTGGCATTCACCCTAAACCTGTCCTCTGTGTCAACAAAGTTCTCCCGATCTGGACACAGACACACGCACAGCTACCGGATTACAGGACGCACTCACACTTGTCGCTTAAGAATGTAATGGGAAAAAACGTGTGTCCGTTTTATCTAGAGAATACGGCATAAACAATGGCCTGGAGTGGTGGCGCAGTGGTTAGCGCACTGCGCTTTGAACCTGACAACCAAAGGTTGATTTGCGCTCACGACCAACAATAGTGAGTGGGCAGTCTGCCTGTTGTCTGAGTGGACAGTCTGCCTGTTGCCTGAGCGGGCAGTCTGCCTGTTGTCTGAGTGGGCAGTCTGCCTGTTGTCTGAGTGGACAGTCTGCCTGTTGCCTGAGCGGGCAGTCTGCCTGTTGTCTGAGTGGACAGTCTGCCTGTTGCCTGAGCGGGCAGTCTGCCTGTTGTCTGAGTGGGCAGTCTGCCTGTTGTCTGAGTGGGCAGTCTGCCTGTTGTCTGAGTGGACAGTCTGCCTGTTGCCGGAGCGGGCAGTCTGCCTGTTGTCTGAGTGGGCAGTCTGCCTGTTGCCTGAGTGGGCAGTCTGCCTGTTGCCTGAGTGGGCAGTCTGCCTGTTGCCTGAGTGGACAGTCTGCCTGTTGTCTGAGTGGACAGTCTGCCTGTTGTCTGAGCGGGCAATCTGCCTGTTGCCTGAGTGGACAGTCTGCCTGTTGCCTGAGTGGACAGTCTGCCTGTTGTCTGAGTGGGCAGTCTGCCTGTTGTCTGAGTGGACAGTCTGCCTGTTGCCTGAGTGGACAGTCTGCCTGTTGTCTGAGTGGGCAGTCTGCCTGTTGTCTGAGTGGGCAGTCTGCCTGTTGCCTGAGCAGGCAGTCTGCCTGTTGTCTGAGTGGACAGTCTGCCTGTTTTCTGAGTGGGCAGTCTGCCTGTTGTCTGAGTGGGCAGTCTGCCTGTTGCCTGAGCGGGCAGTCTGCCTGTTGTCTGAGTGGACAGTCTGCCTGTTGCCTGAGTGGGCAGTCTGCCTGTTGTCTGAGTGGGCAGTCTGCCTGTTGCCTGAGCGGGCAGTCTGCCTGTTGTCTGAGTGCGCAGTCTGCCTGTTGCCTGAGTGCGCAGTCTGCCTGTTGTCTGAGTGGACAGTCTGCCTGTTGTCTGAGTGGGCAGTCTGCCTGTTGTCTGAGTGGGCAGTCTGCCTGTTGTCTGAGTGGACAGTCTGCCTGTTGTCTGAGTGGACAGTCTGCCTGTTGTCTGAGTGGACAGTCTGCCTGTTGTCTGAATGGGCAGTCTGCCTGTTGCCTGAGTGGGCAGTCTGCCTGTTGTCTGAGTGGGCAGTCTGCCTGTTGTCTGAGTGGACAGTCTGCCTGTTGTCTGAATGGGCAGTCTGCCTGTTGTCTGAATGGGCAGTCTGCCTGTTGTCTGAGTGGGCAGTCTGCCTGTTGTCTGAGTGGACAGTCTGCCTGTTGTCTGAGTGGGCAGTCTGCCTGTTGCCTGAGTGGGCAGTCTGCCTGTTGTCTGAGTGGACAGTCTGCCTGTTGTCTGAGTGGGCAGTCTGCCTGTTGTCTGAGTAGGCAGTCTGCCTGTTGTCTGAGTGGGCAGTCTGCCTGTTGTCTGAGTGGGCAGTCTGCCTGTTGTCTGAGTGGGCAGTCTGCCTGTTGTCTGAGTGGACAGTCTGCCTGTTGTCTGAGTGGGCAGTCTGCCTGTTGTCTGAGTGGACAGTCTGCCTGTTGCCTGAGTGGACAGTCTGCCTGTTGTCTGAGTGGGCAGTCTGCCTGTTGTCTGAGTGGGTAGTCTGCCTGTTGTCTGAGTGGACAGTCTGCCTGTTGTCTGAGTGGGCAGTCTGCCTGTTGTCTGAGTGGGCAGTCTGCCTGTTGTCTGAGTGGACAGTCCGGCACTCGCAGGCCGCCCGACCACCGTCACGATGTTGGCAGCGACCGACGGCACGCGACGACGAGGAGGAGGGTGAGGAGGGGGAGGGTGAGGAGGAGGGTGAGAGGGAGGGGGAGGAGGAGGGTGAGGGGGCGGGGGAGGAGGAGGAGGGGGAGGGTGAGGGGGAGGGGGAGGCCGGCCGACCGCTCCGTGGGCCGTGGGGGTCGCCACGACGGACTCCGCTCCCCCGAGTCCCGTTCGGCCATGGCCCTGCAGCAGCGACACGTCAGGGAGGAGGAGCTCACGGGACAGACCCCAGCTGGTGCCATGGGTTGTCTGCTGTGCCAGGCTAGGTGCAGGAGGAGCTCACGGTACAGACCCAAGCTGGTGCCATGGGTTGTCTGCTGTGCCAGGCTAGGTGCAGGAGGAGCTCATGGGACAGACCCCGCTGGTGCCATGGGTTGACTGCTGTGCCAGGCTAGGTGCAGGAGGAGCTCACGGTACAGACCCCAGCTGGTGCCATGGGTTGACTGCTGTGCCAGGCTAGGTGCAGGAGGAGCTCACGGTACAGACCCCAGCAGGTGCCATGGGTTGTCTGCTGTGCCAAGCTTGGTGCAGGAGGAGCTCACGGTACAGACCCCAGCTGGTGCCATGGGTTGACTGCTGTGCCAAGCTTGGTGCAGGAGGATGTCACGGGATAGACCCAGCAGCAGGAATCAGATGAGCCGTGAAGCTCTTTGTCTCCCCGGGATGTCGGGGTGGTGCGTCTCGCCCCAGCGCGGCTCTGCGAGCGACCGTGGGGGGCTGGGCCCCCCCACCCCGCGCTTCCTCTCCTTCAGCTGCAAAGTATTTTCTGTATTTTGATTTAGCGTGCTGATCTTAAAGGTGCATTGAAAAATGTGATACTTCGACCGATGCTCCTGTTGTTTGTGGAGTAACTCATGCAGCCAGCTATGGCTCTAGGGTTTGGTGTTACATGTTATTTATGTGGTTTATTGTAAAAAAAAATAATCGGTCACAGTTCCTATGATCACTGTTACATTGCTTTTAAGGCTTTATTTTGGTGATTTCGAAAAGTTTTTTTGTTTGGCCATGTTTGTTTGTTGTAGTACGGAGTTAGACTGATGGCCTTAATCTAAGTTGTCTTGTGGTTGTTGTTGTGGTTGTTGTTTGACTTGCATCCCACTGGGATTTTTTGCACACAGCGTTGGTGTACGGTGCTTTTTCAGGAATATTTCGTTGTTTTTTCCTGGATTTTCAGTTTGCACAGTCACACATAGTCACTTTAAGATGTTTTCCTGTTCATGTTTTTTGTTTGTTGCGGTTGCACCTGAATCAAGAGCCGAATGGCTCACAGGGCTATACCAAAATAAATGAAAACTGAAAAAATGAAACTGAAATGGACCTCTACGCGAGAGTCATTACTTTGGCTTTGCAACATTAATGTAGCTTAATACGCAACTTACAAACCGTTTGAAACCCAATCACGCGTCTTGCAAGGCAGCCGCGTCCGGCAGAGCCAGCTGCTCGAGTGAGAAGTAAACCAAATCTCTTTCCGTCCGCCTTGCGCGTCAAAGTGAGAGGTCGGAATCCTTGGGGGAATTGAGGAATCGCACATAGAAGGGCGACATCCGGCAGCTCGCGAAAGTCCGCGCTGATTGGGCCGGCAGCCAACCCACCGACGGTGAAGCCCTGGCTCTTGCCTGGCTCAAGCCACTGCTGATGGCCTCACTTTCACGAGAGCGAGTCACCCCCATCCCCCCTAGATTGCCCCCTCAATCAGCCATTTGGCCTACTCTTCCACGCTTCCACGCTGACTAGTACAGCATATTAATTTCAAGTAGTGGTATCCCAAACTTTCGCAGCTGCTTATTTTCCCTTCACACCAACATTATGTAAACTCCCTTCCTCTCCCCCCGCCCCCTTCGCCGGTCTGAACATGCTCCCGCTACGTGCATCACGCTAATCGCCCAATTACATGCTCATTTTTTATGCTAGCTCCTTTGCCAAGGCGCTCTGTTTCCTCCCACACAGCTTGAAGGACGCGGTCTGGGCTTGTTGGCTGTGTTTCACTCCAGCGCCGTCCTCTGGACAGTCCGGTCCCTTCACCTGATGAAGGCCACTTGTGTTGTGGCCGAAACGTCGTGATTTAGTTTTTGTTATTTTATCTTTTTTTTACCTACGTGACTTTACCGAATAAAACCAAAAGAGCACGTTGGGAGAGGTGGGAGTACTCACACTTTACCCCACCACAATGCGACCGACCGATCTACAGCTGGGTAGACAGAGGCATAGGAGGAGTGGGGGGGGGGGGGAGTGGTCCTGGGTGGAGGGGATCATGATCTAAACTCGCCTGTTGATGGAACTGCCGCGATGGGAAATCAAATCAAAGCGGCGACCTCTGCGTTGCAATTCCACCGTCCCCTCGCCTTTGACACCACGGCGACATCCGCCTCGGAAAATCGATGACACCGTCACACCGAGTCTCGAGACTCCTATTCAGGAGGACGGCGGCGGGGGAGGGAGCGAGCGGGGGGGAGGGGTCCTGATCCGGGATGTTTGGCCAATGCCACGGTGGCTAGGAGATGTTAACTACCTCGCCTGGTACACACAAAGTCGTGGGCTCGACCCCGACCCTGACGATGCATGCTGTGTACTTGGAGTTTGGGCGTTCTCACCCGTGGTCGCGTGGATTATTCTCTGCGATCTTGGATTTAATGCTTTCGTGACTGCAGGAATCCATACTCTTTGGTTCTTTCGGTGCAGTCACGTGGGTATAAAATGAAATCAAATAAATCACGACGTTTCGGGCGCGACACCAGCGTCCGTCATCTCCCTTACCTACATGGCCTCCTGTTTGCGGCAGCCCTTTTGCCCACTTGAGCAATTGTTTCATTACTCTTTGGTTCCATTCGGTGAAGTCACGTAGGTAAAAAATAAAACAACAACAAATCACGACGTTTCGGCCACAACGCAAGTGGCCTTCTTCAGGTGAAGGAACAGAACTGTCGGGACGACAGCGCTTCAATGACCGCTGCTAAGACCCGCAGCAGTCACGAAAGCTTCAAATCCGGAATCAGTTGTTTCCTGCTGTGGTTGTCCCACCCGATGACGGGCGCTTGCGTTGCGCCCGAAACGTCGTGACTTAATTCACTTTATTCCTACCTAGGTGACTTCACCGAAAGAAGCAAAAGAGTAATCAGCGTGCGTTTGGAGTGTTTGGCTGCACGCTATAAATGTCCACGCGATAAGCCACTTCGCTGAGCTACACAGCTCAGCGGGCCTTACCCCTGGTGGAATTAAACACAAAATAGTGAAACTGGAACCGGCGACCTCATCAGCTGACGGGAGTGGAACCGCGTTTTCCCCGTCGCGTTATCAGTGCGCACGCAGAGCACGCAATTAACCTCCGCCTGAGAGATTATAATTGAGACATCACGGTGGTTGAGACTTGGCGCCCTCGTAGGCGCTGTTGTTGTTGACGGCCCAGCTGGGCGGCAGGGCCAACTTTGGTGTCCGTTTGTTTATCTGTTTCACCGGTATTGATTGGTCCCACGCCTCGGCGGCCCTCGACCTCCACGCCACCCCCGCCTCGTCGTTCCGTTTGTCGCGTGGCCTCGCGTGGTCCCCTCGTGGCGCGGTGGTGGTGCTGCGGAGAGGCAGTGAAGGGCGAGGGAGGCGACGGACGAGACCGGAGGCATCTCTCGAGTGTCGGAGCAAAACGTTTCGCTCGGCGGGCCAAGTCTCGCGAAGCCATCCGTCGAGGACACCGACGAGAACGAACTGCCGGCAACCATCTGAGACGTGGACGGCGAACCCCGGGGGACGGGTGGGGGAGGGGGAGGGGTGGTGGTGGTGGTCCTGGCTGAGCCCACGGTGTCTGACGCTCTGGAGTGTTCTCCCCGTGGTGGAGTTTTTTTTTGTTTTAGTCTCCACGTCTCCTCCGAGGGCCGGAACAAGTCGGGTCCATTGCACGCCGCGTGCTTGACAAAGGTCAGAGACGCCCCCCACCCACCACCCACCAACGCACGCCACGCGACTTTAGAGCGCGCCGGTTTGAAACGTCGAAGACGGACGCCTTCTGCGCGTGCCACGTGTGTGAGGGTGTGTGTGTAGGAGCGGTGCCGTTTCAAGTTGCACACCGCGTTGTTTCATTTGGTAACTTTCTGATAGCTCCGTTGTTGGTTGCGCTGTTTGTTTTTGGTGCCACTTCTTGATTAAAATAAAATCTTAATTTTTTTGTTAATTTGCTTGGTGGTAGTCGGATTTTCGTTTTTTTTTTTCTGGTAGTGGCTGTTACATTGGATTTGTTCCGTCTGTATGTAGTGAATGTACAGCGTTGTGGGTTGATATTAGCATGAATGACCGCGATATAAAATTAAAGTATTCCTGTTATTGTTCTACTGCGGCATCTTCTAGCCAACGTAATTTGCCAAATATCACAATGCAGGCCCCTTTCTGAATGTTTCGTGACCCGTAGAGAACGTTATTACAACACTGTAGGGTGCAGAGAGCAATACAACAACCATTGTTGTACTGTGCTACGATCCCGTGTCTATGCTTCCCCGTTTTCACAAACCCCCCCCGCTGAACAGGAGTGGTGAAGTATGGTCAAATCATCTCCAAGGCCCCCGTTGACAATGGTGCGCTGCTGCACGTGTACACGTCACGTTCCACCATTCGCCACTGGCAACGACAGCTGACGCGCGTCGCCGGCAGGAGTTGAACCCAGGTCAGAGGCTCATACGCAACGCAGTTTCCATAACCACTGTGTGCCACTTCTCGCGACGCCCATTGCGCACGCGCGCGCACTCGTTTTACTTCACGTGGAACGAGCAGCAGCCAAATTAAATAGCAGGGCCATCAATCAAGCTAAACATTAATGGTAAATTGCGCTAAATCGCTCTCGACGCGTTTACGCGCGCGCGCTCGCTCGGCAATAACATCCCGAAGGGGCGATTCCATCCCCCCCCCACTCCTCCCCCCCCCCCCTGCTCCCCCCTCCCCCCCCCCACTGTGGGCTGCTGAAAGTTTGGTGGGCGGTGAGCTGAGAGGGAGGGGGAGGATGAGAGGGGAGCGGCGAGGAGAGGAACACGCTTTGTTCAAGACATCCGTGGAGAAAGCTCTCTGAAAAGGTGTCATCTGGAGATAATTGGAGTTTCAAATGCACAAAAAAATTGGTTATTTAATGTCCATGTCTGATTTGTCATTCTCTCTCTCTCTCTCCCTCCCTTTCTCTCCTCCTGGATGGAATTAACTTTAGCTGGAGGGACCCAAGTAACAAATAAACCAATTTCCATTTCGGCCCACTTAGACCAGCGGGGGAAATGCTGTCAGCGAACGCCTAATAAGGGCATCTCCATGTTGTGTTTTCGGGTTGTACTCCGTGTTGTTCAGCACGGTGTCCGACGTTTCGCCGCGCATATACGAAGTGAATTCAGGGACTGGATTAGCTCCCGACACGTGCCGAACTACACAGTGGCAGATGACTAAAACATTGATCGGCGATCTAGCATCAGAATATTTATCCTGGAGAAATCCGAGGAGCTATGAAGCTCTTTTTTCCGAGATGTCAAAAGACAGGGCAAGCGCTCAAACCTCTGCGTTTTCCTGTTGGGCTTCTTCCGTGACATTCCACATTCATATGACTGGGGCAAGTTAATCCGCAACGCATCCTCTGTCGAAGTCCCACAAAACGGTACTGTATTTTTATCCACCCCAGAGGCATAGTGAGCTGGTGTGGACCACAGCGTGTTATTTGTATGCATATTCACCACAAGGACGTGTGGTTAATGCAGACAGAATGCCTTGAGTAAGGATTCTGTTTGGTGTTTTAACATCTCGACACCTTTGTAATGGGTTCCCGAGACACTTTGCATAGGCAACTCCTTTATTACAATACAGCAAGCACTCCAACAGTCCTGATGCACTGCTTCAGCCTAGGGACACAGTCTACTCCGAGCGTGCCGTGACACTGGCTACGCTCTCGGTTCCTCCGCTATAATTACCCTAGGGGAGGCTACCCTGACCCGACCCAGCCAAGCTTCGGGTCTAGACTCTGACAAAGAAATGATCAGTCTATAATTTTAATGGTAGGTTTATTTGAACAGTGAGAGACAGAATACCAACAACAAAAATCCAGAAAAACGCACGTCAAAAATGTTGTAAATTGATTTGCATTTTAATGAGGGAAATAAGTATTGACCTCTCTGCAAAACATGACTTAGTACTTGGTGGCAAAACCCTTGTTGGAAATCACAGAGGTCAGACGTTTTTATGTAGTTGGCCACCAGGTTTGCACACATCTCAGGAGGGATTTTGTCCCACTCCTCTTTGCAGATCTTCTCCAAGTCATTAAGGTTTCGAGGCTGACGTTTGGCAACTCAAACCTTCAGCTCCCTCCACAGATTTTCAATGGGATTAAGGTCTGGAGACTGGCTAGGCCACTCCAAGACCTTAATGTGCTTCTTCTTGAGTCACTCCTTTGTTGCCTTGGCCGTGTGTTTTGGGTCATTGTCATGTTGGAATACCCATCCACGACCCATTTTCAATGCCCTGGCTGAGGGAAGGAGGTTATCACCCAAGATTTTACGGTACATGGCCCCATCCATCGTCCCTTTGATGCGGTGAAGTTGTCCTGTTCCCCCACCTCCATGTTTGGCGGTGGGGATGGTGTTCTTGGGGTCATAGGCAGCATTCCTCCTCCTCCAAACACGGCGAGTTGAGTTGATGCCAAAGAGCTCCATTTTGGTCTCATTTGACCACAACACTTTCACCCAGTTGTCCTCTGATCATTCAGATGTTCATTGGCAAACTTCAGACGGGCATGTATATGTGCTTTCTTGAGCAGGGGGACCTTGCGGGCACTGCAGGATTTCAGTCCTTCACTGCGTAGTGTGTTACCAATTGTTTTCTTGGTGACTATGGTCCCAGCTGCCTTGAGATTATTGACAATATCCTTCCGTGTATTTATGGGATGATTCCTCACCGTTCTCATGATCATTGCAACTCCACGAGGTGAGATCTTGCATGGAGCCCCAGGCCGAGGGAGATTGACAGTTCTTTTGTGTTTCTTCCATTTGCGAATAAACGCACCAACTGTTGTCACCTTCTCACCAAGCTGCTTGGCAATGGTCTTGTAGCCCATTCCAGCCTTGTGTAGGTCTACAATCGTGTCCCTGACATCCTTGGAGAGCTCTTTGGTCTTTGCCATGGTGGAGAGTTTGGAATCTGATTGATTGATTGCTTCTGTGGACAGGTGTCTTTTATACAGGTAACAAGCTGAGCTAAGGAGCACTCCCTTTAAGAGTGTGCTCCTAATCTCAGCTCGTTACCTGTATAAAAGACACCTGGGAGCCAGAAATCTTTCTGATTGAGAGGGGGTCAAATACTTATTTCCCTCATTAAAATGCAAATCAATTTAAAATATTTTTGACATGTGTTTTTCTGGATTTTTGTTGTTGTTATTCTGTCTCTCACTGTTCAAATAAACCTACCATTACAATTATAGACTGATCATTTCTTTGTCAGTGGGCAAATGTACAAAATCAGCAGGGGATCAAATACTTTTTTTCCCTCACTGTACAAGGGCATGGGGCCGGGAGTCCCAGAGTTCCACCACTGGCCCAGAGTCCCACCACTAGCCCAGAGTCCCACCACCGGCCCAGAGTCCCACCACCGGCCCAGAGTCCCACCACTGGCCCAGAGTCCCACCACTAGCCCACAGTCCCACCACTGGCCCAGAGTCACACCACCGGCCCGCACAGTGTCCCGGCCCTGACAAGGACAGCGCGTCGAGGGGGTCCAGGGTCCTATCTAGCTGGTCTTCGTTCTTTGGCTGCGACTGGTCCCAGATTGGCTGGGGAGGTCCCCTTTGATGCCCCTTGCCCATCGAGGGGTGGGGCTGCGAGGGATCCTAGCACCCCCGCAGCCCACCCCCCCCCCCCCCACAGCAGCCCCTCCCCTCTTGGGCTGGCACTGCAGCCCCTCCCCTGACGGTACGAGGTACCGTTCCATCTATGGCGCTACATTACCCCCCTCTACGTAGCATCCAGCCGACCCGGCTGGCAACAATACAACAATGATGAAGCAACGAAGTGTATGTGTGCCTTATTGTGCGAACGCGAGTAACGGAAATAACCGCACGCGAAGCCTTATAAATACCCCAGCCCACCTGTACAGGGGAATACCAGAACATTTATACATGAAGACTTTGTCAACAAGGTGCAAGGCGAGTGGGTGGCGTGGGGGAAAGGTTCGTGGTGGTTCAAGAAAATCTCCGGGACTTAGAACGAGTCCCAAAGACCGCCCCCGTCCGGAGCAGAAGGGGCCCTGTGGAGGCGGGACGCCACGGGACGGCCGGTGACCCGCCGACCCCCGAATCCGCCGGCACAGGCGGCTGGGATGACTTTGCCCCCGTGGCTCCTGAGGACGGAACGACATGACTGGGCTGAGGGTTAGACTCCCCCGGCACCTCACCCGACTCGTCGGACACAACACGTTCTCGGCCCATGTGCGATGCCATGGAGATGTGAGGACGAGTGAAAGGTTTGAGGCGCGAGCGGTGCGCATGCCACGAGCGTTTTCCAAACAGAATTCTAACACACTGGGGGTCGGAGCACGCGGACAATTTCGATGGGGACCCTTCCAGGGTTTAAGCAACTTAGAAGACGTCTCCTTCAACCCATGTGTGGCGAGACGTACGGAGTCCTCGCAGGCGCTCGTTAGCCAGTTGGCGCGCCTCTGAGTTAGATTTAGCGGCCTCCCGGGGCCTCCGTCAAGCGGCGAGCGTTGGCGCGGACATGATCGGCCATCTTAAGACTTGGCAGATGGCTGTTTGACGCGCAACTGTACATCTACCGGGGGGGGGCAGATTTCTCTGCCATACATGAGGTAGAATGGTGAAAACGCCGTAGCCGCATGGGGCGCCATCCTGTATGCGGCCAGCACACCAGGGATGTGAAGGTCCCGCTCAACCTGTGACTCGCACGCCTGGTGGCTCAACATAGAGGTAAGTGTCCGGTGGAGGCGCTCAACCATACCATCCGTTTGAGGATGATATGGTGAAGTGCGAATCTTATGTGTGCCCAGCAGGCTGCACACATCTCGCAACAAAGTGGATGAAAATGTTTTACCTTGATCGGTCAGCAGCCGTTCAGGAGCACCCTTATCCAAGACGTAGCCGTGGAAAAAGGCGTCCGTGATGGCCGCTTCCGATTGGTTGGGGAGAGGCCAGGCCATGGCCCAGCGAGTGAAATACTCTACCCCAACCAACAGGTACTTATTACCTCGCGGGGTAGCTCAAAATGGGCCCAAACATATCCAGCGCGACAATTTCATTCACTCGGGAGACGCGAATGGATTGTAAGGGTGGGCAAGATGGTCTCGCGGGCGGCTTACGGCGAGCACATTCAGTGCAACCTTGCAGGAGGTCGGCCACATCCCTGGCCATGCTTGGCCAAAAAAACTCGAGTTGGAGAGTAGCCAGCGTCTTGTGGACTCCCAAATGAAGCAAGCGCGCATGGGTGCACCATACAATTTTACCCCGCAGGGACGCGGGTACAACAAGTTTGAACGCGTGCGAGCCGCCATCACACATCATGAGGAGGCCGCCCCGTATGACAAACGACACGGGCCCCCCCCCCCCCGGCCGCCCCCCTCGAGCGATTCCCTCGCACGGCGGCGTAAGCCGACGAGGGAGACGTCTTCCATTTTCGTAAGAAGTTCGGCCCAACGGCGCGTCTTGTGCGATGGGCGCATGGGACGCCACCTGGCCGTCAATGACCGGACTGGCTGTGGCGGCGAGGGACAGATGCGACGCTGGGTCAGGAGGCTTACAGCGGCCCGAACCCAAGGAACAAGCACATTGTTCGACAAGGGGCAACCGTGACAAGCCGTCAGCATTACCATGCCGAATGCCCTTCCGGTAGACCGCCGTAAACGCATAGTCTTGAAGGACCTCCAGCCATCATGACAATTGGCCCGACGGCTGATGGACCTGCAAAGCATACTGAAGCGCTGCGTGGTCCGAACGTACTGTAAAGTGTCTACCGTACAGATATGGCCGGTAATGCTGGACGAAGAAAACAATGGCGAGTAGTTCACGACGGCTTCGTTCTTCGGCTGCGACTGGTCCCAGATCGGCTGGGGAGGTGCCTTTTTATGCCCCTTGCCCATCGAGGGGTGGGGCTGCGAGGGATCCTAGAACCCCCGCAGCCCCCCCCCCCCTCATTGGGGGCGCCGAGGGGCTTAGCTGTCTATGGAACCTGAGCCCCCAGCAGCCCCTCCCCTCTTGGGCTGGCACTGCAGCCCCTCCCCTGACGGTACGAGGTACCGTTCCATCTATGGCGCTACACCTATTTTATTGCCAGAAAGTGTAAACCCGATTGTTATAGGATAATGAGCTGTGTGGAACTCCGACCTGGAATTCAACTCGCAATTAATGTGCCGAGAGGAGTTTTTGTTTGTTATCGATGTCTATACCCGGCAATGACGTGGATCAGAAACGTGAACAGTGACGAAGACAATGACACGAACGCCGAGAGTGCACAAAGTGGCGACGGGGAGAGATGCACGCTTAGAATTACACCTGATAGGCGGGAAGAGGAACACATGGATTAGAGAACACGCATATAAGTTAGAGACATCATCGTGACTTTAAAGAAAAGCCAGTGGGCTTAGTGTGTATGTATTTACGTTGCACTTATTTCGCACCGTACGTAACCACTCCGCTGGAAGGGATGACAGCCTGTGGTCAAGACTCGTGACGGACTGGCAGACAAAGGAAGGGGACACTCCCCAAAAACGATTTCCTCTCCGGAGATGGAGGGACGCAATGCAGGAGCTTTGTAGATTGCTGCATCGCGAGACAGCGAGATCATGGGTACGCAGACCCCCTTTGATAAAGACTGCATCGAGCAGTCGCGAGATCGTGGCTCATGATGACGATCTTGTCACGGCACGACTCGGCGTCAGCGCCATGCTTTAACGCGGGTACGCGTGATGACTGCAAATTCGTTCATCGGCAAAGCTCCTTTGTGGGATTTGCAATATACTCATGGGAATGCCATCTTCGGGATCGGTCTCTCTCCACCTCAGTCAAAATCTGTCTGGCCTCAAGGTCCCGGGACCCGAGAATGCGGTGGTAAAGTTCTCGGCTTGCGCAGGCGACATATGCATCGTGCTCAACGAGGCGCATGACGTCTCCGCGCTCTGCCAGGCGGTTGCAGTGTATGAGAGGGCCTCCCCCGCCAGGGTCACCTGGGCCAAGTGCGAGGCCCCCTCTGTGTGTTTGGGGTCGCGAGGCGGCGTTCGCTCTGTGCTGCTCCCAGGAGGAGTCAGTTGGCAGGCTGATGGAGTCAAGTACCTGGGGGTTTACCTGGGGAAACCACGTGACGTCGCTTTGAACAACTGGACCGAGCAGGCCGACACAATCGAGGCTAAATCACTGACATGGGCACCACGCCTCGCTCCGCAGATGTCATTCAAGGGCCGAGTGCTCATCGCTAACACCCTGGCAGCATCCGTGCTGTAGCACAAGACCAAGGCCCTCCAGCCTCCTGCTTGGCTACTCACCAGAGTCAACCGAACACTCGCGCACTTCGTCTGGCATGGAAAGCACCGGCTCAGGCCGGGCGTTCTCTGCCAGCCGGTGGGCGAGGGCGGCCAGGGTCTGGTGGATGTCGCCACCAGGGTCACGAGTTTCAGGCTCATGGCCGTCAGGCGGCCGTTGTACGACCGGGAGGAGCTACCCTGGAAGTCGCCGGCCCTCGCCCTGCTGAGGAATACAAGGGGGTAACTGGGGTACAGAAAGGAGCTATTCCTGATGGACCCGAGTCTGGTCGACTACACGAGGCTGCCAGGTTATCACCAGAGCCTCTTGGACGCGTGGCGGAGCTTCGAGTGGAGCAGAACGCGCGCGCCCTACGACCTCGCGCAGTTCCTCAACGAGCCCTTGTTCTGCAACGGCCTTTCCAGGGGATCAGAGGCGAGAGGACCCGGCTCAACGCCTCACATCAGCAGGGCTGCGGGCAGTCTTCCACCTCGTGCAGGTCCACCAGCCCAAGTGGAAGACCGCAGCGGAGATCGCCAGTACCGTGGGACTCCGCTCCATGCTCGCCGGGGAGAAGCTGCTGCGGGACGTCGCTCCGTGCCATGAAGGAGCTGCGCCTGAAGGTGGAAGCACCGGGGGACGGTGGCAGCCCCCCCCCTTCCTCCTCCTTCCCGGAGTTGCGCTTCTCCTGCGCGCAGCCCCATGGCCACAGCGACTCCGGCAAGCTACTGAAGCTCCGAGGCTGCAGGAACGTGCCCCTGAAGAGTGCCCCAAACACAGCGCTCGCACGTGGCTGTGTCAAGGCGCTGCATTCCCGGGACCTGGCCGACCTACCGGACACAAAATGGGGAGACTATTTACCTCCCCTCATTGCGACCGCCCCCCGTGGAAACAAATGTCCAAGTCTCTCCCGTAGCCAAATGCTGCGGTGACCTCCAGTGGAGATTGGCACACTTCACATTGGCATTGGCCATATGGTTTGGCCAAATCTCGCCGGGGGCACCAGACTTGTGCATTTCATGCGGTGCCAGGGAGGATCTGCCCCACCAGTACTTACACTGCCAGTGGCTCAAACCCAATGTTCCGCATTTTGGGGGACATTTTCAAGAAACTGGGGGTGCCCTTCTACAACAGCAGCTTCGTATATGGGGTGGTGCCTTACCTGGCTAACAAGCGCCATGACCTCGCCATCTTCACCTGTGCTCAGGCGAAGATGGCGGTGTACAGAACGAGAAATAAGATGCTGGAAGGTGACACTGACGGCTGCTCTGTGCTTCCAGTGTTCAGGGGCCTGCTCAAGGCGCGGCTCCGGCTGGAGCACGCCATGTACCACACACGTGTCGGTGATGTGCAGCGCGTCTTCCTCGAACGCTGGGGAGCCGGACAAGCCCCTCTCTGTACCAGCGCGGACGGCACCCATCGTGTTCACCTTCTGAAGCACTCGCTCGTCGCCGTGGCGTGCGCGATGACCACCACCACCACGTGACCTTTTGTTTGTGTTGTGCGCGGCGTATTTAGCACCACAGCGCGTGGATTTATAGCGTTTGTTTATTTGTGTTGCTGATGACTTTGTGTATTTGTGTTTGCTGGTGACTTTGTGTATTTGTGTCGCTGGTGACTTTGTGTATTTGTGTTTGCTGGGGACTTTGTGTATTTGTGTTGCTGGTGACTTTGTGTGTCTGTGTTGCTGGTGACTTTGTGTGTCTGTGTTGCTGGTGACTTTGTGTATTTGTGTTGCTGGTGACTTTGTGTATTTGTGTTGCTGGTGACTTTGTGCATTTGTGTTTGCTGGTGACTTTGTGTATTTGTGTTTGCTGGTGACTTTGTGTATTTGTGTTGCTGGTGACTTTGTGTATTTGTGTTGCTGGTGACTTTGTGTATTTGTGTTGCTGGTGACTGTGTGTATTTTTGTTGCTGGTGACTTTGTGTTTTTCACATCAGAATTGCCTCCGGTGCTGTTGCTGCTGGCGGCAATAAAAACTGTTTAAAAAAAGTATCTCGTAATCTCAATCTCTACCGCGCCTTTACCAGGCATGGGGTCATCGATGTTATTTTTTTTCTCAAGACCAGTGGCGTAGTTACAATATCACCAGTGGCGTAGTTACAATATCACCAGTGGCGTAGTTACAATATCACCAGTGGCGTAGTTACAATATCACCAGTGGCGTAGTTACAATATCACCAGTGGCGTAGTTACAATATCACCAGTGGCGTAGTTACAATATCACCAGTGGCGTAGTTACAATATCACCAGTGGCGTAGTTACAATATCACCAGTGACGTAGTTACAATATCACTAGTGGCGTAGTTACAATATCACCAGTGGTGTAGTTACAATATCACCAGTGGCGTAGTTACAATATCACCAGTGGCGTAGTTACAATATCACCAGTGGCGTAGTTACAATATCACCAGTGGCGTAGTTACAATATCACCAGTGGCGTAGTTACAATATCACCAGTGGCGTAGTTACAATATCACCAGTGGCGTAGTTACAATATCACCAGTGACGTAGTTACAATATCACCAGTGACTTAGTTTCAATATCACCAGTGGCGTAGTTACAATATCACCAGTGGCGTAGTTACAATATCACCAGTGGCGTAGTTACAATATCACCAGTGGCGTAGTTACAATATCACCAGTGGCGTAGTTACAATATCACCAGTGGTGTAGTTACAATATCACCAGTGACGTAGTTACAATATCACCAGTGGCGTAGTGACAATATCACCAGTGGCGTAGTTACAATATCACCAGTGGCTCTGCCACATATCAATTAGCAAAATATATAACCAAACAAATACAGCCCTACATCGGTAAGACATCTTCATTCATAAAAAATTCAGAACATCTTGTCAATGTGATTAAAGATATTAAACTTACTCCTGATGATATTCTGGTAAGTTTTGATGTGATTTCTCTATTCACTAAGGTTCCAGTGGACGAATCGCTTAAATTACTTGATACACTAGTAAAGAATACCGGTTTACAAAAAGATATTCCGAAACTTGCTGGCCATTGTTTAAATAACACTTACTTCTTATGGAGAGGGGATTTCTTTAAACAAAAGGAAGGAGCAGCAATGGGTTCTCCTTTATCCCCTGCTATAGCAAATTTGTACATGGAAAACTTTGAAATAAGAGCACTTGCCTCGAGCACATTAAAACCATCCTTTTGGTTTAGGTATGTGGATGACACTTTGGTTGTCTGGCCACATGGTAAAGATACACTTAATGATTTTCTAAATCATCTCAATGCACAAAACCCGGCCATCCAGTTCACCATGGAAATGGAGGTGAATAACACACTCCCATTCCTAGATATTTTGCTTGGACATGGCCTAAATGGTAAAATAACACACAGCGTTTACAGAAAGCAAACGCACACTGATGCCTATCTGAATGCAGAATCACATCATCATCCAGCTCAAAAATCCTCTCTTATCAAGACGCTCGTACATCGGGCGAAAACAGTGTCAGATGGTGAGAGTCTAGTGAGAGAGATTAAACACGTTAAAGACGCACTACGACAGAATGGCTACAATAATGCTCAAATTAACAGAGCACTGAATGCCAAATCACGATCGCAAAGCAATACTACTGAAAGCGACCAGATTGTTAAAACAATAAAAATTCCATATATCTCAGGAGTAACTGACAAATTAGCCCGTGTTTTGCAAAAGCAAAACATTACAGTAAGATTTGGTACAGTACACAAAATTCAAAAACTAGTATCTTGCACTAAAGACGCATTACCTAAACTATCAACAGAAGGTGTATATCGGATTAATTGTTCATGTGGCAGCTGCTACATTGGGCAGACGGGACGTAACATCAGCGTAAGACTAAAAGAACATCAGAGAAATATTAAATTATCTCAAACACAACTGTCGGCAGTGGCAGAACATGCTTGTCAACAAGGACACTCAATTGATTTTGACAATGTTGCAGTGGTGTGTAAAACTAATTATTACTGGCAAAGACTAATTAGAGAATCCATTGAAATTGAGAGGAACAAGAATAACTTTAATCGCTCTGACAGCTACCGGCTTAGTGCGGCCTGGAAGCGTATTATTAAATAATACACATTACATTTTGATTTAAAGAATTACTAATCTACAACTCATTACTAATCATAACCAATGACTGATTACTAATCGATTATATAATTACATTACACCCCCCCCTCCGCCTCTAATCACTGCACCTGATGAGTTAAGTGATGACGTCACCCTGCTGCCCTATATAAAACCGGGAGCAAGCGAGGGCTTTACCATTCTGGCGAATTGCCCGATGATGCTGGAAGTATTTACCAGCGAAACGTCGTACTCAAACTGTAAATGTGGATTAACTCTTCAACACACCGGTGGGCTGAAGTAGTGAATTATTTGTCTTTGTCAACGTGACACTTTTTTGCTGATTGGCCGTGTCGGGTGGTGGAGGGTTACGACACATTTATAAATAAACGCGATCTAACCCAAAGAACCTTTATTATGAATAATATTGGTCGCGAAAGCCTACGTGTTAAACTGACCAGTGGTGTAGTTACAATATCACCAGTGGCGTAGTGACAATATCACCAGTGGCGTAGTTACAATATCACCAGTGGCGTAGTTACAATATCACCAGTGACGTAGTTACAATATCACCAGTGGCGTAGTTACAATATCACCAGTGGCGTAGTTACAATATCACCAGTGGCGTAGTTACAATATCACCAGTGGCATAGTGACAATATCACCAGTGGCGTAGTGACAATATCACCAGTGGCGTAGTTACAATATCACCAGTGACGTAGTTACAATATCACCAGTGACGTGTTACAATATCACCAGTGACGTAGTTACAATATCACCAGTGGCGTAGTTACAATATCACCAGTGACGTAGTTACAATATCACCAGTGGCGTAGTGACAATATCACCAGTGGCGTAGTTACAATATCACCAGTGGTGTAGTTACAATATCACCAGTGGCGTAGTTACAATATCACCAGTGACGTAGTTACAATATCACCAGTGGCGTAGTTACAATATCACCAGTGGCGTAGTTACAATATCACCAGTGACGTAGTTACAATATCACCAGTGACGTAGTTACAATATCACCAGTGACGTAGTGACAATATCACCAGTGGCGTAGTTACAATATCACCAGTGGCGTGGTTACAATATCACCAGTGGCGTGGTTACAATATCACCAGTGGCGTAGTTACAATATCACCAGTGGCGTAGTTACAATATCACTAGTGGCGTAGTTACAATATCACCAGTGGCGTAGTTACAATATCACCAGTGGCGTAGTTACAATATCACCAGTGGCGTAGTTACAATATCACCAGTGGCGTAGTTACAATATCACCAGTGGCGTAGTTACAATATCACCAGTGGCGTAGTTACAATATCACCAGTGACGTAGTTACAATATCACCAGTGGCGTAGTTACAATATCACCAGTGGCGTAGTTATAATATCACCAGTGGCGTAGTTACAATATCACCAGTGGTGTAGTTACAATATCACCAGTGGCGTAGTTACAATATCACCAGTGACGTAGTTACAATATCACCAGTGGCGTAGTTACAATATCACCAGTGGCGTAGTTACAATATCACCAGTGGCGTAGTTACAATATC
Organism: Petromyzon marinus; assembly: GCF_048934315.1. Classification (NCBI taxonomy): domain Eukaryota; kingdom Metazoa; phylum Chordata; class Hyperoartia; order Petromyzontiformes; family Petromyzontidae; genus Petromyzon; species Petromyzon marinus. The sequence continues at coordinate 3,707,608 of NC_133711.1, read as the reverse complement.
ACCAGTGGCGTAGTTACAATATCACCAGTGACGTAGTTACAATATCACCAGTGGCGTAGTTACAATATCACCAGTGACTTAGTTTCAATATCACCAGTGGCGTAGTTACAATATCACCAGTGACGTAGTTACAATATCACCAGTGACGTAGTTACAATATCACCAGTGGCGTAGTGACAATATCACCAGTGGCGTGGTTACAATATCACCAGTGGCATAGTGACAATATCACCAGTGGCGTAGTTACAATATCACCAGTGGCGTGGTTACAATATCACCAGTGACGTAGTTACAATATCACCAGTGGCGTAGTTACAATATCACCAGTGGCGTAGTTACAATATCACCAGTGGCGTAGTTACAATATCACCAGTGGCGTAGTTACAATATCACCAGTGGCGTAGTGACAATATCACCAGTGGTGTAGTGACAATATCACCAGTGGCGTAGTGACAATATCACCAGTGGTGTAGTTACAATATCACCAGTGGCGTAGTGACAATATCACCAGTGACGTAGTTACAATATCACCAGTGGCGTAGTGACAATATCACCAGTGGCGTAGTTACAATATCACCAGTGACGTAGTTACAATATCACCAGTGGCGTAGTTACAATATCACCAGTGACGTAGTTACAATATCACCAGTGACGTAGTTACAATATCACCAGTGGCGTAGTTACAATATCACCAGTGACGTAGTTACAATATCACCAGTGGCGTAGTGACAATATCACCAGTGGCGTAGTTACAATATCACCAGTGGCGTAGTTACAATATCACCAGTGGCGTAGTTACAATATCACCAGTGGCGTAGTTACAATATCACCAGTGGCGTAGTGACAATATCACCAGTGGCGTAGTGACAATATCTCGTGAAAAATAAATTCCCAGAAAGGGAGGTCTGTGCGAAAGCGTTTTCATGACAATGTGCCTCAACCGCGGTGTTGATTAAAGTTTGCTGTTCTTTCACGCCGTTGTTGACGGACACATGTCACGGCGGTTGTCAAGGCGGACTCAGCTCGTAGCGTTGGCCACCGGGTGCAGGCTGGGGGTGCCCTGCCTGCTCCACGCCACTCCTCCTTCTCCTCCTCCTCCTCCTCGAGAGGCGACCTCGGGTTTCAAATCGGCCCCACGGGGAACGCCGCGCAGCGGAAGAAGCCGCCGGCCCGGACAGCGCTGGGAGAAATCGAACGCCGCTCGCCCTCCGAGCAGAACAAACTTTCCGCTGGGTTAATTCCGATAAACGCATTAGCGGGGGGTTATCTTAATGCCAAATCGATGAGCTCCGTTATCTTAACCGGGTCGAATCGACTTACTCGCGGATGGTTTCTATATTTATTTGTTTGTTTTTAATCCTTGGCGGCAGTGGTGGCGAGCGTTCGCGGGACCCCCCTCGCGAGTTTCCCGTCGCTGCTGCGTGCAACTGTGGGCCCAGCTTCACGGCAACTATACGCTTCCGTGCGAGTCTGTGGGTCTCTGTGTGGGTCTGTGAGTCTCTCTCTCTGAGTTTGTGGGTCTCTGTGTGGGTCTTTGTGTAAGTCTGTGGGTCTCTGTGTGGGTCTGTGGGTCTCTGTGTGAGTTTGTGGGTCTCTGTGTGGGTCTGTGAGTCTCTCTCTGAGTTTGTGGGTCTCTATGTGGGTCTTTGTGTAAGTCTGTGGGTCTCTGTGTGGGTCTGTGGGTCTCTGTGTGAGTTTGTGGGTCTCTGTGTGGGTCTGTGAATCTCTGCGTGATGATGTCGGTCTCTGTGTGGGTCTGTGAGTCTCTGTGTGAGTTTCTGTGTGGGTCTGTGAATCTCTGCGTGATGTTGTCGGTCTCTGTGTGGGTCTGTGGGTCTCTGTGTGAGTTTGTGGGTCTCTTTGTGGGTCTGTGGGTCTCTGTGTGAGTTTGTGGGTCTCTGTGTGGGTCTGTGGGTCTCTGTGTGAGTTTGTGAGTTTCTGTGTGGGTCTGTGAATCTCTGCGTGATGTTGTCGGTCTCTGTGTGGGTCTGTGGGTCTCTGTGTGAGTTTGTGGGTCTCTGTGTGGGTCTGTGAGTCTCTCTCTGAGTTTGTGGGTCTCTGTGTGGGTCTTTGTGTACGTCTGTGGGTCTCTGTGTGGGTCTCTGTGTGAGTTTGTGGGTCTCTGTGTGGGTCTGTGAATCTCTGCGTGATGATGTCGGTCTCTGTGTGGGTCTGTGAGTCTCTGTGTGAGTTTCTGTGTGGGTCTGTGAATCTCTGCGTGATGTTGTCGGTCTCTGTGTGGGTCTGTGGGTCTCTGTGTGAGTTTGTGGGTCTCTTTGTGGGTCTGTGGGTCTCTGTGTGAGTTTGTGGGTCTCTGTGTGGGTCTGTGGGTCTCTGTGTGAGTTTGTGGGTCTCTGTGTGGGTCTTTGTGTAAGTCTGTGGGTCTCTGTGTGGGTCTGTGGGTTTCTGTGTGAGTTTGTGGGTCTCTGTGTGGGTCTGTGATTCTCTGCGTGATGTTGTCGGTCTCTGTGTGGGTCTGTGGGTTTCTGTGTGAGTTTGTGGGTCTCTGTGTGGGTCTGTGAATCTCTGCGTGATGTTGTCGGTCTCTGTGTGGGTCTGTGGGTCTCTGTGTGAGTTTGTGAGTTTCTGTGTGGGTCTGTGAATCTCTGCGTGATGTTGTCGGTCACTGTGTGGGTCTGTGGGTCTCTGTGTGAGTTTGTGGGTCTCTTTGTAGGTCTGTGGGTCTCTGTGTGGGTCTGTGGGTCTCTGTGCGAGTCTCTGAGTTTCTGTGTGGGTCTGTCGGTCTCTGTGTGAGTTTGTGGGTCTCTGTGTGGGTCTGTGGGTTTCTGTGTGGAGCTGTGAGTTTCTGTGTGAGTTTGTGTGTCTCTGTGTGGGTCTGTGAATCTCTGCGTGATGTTGTCGGTCTCTGTGTGCGTCTGTGAGTTTCTGTATGAGTCTGTGGGTCTCTGTGTGGGTCTGCGAGTCTCTGTGGGAGGTTGTCTGTCTCTGTCTGGGTCTCTGTGTAAGTCTGTGGGTCTCTGTGTGAGTTTGGTGCTCTCTGTGTTGGGCTGTGGGTCTCTGTGTGAGTCTGGCAGCCTGTGAGTCTATACACTCTACTTCTCTCGGCCGTGCTGTGAAGAAAGGCCATTGCCCAAAACGTTCCCATTTATATACTTTTTAATTGTACTACTTGTATTGCAATGGTACTGATGCATGTGAGTTTTCTGTGTACCACTGCCAATGAAGCATCACCAAAAAAGATTACGGGAATCGTGTAAGTTTGTTCATTTTATTCCTCTTAAAAGAGTCGTCCTGCTACTGCTTGGGGTCGGCTGCTGGAGATTCTCTCTCTCCTTGTGCTTCTGTTCCGTAGCTGCTCTCTCTCTCTCCTTGTGATTCTGTTCCGTAGCTGCTCTCTACTCACATCCACTGGCTGTCCTCGTTGCTCACCTCAGCGCATCCTCACATCTCCCCACCCCAGTCTCCCTCTACCTCATCTGCCCTGCACTCACAACATCCCCATAGGCGTTCTCATCTCTGGGTCTCTATGCTAGTCTCTGAGTCTGCGTGTGTGTCTCTGTAGGTCACTGTGTGAATCTGTGGGTCACTGTGTGAATCTGTGGGTCACTGTGAGAGTCTGTGGGTCACTGTGTGAATCTGTGGGTCACTGTGAGTCTGTGGATCACTGTGTGAGTCTGTGGGTCACTGTGTGAGTCTGTGGGTCACTGTGTGAGTCTGTGGGTCACTGTGAGTCTGTGGGTCACTGTGTGAGTCTGTGGGTCCCTGTGTGAGTCTATGGGTCACTGTGTCAGTCTGTGGGTCACTGTGTGAGTCTATGGATCACTGTGTGAGTCTGTGGGTCACTGTGTCAGTCTATGGATCACTGTGTGAGTCTGTGGGTCACTGTGTGAGTCTGTGGGTCACTGTGTTAGTCTGTGGGTCACTGTGTGAGTCTGTGGGTCACTGTGAGTCTGTGGGTCCCTGTGTGAGTCTATGGGTCACTGTGTGAGTCTGTGGGTCACTGTGTGAGTCTATGGATCACTGTGTGAATCTGTGGGTCACTGTGTGAGTCTGTGGGTCACTGTGTGAGTCTGTGAGTTTCTGTGTGAGTTTATCGGTCTCTGTGTGGGTCTCTGTGTATGTCTGTGGGTCTCTGTGTGTGTCTGCGAGTTCTCTGTGTGAGATTGGTGCTCTCTGTGTTGGGCTGTGGGTCTCTGTGTGAGTCTGGCAGTCTGTGAGTCTATACACTCTACTTCTCTCGGCCGTGCTGTGAAGAAAGGCCATTGCCCAAAACGTTCCCAATTATATACTTTTTAATTATACTACTTGTATTGCAATGTTATTGATGCATGTGAGTTTTCTGTTTACCACTGCCAATGAAGCATCACCAAAAAAGATTACGGGAATCGTGTAAGTTTGTTCATTTTTTCCTCTTAAAAAAGTCGTCCTGCTACTGCTTGGGGTCGGCTGCTGGGGATTCTCTCTCTCCTTGTGCTTCTGTTCCGTAGCTGCTCTCTACTCACATTCGCTGGCTATCCTCGTAGCTCACTTCAACGCATCCTCCCATCTCCCCACCCCAGTCTCCCTCTACCTCATCTGCCCTGCACTCACAACATCCCCATAGCCTTTCTCATCTCTGGGTCTCTGTGCTAGTCTCTGAGTCTGTGTGTGTGTCTCTGTAGGTCACTGTGTGAGTCTGTGGGTCACTGTGTGAGTCTGTGGGTTACTGTGTGAGTCTGTGGGTCACTGTGTGAATCTGTGGGTCACTGTGAGTCTGTGGATCACTGTGTGAGTCTGTGGGTCACTGTGTGAGTCTGTGGGTAACTGTGTGAGTCTGTGGGTCACTGTGTGAGTCTGTGGGTCACTTTGTGAGTCTGTGGGTCACTGTGTGAGTCTGTGGGTCACTGTGTGAGTCTGTGGGTCACTGTGAGTATGTAGGCCACTGTGTGAGTCTGTGGGTCACTGTGTGAGTCTGTGGGTTACTGTGTGTGTCTCTGTAGGTCACTGTGTGAGTCTGTGGGTCACTGTGTGAGTCTGTGGGTCACTGTGTGAGTCTGTGGGTCAATTGCGTGAGTCTGTGGGTCACTGTGTGAGTCTGTGGGTCACTGTGTGAGTCTGTGGGTCACTGTGAGTCTGTGGGTCACTGTGTGAGTCTGTGGGTCACTGCGTGAGTCTGTAGGTTACAGTGTGTGTCTGTGGGTTACTGTGTGAGTCATGGGTCACTGTGTGAGTCTGTAGGTCACTATGTGAGCCTGGGTTACTGTGTGAATCTGTGGGCCACTGTATGAGTCTGTGGTTCACTGTGTGAGTCTGTGGGCTACTGTGTGTCTGTGGGTTACTGTGTGTCTGTGGGTCACTGTGTGAGTCTGTAGGTCACTATGTGAGCCTGGATCACTGTGTGAGTCTGTGGGCCACTGTGTGTCTGTGGGTCACTTTGTGAATCTGTGGGTCACTGTGTGAGTCTGTTGGTCACTGTGTGTCTGTGGGTCACTGTGTGAGTCTGTTGGTCACTGTGTGAGTCTGTGGGTCACTGTGTGAGACTGTGGGTCACTGTGTGAGTCTGTGGGTCGCTGTGTGAGTCTGTGGGTCACTGTGAGTCTGTGGGTCACTGCGTGAGTCTGTGGGTCACTGTGTGAGTCTGTGGGTCACTGTGTGAGTCTGTGGGTCACTGTGTGAGTCTGTGAGTCACTGTGTGAGTCTGTGGGTCACTGTGTGAGTCTGTGGGTCACTGTGTGAGTCTGTGGGTCACTGTGTGAGTCTGTGGGTCACTGTGAGTATGTGGGTCACTGCGTGAGTCTGTGGGTCACTGTGTGAGTCTGTGGGTCACTGTGTGAGTCTGTGGGTCACTGTGTGAGTCTGTGAGTCACTGTGTGAGTCTGTGGGTCACTGTGGGAGTCTATGGGTCACTGTACGAGCCTGTGGGTCACCGCGTGAATCTGTAGGTCACTGTGTGATTCTGTGGGTCACTGTGTGAGTCTGTTGGTCACTGTGTGTCTGTGGGTCACGGTGTGAGTCTATGGGTCACTGTATGAGTCTGTGGGTCACTGTATGAGTATGTTGGTCACTGTGTGAGTCTGTAGGTCACTGTGTGTGTCTGTGGGTTACTGTGTGAGTCTGTGAGACTCTATGTGAGTTTGTTGGTCTCTATGTGGGTCTCTGTGTCACTGTGTGAGTCTGTGGGTCACTGTATGAGTCTGTGGTTCACTGTGTGAGTCTGTGGGTCACGTTGTGAGTCTATTGGTCATTGTGTGAGTCTGTGGGTCACTGTATGAGTCTGTAGGTCACTATGTGAGTCTGTTGGTCACTGTATGCGTCTGTGGGTCACTTTGTGAGTCTATGGGTCACTGTGGCAGTCTGTGGGTCACTGTGGGAGTCTGTGCGTCACTGTATGAGTCTGTGAGACTCTGTGTGAGTTTGTTGGTCTCTATGTGGGTCTCTGTGTCACTGTGTGAGTCTGTGGGTCACTGTACGAGTCTGTGGGTCACTGTGAGTCTGTGGGTCACTGTATGAGTCTGTGGGTCACTGCGTGAATCTGTAGGTCACTGTGTGAATCTGTAGGTCACTGAGTGAGTCTGTGGGTCACTGTGTGAGTCTGTGGGTCAATTGCGTGAGTCTGTGGGTCACTGTGTGAGTCTGTGGGTCACTGTGTGAGTCTGTGGGTCACTGTGAGTCTGTGGGTCACTGTGTGAGTCTGTGGGTCACTGCGTGAGTCTGTAGGTCACAGTGTGTGTCTGTGGGTTACTGTGTGAGTCATGGGTCACTGTGTGAGTCTGTAGGTCACTATGTGAGCCTGGGTTACTGTGTGAGTCTGTGGGCCACTGTATGAGTCTGTGGTTCACTGTGTGAGTCTGTGGGCTACTGTGTGTCTGTGGGTTACTGTGTGTCTGTGGGTCACTGTGTGAGTCTGTAGGTCACTATGTGAGCCTGGATCACTGTGTGAGTCTGTGGGCCACTGTGTGTCTGTGGGTCACTTTGTGAATCTGTGGGTCACTGTGTGAGTCTGTTGGTCACTGTGTGTTTGTGGGTCACTGTGTGAGTCTGTTGGTCACTGTGTGAGTCTGTGGGTCACTGTGTGAGTCTGTGGGTCACTGTGAGTCCGTGGGTCACTGCGTGAGTCTGTGGGTCACTGTGTGAGTCTGTGGGTCACTGTGTGAGTCTGTGGGTCACTGTGTGAGTCTGTGAGTCACTGTGTGAGTCTGTGGGTCACTGTGGGAGTCTATGGGTCACTGTACGAGCCTGTGGGTCACCGCGTGAATCTGTAGGTCACTGTGTGATTCTGTGGGTCACTGTGTGAGTCTGTTGGTCACTGTGTGTCTGTGGGTCACGGTGTGAGTCTATGGGTCACTGTATGAGTCTGTGGGTCACTGTATGAGTACGTGGGTCACTGTGTGAGTCTGTAGGTCACTGTGTGTGTCTGTGGGTTACTGTGTGAGTCTGTGAGACTCTATGTGAGTTTGTTGGTCTCTATGTGGGTCTCTGTGTCACTGTGTGAGTCTGTGGGTCACTGTATGAGTCTGTGGTTCACTGTGTGAGTCTGTGGGTCACGTTGTGAGTCTATTGGTCATTGTGTGAGTCTGTGGGTCACTGTATGAGTCTGTAGGTCACTATGTGAGTCTGTTGGTCACTGTATGCGTCTGTGGGTCACTTTGTGAGTCTATGGGTCACTGTGGGAGTCTGTGGGTCACTGTGGGAGTCTGTGGATCACTGTATGAGTCTGTGAGACTCTGTGTGAGTTTGTTGGTCTCTATGTGGATCTCTGTGTCACTGTGTGAGTCTGTGAGACTCTGTATAAGTTTGGTGGTCTCTGTGTGTGTCTGTGTGTCACTGTGTGAGTCTGTGGGTCACTGTACGAGTCTGTGGGTCACTGTGAGTCTGTGGGTCACTGTATGAGTCTGTGGGTCACTGCGTGAATCTGTAGGTCACTGTGTGAATCTGTAGGTCACTGAGTGAGTCTGTGGGTCACTGTGTGAGTCTGTTGGTCACTGTGTGAGTCTGTGGGTAACGGTGTGACTATGTGAGTCTGTGGGTCACTGTGTGAGTCTGTTGGTCACTGTGTGAGTCTGTGGGTCACTAGGAGTCTGTGGTTCACTGTGTGAGTCTGTGGATTACTGTCTGTCTGTGTGTCACTGTGTGTCTGTGGGTCACTGTGTGAGTCTGTGGGCCACTGTTTATCTGTGGGTCACTGTGTGAGTCTGTGAGACTCTGTGTGAGTTTGGTGGTCTCTGTGTGTGTCTGTGGGTCACTGTGTGAGCCTGGATCACTGTGTGAGTCTGTGGGTCACTGTATGAGTCTGTGGGTTACTGTGTGAGTGTGTGGGTCACTGCGTGAATCTGTAGGTCACTGTGTGAATCTGTAGGTGACTGTGTGAGTCTGTGGGTCACTGTGTGAGTCTGTGGGTTACTGTGTGAGTGTGTGGGTCACTGCGTGAATCTGTAGGTCACTGTGTGAATCTGTAGGTCACTGTGTGAGTCTGTGGGTCTCTGTGTGAGTCTGTGGGTCTCTGTGTGAGTCTGTGGGTCACTGTACGAGCCTGTGGGTCACTGCGTGAATCTGTAGGTCACTGTGTGAATCTGTAGGTCACTGTGTGAGTCTGTGGGTCACTGTGTGAGTCTGTTGGTCACTGTGTGTCTGTGGGTCACGGTGTGAGTCTATGGGTCAATGTATGAGTCTGTGGGTCACTGTATGAGTCTGTGGGTCACTGTGTTAGTCTGTTGGTCACTGTGTGTCTGTGGGTCATGGTGTGAGTCTATGGGTCACTGTATGAGTCTGTGAGTTACTGTGTGAGTCTGTAGGTCACTGTGTGTGTCTGTGGGTTACTGTGTGAGTCTGTGAGACTCTATGTGAGTTTGTTGGTCTCTATGTGGGTCTCTGTGTCACTGTCTGAGTCTGTGGATTACTGTCTGTCTGTGGGTCACTGTGTGTCTGTGGGTCACTGTGTCAGTCTGTGGGTCACTGTATGAGTTTGGTGGTCTCTGTGTCTGTGGGTCACTGTGTGTCTGTTGGTCACGGTGTGAGTCTATGGGTCACTGTATGAGTCTGTGAGTTACTGTGTGAGTCTGTAGGTCACTGTGTGTGTCTGTGGGTCACTGTGTGAGTCTTTGGGTCACTGTGTGAGTCTGTGGGTCACTATGTGTCTGTGGGTCACTGTGTGTCTATGGATCACTTTGTGGGTCTGTGGATCACTGTATGAGTCTCTGGGTCACTGTATGAGTCTGTGGGTCACTGTGTGAGTCTGTTGGTCACTGTGTGAGTCTGTGGGTCACTGTATGAGTTTGGTGGTCTCTGTTTGTGTCTGTATGTCACTGTATGAGTCTGCGGGTCACTGTGTGAGTCTGTGGGTCACTGTATGAGTCTGTGAGTTACTGTGTGAGTCTGTAGGTCACTGTGTGTGTCTGTGGGTCACTGTGTGAGTCTTTGGGTCACTGTGTGAGTCTGTGGGATACTATGTGTCTGTGGGTCACTGTGTGTCTATGGATCACTTTGTGGGTCTGTGGATCACTGTATGAGTCTCTGGGTCACTGTATGAGTCTGTGGGTCACAGTGTGAGTCTGTGGGTCACTTTGTGGGTCTGTGGGTCACTGTGTGAGTCTCATATCATCTTCATAGCCCTTATAATCTATTAAAGGGGGGGGGGGCGATGATTGTAGTGTGGAATCAAAATTTGGGTCATTTACGGATAATTATCGTAGATGGCAAATGTTTCCCCTGACGCGGTCCAACACGATGGGTCTCTACTCATGCGAATGACGTCAGGGATCTTCAACGTCCACTGTGAAACAGACGACACGCAGTGATGTTACCTTGTAAAATAAACGATTTTAATTATTTTTTATTTTCCCAGGTAAAGCCCCACTAAGCTTCTGCATAGCTCTTTTTCACATGCCACCCTGGCCATCAAAAATGATGGCTCAACAAAGTGCCCCATCATCACGTGGACATTTATAGCGGCCAAATACTCTGAGCGCGCCGTCGATTCTATAATGTGGAATGGAAAACCCGGAGGACCCGGAGTAAAAATCCACGTGACCACGGGGAGAGAGAGAGAGAGAGGCATGAACAACTTAAAAGATACAGGCATCATCAGGGTCGGGATCGAACCCACGACCTCCTGCATACTAGGGGAGGGAATTAACTTCTCGCCACCACAGCGCCCCTGTAATGCACGGCCGCAAGGCCATGTCACTGTTCCAAAACTACAACTATTCAAAGCTTTACGCAAAGACGTCTGGCTGGCGTGGAGAAGTAGGCCAAATGCCTTCTATAGAGAGGGGGCTCTGTAGAGCTCCCTATGGTGGAGGCCCTTCTGTCAGTAGTGGCGTGAACAAGGAACTACATTGCTCCCCTTTTACATCCATACTCTGTTCACGCATTGCGTCACTGTGCAACGTTTGAGTTAAATCTGCATAGATCGCAATCAGCTTACTCACACAATGATTGTGATAATCACCAATAAACAATGGCTTATTACGGCGCCTAGCAGGCTGATGTTCACCCGTTTTGACGAAAACTCGAATCAAGACAAATGCATTCTCATTCTTCTTAGCGTAGCGTCATTTTCCTCCTGTGCGAGTGTTAAGAAGTGTCACGGATATTCCCATTGATTCGGAGACATCAATTCTCGGGCCTTAATCCGCGCGGGTTAGGAGTTCCTACAAATTGTCCCCGGAAAAAAACCACCAAAAACCCCCGTGGCTCGTCTTCAATGGGACTTTAGAATAATCTTTTGGCAGTGAAAATACCGCATCGGTGCGCATTCTGATTCGTCGTCTGTTCAACGTCTAATCTTTCTCTCTCCGCGTTTCTGTATCGCTCCCTAATCCCCTCGCTCTTCGTCTTTGTCGCAGGCAATTTCAAGGAGGTAGGCACTGCGCGATAAAAATGTATTTCGAACAAAAAATATTAAATGTAACCCCGTGTGTGTGTGATTGGTGGTGCAGCTGTCTAGCGCACTGCGCTATGAAGCCGGTGGACGCGAGTTTGGATTCGCGACCACCGGCTAATGTGAGCGGCCAGCGACGTCTAAACAAATCCCGTGCTGTCCTCCCGACTTCGCGATTCTGCTCTGACCGCTGTGGTTATTAATAATGGAACAACCGGCCTTGACCCGCAGCAAAACACGGGGAGGCCTTCGCAACGCAGAAAGTGGGTTGGCAATGAGCAATTCGTCGTGATTATTATCGCGTGAACAGAATCAGAGATCTACATCATTAGACCTTTGCCAGTACCAAAATGTAATAATAGGGTGTTTCCCCTTTTTGTCTGGCAACAAAACTGAAGCCTATTATTACATTTTGGTACTGGCAAAGGAGGTCTAATGATGTAGATGCTCACCCCGAGTCCTCATTACTTTGATAGTGGCATTGTCTTTGAGCTGTGTGACGCCTTCTGGCGTCATGTGGTCGAGCACCAATTGGGTCGAGGCTCAAAAGAAAGCCGTCCCTTGGTGTGGACCAATCAGTTTCAAGGACAATGCATCATATATTATCATAGTATGTTTTTTGTTTGCATTTTGACTGCAGGTATTGTGGTTAATGCAGACATGAATCCTTGTAAAAAAAGGTTTCAGTTGTGTTGCCAGAAAAAAGGGGAAAACCCCTATTATTTGAATCAGAGTAGTCTCAACAGCACATGGGGGCTCTATGCTGATGATGTGAACAGACACGTTCTCGAGACAGATCAGACGGGAAGAGAGGCAGGCTGGGACGGGGAGAGATGCAGAGATATAATCACAATGTGTATTGATACTGGAGGAATCCGATGAGCTTTGAAGCTCTTTTTTTTCACAGATGTTCAGTAGGGGCATGGGGTCAGAATATCACAACAACAAAGACATTTCAGTAAACACGATAGGAGCGCAAAGTATTGGAAAGGTAGAACATGTAAATAAAACTAAACATTTTTTTTTTAAACAGGTAAGGCCAACTGAGTTGTTATCGTATTTTTCAGAAGCTGCCTGGCAACGAAAATTAGCTCAACGAAGTGGCTTAGCATGCGGAAATGTATGGCAGCCAAACATAGGAAATAACACGTGCACAGAAAGACACGGAGATTTGTATAGAGGCAGACGCAAAGCTAGGAAATTCAAGACACCCGTAGGGAAAGACGTGGAGCTTTCTAATTGTGTGCGTGTGTGGTGTGCCATTGGACAGAGAGACAGAAACATCAAGATTCGGACTTTACGAGAGACCGATACAATAAAAAAAAGACTTGAGGGACACAAAATAGGGGTACAGTTTTTCACAAACCACCATGTAAGCCCAATGGCATGAGTTTGATTCCATTTCATAGCACTGTAGAACATGGTGAAGTGTGGTCAAATAACCCCGATAACTGACTTACATCTGTGTTAACGAAATAAAACATTTAACATCTGTTTTACCGAAATGTTATTCCATGTACCCGTTGCAAGATGACATATGCGAGGTTAGAAGCAGTTCCATTCCTCAGTCTGTGCCGTCCACACAGCTAGGGCTGAACGATTTGGGGAAAATTATGTAATTGTGATTGCTATGACAGATATTGAGATTTGAATTTAGATTAATATTTTTTTCAAGACAAGCTTCAGTTCAATATTCTTTGCGTAATAGATGTAAAACATGTGATGGAGCATTGAATGCCACGTGATACGATCACAAAATATATTAACTGTTCTATATATTCTAATGCACGGATGAGAACTTAAAATAAATGAATTGCTTCCAACATGTTTTTTTTATTGAAATGTTTTAATTGAAATAGAACAATCAAACATAGAACAATTGTAAAGTAAAAAAAACATGACGTTATAATAATAAAAAATAAAACAATTCCAATAAGACAGTAATAGGACTTTTCAAATCGCAAAAAATCGCAGCCTTTGCGATTTTGCTAATCGCATTGTTTCAAATTGCGATTTCATATCGATTAATCGTTCAGCCCTAGCCACAGCACGATGGGAATGTCACTGGGAGGGAGGGCCCAGGTCACAAACTCGGGAGGAACACAAAAAATACAGGGACCCGAAATCTCGCTGGGTTATCAATCAATCAATCGATCAGATTCCGCATGCACTTCAACGTTTCACTTAAAAGTAATTTGTATTTGCGATTACGATCCGGCGATGATTGCCGCTATCATCTCTGATCGTCGTAGATGGTGGAGTCTATACTTACGTGTGGGGCAGGTGGCAACACTCCCCCCCCAAATGTTTTTAGCCCGGGCACGCCTCCCCTTAAAATAGAGAAGAGTCAGAACAGGGTTCGAGTGACGGGCACCTAGAGAGGCGAGTGTGATTCATCCTGTCTGTCTCTGTGTGTGTCTCTGTGTGTGTGATTCATCCTGTGTGTGATTCATCCTGTGTTTGTCTCCGTGTCTCTGTGTGTGTCTCTCTGTGTGTGTCTCTCTCTGTGTGTGTCTCTCTCTGTGTGTGTCTCTCCCTGTGTGTGTTTGTCTCTGTGTGTCTCTCTGTGTGTGTTTGTCTCCGTGTCTGTCTCTGTGTGTCTCTCTGTGTGTGTCTCTCTCTCTCTCTCTGTGTCTCTCTGTGTGTGTTTGTCTCCGTGTCTGTCTCTGTGTGTGTCTCTGTGTGTGTGTTTGTCTCCGTGTCTGTCTCTGTGTGTGTGTCTCTATGTGTGTGTCTCTCTCTCTCTGTGTGTTATTGTCTCCGTGTCTGTCTCTGTGTGTGTCTCTCTCTCTGTGTGTCTCTCTGTGTGTGTGTGTCTCTCTCTCTGTGTCTCTCTCTGTGTGTGTTTGTCTCCGTGTCTCTGTGTGTGTCTCTCTGTGTGTGTGTCTCTCTGTGTGTGTGTGTTTGTCTCCGTGTCTGTCTCTGTGTGTGTCTCTCTCTCTGTGTGTGTTTGTCTCCGTGTCTGTCTCTGTGTGTGTCTCTCTCTCTCTGTGTATCTCTCTCTGTGTGTTTGTCTCCGTGTCTGTCTCTGTGTGTGTCTCTCTCTCTGTGTGTGTGTTTGTCTCCGTGTCTGTCTCTGTGTGTGTCTCTCTCTCTCTGTGTGTGTCTCTCTCTCTCTGTTTGTCTCCGTGTCTGTCTCTGTGTGTGTCTCTCTCTCTCTCTCTGTGTCTCTTTCTCTCTGTGTGTGTTTGTCTCCGTGTCTCTCTCAATGTGTCTATCTCTTTGTGTTTCTCTCCGTGTCTGTCGTTGTGTCTCTGTCTCAGTGTGTGTCTCTGTGTCTCTCCGTGTCTCTCGCCACGTCGCTCTCTCTGTGTCTATCTCCGTGTCTGTCTCAGTGTGTGTCTCTCCGTGTCTCTCTCCACGTCGCTCTCTCTGTGTCTATCTCCGTGTCTGTCTCAGTGTGTGTCTCTCCGTGTCTCTCTCCACGTCGCTCTTTCTGTGTCTGTCTATGTGTCTCTGTCTCAGTGTGTCTCTGTGTGTCTCTCAGTGTCTCTCTCCACGTCGCTCTCTCTGTGTATATCTCCGTCTCTGTCTCAGTGTGTGTCTCTCCGTGTCTCTCCGTGTCTCCACGTCGCTCTTTCTGTGTCTCTGTGTGTGTCTCTCCTTGTGTCTCTCTCTCTGTGTGTCCCTCCGTGTCTCTCTCCACGTCACTCTTTCTGTATCTGTCTATCTCTGTCTGTGTGTGTGTCTCGCTCTGTGTCTCTCTGTGTCTCTCTCCATGTCTCTCTGTGTCTCTCTACATGTCTATCTGTGTCTCTATCCGTGTCTCTCTGCGTCTCTCTCCATGTCTCTCTGCGTCTCTCTCCATGTCTTTCTGTGTATCTCTCCGTGTCTCTCTCTCCATGTCTCTCTGTGTCTCTCTCCATGTCTCTCTGCGTCTCTCTCCATGTCTCTCTGTGTCTCTCTCCATGTCTCTCTGTGTCTCTCTCCATGTCTCTCTGCGTCTCTCTCCGTGTCTCTCCATGTCTCTCTGTGTCTCTCTCCGTGTCTCTCTGTGTCTCTCTCTGCGTCTCTCTGTGTCTCTCTGCGTCTCTCTCCATGTCTGTATATCCATGTCCGTCTCTGCATATTTGTCTCTCTTCCGTGTTTGCACGCCTCTCCTTGTGTCTGTCCGTAAGTCTCCGCACTTGCTTTCTTTACTCTTGTTGGTTAAGTTGTCTTTTACTGCCTTTCTCTTCATGTCTGTGCACGTCTTCTTCCAACGCTGGGGAGCCGGAGAAGCCCCTCTCTGTACCAGCGTGGACGGCACCACCCCACGTGTTCACCTTCTGAAGCGCTCGCTCGTCACCGTGGCGCGCGCGATGACCACCACCACGTGACTTTTCTTTTGTGTCGTGCGCGGTGCTTTTTAGCGCCACAACGCGTGGACTTGTAGCGTTCATATTCAATCGTGTTGCTGGTGACTTTGTGTGTTTCACATCGAAATCGCCTCCAGTGCTTTCGCTGCTGGCGGCAATAAAAGTTGTTTAAAAGTCAAAGTCTTCATATCTGTATCTCGATGTCTCTCTGTCTCTAAGCTCCGTTTTCTTTCTCTCTCTCTCTCTCTCTGTGTCTCAAGCTCCTTCCCCCATGCACACTGCTTTCTCTTGATTTAAAGCTTTCGTGACTGCAGGGATACATATTCTTGGTTCTTTTGGTAAAGTCACCGCGTAGAAGGGAAACAATAAAATAATACAAAATATGAAACAATACAATTTTCGCTGCTTTTGTTCTGCTTAGCTTGTTGTCCTTCCCCCGGCACCTCCGATTAGCACGGTCGGCTACGTACGATGCGAAAGAAGTCCAGCGTGCTGCACACACTAAGCACGTGACTGCATGCATGTCAGGATTTCTTTCTCTTCCTTCTGCACCGAACTTCCCTGGTCTCACTTTGCTCTCAAATTTGTTTCCATTCGACCTTGGCGATTCCCTGCCTGGGAACCAATGCCAATTTAAACCCAATGTGACTCGAAAGAATATTTGAATGTATTGACTTACGCGCGTTTCACATTCATGAAAGTGACGCTCGAGGGAGGCGACTGAGTGACACGGACGCCAAAACGCCGAGTCAGCACCCGCTGAGAGCCTGGGTTTGATTCGAGGTTCCAACCACCACGTGATCCAAGCGGCGTCCCAAGAGTCTCTGATTCGAGGTTCCAACCACCACGTGATTCAAGCGGCGTCCCAAGAGTCTCGGAGTCGAGGTTCCAACCACCACGTGATCCAAGCGGCGTCCCAAGAGTCTCTGAGTCGAGGTTCCAACCACCACGTGATTCAGGCGGCGTCCCAAGAGTCTCGGAGTCGAGGTTCCAACCACCACGTGATTCAAGCGGCGTCCCAAGAGTCTCTGATTCGAGGTTCCAACCACCACGTGATTCAAGCGGCGTCCCAAGAGTCTCTGAGTCGAGGTTCCAACCACCACGTGATTCAAGCGGCGTCCCAAGAGTCTCTGAGTCGAGGTTCGAACCACCATGTGATCCAAGCGGCGTCCCAAGAGTCTCTGATTCGAGGTTCCAACCACCACGTGATCCAAGCGGCGTCCCAAGAGTCTCTGATTCGAGGTTCCAACCACCACGTAATCCAAGCGGCGTCCCAAGAGTCTCTGAGTCGAGGTTCCAACCACCACGTGATCCAAGCGGCGTCCCACGAGTCTCAGAGTCGAGGTTCCAACCACCACGTGATTCAAGCGGCGTCCTAAGAGTCTCGGAGTCGAGGTTCCAACCACCACGTGATTCAAGCGGCGTCCCAAGAGTCTCTGAGTCGAGCTTCCAACCACCACGTGATTCAAGCGGCGTCCCAAGAGTCTCTGAGTCGAGGTTCTAACCACCACGTGATTCAAGCGGCGTCCCAAGAGTCTCTGATTCGAGGTTCCAACCACCACGTGATTCAAGCGGCGTCCTAAGAGTCTCTGAGTCGAGCTTCCAACCACCACGTGATTCAAGCGGCGTCCCAAGAGTCTCTGAGTCGAGGTTCTAACCACCACGTGATTCAAGCGGCGTCCCAAGAGTCTCTGATTCGAGGTTCCAACCACCACGTGATTCAAGCGGCGTCCTAAGAGTCTCTGATTCGAGGTTCCAACCACCACGTGATTCAAGCGGCGTCCCAAGAGTCTCTGAGTCGAGCTTCCAACCACCACGTGATTCAAGCGACATCCCAAGAGTCTCTGATTCCAGGTTCCAACCACCACGTGATTCAAGCGGCGTCCCAAGAGTCTCTGAGTCGAGGTTCCAACCACCACGTGATCCAAGCGGCGTCCCAAGAGTCTCTGATTCGAGGTTCCAACCACCACGTGATTCAAGCGGCGTCCCAAGAGTCACTGATTCAAGGTTCCAACCACCACGTGATCCAAGCGGCGTCCCAAGAGTCTCTGATTCGAGGTTCCAACCACCACGTGATTCAAGCGGCGTCCCAAGAGTCTCTGATTCGAGGTTCCAACCACCACGTGATTCAAGCGGCGTCCCAAGAGTCTCTGAGTCGAGGTTCCAACCACCACGTGATTCAAGCGGCGTCCCAAGAGTCTCTGAGTCGAGGTTCCAACCACCGCGTGATTCAAGCGGCGTCCCAAGAGTCGCTGATTCGAGGTTCCAACCACCACGTGATTCAAGCGGCGTCCCAAGAGTCTCTGATTCCAGTTCCAACCACCACGTGATTCAAGCGGCGTCCCAAGAGTCTCTGAGTCGAGGTTCCAACCACCACGTGATCCAAGCGGCGTCCCAAGAGTCTCGGAGTCGAGGTTCCAACCACCACGTGATTCAAGTGGCGTCCCAAGAGTCTCTGATTCGAGGTTCCAACCACCACGTGATTCAAGCGGCGTCCCAAGAGTCGCTGATTCAAGGTTCCAACCACCACGTGATCCAAGCGGCGTCCCAAGAGTCTCTGATTCGAGGTTCCAACCACCACGTGATTCAAGCGGCGTCCAAAGAGTCTCTGATTCGAGGTTCCAACCACCACGTGATTCAAGCGGCGTCCCAAGAGTCTCTGATTCGAGGTTCCAACCACCACGTGATTCAAGCGGCGTCCCAAGAGTCTCTGAGTCGAGGTTCCAACCACCACGTGATTCAAGCGGCGTCCCAAGAGTCTCTGAGTCGAGGTTCCAACCACCGCGTGATTCAAGCGGCGTCCCAAGAGTCGCTGATTCGAGGTTCCAACCACCACGTGATTCAAGCGGCGTCCCAAGAGTCTCTGATTCCAGGTTCCAACCACCACGTGATTCAAGCGGCGTCCCAAGAGTCTCTGAGTCGAGGTTCCAACCACCACGTGATCCAAGCGGCGTCCCAAGAGTCTCGGAGTCGAGGTTCCAACCACCACGTGATTCAAGTGGCGTCCCAAGAGTCTCTGATTCGAGGTTCCAACCACCACGTGATTCAAGCGGCGTCCCAAGAGTCTCTGATTCGAGGTTCCAACCACCACGTGATTCAAGCGGCGTCCCAAGAGTCTCTGATTCGAGGTTCCAACCACCACGTGATTCAAGCGGCGTCCCAAGAGTCTCTGAGTCGAGGTTCCAACCACCACGTGATTCAAGCGGCGTCCCAAGAGTCTCTGAGTCGAGGTTCCAACCACCGCGTGATTCAAGCGGCGTCCCAAGAGTCGCTGATTCGAGGTTCCAACCACCACGTGATTCAAGCGGCGTCCCAAGAGTCTCTGATTCCAGGTTCCAACCACCACGTGATTCAAGCGGCGTCCCAAGAGTCTCTGAGTCGAGGTTCCAACCACCACGTGATCCAAGCGGCGTCCCAAGAGTCTCGGAGTCGAGGTTCCAACCACCACGTGATTCAAGTGGCGTCCCAAGAGTCTCTGATTCGAGGTTCCAACCACCACGTGATTCAAGCGGCGTCCCAAGAGTCGCTGAGTCGAGGTTCCAACCACCACGTGATCCAAGCGGCGTCCCAAGAGTCTCTGAGTCGAGGTTCCAACCACCACGTGATTCAGGCGGCGTCCCAAGAGTCTCGGAGTCGAGGTTCCAACCACCACGTGATTCAAGCGGCGTCCCAAGAGTCTCTGATTCGAGGTTCCAACCACCACGTGATTCAAGCGGCGTCCCAAGAGTCTCTGAGTCGAGGTTCCAACCACCACGTGATTCAAGCGGCGTCCCAAGAGTCTCTGAGTCGAGGTTCGAACCACCATGTGATCCAAGCGGCGTCCCAAGAGTCTCTGATTCGAGGTTCCAACCACCACGTGATCCAAGCGGCGTCCCAAGAGTCTCTGATTCGAGGTTCCAACCACCACGTAATCCAAGCGGCGTCCCAAGAGTCTCTGAGTCGAGGTTCCAACCACCACGTGATCCAAGCGGCGTCCCACGAGTCTCAGAGTCGAGGTTCCAACCACCACGTGATTCAAGCGGCGTCCTAAGAGTCTCGGAGTCGAGGTTCCAACCACCACGTGATTCAAGCGGCGTCCCAAGAGTCTCTGAGTCGAGCTTCCAACCACCACGTGATTCAAGCGGCGTCCCAAGAGTCTCTGAGTCGAGGTTCTAACCACCACGTGATTCAAGCGGCGTCCCAAGAGTCTCTGATTCGAGGTTCCAACCACCACGTGATTCAAGCGGCGTCCTAAGAGTCTCTGATTCGAGGTTCCAACCACCACGTGATTCAAGCGGCGTCCCAAGAGTCTCTGAGTCGAGCTTCCAACCACCACGTGATTCAAGCGACATCCCAAGAGTCTCTGATTCCAGGTTCCAACCACCACGTGATTCAAGCGGCGTCCCAAGAGTCTCTGAGTCGAGGTTCCAACCACCACGTGATCCAAGCGGCGTCCCAAGAGTCTCTGATTCGAGGTTCCAACCACCACGTGATTCAAGCGGCGTCCCAAGAGTCACTGATTCAAGGTTCCAACCACCACGTGATCCAAGCGGCGTCCCAAGAGTCTCTGATTCGAGGTTCCAACCACCACGTGATTCAAGCGGCGTCCCAAGAGTCTCTGATTCGAGGTTCCAACCACCACGTGATTCAAGCGGCGTCCCAAGAGTCTCTGAGTCGAGGTTCCAACCACCACGTGATTCAAGCGGCGTCCCAAGAGTCTCTGAGTCGAGGTTCCAACCACCGCGTGATTCAAGCGGCGTCCCAAGAGTCGCTGATTCGAGGTTCCAACCACCACGTGATTCAAGCGGCGTCCCAAGAGTCTCTGATTCCAGTTCCAACCACCACGTGATTCAAGCGGCGTCCCAAGAGTCTCTGAGTCGAGGTTCCAACCACCACGTGATCCAAGCGGCGTCCCAAGAGTCTCGGAGTCGAGGTTCCAACCACCACGTGATTCAAGTGGCGTCCCAAGAGTCTCGGATTCGAGGTTCCAACCACCACGTGATTCAAGCGGCGTCCCAAGAGTCGCTGATTCAAGGTTCCAACCACCACGTGATCCAAGCGGCGTCCCAAGAGTCTCTGATTCGAGGTTTCAACCACCACGTGATTCAAGCGGCGTCCAAAGAGTCTCTGATTCGAGGTTCCAACCACCACGTGATTCAAGCGGCGTCCCAAGAGTCTCTGATTCGAGGTTCCAACCACCACGTGATTCAAGCGGCGTCCCAAGAGTCTCTGAGTCGAGGTTTCAACCACCACGTGATTCAAGCGGCGTCCCAAGAGTCTCTGAGTCGAGGTTCCAACCACCGCGTGATTCAAGCGGCGTCCCAAGAGTCGCTGATTCGAGGTTCCAACCACCACGTGATTCAAGCGGCGTCCCAAGAGTCTCTGATTCCAGGTTCCAACCACCACGTGATTCAAGCGGCGTCCCAAGAGTCTCTGAGTCGAGGTTCCAACCACCACGTGATCCAAGCGGCGTCCCAAGAGTCTCGGAGTCGAGGTTCCAACCACCACGTGATTCAAGTGGCGTCCCAAGAGTCTCTGATTCGAGGTTCCAACCACCACGTGATTCAAGCGGCGTCCCAAGAGTCGCTGATTCGAGGTTCCAACCACCACGTGATCCAAGCGGCGTCCCAAGAGTCTCTGATTCGAGGTTCCAACCACCACGTGATTCAAGCGGCGTCCAAAGAGTCTCTGATTCGAGGTTCCAACCACCACGTGATCCAAGCGGCGTCCCAAGAGTCTCTGATTCGAGGTTCCAACCACCACGTGATTCAAGCGGCGTCCCAAGAGTCTCTGAGTCGAGGTTCCAACCACCACGTGATTCAAGCGGCGTCCCAAGCGTCTCTGATTCGAGGTTCCAACCACCACGTGATTCAAGCGGCGTCCCAAGAGTCTCGGAGTCGAGGTTCCAACCACCACGTGATTCAAGCGGCGTCCCAAGAGTCTCTGAGTCGAGGTTCCAACCACCGCGTGATTCAAGCGGCGTCCCAAGAGTCGCTGATTCGAGGTTCCAACCACCACGTGATTCAAGCGGCGTCCCAAGAGTCTCTGATTCCAGGTTCCAACCACCACGTGATTCAAGCGGCGTCCCAAGAGTCTCTGATTCGAGGTTCCAACCACCACGTGATTCAAGCGGCGTCCCAAGAGTCTCGGAGTCGAGGTTCCAACCACCACCTGATTCAAGTGGCGTCCCAAGAGTCTCTGATTCGAGGTTCCAACCACCACGTGATTCAAGCGGCGTCCCAAGAGTCGCTGATTCGAGGTTCCAACCACCACGTGATCCAAGCGGCGTCCCAAGAGTCTCTGATTCGAGGTTCCAACCACCACGTGATTCAAGCGGCGTCCAAAGAGTCTCTGATTCGAGGTTCCAACCACCACGTGATTCAAGCGGCGTCCCAAGAGTCTCTGATTCGAGGTTCCAACCACCACGGGATTCAAGCGGCGTCCCAAGAGTCTCTGAGTCGAGGTTCCAACCACCACGTGATTCAAGCGGCGTCCCAAGAGTCTCTGATTCGAGGTTCCAACCACCACGTGATCCAAGCGGCGTCCCAAGAGTCTCGGAGTCGATGGTCTCAGCCTGGGCACCACTCAGGTCGGATAACAAAAAGCAATTGTCTTGACTGCACGGTTGGTGAAATAAGTGCTACATGTATAGCAACTATCCCACGGCCAAGTCTAAAAAAAAAAAAAAAAATGGTCATTGTGAAAAATGTATTGTTTTATATTCCAATCAGGTCCCATGGTGTTGCGTGTCGTCTCTCTGGCATCTCCATGTCCACGCTTATGAAGAAGGGACATTTTCCCAAACATCGCCATGGTGTTGTTGAATTACGTAAGTTGTATATGTCACTTGTGCAGATAACAGGTCACCGTCATGGACCTCAGAAGTAGTTCTACGCCCTCCACGGGCCCTGATGTAACCTGGTCGCACTGCTGCGTGAGAGTCTCCTGAACGCGTCCTCAATGCCGACAGCGCAATTGGAGTCAGCCCGTGAAAAAAGTGCAAGACAACCGGTCGCAGTGGAAAGAGTTCACGGCCATCGCCGTGCACGTGTGCATGTTGAACTTCTTTCGCGCCGTACGTTGCCGACCGTGATGATCAGAGGTACCGGGGAAAGGGAAACACGTTCAACAGGAAAAAAAATCAGTTATAATATCGGAAAGGAAGAGCGTTCCAGATGGCCGCAGAAGCTCGTCTGAAGGCGCGCGATGCAGTGGCCGTCTTTGTTCGATGACGTGCCAAATTAGTTTGCGCGTGATGGCCGGAGTTTGTGCGGCGGTTTAAGACGAAACCAGCAGGGTGTCGTGGTGCACCTTTTGGCGAGCGCTTCGTGTGTGTAACGAGTGCGAGCTTCGTACTGTGTTGGCTCGGCAACTGGAAGCCAATGCACCTCGGAGAGCACATGGACGGACAATGGTGTCGGACCTCGCGGTGCCCGTCACGACACGTGGTGCCAGAGAATTCTGCGCACGCTGCAGCTTGCTAATGCTTCTGGGTTTTTTTTTGTTGCCAGACGTCCCGTAGAGTAGTGAGTTGCAATAATCGCGGGTTCCACTCTTGTCACCGACACTCCCACCTACCACGTTCTGTCTGGCTCGTCGCTTAGCGGCGACGGTCTTAGATTTTGTCGGGATATTAATAACTCGTGATCACGCACGTTGCCTTGCCCGTCGGGTAGATTATATTTAAACGAAGGATCCGTTTTAACACTTTCACTCAAAGCAACCAACGTTCATATAACCTTAGTAAAAAAAAAAAAACCCACGCTTATTCCGAATAGCCGGAGACAAAAAAAAGCTCGTTCGTAAACGTACGTATAATTGGTACGTACCGAGGTACAACGTCTGATGTTCAAGTGCCCGATCTCGTCAAATCTCAGCAGCTAAGCATTGCTTGAGCCTGCATATTGTTCGTGATGTGCGACCAACCGTGCGTAACAGGCGTCACAGTCCACGGGGCAACGCGGTGGTCTCCTGCACCGTGCCTCTCCCCCTGGCCCCCTTCCCCGTCTTCACCAAGCCACGCGGTGAGCGGAGGCGCTCAAGCAATCGCCACGCCGAGGCCGTGATCCAGCAGTGGATTTGCAAGGGCATACGCGGATATGACCGCCCCTCCTTCCGCGGCCTCTCTCACGGCTAACGGCACGTCTGCCCCGGCGTGGCGTGCGCATGAAGCGATTGTTATATATTATTTGTTTATATATATTTTTTTCATGAATCCTTAACCGATGACACTAATCCACAGACTCGGTGTCACCGTCTTCCACTTTTAATTTAGAGTGCCCCGATGTGCAATTACGGCAGTCAGTCTGCGAACGCAAGACAGCACATTCCCTAATTAGCCGGATGTCATTAAGGGTGCTTGTGGAGGAAGTCTTCTGTTGATGAGAGGCAGCATGCGTATCTGTTTCCTGCTGCTGCTGCTGCTGCTATAAGCTGTAGTCTCGGTTTTTGTTAGGAGTCGTCTCGTGCTTTGTGTGCTGTTCGTCGTTGTATTTGCTCACAGAATGCGAGCATAATTTAGAAAACGTTTGGAAAAGTAATACGTTTTTTTTTATTATATTTATGGCCAGTTGGCTAAGGAGGCTCATAATGGGCAAGTCAGATCACAGAACTAGCAATGCAAAGATTCTGGATACGAATCTTGGTCAGCTGAGGCCACATGGTTGGTGATGGTAGACCACAGATGCTGACTGATTAGTAAAGCATTCTTGTAGGAATTACCCAAATAAGCAGACAATGTTTCCTTCACATGTAAACTAATGAAAGTATTTGTTACAAATCCCATTGGCGGCACGGCCTTCTGAAAGGGCATCATTCCAGCAGCATTTGTTCACAGAAACGAGAAAATCCTGGACCGGGTTTGACAAAGCATTGACCATGACCTTGGGAAGAGTTGGACCTGCTGACACCGCGGTGGCTATGAGATGTTAACTACCTCGCCTGGTCTACAGGAGGTCGTGGGATCGATCCCGACCCTGACGCCTGCTGTATATTTGGAGTTTGCGTGTCTCTCTCCCCGTGGTCGCGTTGATTTTTATCTGGGTCCTCCGGTTTGCCCCTCCACATTCAGAATTATGCGTTTAGAGTATTTGGCTGCTATAAATGTCCACGTGATAAAACACTTGATTGAGCTATCATTTGTGGCCAGGTTGCTTCTGAAAAATAGCTATACAGCTCAGTGGGCCTTTACTGGTGTAAGCAAAAATAGGTAAGCCAATATTGGTGAACTGCCAGATGCTTATCGGCGAGGACCCTCTTTGACTGTGGCTAGGTGACTCAGAGGCAGGGGCGGAGCCAGGATTTTGAGATATGTTTTACAATGGGCGCCACTTATGTATAAAACAATTTTTATTGGATTTGAACGCGGAGTTTATTAATAGGTCGGAGCCGCTGATGTGGCTAATAAGTTCGATAAGTTCGAAAGGCTGCCGCTCAAGCAGCCTGCAGGGCAGCACACGAGGTGGCAGCCTGCAAGGCAGCACAAGGTGGCAGCCTGCAGGGCAGCACAAGGTGGCAGTCTGCAGGGCAGCACACAAGGTGGCAGCCTGCAGGGCAGCACGAGGTGGCAGCCTGCAGGGCAGCACAAGGTGGCAGCCTGCAGGGCAGCACACGAGGTGGCAGCCTGCAGGGCAGCACACGAGGTGGCAGCCTGCAGGGCAGCACAAGGTGGCAGCCTGCAGGGCAGCACACGAGGTGGCAGCCTGCAGGGCAGCACAAGGTCACAAGGTGGCAGCCTGCAGGGCAGCACAAGGTCACAAGGTGGCAGCCTGCAGCATTTTGCAGCAGCCGGATATCCGGTTATCCCGATTACCGACTTTCCCAAAATTTCAGGGGGGGCTAAGCCCCCCCCCCCAGCCCCCCTTGTGGCTCCGCCCCTGCTCAGAGGTCAGATAAGATGACACAGCTGAGATGCTGGATTCGAATCCTGATCAGTTACCATCGAACACATTGAGTTCACAAATGCAGCCAGTCAGCACCCTGTGCCTAGTCACCCACAACAGCACGAAACAATATAGTAATTCACATGTGGTCATGCACTTGGTTATTCACTTCATTAATAATACAATGTGAGTCGGTGATGTATACATAAACTAGTTCATGAAGCCTGTCTTCGAAAGGCAAAAGTTTTCAATACGTATCATAATTATTAACCTGATATTATTATTTACATTTTTTTTATTGACGATGAGACACCAACAACTTCTCCAAAAATGTGTATTTTTCCGGAAAATGTTTTTAAAGATTTTTGCCGACTTGATCCAACTTCTTACATTTAAAGCGTACTCATCGGAATTCATTTTTTTCATCTTTTACCATTTTTGAATTATTCCGATTTCAGCATCACGAAATGCGTATTTTTTTCGTTCAAAACCGCTAGAATCTGAAATATCTCAAAAACAAAATATATATAACACTGGTTATTGCTTCCATTTTATTTGCTGTTTAACGCTCTATCAAACGAAAACAATCGCATTCTTATATGTTGAACGATTTCTGAATGACAAACATTTTTACGGGGCACTTAAAAGCGACCTATGTACCAAATTTCAGCTTACTTCCTTGTTGGGAAGTACCCTTAGAGGTTTTTGTGACACACAGATTAAGGTTTTCATTTATATAGATAGAAGATAGATAAGCCTTTAAAAGTTTACACATATTACATTTTCTACAAAATGCCAACCTGTAAAATGAACTGCACGTGGCTAAACTTTCCAAACTGTCTACAAGGTGAGAACAAAGTTTACGCTTTGCTGTTAGAGGCTTGTCGATTCACTTGGTGTGAAACAAGGCAGAGGAAATTGTTTTTTTTGTCATGCATACGAAATAAAGTGATGGATTACCTGTCATCCTGCAAGCGATTGAGCCAAAACGTTCATGTGTTTTAACGCCTTCCAACTGAGGTTTAAAATCGTTAATGCATCAGCTCTGTCCGTCCGTCTGTCTGACCATCTGTCTGTAACATGGGAGCATGATAACGTTCAATACAGACGGTTCGATTTCAAATCAAATAACTTTAAAGTTGTGTTGCCGTTGGAGACTTAACCCTGACCAAAAAAACAAAAACCGAGATTTGATCTGAGAGTTGTCAAAAACTCGGTGATTAAGACAAACGGGCAATAATTTTCGATAAGTCTTTTCGGCCGATGCGATTACGTCACGCGGCATGACGTTGCGCACTCGCCTCCGCGTGACGTCACCTCGTGCGCGTCATCGCCGCGAGCAAAAAAAAACCACGTGGACGCCTTGGAAAAGCGTCACAGAATAAATGTGCGCGTGCGTGCCTCTTGTTAATGATCGACTTTTCCAAGCGCGCTCTTAAAGGGAGTGCTCCTAATCTCAGCTCGTTACCTGTATAAAAGACACCTGTCCACAGAAGCAATCAATCAATCAGATTCCAAACTCTCCACCATGGCCAAGACCAAAGAGCTCTCCAAGGATGTCAGGGACAAGATTTGTAGACCTACACAAGGCTGGAATGGGCTACAAGACCATTGCCAAGCAGCTTGGTGAGAAGGTGACAACACTCTCCGTTTTTTTTCGGTAAAGTCACGTAGAAATAATAAAAATTAAATTATATAATAGCATACGACGTTTCGATTGCAACACAAGCAATCATCATCAGGTACAGAAGAGCTAAATTTAAGAGAGAGAGGAAACACATAACTGCAGATATATACAAACCTTAAGTAGAGGGAATTAACACAGACACACCAGGGGACACAGAGAGAGAGACGGAGCAACACTAAATCAAACAGGGTTTAGCAAAATTTTTGAAACTTTATAAAGCAACACAGACGGTCGGTTAAAACAACAATTAACGCATGGTCTTGCGGATTACGCTATTTCAAAGATTGCTAAATTGTAAGTTAAGTGTGGAAATTTAAGAGAGAACACAGACCGCGAAGAGACATGTGGGGAGAGAGGCAGGCACAGAGTGAAGAAGCGAAGCCGCATCTCTGTGGCGAAACGTTAAAGAGACCGAGACTACGGGGCTGGGACTCAGAGACAATTGGACACAAATTAACATGAAGAGAGCAACAAGGGTTTTGCCACCAAGTACTAAGTCATGTTTTGCAGAGGGGTCAACTACTTATTTCCCTCGTTAAAATGCAAATTAATTTTGTAACATTTTTGACATGCGTTTTTCTGGATTTTTTTTGTTGTTGTTATTCTGTCTCTCACTGTTCAAATAACCCTACCATTAAAATTATAGACTGATCATTTCTTTGTCAGTGGGCAAACGTACAAAATCAGCAGGGGATCAAATACTTTGTTCCCTCACTGTACACACACAGCTCTGTACACACACGGAGCACGTTATACACACATACAGCATGTTATATACACACACAGCTCGTTATATACACACAGCACGTTATACACACACACACACAGCACGTCATATACACACAGCACGTTATACACACAGCATGTTATACACACAGCACGTTATATACACATACAGCACGTTATACACACAGCACGTTATACACACAGCACGTTATATACACACAGCACGTTATATACACACAGCATGTTATATACACACAGCACGTTATATACACACAGCACGTTATATACACACAGCACGTTATATACACACAGCACGTTATATACACACAGCACGTTATATACACACACAGCACGTTATACACACACACACATGACGTTACACACACAGCACGTTATATACACACAGCACGTTATACACACAGCACGTTATACACACACAGCACGTTATATACACACAGCACGTTATACACACACAGCACGTTATACACACAGCACGTTACACACACAGCACGTTATATACACAGCATGTTATATACACACAGCACGTTATATACACACAGCACGTTATACACACAGCACGTTATATACACACAGCACGTTATATACACACAGCACGTTATACACACACAGCACGTTATACACACACAGCACGTTATATACACACAGCACGTTATACACACACAGCACGTTATACACACACAGCACTTTATATACATACAGCACGTTACACACACACACACACAGCTCTTTTAATCAAGCCGCTGATTAATGAGTGCCTCCGCATGCCATGCGGCCCATGGGCCAGAGGGGACCTCCCGGGTTGTCCCCTCTGGCCCATGGGCCGCAGTGCAGCTGCACCGCCTGCACTCTCGCGAGTGCAGCTGCACCGCCTGCACTCTCGCGAGTGCAGCTGCACCGCCTGCACTCTCGAGAGCTCCACGACCGATCGTGGGGGACCTTTGCGTCCAGCCTCACGCTGGCCAGCCCGTGTCAATGACGTCGGCAAGGTAAAAGGTCAAAAGCAACGAGCCAACCTTGACCCTACCTTTTACCCTTACCCCAGGCAAATTGCCCGATCACAGGTAAATTACTGGGGTACTACTACACATGAACAATGTTTATAACAGGTAAATGCTAAGGTAGAGCGCTTTATTCACATAGAAGACTCTCGATGATTCCAATTTTAAATGGAGGCCACGGACTGTGCCAGGGAGCTTTTAGCGAGTGGTAAACAAAGTGTTTACAGTAAACAAGGTGTTTACAGTAAACAAGGTGTGTACAGTAAACAAGTGTTTACCGTAAACAAGGTGTTTATGGTAAACAAGGTGTTTACGGTAAACAAGGTGTGTACGGTAAACAAGGTGTTTATGGTAAACAAGGTGTTTACGGTAAAGGTGTTTATGGTAAACAAGGTGTATACGGTAAACAAGGTGTTTACGGTAAACAAGGTGTTTACCATAAACAAGGTGTGTACGGTAAACAAGGTGTGTACGGTAAACAAGGTGTTTACGGTAAACAAGGTGTTTATGGTAAACAAGGTGTTTACAGTAAACAAGGTGTTTACCGTAAACAAGGTGTTTACGGTAAACAAGGTGTGTACAGTAAACAAGTGTTTACCGTAAACAAGGTGTTTATGGTAAACAAGGTGTTTACGGTAAACAAGGTGTGTACGGTAAACAAGGTGTTTATGGTAAACAAGGTGTTTACGGTAAAGGTGTTTATGGTAAACAAGGTGTATACGGTAAACAAGGTGTTTACGGTAAACGAGGTGTTTACCATAAACAAGGTGTGTACGGTAAACAAGGTGTGTACGGTAAACAAGGTGTTTATGGTAAACAAGGTGTTTACGGTAAAGGTGTTTATGGTAAACAAGGTGTATACGGTAAACAAGGTGTTTACGGTAAACAAGGTGTTTACCATAAACAAGGTGTGTACGGTAAACAAGGTGTGTACGGTAAACAAGGTGTTTACGGTAAACAAGGTGTTTATGGTAAACAAGGTGTTTACAGTAAACAAGGTGTTTACCGTAAACAAGGTGTTTATGGTAAACAAGGTGTGTACAGTAAACAAGTGTTTACCGTAAACAAGGTGTTTACGGTAAACAAGGTGTTTACAGTAAACAAGGTGTGTACGGTAAACAAGGTGTTTATGGTAAACAAGGTGTTTACGGTAAAGGTGTTTATGGTAAACAAGGTGTATACGGTAAACAAGGTGTTTACGGTAAACAAGGTGTTTACCATAAACAAGGTGTGTACGGTAAACAAGGTGTGTACGGTAAACAAGGTGTTTATGGTAAACAAGGTGTTTATGGTAAACAAGGTGTTTACGGTAAACAAGGTGTGTACGGTAAACAAGGTGTTTATGGTAAACAAGGTGTATACGGTAAACAAGGTGTTTACGGTAAACAAGGTGTTTACCATAAACAAGGTGTGTACGGTAAACAAGGTGTGTACGGTAAACAAGGTGTTTACGGTAAACAAGGTGTTTATGGTAAACAAGGTGTTTACAGTAAACAAGGTGTTTACCGTAAACAAGGTGTTTATGGTAAACAAGGTGTGTACAGTAAACAAGTGTTTACCGTAAACAAGGTGTTTATGGTAAACAAGGTGTTTACGGTAAACAAGGTGTGTACGGTAAACAAGGTGTTTATGGTAAACAAGGTGTTTACGGTAAAGGTGTTTATGGTAAACAAGGTGTATACGGTAAACAAGGTGTTTACGGTAAACAAGGTGTGTACGGTAAACAAGGTGTGTACGGTAAACAAGGTGTTTATGGTAAACAAGGTGTTTATGGTAAACAAGGTGTTTACGGTAAACAAGGTGTGTACGGTAAACAAGGTGTTCACGGTAAACAAGGTGTTTATGGTAAACAAGGTGTTGATGGTACACAAGGTGTTTACAGTAAACAAGGTGTGTACGGTAAACAAGGTGTGTACGGTAAACAAGGTGTTTACGGTAAACAAGGTGTTTACGGTAAACAAGGTGTGTACGGTAAACAAGGTGTTTATGGTAAACAAGGTGTTTATGGTAAACAAGGTGTTTACGGTAAACAAGGTGTGTGGTAAACAAGGTGTTTATGGTAAACAAGGTGTGTACGGTAAACAAGGTGTGTACGGTAAACAAGGTATTTACGGTACACAAGGTGTTTATGGTAAATAAGGTGTGTACGGTAAACAAGGTGTTTACGGTAAACAAGGTGTTTATGGTAAACAAGGTGTTTATGGTACACAAGGTGTTTACGGTAAACAAGGTGTTTACGGTAAAGAAGGTGTGTATGGTAAACAAGGTGTTTACGGTAAACAAGGTGTTTACGGGAAACAAGGTGTGTACGGTACACAAGGTGTTTATGGTAAACAAGGTGTGTACGGTAAACAAGGTGTGTACGGTAAACAAGGTGTTTACCGTAAACAAGGTGTTTACGGTAAACAAGGTGTTTATGTTTTGATTTAAAGCTTTCGTGACTGCAGTAATTCATATTCTTAGTTTTTTCGGTAAAGTCACGTTGAAGAGAAACAACAAAATAACAAAATATATATAAAACAATAAAAATTCTACTCACCTGGTATCAACAATCAAGGGTATTTCCCTGTCCCCAGACGACCTGCTTGTCAGTTTTGATGTAGTTTCCTTATTCACCAAGGTTCCTGTACCTGACACCATTGCAATCATTGAAGACTTGGTTCATCAAGGACTAAACACTGAGGTACCCCCCCTGGTGAGACACTGTTTAACCAATACATACTTCACTTGGAATGGAACTTTCTACAAACAAACTGAGGGCACCCCAATGGGCTCCCCCCTTTCTCCAGTTATAGCTAACATTTTCATGGAGAAATTTGAGACTGACGCCATCCAGACTGCCACTCTGCGCCCAACCTTATGGAAGAGGTACGTGGATGACACTTTTGTCATCTGGCCACATGGCCGGCCTGCTCTAGACCAATTCTTCGACCACATCAATTCCATACACCCAGCCATCAGATTTACCATGGAAGTCGAAATAGATGGCAAGATACCTTTTTTGGATGTCCTAATTAAAAAGAGACCTGATGGTTCAATGAGCCACTCTGTCTACAGGAAAGCTACCCATACGGATGCTTATCTGAAACCGGATTCCCACCACCATCCATCACAGAAGAATTCTCTCATCAAGACTCTGTATCATAGAGCCCAATGCATATCCGACCAGGAACACATAAGCAGTGAACTCAAGCACGTACACCAAGCTCTTAGGGCTAATGGTTACTCCGACTATACAATCCGCAAAGCTATCACTCAAACCATGAAGAAGAACCCTCTTGAGGAGCCTTTCAAAACCATCACTTTACCCTACATTGCTGGGATCACAAAAAAGATCTCCAAAATCTTGAATAAACACAAGATCCAGGTCCGTTTCAACACATTACATAAAATCCGTGATCTGGTTCCGTCTGTAAAAGATGTGATTCCGGACATACAATACCCTGGTGTCTACAAACTAAGTTGCCTCTGTGGTAGTAGTTACATTGGAGAAACCAAACGCCATGTCTCGGACCGCATTCGTGAACATAAAGCAGACCTTAAACACGGTAGGACCAACACCTCGGCCGTAGCAGATCATTGTTCTAATTCAGTAGGCTCACATGCCATTGACTTTTCCAAGACGGAGGTTCTTTGTAAGCCATCTGGCTTCCATGAGAGATTCGTTCATGAGGCTATCCACATATACAAGCACAGAGACAATTTCAACCGAGAAGATGGATTCTATCTTAGCAATCATTGGAAAGATTTGATAAATCATTTCAGTTCTTGATTGATTGTTCACGCTTACAGTGGCTTTCAGACAGCATACATTATAAAAAAATTCGTCTCCCCCCTCCTCTTTTCAAAAAAAAATAGATGGACTAGTCCTGGGCAAACTGCCAATCGCTGCGCGTGACGCCAACGTTTTTTTTTATAAATAAATAAATGTGCCGTTTTTAAAATAAATTTATGCAAACCGACACACCTGATGATGACCGTTTGAGTTATGGTCGAAACGTCGTGAGAATTTTTTATTGTTTTATATATATTTTGTTATTTTGTTGTTTCTCTTCAACGTGACTTTACCGAAAAAACTAAGAATATGAATTACTGCAGTCACGAAAGCTTTAAATCAAAAGGTAAACAAGGTGTTTACGGTAAACAAGGTGTGTACGGTAAACAAGGTGTTTATGGTAAACAAGGTGTGTACGGTAAACAAGGTGTTTACGGTAAACAAGGTGTTTATGGTAAACAAGGTGTGTACGGTAAACAAGGTGTGTACGGTAAACAAGGTGTTTACGGTAAACAAGGTGTTTACGGGGTAATACTTCGCGTTCCCTTTACCCTACCCTTCACCTTACCCCTTGGCATGTGGACACCTTTACCTTTACCCTTGTACCCGGTAAAAATGGTCAATTACCTTACTTTGCCGAGGCCTCGTGGCCAGAGGAGAAAGTGCGAGCATAGTACAGCGCAATGTAATGTCGACACGCCGCCCTCTGATGACCACAAAGCCAGCCCCGTAGCAGAATCAGAATCATTATTCATACTGGAGGAATCCGATGAACTCTGAAGCTCTTTTTCACAGATGTCCAGTCGTTTTTTTTTAGTTTTTTTCACAGCGACCTACTTTCTAAAACGAAGCTTGGAGAGCTGATTGGGTTCAAAAGAAATCGCAAACAAACAGCTTGTTATATATATTCTTGGTTCTTTCGGTCAGCAATCATCATCATCAGATGCAATCATCATCAGATGATGATTGCTTGTGTTGCAGTCGAAACGTCGTGATCATTTTATTGTTTTAGATTTTCATTATTTTATTGTTTCCCTTCTACGTGGTGACTTTACCGAAAGAACCAAGAATATTAATCCCTGCAGTCACGAAAGCTTTAAATCAAAATTTAAACAGCTTGTTGTGAAACACCCAACGCAGAAAATCCCTGGAGATTTGATCTTCCACGAAGCTCACGGTTCAACCCCAGACCCCATCCACTGCACAAACCGCGGCAGTAGATGCGTGTACCTGACGCACGAATGTAAAATGTAAAATGTCCCAGTAGTGGTGTGCCGCTGCGGTGATCCAGAACGAACCGTACGACGTATAAACGACGCAATGCCCGCTCCACAAACACGTAGGTTTCATCGGTTGTCTGGGCTTGACCCACTTGAATGAGACATTGCAGTTGTTCGCTCTGTGTTTGCACCATCAGCCTTGCGACAAGAATAAGATTTCAGATAGCAGCGGCCTATAGCAACCCGTTGTGTGTGAGGTGGTCACCGATCTGAACACCGTCCAGATTCAACACCGCCTTAGCGTTCTGAGATCCACAGAGATCCGGCGCATTCCAAGCGATTGTCTCTGGCAGCGATGGTTTTCTGTTGTTTCACGCCGTGATTTATTGTGATTCGTGAGGGCTTAATGAGTGACGGTCACTGTTTTATCTCAAAACGTACATATTTACACTGTCACTGTACAGCATTCGCTTATTGTGTTTGTTGTTATTCGTGCCACCCGAGTTCGATTCGGCCAATACCAGTGGCGAGTGCCGGTCCTGCCCTGCCCCCACCCAAGCCTGCACCAACCCGCACTGGCAATCGTGGTGAAGTATGGTCAAACAGCGACCGTGGTCCGACGCGGCGTGGGGATGGCCTTAATTCATTGGGTGGATTGAGAATGTATCCTGTTGTTATTATCATACATTGATTTGTTGTGTTCGCTGATCATGATTGTTGATTTTTTTTCTATTTTAATAAAGCAACGCGCACAATGTAGGCCTCGCTTGTCAAGTTAAACACTGTGGCGATATTGTATTTATTGTAAGGGTTATTATTGTGAATACCGTGTCGATATGAGTGTGGAAATGGGGAATGGTTTGACCCAAAAAGACCGCTCACGAACAACACTGAAATGATACGGCCCATATTGTGATGAGGAGAGATTTGAGGTCGCTTCTCAAAGAGGAAGAAGAATTTTGATATTTGGGCCCAAGGACAGGCCCACGTTATGTGGAGCATAAGTCGATGAGAGGTTGACGAGGAGGTGGTGGCTCTCCTGAGGACACCAGGCCGTGCGAGATGATTTAAGAGAATGCTTCACCTTTATTGCCAGTATCACAGTTTGAAAAATAGAATAGGTTTTACCCCAGCTATAAATGCCCTGATACGTGCATTATAACTGTACTCAATCTTGATTTGTTGCTTTTGAGTCTGCAGGAATCCATACTCTTTTGTTCTTTCGGTAATGTTACGTAGGTATAAAATAAAATAAATAACGACGTTTCGGGCGCAACACAAGCGTCCATCATCAGGTGGGAAAGCGTGGGCCTGCTGCTGAGGCAGACTGTTTTAAAATGAAACAATCTGACTTTCTTTCTGTCTCTTCTTAAAACAGTCTGCCTCAGCAGCAGGCCCACGCTTTTCCACCTGATGACGGACGCTTGTGTTGCGCCCGAAACGTGATTTATTTTATTTTATATCTACGTGACTTTACCGAAATAACCAAAGGGTATGATCTTTACTCTTTGGTTCTATTCGGTAAAGTCACGTAGGTAAAAAATAAAACAGCAAAAATCTACGCGACTTTACCGAATAGAACCAAAGAGTATGGATCCTTGCAGTCACGAAAGCTACAAATCTAGAAAAGTATGATATATATTTGTACTGTTCGCTTTTTGGCGTTCCCTGGTCTGACACTGGTGAGACTAAGCCATGAAGAAGGCTCTCTCTGGTGTAGGCCAATCACTTTCAAGGACAATGCATCTTTACTATCAGAGCGTGTTTGTTTGCATGTTCACCACAAGAACTGTGTGTGCTTAATGCGAACTTCATTCCTTGGTGTTTGAACATCTTTACACCTGTTTTATTTTTCGATTTAAAGCTTTCGTGACTGCAAGGATGCATCTTATTTGGTTCTTTCGGTAAAGTCACGTAGAATGAGAATAAAATAATAAAATAAAATAAGACAATAAAATTCTGTATTATTGCCAACAAGGGTAAAGCCTCTTCTGATTTTTTCCAGTGCTTCCCCTATCGATAGGGAAGAGAGGTGGTCTTCATTGCAAGGCCTGGGGTCACTGGCGGCCCCTAATGGCCTTTAGTGCGGCCCCTGAAAATTCACAAATGTGGCGCGCCATCGCAGGCATGATGCCTTATTGGCGATAGTGGCTCAACCCCCCCCCGCCCCCTGAAAATGAGTGAAGAACACTGGGGAAAAGAGGGTCATCGGAACAGTCCCAAGACCCAATACCACTGCTGCAAACACAGCTGCCATGGCAACTCGGTCCCGGTGACAGAGACAGTGCTCGGGAAATTCAAGCTCCACCGCGGCTGTGAGACTGCGCTTCTGTGTGGAGTCACTGCCGGTGCGACGGAGCGTGACGCACAAAAAAAAACCAAACCCAGAGCGGTGATGCTTCGTCAACTCTGGATGGGGCTTTACGTATCGTTTGTGTGCGCGCGCGTGTGTGTGTGTGTGTCTCAGCGTTCTTGATTCCTGTTGATTATGCTTGGGGTTTTTTTTCTCAATATGTACGAGCTGAAAGGCCCTCTCGGTCTGCTCGGCTCACGTCCTCATCCGTCAACCCCTCGCACATCGCGAGCTGCACAATTTTTCCACACCGTGACAGACATCAATGAAGCATTCTTTATAAATTGCTTATGCACGTGACATACATAATGCATTTTCGGCTTGTTACAGAAACCTACAGCTGTATTGTTTTTTTTTTCCATGGAGTGTCTTTTATATAATTCAAGCGTGATTTTCAATGCATTATTCATTTCAGATAGCGTCTTTTAAAATAAGTATATTCGAAAAGGTCAAATTCTCATATAACGGAGAATTTCTGCAAGTTTGGCTGTAATTATTTTCAGAGCAATGATGACATGTTTTTCGCAAGACTTATGCAATTTAAAGTAGATTTCAATGTTATATTCTTACATCGTTTTTCAGTATGTTGAATACTGAAAACTATATTCAGTCACGGTGCTGTAACAGGGTGAGCTACTTCGATATGCCGGCAGTTGAAAGAAAGTTGCGTGCCTGCTACACCAGCGACTCTCTCCATCCAGCGGTGTGAATGGGTTCAACACAATGAGTCGATTGGTCGGCTGCATGCGATGGAGTAAGGTAAGCGACGAGACTTTATATTATTTTTCTAGACTTTATATTATGTCCTCTTTTTTTCAGCCTGATGACGACCGCTTGCGTTGTTTTATTTTCTTTGAACCTATCTACGTGACTTTACAGAAAGACCCAAAGAATATGAATTCCTGCAATCACGAAAGCTTTAAGTCAAGATTAGACTAGACTTTGTTTTATTTTACCAGGTAAGGGTTTAAATGAGCTGTATAGCTCTCTTTCAGAAGCGACCTGGCCTCAAATGATAGCTCACCGAAGTGGCTTATCATGTGGACATTTAGAGCAGCCAAATGCTCTAAACGCGTGATGTTGATTCTAAAGGCGGAGGATAAAGACGGGAGGACGCGGAGAAAATCCACCAACCACAGGGAGAGACTCCACGACCTCCTGTACCGGGCGAGGT
The DNA here is from genome assembly GCF_048934315.1 of Petromyzon marinus. Taxonomy (NCBI): domain Eukaryota; kingdom Metazoa; phylum Chordata; class Hyperoartia; order Petromyzontiformes; family Petromyzontidae; genus Petromyzon; species Petromyzon marinus. The sequence continues at coordinate 3,670,677 of NC_133711.1, read as the reverse complement.
AGTTAACATCTCTTAGCCACAGTGATGATGATGAGAGAGAGACGCAAACTCCAAATATACAGCAGCAGCAGCAGGCATCGTCAGAGTCGGGATGGAACCCACGACCTCCTGTGTACCAGGCGAGGTAGTCAACATTTCCTAGCCACTGCGATGCTGATGAGAGAGACGCAGACTCCAAATATATAGCAGCAGGCATCATCAGAATCAAACCCACGACCTCCTGTGTACCAAGCGAGGTAGTTAACATCTCGCCACCGTGGCGTCGACGGTGTGGGTATGATCTTTGCCATTATGTAAAAGTAAACCTCAATACCTTCTAGAGGGCGTCTCTATAGTGTATGACAATTCTGCCAGCAGTGGTATAAGCGAGGTATTGCAGAGCTGCGCCTTTACCCTTCTCTGAAATGCTGAAAACTGTTTTCGTGAAAATAACCTGGACTTGAATTGGCTCTCAAAAAAACAAACCACTTAAAGTAAAAATCCATGAGTAACTGCAGCTAATTTAACCTCTAAATGATGGCCGTGTGTAAGAGCAGGTCTCTCTAAAACCCAGACTAAATTGGAGTGGAACTATTGATCAAGGATGGAAATTAGGCCACGGAATGATTAGATGTTAATTACTCCCCGGACGTTGATGGTTTTTCTTAAAGGCGCCACCCCTCTCCGGCCAAAATAATAACCTCCTTAAACCGCAAAAAAAAAACACTAAGCTAGGAACAATCGTGAATATGTATGGCTTACGTAATGCTTTCCATCACGTGTCTTGTCCTCAGATGTATTCAATTAGCAGTACAGAAGCCAGTGCATTGTGTCAAGGGAAAAAAAAAAACACACCCGCATTATTTGCAAATAAATTTTTGCTGTGAATTGATTGTCCAAGTGGAGAGCAATCCCTTTGATCAATTTGGCCGCTTTTCAATAGGGTACCTGCCCATTAGCAACACACCTTTATACCAGTCACGGACGCACAGAACTCATGCGTAAGCGCTTTCAAATTGTTACTACTGAGGTGTAGTTCATTGACGTGGCCAGATGGCTCAGTGGGTCCCAAAGCATTCATCCAACACCGCTGAGATCCTGGCTTCATATTGGGAGGGTTTCAAAATGCGGCGTGGATAATAAAACGATATCAGGAGCAGAGCAAGCGTGTTGCAGGCGAAACTAATGTTAAATACATGTAGCATGTCTTGTAGCATACGTTGTTGGCCTGGTCGAATTACTTCTCAAAACATTCGTTAAGGGGTTGAGAAAAAAAGGCCAAGAATTAAGGCTATCATTGCACGACTGGCGAAATTGGCTCGGATATTTGTCCGATAGTGCTTTGTGTATGATATCATTATTATTGTGCTTGTGTATCAAGGGGAAGTCTCAACGTCTCTACATCTACGCCTCTATATAAGGAACGAAACAGTAAGACTTATCCACAAATCTGGCTGTCGCCTGATGAAGCTGGTTGTGATTACCGGCGAAACGTCGTACTCAGATTGTTAATGTTGTGGCTTGGCTCTCCAACACTACCGGTGTGATGTACTAGTATACTACACTATACACTACACTATACACTACACTACTATACACTACACTACTATACACTACACTACTATACACTACACTACAGTATACACTATACACGAGTGCTGTACTAGTGACGAATTGACCACGTTCTGTTTACGTGACAACCCTTACTAGTTGGCTGTGTCGGGTGGTGGCGGGTTTAACGACACAACATTTATATATTTTCGCGATCTAACCCCAAAAAAACCTCTATTATGGAAGGAAAGTCTCGCTGCTTTCTCAGGAGGATTCCTGCCAAGTTGTTTGAGATAGCGGGACGAAGCTGCTGCTGTCTAATTCCAACCGAGTAACTTGCAGATCATTTTTCAGCATTGGGATGTTTGTCCAATACCAGTTGCATTGTGTGTTTTTCTTAGTACGTTGAACTTCGTTCGCACCGTACGTAGCCGACCGTGCTCATCGGAGGTGCGGTTGAGCTCCGGTAGGAAACCAGAGGACACGAAGGGGGAGCCTGTGGAGAACTGGGGGAAGAATGTGAAGAACTCCGCGCGGAAAGGTTCCCGAGTTGGGAATCGAACCCAGGCGCGTCTTGCTGTGAGGCACAAGTGTTACCGCTGCACCACCTCCTGGCAAGCCCTCACTCCGATCTCCATGGTGCCTGTGACAAAGACGATGCAGCGATTAAGCGGACGGCGGTAAATCACCGGCACGCAGAGTGCTTGGAGCGAGGGGGCAGCTGCCTCGGCGGCCGTCACGTGAGCCCGTGAGATCTTAGGCACCAGTTCGAATCTAGGTGCAGCTTATACCCCGATTTTACGTCGGGAGGGATACGTTTCTGAAAGTAGCGGCGACGCGTATAGAAACGGCCGTGAATCGAAGCGATTTACAGGGTGGTGGTGGTGGTGGTGAAGGCTGAGAGGCGACGGTTAACGAGGAAGGACGGACGATGTTGTCGGCGACGTCAGTGTGGGGTTGTGGCGACGCAAATCGGGTGGCGGTGTTCACAAAGTGGCGACGTTTTTTTCTGAAACGACGTAAAAGGGGACGTTGTAAATCTGGCGTATTGCTGTAGCAGCACGTGGTTCAGTGAGTTGATGGTCTCATCGCAGTGACCAGTGACTGCGCACACACACGCACACACACACACACGAGAAAAAAATATAACTTCAAATGTTGTTCTGCACTTAATTTTCTAGGTGGCTCAGGTCTCAGAGCGCTGAACTGGCAGCAGTCAGGACCTGGGTTCGAATCCGGGCTTGAGCCGCAATGTGATGAAAGCGGATGTTTAAGTGCAGTGAGTGAATTGTGTCAGCCTGGTACAAAAATAAATGCACGAACGAATGAAACCCGTAGCTCTGCGTTCATTTATAGTCTCGAATTGCAGCACTGAGAATTTAAATATCGGATGACATCGTACGACCTTTCCCCTGCCGGAAATTGCGACGGAAATTGTTTTGCAAAAGCGCTAATTCCATGAGTAATTACACATTTTGTTTTGTATCTTTAATTATTATGTTTGTCATTTCACACTTTGTCGGTAACGCGAAATATTTCTTTTTAAATAAAAACGAGAAACGGTAATGATGACAATTATATTTTTCGTCGACCTTCGCACGATATATCGTGGTATTGTTTACGGTAGTATTATTTTTTTTTATTTAAAGCTTTCGTGACTGCAGTAATTCATATTCTTAGCTCTTTCGGTAAAGTCACGTTGAAGGGAAACAATAAAATATATAAAATATATTGTATTGTTTTATATATTTTTTTATTATTTTATTGTTTCCCTTCAACGTGACTTTACCGAAAGAGCTAAGAATATGAATATAGGTAGTATTATTATATATGGTAGTGGTATTATATATGGTAGTATATATCTTAGCATTATACAACATAGTACTATATATCTTAGCATTATACAACATAGTACGATATATCGCAGTATTATATAACAAATAACAATGTAGCGTAGAATTATCACCATCATATCCTCAGCAAACTTCGTCCCAACAAATCTTTCGAGCTGCTGAAGTCTGTAGCAGACGATCACCTTCATTGTTTACTCTGCATGGTTTACTATCCACCCTTCCACAATGTATTCTGATTGTGCTATCGGCGTTGTGCAACGCAACGGGATCTCCTGGCACCGTCCTCCCCTGCCCCCGCATTTTAAGGTCAAAGTTCAGTGCAGCGGTGAGCGCTGCGCCCTTTGAACCCGGCGACCCGACTTTGTATTCCCGCTCGCGGCCAAGAGCATTGACGAATATCGGAACCGCTCCCGGGCCGGGGCATCCCCGAAGTCGACTCAGCTTTTACATGAGTATCTCGTGCGGTGTGTAAATAGCAACATTTGGGGGGGGGGGGGGGGGAGACGGCCTTCATAGGTGCTCGCTAACTCAACTTTCCCACAGTCTGTTCGGGCTCTACGGTTGTTTTGTCTTTGTGTGAGACCAGATTTATGCAACTTTATTCAGACCGGTGGGGGGTGGGGGGGGGGGGAGGTGGGAGGGGTGGGGCTGGGTGGGTGAGGGGCTGGTCACCCCGTGGTGCCCTTATAAAACTCAACGTTTCACCTACTCACGCCGGCTTGTGCCCGCCCTCACAGTCGGGAATATTGTGCAGAATACACCACGTGGTGCCGCCATTGACCCTGGCCATTGACCGAGCAACCCAACGTTCCTACCAGCTCCCTCCGCAGGAGAATGCGTTTTATTTGTCTTCAGTGATTTGATCCCCTTCCCATAATTTGCGCGCCCAATGTACATTGTTTGTTGCAACGTTCTGACGCGCCCCTACTGGACATCTGTAAAAAAAAAAACAGCGTTAGAGCTCATCGGATTCCCCCAGCATGAATACATATTGTGATTGTATTCCCGTGACTACGGTAACTACCGAAATGAGTTCAGTGGAACACGTAGGCTTTCGTTATCAACATCAATAATTAAGGGGTTTTTTTGGGTTAGATCGCGAAAATATAAATGTGTCGTTAAGCCCGCCACCACCCAACACAGCCAACTAGTAAGGTTTGTCACAGACCGTGCCAATTCGTTACTAGTACAGCACTCGTGTATAGTGTATAGTGTAGTGTATAGTAGTGTAGTGTATAGTGTAGTGTATAGTAGTGTAGTGTAGTGTATAGTGTAGTGTATAGTGTAGTGTACTAGTACAGCACACCGGTAGTGTTGGAGAGCAAAGCCACAACATTTACATTTGATCTGGCTGTCGCCTGATGAAGCTAGTTGTAATTCCTGGCCAAACTAGTAACGAATTGGCATGTTCCGTTGACGTGGCAAACCTTACTAATTGGCTCTTTCGGGTGGTGGTGGGCTTAACGACGCATTTATATTTACACGATATAACCCAAAAAACAATATTATGGATACTCCTCGGTTCGTCTTCGTGGTTCTTTCAGTAAAGTCACGTAGAATGGAAATAAAATGATAAAAATAAAACATAATAAAAATTCTCACGACGTTTCGGCCACAACACAAGTAGCCTTCTTCAGGCGAAGGAACAGAACTGTCGGGACGACAGCGCTTCAATGAACGCTGCTAAGCTTGGCAGCGTCTTTTAAGCTGGGTGGGAGGAGCAGAGCGCCTTGACAAAGGAGTTTACATATCAACAGAAGAATTTAGCATTGAAATAGCTGTGTTAAAGTGTTGGATTAGCAGGGTGTTAAAGTCATAAATTAGCATGTCACTGGGAGATTAGCATGATGTTAATGTGAGGGATTAGGATGTAATTGGTCACGGAAGTAGCTATGTCAAAGTCAGAGTTTACATATCAACAGAGGCATTTAGTATATTGACGCTAAAGAACTGCAACTACCCAACTATCATACAATAAGCCGATGTGAAAGAACTAAGTATAAACTACATCAATATAATAAATGTACTCAATATATTCTTAAATAAGTTGAGCTATTAACATAAAGTAACTGGGTATACACTACACTATATAATGAAAACCATATAGTAAACTGATGAAAAAAACTAAAATATAAACTACATCAATGTTATCAATAAACTCTATATACTCTCCAATCAACTGAGCTACTAACTATAATTCGTTATACATTACAATTCTACGTCGAAAAAAGGTGGCGTTTTTTTTCTTTTCAATGTTAGCACCACGGACAGCGACGGGCTTTGTTCAGACGGACGAGTCCATCTATGCTCGGAAGGGAGGAGGGGGGAGAAACAGCCACGATGCGCTGCTATGTCCTGTGCTGCGTTACAACTATGTTATAAACTAGACTACTATACATTACAATGTTATACCTTACAATCTAAACTACATTGTATAATATCGTATACACAGCCCAATGTAATATCTAACATTATGCATTATATTGCTATGTCTCCAACTAAACTTTTTTCTGCATTACACGACTATACACCGTAATATGCACTGCCATAGACAAACCCCACCCTTGAATTATACAATGCGTTACTATACACTACCCTATACTTTAGACTATAAAATATTAGACTTGTAATATTACACTATGTATTATCCTACCAACCCTACTATATACCACACTGCTGTATATTCACTATACAATTACGATACTATATATTGCCTTATGAATTATGTTAAACATTACACTGTTATACTATTTATTATTATACAACATGCTATAAACCATACCATTGACCGTCGTGTGAAAGGTATTAAAAGGCAGTGCCAGCGCATGGACTGCGGTCTGAAAGTCACCGTAAAATACCATCAATTAAGAACTAAAATGGTTTATAACGTCTTTCCAATGGTTACTAAGCCAGAATCCATCTTCTCGGTTGAAATTGTCTCTGTGTTTGTATATGTGAATGGCCTCATGAACGAATCTCTCATGGTAGCCGGATGGCTTGCAAAGAAAATCTGTCTTGGAGAAGTCAATGTCATGTGAGCCTACTGAATTATAATAGTGATCTGCCACGGCCGAGGTGTTCGTCCTACCGTGTTTCAGGTCTGCTTTGTGTTCACGGATGCGGTCTGAGATATGTCGTTTGGTTTCTCCAATGTAGCTGCTACCACAGAGGCAACTTAGTTTGTAGACGCCGGGGTACTGTATGTCTGGAACTACATCTTTTACAGACGGAACCAGATCACGGATTTTATGTACGGTTTCGATTTAAAGCTTTCGTGACTGCAAGGATTCATCTTCTTTGGTTCTTTCGGTAAAGTCTGGTAGGACAGCGCTGTCCTACCAGACAGTCTCATTCCTTCACCTGATGAAGGCCGCTTGTGTTGTGGCCGAAACTTCGTGAGAATATTATTGTTATTTTATTTTATCAATTTATTATTTTATTCTCATTTTATGTACTGTGTTGAATCGGACCTGGATCTTGTGTTTATTCAGGATTTTGGAGATCTTTTTTGTGACCCCCGAAGCCACACGCCCGGCCACTTCCATCTCCTCTCCGTGGGGACTGCCAATAACAACAACTGGCAGTACGGAGACAGTGCGGAGAGGCCGCTGTGGTCGGCTCGCCTATTGTCTCGGGGATATACGCGTGCTTGCGTGCGTGCGTGTGTGTGCGTGTGTACGTGTGTGTATGTCATCTCAGTCATCTCAGTCAGTCGACCCGTGGCACCTGCTGGGTCTGCCCTGTGACCTCCTGCCAGCGGGCGTTCGACACTTCACGTGGCCTCAAGGTGCACATGGCCTGGCACAAGCGTCGTGGTGACGTCACCACCACTTAGTGGCGAATGTCGGTTGTTGTTGATGTGTGTGCGTTAGTGGGGAGCGTTAGTGTAGCGGTTAGCACGCTGCGTTACGAACCAGGCGACCTGTGTTCGATTCCCGCTCACGGCCACCAACAACAATCAGTGACGATTATCTGAACCTGTCCCGCCCTATGTCGACTCAGCCTCAAATGAGTACCTCGTGCGGTGTGTAAACATCGCCACTGGGGAGACAAAGGCGGTCGGGCGTGGTGCTGACCACCCACCCCCTCGTGTGCCGTGCCGCCCTTCATAGGTGCTCGCTAACAGCACTTGCCCCAACAGTCTGTTAAGGCTAAACGGGGGACATTTGTCTTTGTGGGTACGTGCGTGCATTTGGCGCGTTTCATCAGCGCGGGGGCTTGGCCGGCGTACGTCTCAATCTTGCCACAGTTAGCCACGATCTCTCAGGAGTATTTATTTCTTTGCAATGTAATACATCGCCCAGCAATGAGTGACTTCGAGAGGATGACTCCATTCATGAGTGGCGGAGATTGTGCTTTGTGGGGGTCTGCAAGGCAGGGTTTTTGTTCGTATTATCATTTCCCGTGTTTATCTTAATTGTGTTATTAGAACAAGAGGGAACACCCATAATAGAGGTTTTTGGGTTAAATCGCGTAAATGTGTCGTTAAACCCATCACCACCCGACACAGCCAATTAGTAAGGTTTGTCACGTAGACAAAACGTGCCAGTCCGTGACTAGAACAGCACGCCGGTGTGTTGGAGAGTAAACCCAATGCAACATTTACAATTCGAGTATGGGGCCGTCCATAAATGACGTCACGCACCTCGGGGGGAGGGTCAAACATTTGTGACGATGTGTGACGAGGCGGGGGGGGGTTGAGAAATTTGACGTCACGTCAAAATGCGCAACTTTAAATGAACATAGACAACACGTTCTACTTAATAAAATAGACTTTTTAATGTTTTCTCCTACAACATCAGAGTGCAGCGCCACATTAAATACGCACTTCAACGATAATAGTTTAAAGCGATTTCAAGCATGTTTTATTTCTTGGGGGGGGGGCAGAGCTTTGTGACGTCATACTTGAGGGGGGTTCTGACTTTTTTCGTGACGCCGTGTGACGAGGGGGGGGGGTCAAAAATCGTCCAAAATCGCGTGACGTCATTTATGGACATCCCCTATGACGTTTTGCCAGTAATTACAACGAACATCATCAGGCAAGGGAACACGTGTTGTTCGCATGTTGAGAACGAATATAATTTGCACTGGAATCACAAATATTCTAAGAATTCTGCGAATATTTGTTCCCCGGGGGACATTTGATCCCGGAGATTATATTAATATATATTCTGGGCGGTAAATATTTGTTCACACCAGGCTATCCCAAGATTACGTTGAATCCTCACGAATGGGAACATCAAAGGGGCTTTAAAGCAGAAACCTTCTTACCCGTGGCGATGTAACGGATCAACATCACAGACCCTATTATCCCAAAGGGGTGATCAGAAATTTGTAAAATAGAGCTGTATAGCTCATCAGATTTCTCTCGTAGAAATACATATTATGATTCTGAATTTTACTCCACTTATCCGTAGAAGAAAAAAACGATTTCAGATGACAGAATGAATCTGCCACTCAACTCCTCTTATCCGCAACATTGCGGATAATAGGAAGCCGTTTTGTAATTATTGTGATGATTGGCAAATGGAGATAATTGCAGATCAAAGGAATAATAGTGGCCATGGATTAACAGGAATTTCCACGGACCCACGCCTCCCGGGGATATGAGATAGTTGCAGGGTCACGGATAGAAAGAGATCTTCTGGTCCATCACTGCACCTTCAAGCCGCTGGATGAGGCCCACTGGGTCCATGATTTCTCACGTCCTTCGAAGCACAGCATCGCCGATTCACTCGCAGAAGCAGCACGGTGCTGAACCAGCCACGTGGCTCAGCGCTACAGCGAGCGGCGGGCAATCGATAGGTCGCGGATTTCAAGTCCTGGTTAGGGGGGAGGGGGGGTTGAACTCGGCACGTCGTCCTTTCGGATCAATTAGATTGATACAACTTTTTGGGGTGGCTCGCTGTGGTTGTCCAATGGATGTAAACTAAACTTTGTTTTTATTTTACCGGGCAAGGCTCGCTGAGCTTTATCTCTTTTTCTGAAGTGACCGGACCTCAAATCGTAGCTCAACGGAATTGGCTCATCAAGTGGACATTTACGGCAGCCAGATACTCTAAAACGGGCGTTGATCCGAAATCTGTATATAAACTCGCCCCTGCCATATGAGCGTGGAATTTCCACGAAGGCCTCGGTGGGTTTGAGCAGAAAATCACGTTGGCTTCTTCGCGAGCACATTGCTCGGGAGGTGGGAAATCGAATTGGCGCTAGAAAGTCAGCGGAGACCGATGAGCAGGCAAAATTCGGGCAATGCAGCTGCAAGTGCCTCCACTCGTTTCGCGTTCCTCCTCCCTCACCGTGCTCCCTCTTCCCGTGGACGCGCTCTTCCCCTCCTCTTCTCCACGTCTTCATGGGGGATTAAAATCGTGAAATGAGTTGCTGTTGGCTGCAGGCCACAAAGCATCATTAAGAGAAACTAGCGCGGGCTTCTGTGGGATGGGGGTGGGTAACTCGAAAATTAAAATTGAATTTGCCAGTAATTTTTCATTGCCACTGAGAGAGAATTGTACGCGATTACCCTGAAGCACCACAATGTGTGCTTGTGGATGCCAAATCTAAAAGAACCCCTAAGTCTCTCTACACACATATAACGAAGACAAATTTTCCCCGTGTAGCAGCTTTCAACAAGCTGACGCGGCACGTGCTGTTAGTGAGCACCGATGAAGGCCGGCAGGGCACAGGAGGGAGCCGGCCGACCAATACCACGCCCGGCCGGCCACCTTTGCCTCCCCAGTGCCGACGTTTAAACGCCGCGCCAGGCGCTCATTTGAGGCTGAGCACGTGGAGCGAAACATCGGCCATCGCGCCGAAACAACGCGAGGTCCGCAGTGCCGGATTCAGCTAGTGCGGGGCCTGTAGCATGTTATGAATGGGCCCTAAATACAATTTTAAAAAACGTAAATAATAAAACACATACATTTTTTACTTGCATAGTAAATTGTACTTTTTTATTTTGCTATACAGCCAGATAACACGACAAATCGCTAACCTTAAACACCCAGTCGTTCATAAAACTTTAAGGCAATATACAACTGTAGTAATAGAGCAAGTGCAGAATCACTGAACCGGAATTGATAGCTTGAAAGCACAAGTAGCTACTACATATGTAGAAGCTACTTGTGCTACTAGGATCACTATATATGTAGTAGCTACCTGCAGTAGTAGGATCACTACATATGTAGTAGCTACTTGTGCTGCTTGGATCACTACATATGTAGTAGCTACTTGTGCTGCTTGGATCACTACATATGTAGTAGCTACTTGTGCTGCTAGGATCACTACATATGTAGTAGCTACTTGTGCTACTAGGATCACTACATATGTAGTAGCTACTTGTGCTGCTAGGATCACTACATATGTAGTAGCTACTTGTGCTACTAGGATCACTACATAAGTAGTAGCTACTTGTGCTACTAGGATCACTACATATGTAGTAGCTACTTGTGCTACTAGGATCACTACATATGTAGTAGCTACTTGTGCTGCTAGGATCACTACATATGTAGTAGCTACTTGTGCTACTAGGATCACTACATATGTAGTAGCTACTTGTGCTGCTAGGATCACTACATATGTAGTAGCTACTTGTGCTGCTAGGATCACTACATATGTAGTAGCTACTTGTGCTACTAGGATCACTACATATGTAGTAGCTACTTGTGCTACTAGGATCACTACATATGTAGTAGCTACTTGTGCTACTAGGATCACTACATATGTAGTAGCTACTTGTGCTGCTAGGATCACTACATATGTAGTAGCTACTTGTGCTACTAGGATCACTACATATGTAGTAGCTACTTGTGCTACTAGGATCACTACATATGTAGTAGCTACTTGTGCTGCTAGGATCACTACATATGTAGTAGCTACTTGGGCTACTAGGATCACTACATATGTAGTAGCTACTTGTGCTGCTAGGATCACTACATATGTAGTAGCTACTTGTGCTACTAGGATCACTACATATGTAGTAGCTACTTGTGCTGCTAGGATCACTACATATGTAGTAGCTACTTGTGCTACTAGGATCACTACATATGTAGTAGCTACTTGTGCTACTAGGATCACTACATATGTAGTAGCTACTTGTGCTACTAGGATCACTACATATGTAGTAGCTACTTGTGCTGCTAGGATCACTACATATGTAGTAGCTACTTGGGCTACTAGGATCACTACATATGTAGTAGCTACTTGTGCTGCTAGGATCACTACATATGTAGTAGCTACTTGTGCTACTAGGATCACTACATATGTAGTAGCTACTTGTGCTACTAGGATCATCCGGCACTGGAGGTACGACACAAAGACTCATCGGACAGCCATGCAGCAACACAAACGCGAAGACCTGCGTAGTAGCATCCACAATCAGTCGTTTCATGATAGCGCCATTGTCCTACAAAAACATCACTTTTGGGCTAACATCTCATTATTATTTTAATCATAACATGAACGGCGGGGGGGGGGGGGGGAACAGACCACAAAAATGAAACATCTATTGTCCGTCACGGCTCAATGTCACCATCGAGAGATACACAACGTAAAAGAGAGAATCAAATTAAGAAGGTTCTGGGCCCTCTTTATGATCATCGCTATTATGATCTATTTATGTTTGTACCCCCACTCCGTTATCCTCGAGCGCGATCCCATTGTTCGCGTGGCGCAAGCGCCGTGACCTTTGAGAAAGAAGAGACGCCGCCTCGCAAGGACACGGCTCCAGCCTCACCGGCAGCAGCAGCAGCAGCTGCAGCAGCCAGTGCGTCAACAACAACAACGACGACGACAACAACAATGACAACAATGGCGACAATGGCGACAACAACAAAGGCGACGACAACAAAAACAATTACAACGACGACAACAATGACAACAACAATGACGACAACAATGGAGATGACAACAATGGCGACGACAACAATGGCGACAACAACAAAGGCGACGACAACAAAAACAATGACAACGACGACAACAATGACAACAACAACGACGACAACAATGGCAACAAAAGCGACGACAACAATTGCGACAACAACAAAGGCGACGACAACAAAAACAATTACAACAATGGCAACAATGGCGACGACAACAATGGCGACAACAACAAAGGCGACGACAACAATGACAACAACAATGACGACAACAATGGCGACGACAACAATGGCGACGACAACAACAACAGTGGCGACAAAGACGACAAAAACAACAATGACGCCAATGCAGCCACCGCAGCGGCTGTTGCTGTCTCCGTGCGCAGGAGTGCGGCACTCATGAGATGGGACGACTGCTGCTGCTGATGGAGAAAGGAGAGGGAAGAGTGGAGAGAGGGGAAGAGAGAAAGGAGAGAGAGGAGATATAGAGGGGGTAGAGAGGGAGGAGAGAGTGAGGAGAGAGAGGGGAGAGATGGAGGGAGGGGATAGAGAGGGGATAGAGAGTGAGGAGAGAGAGGGGAGAGATGGAGGGAGGGGGGATAGAGAGAGGATAGAGAGGGAGGAGAGAGAGGGGAGAGATGGAGGGAGAGGGGATAGAGAGAGGATAGAGAGGGAGGAGAGAGTGGGGATAGAGAGGGGGGAAAGAGTGAGGAGAGAGAGGGGAGAGATGGAGGGAGGGGGGATAGAGAGAGGATAGAGAGGGAGGAGAGAGTGGGGATAGAGAGGGGGGAAAGAGTGAGGAGAGAGAGGGGAGAGATGGAGGGAGGGGGGATAGAGAGAGAATAGAGAGGGAGGAAAGAGTGGGGATAGAGAGGGGGGAAAGAGTGAGGAGAGAGAGGGGAGAGATGGAGGGAGGGGATAGAGAGTGAGGATAGAGAGGGGAGAGATGGAGGGAGGGGTGATAGAAAGTGAGGAGGGGGGGGGGGGAGAGAAAGTGGCCGTCAGGAATGACACTCGGTGCTCACAGGGCCGAGCCGGCAACGCTGAGCCCCTGGGTTCGAATCCGGGTTTGGCTGTCCGTGACTAAAGCTGGCTTCTAAGATGTTGTGGGATTGCTCGAAGGTCAGAGGGCTGAGCCACAACCCCAGAGATCCTGGGTTCGAATCCGGATTCGCTGTTCCCTGACTAAAACCGGGTTCTCAGATTTAAGAGGCCTGAGCCGGCACCGCAGAGGACATGGGTTCGACTCCGGGTGTTGTCAGCTGCCCGCGATTGTGAAACTGACGGGAATGTTGCTGCGCATTCGTCAGTGATGCCACATGATTCCTTTTAAAAGGTTTCAGTTTGGTGTTTTAACATCTTAACACCTGTTTTGTTGCCAGAAAAAAAGGGGAAAAGCTATTCTCATATTTTGGTACTGGCAAAGGAGGTCCCATGATATAAAATATAATAGACAACATTTCAGACAAAGGCCTCACACAGAGATCTATTCACTCACAAAGAAACCCGCAGGCTCGTATAGAGACCCACACAGACTTCCTGTCTCGGCCTCACTGTGCGCTGCGTTGCACCACTATCCAAGTAGTTAGCCTCGCATTCAATAACCTTTCAGAGCCAGGGTGAACATCCGACTCCAACGTATTTAATGAATAGAACGAGGTCAAACTGATGGAAAAACAGCACAAAATACAGAATCTGTTAATACTTGCAATATCGATACAATTAATGAACATAGGGAGCATCATAACATTGTCTTTAATAACATGAATCTCAATAATAGGTCCTGGATGGACCAGGCACCTACATTAGCACTGAATAGCTAGACAACAAGAGAATAAGCTACTGTGTTAAATAAGGTCACATTGTGTAATCGCCATACTGCAGTCTAAATGTACAGCACTGCACATAACACTGAACTGTGGATGAGATACTTCTTCATCCTTACTCTCAAGAACGCATTAAAGTTACATGGGCACAAGTCTGGCTCGACTTATCCAACTACAAGTAACATTCACAATAATGCAAGTTATAGGAATAGGTTTTACCCTTTTAACTGGTACAAAAAATAAAGGTGTCAGTTTTTGTGCCAGTTAAAAGGGTAACACCTATTCCTATATCTTGTTACTGGCAAAGGAGGTCTCATAATGCAAATAATGCTAGTGGCAGGCCTCGTTGTTAACTAGGCCTCATATTCATCATAACAATTTAACAGCATCATAAAGGCATTTACAACATTATAACGTCAATCCTAACCGTATAACAGCATTCCCAGTATTATAAGAACATAGACGAACTTACAGACAATGCTTCTTAAAGTCTCAAAATGAACAGATGCACCCGTCTTCACTGAGACGTTAATTGTGCCTCCATTTTGTAATGGCTGACACGCCTGCCTCGTGGCTTTAAATGGTAACTTCCTGGTCACGTGAACAAACTCAAAACCATATCAGGAAGTTCCTGTATCTGCCTTGAGGCAGAACACTTTCAGAGAAACGCTCAAAGCGAGCACAAAGTGAGTTATAATTAAACCCGACTCTCTCGAGTCTCGTGTGATCATGGTCTTAGCCCAATTTAAACGACTGCACAGCAAAAGCATCGTAGTCAATTTGGTTTTGTACTGAATTCCAGCTCTTAGAATTAAAACAAATGGATATTCGTTTTGACAGTGTAAGTATTATGCAATGAAGGATTCTGTCTGTGGCAGAGTGGGTAGGAAAGTGGCATTGCTAGGCATCAGGAAACTAAGATTGAGCTTAGAGCCCCAGGTAGCTAAAGAGGGGGCCCACATTGATGAAAAATATACACGGGGTGAACCAAATATCAGCTCGAACTCAGTTTCTTATCAAAATACAAATAGCTCACAAATGTAATAGTACTATTAAAATATCTCATCAATCTTATTAAAGTAATTTACACTGATAAAACTAAGTTACGTATAGCTTGCCCATCGTATAACTTGTGAGATCAGGCGACGCACCCCCAAATATAATTTCTTGTTCGGGAAGCTGGGAGGGTGGGTCCAGGGGCTGGCACTACAACCAAGTTCCCATCCAAGGAGGTCGATAAAACCACAACAGAAAGGATGATTAAAGGTCGCAGGTTACAGCCGGAGGGACTCGGAATAATTTGGGGGCACGTTCGTGACGCAGCTGGCGTTGGATAGTCGCACCTTGCACAGCCTCCAGAGAGCAGAGGCGGAACTAGAAACTTCCCAGCGGGGCGGAGGAGTGACGGTCCAGAATTTTTTTTTTAATCTGGCCCTAAATTCATAAACATAGCAATGCAAACTCTGTGGAGGTTTGGGCCCTGGACAACCTTCTCTCCCCCCCCGCCTCCTCCTCGCCCTCCCCCCACTTCCCCAGTCCAGAGTTGAGGCTGTTGTGAAACGTTTATAGGGGGGGGTGGGGGTTGGAAGGGCTTGGATCAATCATCAAATGGATTAATCCTCCCTAATGTAATTAACTAAAGCGCGGCTCTGTCGGGGGGAGCCAGGGGTGGCTGAGTGGCCCGGTTGGGATTGCTGCCTGGGGCCTGAGTAGCAGCACATTGAGGGTTTGGTTTCACCCCCCTCCCCCTCTCCCCCTCTCTCACGAGTTCCCTCTCGCTCGCTCGCTCTCTCTTTGCCTGCAAGGAGAGGAAGAGTGCTTTTATGGACGCCACAGAGCTTTAATGGCAGCGGCGTTAATGATGCAAATTGTGGACCTAGTGTTGCCCTGAATCTCTGCGCCGTCTGAGCCAGAAGCCCCATTACTGCACGGGGCCGGCCGCTCGGATTCTCTTTGTCCGCGTGATTCTATTCTGCGGCTCCTCCTTCGTCACGTCCTATGGCCCCGACATCTATGCACACTTACGCACATGTGCAGACAAAAGATCCCCCGTGTAGCCTATTAGGGCAAGTGCTGTTAGCAAGCACCTGTGAAGACCGGCACGGCAACAATAGGGTGGGTGGCCAGCACCACGCCCGGCCGCCTTTGTCTCCCTCTAGACACATATTCCGTGCTTTCTCTCTCTCCACCGCATCCTCCCATCTCCCCCTGGTCTCCATCGACCCCGTCTCCCGTTCACCGATGAGACCTCCGTAGCCCCTCTCGTTGCATCTTCTTTGTCCCTTCTGAACGCGCTCCACATCTCTGTGATCGCTTTTTTGTCGCCCTAAATTCCTTCGATTGCGTTGCATTGCACAAGCTAATCAGAGGTAAGAGCCTGCCTCGGACTGCACGGTACTGCACGAAAATTTCGGATTCTGCACGGCCCTTTGCTATCCCTGAAAGTAGCCCCGAAGCAGCCAAAAACATCATCCGATTAGCGCGATTGGCTACGTATGGTGCAAAAGAAGCTCAACGTACAAGTACATGACGACGCATGTCGTAGCCACTTGCTCTCCCCTTCTGCCCACAATCTCGCTGGTCTCGCTTTGCTCGCAAAGAGAAGTTCAACAAACACGTGAACATTGTGCACGGTGGTCCCCCATCCAAGCGATTCCCGGGCCGAAGCCTGCTTAGCTTCTGAGATACTGTGACTGGGAACGAGCACACTCTGGGAAGATGCTGTCACCGGGTTTATTTTACTCGGAGCATTCACGTGGGACCGCGGACGTTCTGTGTTTGTCAGGAGAAGAAATACTTCACATACTTGCCTGCGCGTTTTGAACTGTACGTACGTTGAACTTCTGTCGCACCGTACGTAGCCAACCGCGCTGATTGGAGGTGTGGTGGAAGGACAACAAACTAAACACGAAAAGCGGCTCTAAAGAAATTTCGTTTTCAATTTAGGAATGAAAGTGCTCAGCTCCAGTGGCTTCCTAATATCGGAAGGAAGAGCGTTCCAGACGGCAGCAGAGGCGCGTCTGAAAGGGCGCGATGCGGTGACCGTCTTTCGACATGAATGCTCGTTGCATTCTGGGTTGGAGGGGGAGGAGGTTTAACATGAACTGCTGGTTTTAAGCAACGAGGCAGTCAGTCATTGGCAGGGAAAAGCCCCGGGCACCTGGACACAACAGAGGCGAGCAGACACGCAAACGGTGTGGATCGGCTAGCGCGAGTGAATCCCTGACCGAGAGGTGGGCAGCAGAGGAGTTCGAGTGTCCTCCCACAAATCGTTGGTTAATTGAGGGCTTTGACATCGGGCCTTGTTGGGAGTGGAGAGCACGCGAGGGGACGTGAGATGAGAGGTAGCAGGGAGGGGCGAGCCCGTGGATGATCTTGGAAGACCGTGGAGGGCGATCTTGAAGTTAATCTGGTGAGCGAGTGCGGAGATTGCAGTTTTAGCATTGAGAGAATGAGCAACTCTGGCCTGCGGTGGACGCAGGGACGGGCATCTCTGACCCCGAGCCGACACATTCGCTTCGCAGCGTGGGGAGAGGTTTAAGGGGGCTTGGCGCCTCTCTCGCGAATTCATCAGCTTCCCGTTCGAACGCTGCCCATGCGGTGAAACCTCTCGAGGCCAGGCTCAGCGAGAGGGCGCGAGGTCACGACTGCTCGTGTGGACTGACGCAATCGGTGAACCCGTCACATTGTGCCGCATTTACTTGGGGCGAATTAAGGTAAAACAAACTATAGAGTGCATAGGTCACCACTGGTACGGGCGCGCACCCTTGGCGCGGCTAGGCTAGGACGGGCAGGTTCACTGCCTCTGGTTACCTCGCACTCGTTCGTTGATTTTATTTAAAATATAATAGTGATGAAATATTCGTTCAAAAATGTACTTCAGCCCACCAAAAAATGATATTTCAGTGGCACCACAAAAAGACATTCCCACGCTGCAGCGTCACCTCGTACCCCCATCAAGCCAATGATTAACAACAATTGAGTACATTTGGTGTTCGCGCTTATTCTTATAGCACTAGGCCTTAACGAAAACGCTATTGTTTCACCGATGGATATGACCTGCCAGTCGGTGTTGATGTTGCGATGTGGCTTTACTCAATGGCAATTGTTTTCATTTGGACCGTGACACTTTCACATGTGGGCCTTTACTGGTTTTCAGATAACATCAAAGGATCGTGAACGTCCGCTGTGCAGCAGACGGCACGTGGTAACTTTTTTTTTACCGTTCTGATGACGTACGTGTACATGTACGTGTACATCATCAAAACGAAACCAGAAGCCACACTAATATTAAAAACAACCTTCATAATCGAGTTTTTTGGGTTTAGATCGGGTTATTTACGCGATCTAAACAATTTTTTTTATTATGGATGATATTAGTCGCGAAAGCCCTACGTGTTAAACTAAAATAACCTTATCGGTACCGAGAATCCCACTAGTGGCGGTCGTGTCGCTACAGTTATCTGCGGTGAGTGGAATGTCTTTATAAACTACAGCGCTGCTACGCCCCTCTAAATAAAATGTATGGACTACCTGCAGTATTGACCAGGGAAAGGGTTAATACGCCACCTACAGTATTGACCAGGGAAAGGGTTAATATACCACCTGCAGTATTGACCAGGGCTGCCGCTGTACCACCGTTTGTCACACCGGAGCGGGGGTGGGGGTGGGGTGCGATTGGCCACGTCGCCGGAGTGGCAAAGGCACGAGGATGCTGTGGTGATCGTGAAGTCAGACGACCCACGTTGTATCATCATCTTCCATGCATTGCATGTATATGTTGAACTTCTTTCGCACCGTACATAGCCAAGCGTGCGAATCGGAGGTGCGGGGGAAGGACGGCATAGAGAGATGGACTCTCTTTAAGTGAAGGCAGGCGAGGTCACGTCCATCAGATAAAGCTGGCCCTTATCCAGTGGGTGGATTGACAATGATGGACTGCGCGTAGAAATGTTCTGGAGTGGGGGGAAATAACTTGGTAATCCAAAACATGTCAATGTACAGAGTCGGCTTTTCTTGTTGGCAGCAGGCAGTTTAAGTGGATTAAAACAAAAAGTTAACCATTCAGTTAATTGTGCACCCATCTGCGGCGATATGATCCAATAAAAAATTACTATGACAAGTGGTTTGTTAAATTTCCCAATGAAGTTAGCAATGGATTATGTAAATGTGTTTTGCGTGAGTTGTCCAGTTCTTCCAGGACATTTGCTCAATTAACCAGCACGACGATTCTTGAAATGTCAATTCAGCCGAGTGGCGGTTTGCCATAACAGAGCAAAAGCACGTGGTGTCCAGTTCAAATTAGCACGATGGAAGCGCTCAAATTCTGCCTACGGTTCTGTGTTATAGGTAAAAATTCCACATTCCCGTGGCAGGGATGCTAATGATGATGGCTGGAGCCAAATCATTGATTTGATTGCAACACGTGCAGTCGAACCACTGCAAGAACAACAATCTGCGGGGAGCCTTATCAGAGTGCCGGTGCAAGCGCTCGCTGCTAGGGGGCAGAGGGGCCAGCCCCACGCCCGGCCGCTGATATTTACACACCGCACCAGGTGCCCATTTGAGGCCAAGTCGACCTAGGGGAGTGTTCTTCATTGCAAGGCCCGTGGGCCAATGGCGGACCCTGATGTGTAACCCCCCCCCCCCCCCCCACAATACACAAAGAGTAACAACACCCCCCATCATCATCATCATCGTGTTACTGTCAAACCCACAATGGTTTCAAATGTGTGGCGGCCCTCAAACTGACGATGTCTCATAAGCGAAAGTGGCCACTTCTCTGAACATTGGTGAAGAACGCCGGCTTAGGGGGATGCCCTGGACTGGTTCATGAATGGAACTCAGGTCGCAGTGCGCTAACCACGTTGGCCACCGTTCTACACACCTACACGCGCGCACACAGCATAAGGGCTGCGTGTGCTGGACGCCGTGGGATTAATAATGTCGTTCGGCATGCAGGTCGCATCCCGTGCCATGACTGAACGCGAGAGATGGGCAGTTGGGAAAGCAAATAAGCCATCTTGGCCTATCTAATCAAGATTAATTCTCAACACCCCGGCCATACATCAAGCCGTTTATCCAGATGGCTGGCGCTGTGCTACTGGTTACGCAAAACGCACACACGCACAACAAAGACAAAGCTCCCCCCTATAGAATGTTACAGGCTGTTGGGGCAAGTGCTGTTAGCGGACACCTATTAATGCTGGCACACCAGGGGGTTGTGTGGTCAGCACCACGCGAGGCCGCCTTTGTCTCCCCAGTGGCAATATTTCCACACCGGCACCAGGTACTCATTTGCTGCTGAGTCGGCCTAGGGGAGGCCCAGGACCGGTTCAGGTAATTTTCACTGGTGATGACCGTGAGCGGGAATCGATCTCGGGTCGCCGCGCTAACCGCTGCACCACCGCTCCCCCATTTACATGTAACGCGCACACAGGCACGTGTTACCCACGCACAAAGTAGCAGCAGCAGCACATTAATCATTATTCTGAACATTGTAATCTTGCATTCTCGCACACATTCTGCTTCAAGGGTTACTGCAGTAAACAGAGAGAAGTTGAGAGCCTCATTGACTTCGGGAAGATTAAATATGAGCCGGAGTCAAATCTAACTCCACTCTATTTAAACATCCCTTGGGCTGCGCGCCCATGTGCCAACATGGATCGGCAAATATTCCCAGCAATAGTTCCGTCGACTTTTTGTTTGGACGAGCGAGAGGAGCCCCATTGAGACATCGGGTCCCCGTCGCAGAGCAAAGCCATCGAGGCTGCGCACACAAAGGGCAGGTCTAAGAAACCTCAGGGGGGGGGGGAATCCGAAAGTAAGTTTCAAGATGATATTGTTTAACTCGCTGGTACCCAGTCCGCAGTGCAGACGATAGCAGCGAGAGAGAGTTAGAGAGAGAGAGAGAGAGCTCCAGATATCGATCGCGGCAGAGAAAAAGGGAGACAAACGCCGATAATTGTTGCAATCGTAAGTTTCTTACGAGTGGTTTTTTGGCTAATTTTAAGGGGGGGAAGGGCCTCAAAAAAATATTATTTATTTCAAGCAAAAATACGAAGTCAAACAAATGCATTTAACAATGTAACATGAACACATTCGTTCGACTCGAGGTAAATTCATCAAACATAAATCACTCGCGACGCTCATTTATTCAAACAAAGTGTTGCTTGTGTGTACCTCGCTTTATCTGTGGCAAAGTCGCGAATGCTGCCATCGTAAATGCAAAGACCAAAAGAAATGTGCCGAAGGTCGCGCTACCGTCGCTCAGCTGTCACCTCAACATGGAACGGAGGGCCTCAAGGACGGCCGACAAAAATGTTAGGGCCTAAGCCAGGGGTTCACCATTGCAAGGCCCGCAGGCCACTGGGGGCCACTGGGGGCCCCTAGCGGCCTTTAAGTGCGGCCCCTGACAATTCACAACACGTGACGACAGCCCCCATCAACATCGTCGTGCTTGTCAAACCCAACAATGGTCTCAAATGTGTGGCAGTCCTCACACTGACGGATGTCTCATCGGCGAAAGTGCCTACCCCCCTCTGAAAATTAGTTCAGAAAACTGAACTAATAATCCCTTATTAGCCTGTGGGTCTATCCGGCCCTGACCTTTGGCCAGAGGTGAATGAGTTGGGCCCAGTTGGGGTTAGGACGAATGGAGGCATTACTGAACTGTGTAGATTTTTGTCCAGTTGGGTTTTTAAAGATGAGTCTGACAGTAGACTCCCCGTGTGTCGGTATTCACAAAGCGGTGGGCGCGGAAGCGTCTCACAGGGTATCGGGCAGTGCCGGATGAAGCTCAGTGCGGGGCCTGTGGTATGTGTTATGAAGGGGCCCTAAATAAATTGAAAACACGTAAATATTAAAACACAGACTTTTTTTGACTTGCATAGTAAATTGTTCTTTTTTATTTGCTATACAGCCAGATAATACGACAAATCGCCAACCTTAAACACTTAGTTGTTCATGAAAGTCAAAGGCGGTATAGTACTATAGTAATAGAGCAAGGGCAGAATCACTGAACCGGAATTGATAGCTTGAAAGCAGTTAGCGGGGCCCTTGAAAGTGCGGGGCCCGTAGCTACTACATATATAGCTACGACATATGTAGCTACTACATATATAGCTACTACATATGTAGCTACGACATATATAGCTACGACATATATAGCTACGACATATGTAGCTACTACATATGTAGCTACTACATATATAGCTACGACATATGTAGCTACTACATATATAGCTACGACATATGTAGCTACTACAGATGTAGTGGAGTATGAAGGTGTGTTGTGGAAACTGCGCGATTGCATGATAACACGGACAGAGTGGGTTATCTGGGGTCAGCCTGTGGAGAAGGCGAAAACAGTGTGGGTCGTGTTAGGACAGCCAGGTGCAAAGGCTGGGATGATGAGGTAACGGTTGGGCCAATTAAGCCAGAGGATCAGCAACGGCGGTGATTGGCTGTGGCTGTTGTCAAGGGCGAGGAGGCGTCCAGATGTCTGGAGAAAGGCAGGTGTTTGAGGACGCGAAGCGGGCGGAGGCACGCGGGCCAATTAATTAGCGATAATGAGAATGGGGATAAATTGGGGGAGACACACAGAGAGCGGGGAGCTGGAGTTGGGAGCTGGACGAGGAAGACGTGGAGTTGGAAACAGAGTAGAAACAGAGTCTGGAGACAGAGTCTGAAGCAAGACGAAGTAGTTAGCAGTGGAGAGAGCGTAGCGATAGCGGAGCTGAAGACGCCGTGTGCGGAGTTGCTGAACGGGGAGTCGCTGAGTGCGAAGCAAGTGAAGTGATAGTGGGGAGACGAAGGTGGTGAGCGAGACGAGCGGAGCACGGCGAGCGAGCCGTGGTGACCAGGATACTGTGGAGTGTGGAGGACATGTTGAATGTTGTAAATAAAGCGGCGTTCGAAGAAAGACAGAAGTTGTCCGCGTAAAGTCGAACACTACACATATATAGCTACGACATATGTAGCTAATGCATAGTAGCTACTACTACACTTGTGCTACGAGGATAATCCGGCACTGGTGTTGGGAACCTGTTTTTTTCGCACAAATGTCGAGGCCCCGTCTCGCCCATTCGAGGACTTCTTGTCTGCGCCTCCCTTCGATCGCGCCTCGATCTGCTGGCAGCGCTCGACAGAGACGCGCAGCACTTTCCCGAGCTGGGCAGAAGCTCCAGGGGCAGAAGCTCCCGCCCAGTTTCGGGGAGCGCCGCGCGGAGCGACGGGGTCGTGTTTTCGACCACGGCTGGCCGATCTCCACGCCGTCTCGGAGACGGCGACTTCGCGGAGAATTTGAAGGGATTCCCCCAATTCGGTGAGTTCTAGAGGAGGAGGGGGGATCGCAAACGATGCGTTTGTTTG
This sequence comes from Petromyzon marinus, assembly GCF_048934315.1. Lineage (NCBI taxonomy): Eukaryota > Metazoa > Chordata > Hyperoartia > Petromyzontiformes > Petromyzontidae > Petromyzon > Petromyzon marinus. The sequence continues at coordinate 3,647,223 of NC_133711.1, read as the reverse complement.
CGTGTCTCACTGGCAAGAGCAACTTTCTTTTTTTTTAATGGGCACTCACCTGCTTGCAAATTTAATTGATTGAATGACGACGTAGTTATTTCATTGGTCGGTCCGTTGATTGGTTCATTAATTGATCGGTTGATTTATTGCATAATTAACGTATTAAATGAATGATTCGCTGTGTGATCAATTGATTGATTGGCTCATTAATTCATTTGTCGGTTGATGGATTGAGAGGCAACAGAGTCACAGACAAAGACGAACGAGGGAGAATTGCATTGAAATATGAAAGCGAGAGTAGGCGCAGTGTCTGTATAATCCATTCAGGGACATGCCCATTCCCTTGAGCTCAAGTCCCTTATATAACATTACCAGACGAGCAATTACGCTCGTGTAAGAATGAAGATTGTTAATATTTTAAATAGATTCAAAACGTTGCCAAGCAAGGTGAGCGGGTGGCTCAGGGATCAGAGAGCTGAACCGTCACCGCTGAGAACCTGGGTTCGCACCCAGGTCTCAGCCACACGTCACTCACCCGGGTTCTCAATGGTAGTGAGTTGATGGTCTCAGCCTGGTCTCCACTCAGGTTGGCTGCATATCTGCCCGGAAAATGAAACAATTGTCTTGACTGCCATGCACCTCCGATTTGCACAGTGGGTGAAAGAAGTTCAACAGACCCGGTCAACAATGATTGGATTAAAAAAAAAACACTAAATTTGGTTGTCCACTTAAATACAGATAAATTCCATCTCTAAGATTAAAAATAACGGTTTAACTATCACTTGACGAGCATTACCATCATATGCGGAGCTGGCGGGGGGGGGGGGGTGTGTTGTCGCCTGCTGCGTGGAACAGTGGTCACTCGACGGAATCTCAGCGGTAGCTCTGTGACATCTACTTCCGTGGGTCGCTGCGAGAGACCAGGTTGGATTCTTCATCGCAATACGCGCCGCCGCTGATATCATACCTCCGATTAGCACGGTTGGCTATGTACGGTGCGAAATAAGTTCAACATGCAGCGCATAAAATGGGGATAACAATAAAAAAACACAAATTGGAGAAAAGAAATGCCAAAAACAATTTGTGTTTTCTTTAAGAAACTGTTATGTTTAAAATATCACTAAAGGGAAAAACTCATTTTCAAAGTAATGCAAGTTTACCGCAATTGAGTAATATCGGAAAAATATCATACACGGCAAAAAAATTAATTTGACAAAAAAAATGTCAAGATTACATTTTTGGGGGGGGGGGGAGTTGGGGTGAGGGGTGTGTGAGGTAGGAGATATTGGGAGGGGGGGCGGGGGGGGTTGGTGGAATGATGTATTACGGCAGACTTTGTTTGCGTGAATTGTGATAGATTGGCCGGCTGCAGGAATCGCTGCGAGAGAGCATCCCGTGCACACTGCGCATATGCAGCAGGGAGAACAGATGGCAGCCTCGGCGATTCGTAAGGCATTACCCTGAGTGTTTGTTAACGCAGCGAGCGTGCATGGAAATGCGAGCCGGAGAAGAGAGGAGGAGGAGGAGGGAGGAATGAATTTTGCAGACGAGGGAAAGCAGCGCTGACTTATTGCATGGTCCAGTTCAATCTGGACTGCTTCTGATAGGAACTCTGCTTCATTAGGTACCTTCTTAGAGAAATGCTGCTGCTGCTGCAGGAAATCCATCACTAGGTTCGACTTTGCGCCCTCAATCCGTCGAAATGCTACATTGGGGTCTGCATCTAAAGCGGCTCGTCGCGGTGGGCTACGTACGGTGCGAAAGGAGTTCAGCAGGCATACAATGCATGTGTAAGGACAATGGAGCCTGCGTGCGATGTGAGGGGACTAGTGGCCACGGGAGGTGATGGCAGGGTATCAGCTGTGAGTGAGAAGGGACTGGTGGCTACGGGAATTCTAGATTTGAAGCTTTCGTGACTGCAAGGATTCATACTCTTTGTTTTTTTCGGTAAAGTCACGTAGGTAAAATAAAAACATATATGATAATAAAACAACTAAATTAAATCACGACGTTTGGGAGGCAAAACAAGCTTCCGTCTTCAGGTGGAAGAGTCACAGCAAGATAGCTGCATCAAGTGAGGAGCTCTGAGACACTCGAGCTTATATACAGGTTAAGGGGGGGGGGAGGAGCCAGGCCGGGGATGATGAAGAGGTGCGGGGCTAAGTTAATCCGTCTTTTGTTATCCTGAGGGTTCGGGGGATGCGGTGGTTCACTGCACCAGAGCATTCGAAAAAAGGATGTGCACTTATAAGGCAGCTAAAGTTTTGACTTGGTTTATGACATCTTTCCAGTGGTTGCTTAATTTAACACCATCTTCTCGGTTGAAGTTGTGTCTATGTTTGTATATCTGGATGGCTTCATGGACAAATCTTTGGTACTAACCGGGAGGTTTGCATCGTACTTTGGTATCAGAGAAAACAATGTCATGAGAACCCGCTGTGTTGAGACAATGATCAGCCACGGCCGAAGAATTCGTTCTGCCGTGTTTCAAATCTGATTTGTGTTCGCGAATTCGGTCAGAAATGTCGTTTCGTCTCCCCGATATAGCAGTCACCGCAGATACAACTCAATTTGTAAACACCGGGGTACTGTAAGTCAGGAATGACATCCTTTACGGATGGGATCAGATCACGGATTTTGTGTACTGTATTGAACCGAACCTGGATCTTGTGTTTGTTCGAGAAGGGAGCGCGGTCAGGTGACGGAAGAGGACGGTGGAGTCTGCCGGTGGAGCGGGCGTCCAGAGTCAGCGAGAATGATCGAGAAGGGGGGCGTGGCCTCGTGTCGGTATATAAAAGGGAGATGCGCGGGAGACTCGGGGCTGTTCCGGTGGGGATCTCTGCCTGATGTCAAGTGAACGTCGCGTCTTCAATAAAGTGCCATCTCAAGAGAAGTGTGTCAAGTCGTCCTTACACATACATAAAGCGCTTTTTGTCAATCCACTGCGTGAGCGCCGCACGGATGGATTCAAGCATCCGATGTTGGACCGCCGTCCCCTGGCCGCGTATCGCAGTCCAAGGGTACACGTGTAGATGTGCGGCCCGCTTTATCACTCCAGCGTTGGACGAGGGCCCTCCCGCGCCGTGCGAGGTGCTTCGGTGTCGTTTGGCCCAACTTCACGCGCCAGACGTGGAGCACACGAGTACAGTACAACAGTGGGGCCCTGCTGCCGTCTGACAGCCAGGCACGCACGGTGGTGGCCGCCCATCCGAGCACGGTGCCAGGCTCAACTCTGCTTAGCTGGTGAGAATCTGACGAGATCGATCGCATTCTGGGTGATTTTTTTCATCGGCCGTACGAGTTTATTTCAAGCTGAATTAATGTCATAATAAATTGGGTCAGATCGCGAAAATGTGTATTTCCTACACAAGGAATGGATTTCCATCACGAGCTTTAATGATGCGTTTTCAACCATTCTCAACACTGTAAACTATGAGCTATTTCAAATTATTATTTTATAATTTTACAGATACTGTAAGGTCTATTTGAGCTAGATAGCTCTTTTTCAGAAGCGACCTGTCCACAAATGATAGCTCAACGAAGTGGCTTATCACGTGGAAATGTACAGCAGACAAATACTCTAAATGCATTTAGATTCAAAATGTGGAGGGAAAGATCGGAGGACCCGGAGAAAAATCCACGCGACCGCGGTGAGAGAGACACCGCAAGCTCTTAATATACAGCAGGCATCAGGTTCGGGATCGAACTCACGACCTCCTGCATAGCAGGCGACATAGCCTGGCGCGGTATGCCAATCGCCATCGGACGAGAACGGAAACTCCGTCAACAGCCACACTTGAATTCGGCGTGGCGGGCCCGTACGAGGTTGGACCAGCCGAGGCAGTGGAACATCTCGCCACTGCGTCTGTGCACGTAGCAAGGGGTGGGGGGTGGGGGGGGGGGGTGGTGAGGAGTGGAGGGGGGGGGCACGGTAAAGACCCAGTCACCCCTAGAGCCCAGTCTCGACCTGGAGGTGCAGAGAAGGGCTCATTAATGCCAGACGTGGGTCGCGTGGCATGCAACCAGAGAGCGATTAATCTTTCAACGGCACTCGCACGGCAAAGCGCACCAAAAAAAAATATTTCACTACAAGAGAAAAATAAAAGTGAAACGCAATGACAAAGTTGTCACCCGTCCGAGCACTATCCAGGCTCTTAGCTTCTGAGTTCTCACGGATCCAGGCCCATCCCGGGTGATTCGAGCATCTCAATCATCGTAAATCAACAATTAATGAATCGATGCATCGTTACATCCCTTTAACGTCATCTGCCAGATTCAGCACAGGTACTTCTGAGACATTTTCATATCCAATAATAGGATAGAGCCGGCACTGAAGTGCCATTCCTTACCGAAGAAGATGCTTCCAGAGTGACGACAGCTCACACACACACACGGAGTTACGTAGTAGATGTATAATTCAGCAGGAATAATTAGGGCATGGAAAGAACTTGACATTTCAGTCAAAAACGTCCCGAACGTTGAAACGATATGAAAAAATAATGATCCTCCGTCGTAAGTGTAGTAGTTAACCGTAGCTCACCGGCAGCACTTTGGATGAATTATTTTGTATCAGCTCCAAAGGGGTGCAGCAGTGGCGAGAATTCATCTCCCTCGCCTGGTACGCAAGAGGTTATGGGTTCGATCCCGCACCATCGACAATGCCTGTTGTATATTTGGAGTCTGGAACAGGTTTGCAGATTTGCTGAGCATTTCTGTGAGGTCCTGGGGGAGGGGACATCCCTGAGCCTGGATAACAACGTGGGGCAAAGTGGGGATGACCCTGCCGAGGCTGCGGTGCCTCAAATATTGGAGGAGGAAGTCACCCCCTGTGAGTGGCTGGCTGAGGTGCCATCTGTTGAGGAAGTATTGAAGGCGATCCAGAGTCTGAGACCAGGAAAGGCACCAGGTAGAGATGATCTCTCAAGAAAAATGCTGAGGAAGGGTTCTGTTTGTGCACAGACTGCCCTATATGATATCATAACAACAGTCTGGACCAATGGACGGGTTCCACAGGATTGGAAGGATGCCCTGGTGGTCCCCCTCCTTAAGAAGGGGGACCGCACAGACCGTAGCAACCACAGGGCATCTCACTCCTCAGTGTGCCGGGAAAGTTCCTAGCAAGGATTATTCAACATCACCTTGCTAGGCACGCTGAGGAGAGGCTTGCGGAGCCCCAATGCGATTTAAGGAAAGGGCGGCCCTGCACAGATGCCATATTTTCTGTCCGTCTGCTACAGCAGAGGTGTAGGGAATTCCAACAAGACCTACATCTCTGCTTTATTGACCTGGTCAAGGCCTATGATGCCATCAGTAGGCCTGGGCTCTGGGTTGTTCTTCGTGCTTTCGGAGTCCCTGACCCTCTGCTCATGATCATTAAGGACCTTCATGATGGTGAGCGGGCCCGGGTAAAACTACGTGGTCTGGAGTCGGAGCCATTCCCTGTACACCTTGGGGTGCGACAGGGATGTCCTCTGGCTCCCACATTATTTAACATCCATTTCGACCACGTAGTTCGTGAAGCCTTCAATAGCTGTACCGTAGGAATTTCAAACTGCTACAGATTAGAGGCCGACCGAAATTCGGTTTCGGTGCCGAAATTGATATTGACTTTCGGTCGTCATTCGTCAACCAAAAGATCTATTTTTAGAATATAGCGCTAGTGCTACGTCTATCACTCTGCCTATCAGCCGGTCTGTCGGCGCTAGGCAATCCTATGCGATAGGCTGCAAACACACACACACGTACACACAAACACACACGTACACACGTACACACACACACGTACACACAAACACACACACGGCAGCAGCAGCAGCTTGGGAGCGAGGTTACAGACGCAACCGTGGCCTGCTAATGTACAGACGACCGATCAACAGACGGCAGCCTGCATCTCCATCCGTGGGTGGAGTCTCTTTGGCGAGACGACAACAAAGTGCCCCTGTTGTCTGTCCCCAGCCACCTGCCCGCCTTCGCTTTTATGTGTTGCGTTCGCTTGAGTCTACACGCGTGTTGATACCGAGATTCGAAGTCTGACAATATTGATATTCAGTTAGTTAATGGTTCCGTAGCGAAGTGGTGATAACGAAATTACGAATCTGAGTGGAGTAGAAAATTAAAGTTAATAAACGGAGCAGTTAATCACCGTGGAGAATGTCGAAACATGCGGTGTGGGATTACTTTACTAAGGTCGATTCTGACGCATGCAAGGCACAGCAACCTGCTGGGGGAGAATGCAAACTGTTGTTTCTTAACTACAACATTCGTTTGTTTGGGTATAATTACTAAGTAAGTAACACCGAAAGATTTGATATTTAGCGACTCTTACTGCAGGCTCTGAATGATTAGTTCTAGATTTATGTTTTAATTAAAGTAGCATTGTATCATGACATATTTAATCAATCTTGTGTTCGGCAACTTCGCTTATATTCCTTTCGGTTTCGGCTGAAAGTTTTTTTTTACTTTCGGTCTGGTTTCGTTTTCGGCCGAAACCAGAAATTCAGTTTCGGTCGGCCTCTAGTACAGATACAATGGGAGGCTGATCGATGCCCGGGTGCGGTCAAGGGATGGCTCTCTATTGGTCAACCACGTTATGTATGCCGATGATCTGGTAATAGCTGGTCAGTTCTAGGAGGCGTTGGAGACGCTGCTGCTGGGACTGGAGCGTGCCACTAAGAGATGGGGCCTTACCATCAGCCCCACCATAACTAAGCACCTGCCTGAGTATTATGTACCATCGGACACTCCACCCCCACAACTCCCAATTGGTGATAGGGCAGTTGTGGAGAGAGCGGAGAGTTTCCCATACCTGGGCAGTGTGCTTGTGACTGGCTCCGGTTTAACAGCAGTGGTCTCACTCCGAATCAGTCGAGCAGAATTATCTTTTAATCGGTTGCTTAACGCTGTGTGGAAGCTACCTGGTCTGTCGCTACGCACTAAGCTTCAGGTCTTCTCGGCCACGGTCATTCCCTCCCTTCTCTACGCTTGCAAAACGTGGACTCCCCCTCATGGAACATCTTCGCCGGTTAGAAACATTTAGGCTGGCCTGCCTACAATCCATCTTGGGTTTAACCAGGCTGGATTGTGTGAGGAGCTCACAAATCCTTGAAAGATCTGGACAAAGTCCCATCGGTGATCTCATATGGCAGGCAAGGCTGCGTTGGCTGGGTCATGTAGCCCGCATGCCCAGCCACCGCATGCCAAAACAGCTTTTGTTCGGCCGGATCTAGGGAGCTAAACGGGCGCGGCACGGGCTAGAGAAGAGATGGAGTGATGTGGTACAGGAGGATGTGGAGCTGAGTGGACTTGCCGATGACTGGTACCAGCAGTGTCAAGATCTGTGGAGGAGGCTCGTGAAGGACGCTACTGGGCAGTTGGAGGCAGTCGTCCTCTAACAACAACGGAGGGCGGAGGAGCAACGCTCACAACAACGAGCGGAGCGCCGGGTGGCTAAAGCACAGCAAGTTGGCACAGTAGGGGGCACAGGTGGTGTATCAGTCAGTCGTCTCAGTCAGTCGACCCGTGGCATCTGGGTCTGCTCTGAGACCTCCTGCCAGCGAGCGTTCGACACTTCACGTGGCCTCAAGGTGCACATGGCCTGGCACAAGCGTCGTGGTGACGTCACCGCCACTTAGTGGCGATTGGCGGTTGTTGTTATTGTTGATGATGGTGGTAGTGGTGATGTTGGTGGTGGTAGTGATGTTGGTGATGGTAGCGGTGATGGTGGTGATGGTAGTGGTGATGGTGGTGGTGGTAGTGATGGTGGTGATGGTGGTGGTGGTGATGGTGGTGGTAGTGATGGTGGTGATGGTAGCGGTGATGGTGGTGCTGGTGGTAGTGCTGGTGGTGGTGCTGGTGGTGGTGATGGTGGTGGTGATGGTGGTGGTGGTAGTGATGGTGGTGATGGTAGCGGTGATGGTGGTGTTGGTGGTGGTGATGGTGGTGGTGATGGTGGTGCTGGTGATGGTGCTGGTGGTGGTGGTGGTGCTGGTGGTGCTGGTGGTGCTGGTGGTGGTGATGGTGGTGGTGCTGGTGGTGGTGCTGGTGGTAGTGATGGTGGTGATGGTGGTGGTGGTGATGGTGGTGGTAGCGATGGTGGTGATGGTAGCGGTGATGGTGGTGTTGGTGGTGGTGATGGTGGTGGTGATGGTGGTGGTGATGGTGGTGCTGGTGGTGCTGGTGATGGTGGTGGTGATGGTGGTGGTGCTGGTGGTGATGGTGGTGGTACTGGTGGTGAGGCCCAACAATACTGACGCCCCTTCGCACGCCAGCAAAACCAAACTGATTTCGTCAGCGCCACCGTTTCGTTAAAAGCGACGCAAGGTGCCAGTTGCAATCGTTCCAAACGTTTCATCTGAAGAATAAAATTAAAACATCAAAGTAAAAAAAGGGAGAGAATGGAAAATAATCGCTTCGTGTATGCGGCTTATTAAAAACTAGCTGTACTATCCGGCTTCGCCCGGGACTTGGGTCCACCACGCCCGGCCGCCTTTGTCTCCCCAGTGGCGATGTTGACACACCACAGCAGTTACTCACTTGAGGCTGAGTCGACCTCGGGGAGGCCCAGGAGCGTGTTCAAATAATCATCACCGGTGGTGGCCGTGAGCGGGAATCGAACTCGGGTCGCCGGGTTCGTAGCGCGGCGCGCTAACCACTACACTACAATGCGTTACGCTTCCACGTGCGCGGGTCACGTGACAGATTTGACGTCACAGCTCACTTGCCGCCCAAAAAATATATGCATTATTGAGCTCCCCCCCCCCCTAAAAAAAAGTGTATTTTTATCATTTTTGCACGGTGTACAGTCTGGAAAGTACCCACATGGCAAATTTGCAGTTTGTTGCATGTCGGGAAGTACGCTTAAACATTTTGAATAGACACACATATTCACAACTTTGCCTGTTATATATATGGAGATATATTCATTTTTACGTGGGCAAAAAAAAACTCCATCTCATTTGCCGTGATTCCCTTGCTGGTTTAAAAGACTGCGTTTGGTTTCTGCTCGAGTGGTTGAAGATCTCGTGTTATTTTCGCCAAGATCTGGGTGCCAAGCTTGTGCCAAGAACAGCTGTCAGCAAGCACATCTCAGCGACGACCTCTGAGCAATTTCAACTCCGTTCCGCATCACTTTGCTTGACAGCTGCCCCTGCCTAGGCGCTGCTGCAAACCGCGAGTTCACATCACAACAAACGCCGCCAACTCGCTCCGACCAAACCCATCCCGAATGCCCCCCACCCCGGTCGCGTCAGATCTCCAAAGCTAAGCGGGCTTGAGCCTGGACATGCGCCTGGATGGGCAATTTGCCCGTGCATTGTGCATTAACAGGCGGCCCTGGGCTGCCGCGGGGCTGTGTGCAGTGGGCAGATGGGATAAATGCGGCAGGACGCATTGTTGCACTGCACTGCTGTGGCTCCCAATTCGATGTTCCGCACATTGAATATGCACAGTCGCTACGTGGTATTCACAAAGAGTACAGCCTTTTCTAGATTTGAAGCTTTCGTGACTGCAAGGATCCATACTCTTTGGTTCTATTCGGTAAAGTCACGAGAACAGCCTTTGTCACTCGTGGGGTATGTTTGACCACACTTCAGCACGCTGGACAATGCTGGTCAGTGAAGATTATCTCAGGATCGGTTCAAATAAACCTCACCAACGATAGTATTAGCCACAGCTAAGAATCTAACTCAGGCAGCCTAGTTCATGGCGCAGTACACTAATCAACTACTACGCCACCAAATATAAAATTGCTATTTTTATATATATATATAAATATGGCTTAGGTTCACGGTTCGAATCCAGCGGCCACCCTAGTTATAACTGCGTGTGTATTAACCCTCGACATACGGCGCCGTTCGCTGCACAGTGGACGTTACAGACACCGCAGAGTTACTCCGTTGGGGTCACACACAGCAGCAGCAGCAATCCAACTTAAAATATATGTTAAACTATTTTTCACTTTTGCCAGGTAAGGCCCACTGAGCTATGTAGCTATTTTTCAGAAGCGAACCGGCTATCACAAATGTTAGCCCAACGAAGTGTCTTATCAAGTGGACATTTATAGCAGTAGTCTAATGCTCTGAACGCGTGGTGATGTTGACTCCAAATGTGGAGGGGAAAACCGGAGGACCCGGAGAAAAAATCCACGCGACCACGTGGAGAGAGACACGCAGACTCCAAAAATACATCAGGCGCTAGGCTCGCAATTGAACCCACGACATCCCGCATACCGGGCGAGGAAGTTAACATCTCCTCGTCCCCATGTCACCCGCGACAACCTTCACCCCCTGCCCACTGGGAAAACGTGGCAGGACCCTCCTGAAAGGGAGTCATGAGACTCAGTGAGGCTGTCCTGATGTGACAAGTGGAATTCAAAGATAGCGGTCAAATAATCACAATCTTTAACACGTTTATGAATAAATTTTATTCAGGCGAAACGGTACATGATCAGAAAATACATTTTGCATACAACTCAAAACTATATAACAAGAGATGTACTAGTTGTTACACAAGCCCTTCGGGATGCTACGGCTAATTTATATATATTTTTTTTTAATTACGAGCTTCTGAATATTTAATTCCGACCGTTAGAAGGTCAACTCAGGAAAACAAAACACATCAAAGGGCCGCTCTTGTGTGCGCGTCGCTCATTGGCAACTCGAGTGCCCAACGAGGCCTCTCTCACGGCCGTCGAAGCCAGCTGGCCACGCAATCCCGTGCCCCCCCCCCTGCACAAGACACAGCATCTATTCACACTGGCCTGGCCAACGTTTCAATAGAAATACGTTAAACAAAATGGCCCTTCTCTCCGCGGTACGTTGCAGCTATTTTATACACGCGTGTATTGTTGTTTTTTTGCGCGATTTACATGAGCGCGTGTTTCTTTTGCAAGTTTTGCCACAGGTACGATTGGTGTCAAAGCAGACTTCATGCCTTGCGGAAGGGATCGATCCATCCTAACGCATTTTTTCATTTTTTTTCCCATGCTTTTGACACTGCCACTAAAGGTCCCCCGTGAATGCGTTCCTGACGTGTGTCACCAATTAACTATGGGGCCGTCCATAAATGATGTCACGCGATTTTGGACGATTTTTGACCCCCCCCCACACACCTCAAATATGACGTCACAAAGCTCTGCCCTCCCCCCCCCCAAACCATATTTCCAATTTGAAAATAAACTATTGTGTCATTGTAGTGCGTATTTAATGTGGCGCTGCACTCTGATGTTGTAGGAGAAAACATTTATTAAAAAGTCGATTTAATTAAGTAGAACGTGTTTGCCTATATTCATTTAAAGTTGCGCATTTTGATGTGACGTCACATTTCTCAACACCCCCCCCCCCCCCCGCCTCTCTCGTCACACATCGTCACAAATGTCTGAACCCCCCTCCCTCCCCCCCTAGGTGCGTGACGTCATTTATGGACGGTCCCCTATCTCGCGCTGTTCCTTGCCCGCGGCCGCGACCGACTCTGATCGCCGAGGCCCCTGGTGGGCCTGGTGCATCGCTCCCCCCATCGATGCACTTCTTCATTGAGGGCGATATTGGCACGCACAACAAATGAAGATTGACTGATTTAGGTCACCCATAATAGAGGGGGTCTTTTTTGGTGGGCGGGGTGGGGGGGGTTTAGATCGCGTAAATATATAAATGCGTCGTTCAAACCCGGCCACGACTCGATTTTTAGCGATCTAACAACCCCCCCCCCCCCCATAAAAAAACTCGCTATTATTGATGACGTTGGGTCGCGAAAGCCGAACACGTGTCAAACTGATTTAGTTTCAATGAACCCAGCGCAAAGAGAATCACCAAGCATCGGGTCCAAAGCAGCGTGTCACGGACGTGCGCGCGACACTACGCCAGCTACCGCTTTACTTGTTTTATAATCTAAGAAAGCTTTTTTTATTGTTAAAACGAGCGTGTGCTTTGACAATCTGATGCTGCAAAAAACGTCGAAGTTATGCGTTTCTCGAATGAGCGTTAAGGCATCGGCACTCATCACCGATGTACAGCCCTGCATAGCCGGCGGTGGAAATTCCACGTTACTATGGTGGGATAGAGTCTATCAATATGACAACCACTTTTGAATTGCCCAAAGAGTGGGCACTCGTGTTCTCGACCCCAGTGGGATGATGGAATGAGTCAATCCCCAGCCGAAGCTTTCCGATTGTGAGCCACCTTGCCGCCTGTAACACACCGACTGTCTTGTCTCCTGTAACACACCGTCTGTCATGTCACCTGTAACACACCGTCTATCTTGTCACCTGTAACACACCGTCTGTGTTGTCACCTGTAGCACACCGTCTGTCTTGTCACCTGTAACACACCGTCTGTCATGTCACCTGTAACACACCGTCTGTCATGTCACCTGTAATACACCGTCTGTCTTGTCACCTGTAACACACCGTCTGTGTTGTCACCTGTAGCACACCGTCTGTCTTGTCTGCTGTAACACACCGTCTGTGTTGTCACCTGTAACACACCGTCTGTGTTGTCTCCTGTAACACACCGTCTGTCATGTCACGTGTAACACACCGTCTGTCTTGTCACCTGTAACACACCGTCTGTCTTGTCTCCTGTAACACACCGTCTGTCTTGTCTCCTGTAACACACCGTCTGTGTTGTCACCTGTAACACATCGTCTGTCTTGTCTCCTGTAACACACCGTCTGTGTTGTCACCTGTAACACACCGTCTGTCTTGTCACCTGTAACACACCGTCTGTGTTGTCACCTGTAACACACCGTCTGTGTTGTCTCCTGTAACACACCGTCTGTCTTGTCACCTGTAACACACCGTCTGTGTTGTATCCTGTAACACACCGTCTGTGTTGTCACCTGTAACACACCGTCTGTGTTGTCACCTGTAACACACCGTCTGTCATGTCACCTGTAACACACCGTCTGTCTTGTCACCTGTAACACACCGTCTGTGTTGTCACCTGTAACACACCGTCTGTGTTGTCACCTGTAACACACCGTCTGTCTTGTCACCTGTAACACACCGTCTGTGTTGTCACCTGTAACACACCGTCTGTGTTGTCTCCTGTAACACACCGTCTGTCTTGTCACCTGTAACACACCGTCTGTGTTGTATCCTGTAACACACCGTCTGTGTTGTCACCTGTAACACACCGTCTGTCTTGTCACCTGTAACACACCGACTGTGTTGTCTCCTGTAACACACCGTCTGTGTTGTCACCTGTAACACACCGACTGTCTTGTCACCTGTAACACACCGACTGTGTTGTCTCCTGTAACACACCGTCTGTGTTGTCACCTGTAACACATCGTCTGTGTTGTCACCTGTAACACATCGTCTGTGTTGTCACCTGTAACACACCGTCTGTGTTGTCACCTGTAACACACCGACTGTGTTGTCACCTGTAACACATCGTCTGTGTTGTCACCTGTAACACACCGACTGTGTTGTCACCTGTAACACACCGTCTGTCATGTCACCTGTAACACACCGTCTGTCATGTCACCTGTAACACACCGTCTGTCTTGTCACCTGTAACACACCGTCTGTGTTGTCACCTGTAACACACCGTCTGTGTTGTCACCTGGAACACACCGTCTGTCATGTCACCTGTAACACACCGTCTGTGTTGTCACCTGTAACACACCGTCTGTGTTGTCACCTGTAACACACCGTCTGTCTTGTCACCTGTAACACACCGTCTGTCATGTCACCTGTAACACACCGTCTGTCTTGTCACCTGTAACACACCGTCTGTGTTGTCACCTGTAACACACCGTCTGTCTTGTCTGCTGTAACACACCGTCTGTCTTGTCACCTGTAACACACCGTCTGTGTTGTATCCTGTAACACACCGTCTGTGTTGTCACCTGTAACACACCATCTGTCTTGTCTCCTGTAGCACACCGTCTGTCTTGTCACCTGTAACACACCGTCTGTCTTGTCTCCTGTAACACACCGTCTGTGTTGTCACCTGTAACACACCGTCTGTCATGTCTCCTGTAACACACCGTCTGTCTTGTCACCTGTAACACACCGTCTGTGTTGTCACCTGTAACACACCGTCTGTCTTGTCTGCTGTAACACACCGTCTGTCTTTTCACCTGTAACACACCGTCTGTGTTGTATCCTGTAACACACCGTCTGTGTTGTCTCCTGTAACACACCGTCTGTGTTGTCACCTGTAACACACCGACTGTGTTGTCTCCTGTAACACACCGTCTGTCTTGTCACCTGTAACACACCGTCTGTCTTGTCTCCTGTAACACACCGTCTGTGTTGTCACCTGTAACACACCGTCTGTCTTGTCTGCTGTAACACACCGTCTGTCTTGTCACCTGTAACACACCGTCTGTCTTGTCACCTGTAACACACCGTCTGTCTTGTCACCTGTAACACACCGTCTGTGTTGTCACCTGTAACACACCGACTGTCTTGTCACCTGTAACACACCGTCTGTCTTGTCTCCTGTAACACACCGTCTGTGTTGTCACCTGTAACACACCGTCTGTCTTGTCACCTGTAACACACCGTCTGTCATGTCACCTGTAACACACCGACTGTCTTGTCACCTGTAACACACCGTCTGTCATGTCACCTGTAACACACCGTCTGTGTTGTCACCTGTAACACACCGTCTGTCTTGTCTCCTGTAACACACCGTCTGTGTTGTCACCTGTAACACACCGTCTGTGTTGTCACCTGTAACACACCGTCTGTCATGTCTCCTGTAACACACCGTCTGTGTTGTCACCTGTAACACACCGTCTGTCACCTGTAACACACCGTCTGTGTTGTCTCCTGTAACACACCGTCTGTGTTGTCACCTGTAACACACCGACTGTCATGTCACCTGTAACACACCGTCTGTCTTGTCTCCTGTAACACACCGTCTGTGTTGTCACCTGTAACACACCGTCTGTCACCTGTAACACACTGTCTGTCTTGTCACCTGTAACACACCGTCTGTGTTGTCTCCTGTAATACACCGTCTGACTTGTCACCTGTAACACACCAACTGTCTTGTCACCTGTAACACACCGTCTGTCTTGTCACCTGTAACACACCGTCTGTCTTGTCTCCTGTAACACACCGTCTGTGTTGTCACCTGTAACACACCGTCTGTGTTGTCACCTGTAACACACCGTCTGTCTTGTCACCTGTAACACACCGTCTGTCTTGTCTCCTGTAACACACCGTCTGTGTTGTCACCTGTAACACACCGTCTGTCATGTCACCTGTAACACACCGTCTGTCTTGTCACCTGTAACACACCGTCTGTGTTGTCACCTGTAACACACCGACTGTCTTGTCACCTGTAACACACCGTCTGTCTTGTCTCCTGTAACACACCGTCTGTGTTGTCACCTGTAACACACCGTCTGTCTTGTCACCTGTAACACACCGTCTGTCATGTCACCTGTAACACACCGACTGTCTTGTCACCTGTAACACCCCGTCTGTCATGTCACCTGTAACACACCGTCTGTGTTGTCACCTGTAACACACCGTCTGTCTTGTCTCCTGTAACACACCGTCTGTGTTGTCACCTGTAACACACCGTCTGTGTTGTCACCTGTAACACACCGTCTGTCATATCTCCTGTAACACACCGTCTGTGTTGTCACCTGTAACACACCGTCTGTCACCTGTAACACACCGTCTTTGTTGTCTCCTGTAACACACCGTCTGTGTTGTCACCTGTAACACACCGACTGTCATGTCACCTGTAACACACCGTCTGTCTTGTCTCCTGTAACACACCGTCTGTGTTGTCACCTGTAACACACCGTCTGTCACCTGTAACACACCGTCTTTGTTGTCTCCTGTAACACACCGTCTGTGTTGTCACCTGTAACACACCGACTGTCATGTCACCTGTAACACACCGTCTGTCATATCTCCTGTAACACACCGTCTGTGTTGTCACCTGTAACACACCGTCTGTCACCTGTAACACACCGTCTTTGTTGTCTCCTGTAACACACCGTCTGTGTTGTCACCTGTAACACACCGACTGTCATGTCACCTGTAACACACCGTCTGTCTTGTCTCCTGTTAACACACCGTCTGTGTTGTCACCTGTAACACACCGTCTGTCTTGTCACCTGTAACACACCGTCTGTCTTGTCTCCTGTAACACACCGTCTGTGTTGTCACCTGTAACACACTGTCTGTCATGTCACCTGTAACACACCGTCTGTCTTGTCACCTGTAACACACCGTCTGTGTTGTCACCTGTAACACACCGTCTGTCATGTCACCTGTAACACACCGTCTGTCATGTCACCTGTAACACACCGACTGTCTTGTCACCTGTAACACACCGTCTGTCATGTCACCTGTAACACACCGTCTGTGTTGTCACCTGTAACACACCGTCTGTGTTGTCACCTGTAACACACCGTCTGTCTTGTCACCTGTAACACACCGTCTGTCATGTCTCCTGTAACACACCGTCTGTCTTGTCACCTGTAACACACCGTCTGTGTTGTCACCTGTAACACACCGTCTGTCTTGTCACCTGTAACACACCGTCTGTGTTGTCACCTGTAACACACCGTCTGTGTTGTCACCTGTAACACACCGTCTGTGTTGTCACCTGTAACACACCGTCTGTCTTGTCACCTGTAACACACCGTCTGTGTTGTCACCTGTAACACACCGTCTGTCATGTCTCCTGTAACACACCGTCTGTCATGTCACCTGTAACACACCGTCTGTGTTGTCACCTGTAACACACCGTCTGTGTTGTCACCTGTAGCACACCGTCTGTGTTGTCACCTGTAACACACCGTCTGTGTTGTCACCTGTAACACACCGTCTGTCTTGTCTCCTGTAACGTCTGTCTTGTTACCTGTAGCACACCGTCTGTCTTGTCACCTGTAACACACCGTCTGTGTTGTCACCTGTAACACACCGTCTGTCTTGTCACCTGTAACACACCGTCTGTGTTGTCACCTGTAACACACCGTCTGTGTTGTCACCTGTAACACACCGTCTGTGTTGTCACCTGTAACACACCGTCTGTCTTGTCACCTGTAACACACCGTCTGTGTTGTCACCTGTAACACACCGTCTGTCATGTCTCCTGTAACACACCGTCTGTCATGTCACCTGTAACACACCGTCTGTGTTGTCACCTGTAACACACCGTCTGTGTTGTCACCTGTAGCACACCGTCTGTGTTGTCACCTGTAACACACCGTCTGTGTTGTCACCTGTAACACACCGTCTGTCTTGTCTCCTGTAACGTCTGTCTTGTCACCTGTAGCACACCGTCTGTCTTGTCACCTGTAACACACCGTCTGTGTTGTCACCTGTAACACACCGTCTGTGTTGTCACCTGTAACACACCGTCTGTCTTGTCACCTGTAACACACCGTCTGTCATGTCACCTGTAACACACCGTCTGTGTTGTCACCTGTAACACACCGTCTGTCTTGTCACCTGTAACACACCGTCTGTCTTGTCACCTGTAACACACCGACTGTGTTGTCACCTGTAACACACCGTCTGTGTTGTCACCTGTAACACACCGTCTGTCTTGTCTCCTGTAACACACCGTCTGTGTTGTCACCTGTAACACACCGTCTGTCATGTCACCTGTAACACACCGTCTGTCTTGTCACCTGTAACACACCGTCTGTCTTGTCTCCTGTAACACACCGTCTGTCTTGTCACCTGTAACACACCGTCTGTCTTGTCACCTGTAACACACCGTCTGTCATGTCTCCTGTAACACACCGTCTGTCTTGTCACCTGTAACACACCGTCTGTCTTGTCACCTGTAACACACCGTCTGTGTTGTCTCATGTAACACACCGTCTGTGTTGTCACCTGTAACACACCGTCTGTCTTGTCACCTGTAACACACCGTCTGTCTTGTCTCCTGTAACACACCGTCTGTCTTGTCACCTGTAACACACCGTCTGTCATGTCACCTGTAACACACCGTCTGTGTTGTCACCTTTAACACACCGTCTGTCTTGTCTCCTGTAACACACCAACTGTCTTGTACACTGTAACACACCGTCTGTCATGTCACCTGTAACACACCGTCTGTCTTGCCGTCTATAACCAATGTTGAACTCATTGATGACCTCACAGGGACTGTGACGACATCTGCTCGCGGCCAGATGTGTAACGTTGATTCCGCTGATCCAGCTTCTTACGCGTGAGCTCCTTGACCATTGCACCACGCACCCAACCGCAACATTCATTACAATAATAATAATAATACAAACCCCAACAGTGATCTTGGTGGAGGACTCCCCATGCTGCGTTGGGCTCGTGGGTCGTTTGGCCATACTTCACCACGCGGGTCAGTGCGGTGTGCTGAAGGCCGGAGCGCCCAACACCCGTAACAGATTTCACTGACCGCTGATGTCCGCCTTGGCTGGAATTGTAACTCGGATGGCGGGCTTCATATCCACGTGGCGCCAGCCAACGATCATCGTGTACATGCGCAGCCATTGTGTCAATCCACTGCTGGATGAGAGCCTCCCCATGGGCCTGTCGGTCGTGCCGGTTACTTGACCACACTTTGCCAAGTTGCTGAGCGTTGCTTGACGCAGCCTGGGGTCAGGACCTGTGCAGAGGTCACCTGCCACCGGCCGGGAATTATTCCTCGGGTCGCTGGGGTCACATCGCGGCGCACTGTGACCACAGCGCCACAGCTCCACTTTAAACTTCGCTAATTATTTTTTTTATTGTTGCCAGGTAAGGCCCACTGAGCTGCGTAGCTCTTATTTTTTCATAAGCGACCTGTGGCCAACAGTTATTGCTCTACGAAGTGGGCTTCGGTGGAAATGTACAGCAGCCAAAGAGTCTGAACGCGTGGTGATGTTGATTCTTAAATGTGGAAGGGGAAATCCCGGAGGACCCGGGAAAAATCCACGCGACCGCGAGGAGAGAGAGAGAGAGACACCGCAAACTCCAAATATACAGCAGCAGCAGCAGGCGTCAGGGTCGGGATCGAACCCACGACCTCCTGTATACCAGTCAAAATAGTTAACATCTCCGAGCCACCGTGGCACTCGCAACCATCATTAGCATAACATAACTTACGCAACAACAACAACAAAAAGCTCACGGCGATGAATCCTGCATTCCCCCCCCCCACCCACCACCACCCCCGCGCGCTCTGACTGCGCAGAATTTATCTGCGCTGCCCCTGGGAGAGAAAGAGGCGAGGCTGGAGTGAGCGGATTCCTGCCTCGCCTGGCGCGGCCGCTGCCTCCTCCTCCTCCTCCCCCGGCGCTCGCGCGTTCGCCGGCTCCTGGCCGCGATGTTTTATTAATGGCGAGCGAGCGGGGCTTTGCCAAATGTCATAGCGAAGGACGGATGATTGGACGGGCAGGTGCAGGCGTGCAATGACAGACGGCGAGACGCGCGGCTAAAAGTGGGATCCTCTTCCGTCGCCGAATCGCGAGCTCGTTCCTGTCGGGGAGCATTTTCGAGAGAGGGCCTTTCAAAATCCTTTCAAATGTTGATGGCACGTTGTTGTGAAATGTAGTTCATCTATTGTGTGTGCGCGCGCGCTCGCGTGTGTGTGTGTGTGTCTGCAGCGTACAGAGTACCCTGAGGTATAGATGTGTTTACGAATTCTGAACCTGTGGTCTGTATGGAATTCTTGAGAGCCTTTTCAGAGTCTTTTCAATTGTTGATGGCATGTTATTTCGAAATGTATTTCGCCTATTGTATATGCATCTGTAGCATACAGTCTATATATCAGCATCACCAGCTATAACATATCATCCACTGCTAGATGAAGGTCTCCCCAAAGCATGGCCACACAGTGCATATGTGTTTACAAATGTTGAATTTGTGCATGTTCTGGAGTTCACGTTTTGAGAGGACCTTTCCCAATTTTGATGGCATGTCTTGCGAAATGTCATCCATTTATTGTATGTAAACATAGAGTATACACTCTATCTCATCGCCATCGTTGATCAATCCACTGCTGGATGAAGTGCTTCTCCACGTTCTAAGCCGGCGTGCTGCGTATAAAACATCACCCGACCATTACAGTAACCATGACAATCATTGGTCTTTTGAGAAATTTGATTCGGCATTAATATTTACTTTCTACAATTTCCTACAAACATCTGCATTGTCCAGCCGTGAATTATTTAAATCCGCCGTTCTTGGAAATACGGTTTGAACGTCGCCTATGCAAGGCATATCTTAATAATATTTCCCATCACACACTAACACCGCCATCGCAAATTACGTAATAAAATTATAATAATAAACAGGCCATATTAATAGGGTTTTTCCCCTTTTTTTCTGGCAGCAAAATTTAAACCTTTTTACAAGGATTCATGTCGGCATTAACCACAATACTTGCAGTCAAAATGCAAGCAAAAAACACACTGATAATATGATGCATTGTCCTTGAAACTGATTGGTCCACACCAGAGACAGCTTTCTTTAGAGCCTAATCTCAATTGGTGCCAGAGCAGAGGACGCCGAAAGGCGTACAGCTCACACACAATGCCACTATCAAAGTAATGAGGGCTCGGGGTAAGCATTTGCATCATTAGACCTCCTTTGCCAGAAAAAAGGGGAAAAACCCTATGATCCTATTTTGGTGCTGGCAAAGGAGGTCTAATGATGAAATATACAGGCCGTTTGTCAACCTATTGCTGAATGAAGGCCCACCCCATGCCACATCGGTAATGGAAGTTGTTCAACCATGCTTCACCACGCTGGTCAGTGTGGGTTGGTCAAGGGTCTGACCAGGCCGGCTTCCGATATCGCTCACCATATGATGATAGCCGTCACCGGGGAATCAAACTCAGGTGGCTGGGATCTGTTGCTGTTCCAGCGTTGTCGGTGAGCGCCTATTCAGGGGTGATGGCGCCAGACTTTGCGTATGCCCTGCTGTCTTTGTCTCTCTAGAGCTGCCGTCGATACGATAGCTCTCGCTGGTCCATTCCAGTCACTCGCTGATCCATTCCAGGCACTCGCTGGTCCATTCCAGTCACTCGCTGGTCCATTCCAGTCACTCGCTGGTCCATTCCAGTCACTCGCTGGTCCATTCCAGTCACTCGCTGAACAATTCCAGTCACTCGCTGAACAATTCCAGTCACTCGCTGATCCATTCCAGGCACTCGCTGGTCCATTCCAGTCACTCGCTGGTCCATTCCAGTCACTCGCTGGTCCATTCCAGTCACTCGCTGGTCCATTCCAGTCACTCGCTGGTCCATTCTAGTCACTCGCTGGTCCATTCCAGTCACTCGCTGATCCATTCCAGTCACTCGTTGGTCCATTACAGTCACTCGCTGGTCCATTCCAGTCACTCGCTGGTCCATTCCAGGCACTCGCTGGTCCATTCCAGTCACTCGCTGATCCATTCCAGTCACTCGCTGGTCCATTCCAGTCACTCGCTGGTCCATTCCAGGCACTCGCTGGTCCATTCCAGTCACTCGCTGGTCCATTCCAGTCACTCGCTGATCAATTCCAGACATTCGCTGGTCCATTCCAGTCACTCGCTGGTCCATTCCAGTCACTCGCTGGTCCATTCCAGTCACTCGCTGGTCCATTCCAGTCACTCGCTGGTCCATTCCAGTCACTCGCTGATCCATTCCAGTCACTCGCTGGTCCATTCCAGGCACTCGCTGGTCCATTCCAGTCACTCGCTGGTCCATTCCAGTCACTCGCTGGTCCATTCCAGTCACTCGCTGGTCCATTCCAGTCACTCGCTGATCCATTCCAGTCACTCGCTGGTCCATTCCAGTCACTCGCCGATCCATTCCAGTCACTCGCTGATCCATTCCAGGCACTCGCCGGTCCATTCCAGTCACTCGCTGGTCCATTCTAGGTACTCACTCGCCGGTGGCCAGTTACCTCCTCGTCACTCTGCTATCGCTGCAACCATGGTTACTGTTCCCGTGACCATGGTTACTGTTCCCGTGACCATGGTCACTGTTCCCGTAACGATGGTCACTGTTTCCGTAATCATGGTCACTGTTCCCATAACCATGGTTACTGTTCCCATTACCATGGTTACTGTTCCCGTAACCATGGTTACTCTTTCCGTAACCATGGTCACTGTTCCCGTAACCATGGTTACTGTTCCCATAACCATGGTTACTGTTTCTGTAACCATAGTTACTGTTCCCATAACCATGGTTACTGTTCCCATAACCATGGTCACTGTTCCCATAACCATGGTTACTGTTTCTGTAACCATGGTTACTGTTCCCATAACCATGGTTACTGTTCCCGTAACCACGGTTACTGTTTCCATAACCACGGTTACTGTTTCCATAACTATGATTACTGTTCCCGTAACCATGGTTACTGTTTCCATAACCACGGTTACTGTTTCCATAACCACGGTTACTGTTTCGATAACCATGATTACTGTTCCCGTAACCATGGTTACTCTTTCCATTACCATGGTCATTGTTCCCGTAACCATGCTTACTGTTCCCGTAACCATGCTTACTGTTCCCGTAAACTTCACCACAGCACTTGATGTCCTCTACCCATGCTAAGGACTCGGCGAACCAAGCTGCATTGCCCTGAACATACTTTGTTGTTCAACTACCATAGCTCGAGTAAGAAGATTCAACAACACACGTGCATAACGCAGACAATGCATCACCTGGAATGTCTCTCACCACGTCAACAAACATCTAAATATTTATATTCTTGGTTCTTTCGGTAAAGTCACGTTGAAGGGAAACAATAAAATAATAAAATATATATAAAACAATAATATTCTTTTATTGTTTCCCTTCAACGTGACCTTACCGAAAGAACCAAGAATATGAATCACTGCAGTCACGAAAGCTTTAAATCAAAATCTAAATATTTCTTACACTATCCACCGCAACACCGTAGTCATGGAGTCAACATTGGGGGGGACCAAATCTACCTTTGAAAACGCATTTCCTGCCTAAAATATCTTTTTTTAATTCACTAACGCATGCGATGGACTTTTTATTTTTTACAATAATGTCTAAGAGTGTATTGTATTTACATTGCTCTGTTTTTACTGTTTTTTTTTACCATTTCTTGTTTCATTGTATGTAATGGCAGCGATTAGGGATTGATAAACTACAACCATAATCACAATCATATAAACATAAATCTACGCTTTCGTGACTGCAGTAATTCATATTCTTAGTTTTTTCGGTAAAGTCACGTTGAAGAGAAACAACAAAATATATATAAAACAATAAAAAATTCTCACGACGTTTCGACCATAACTCAAACGGTCATCATCAGGTGTGTCGGTTTGCATAAATTTATTTTTGTAAGCCATCTGGCTTCCATGAGAGATTCGTTCATGAGGCTATCCACATATACAAGCACAGAGACAATTTCAACTGAGAAGATGGATTCTATCTTAGCAATCATTGGAAAGATTTGATAAATCATTTCAGTTCTTGATTGATTGTTCACGCTTACAGTGGCTTTCAGACAGCATACAAAAAAAAACAAATTTCGTCTCCCCCCTCCTCTTTTCAAAAAAAAATAGATGGACTAGTCCTGGGCAAACTGCCAATCGCTGCGCGTGACGCAAACGTTTTTTTTAATAAATAAATATGCCGTTTTTAAAAAATAAATTTATGCAAACCGACACACCTGATGATGACCGTTTGAGTTATGGTCGAAACGTCGTGAGAATTTTTTTATTGTTTTATATATATTTTGTTATTTTGTTGTTTCTCTTCAACGTGACTTTACCGAAAAAACTAAGAATATAAATCTACGCGTTGATTTACATGAAGACACGTCCAGATATTGTGGCCAAGCTCTAGCAAATTGTTGTTTTTATTTACATAGCATCGCAATTTTTTTTAGCAATATATTGGGGGGGGGACATTTTACATAGCATCGCAATTTTTTTTAGCAATATATTGGGGGGGGGGGACATTTTGAGCCTATTTGATGTGTCCCCCCCCAATATATAATTACGGCCTTGATCCACTGGACCCACTGACCTCTATGAGTGTATAATTTCAGCTCCATTGATTAAAATACAACTGAACACTTGGAGCAGTTTCGACTAACAGTGTCTCATTAGCGGATCACGCTTGCTTCAATTAATGCTGGTGTGCTGCCCGATGTTATAGGCAGGGTCCGTCTCTGAATAATATTGGTTCTGGTTTGACGCAAATAATACATAACACACAATAATCATTCGCGGGAGAATATAAGGAATTTATTTTGTCTCTCAAATTTTCAAAGACGACCCAGATGTCGGCGTGTTGAACTTCTTTAGACCTCCTTTGCCAGTTACAAAATGTAATAACAGGGTTTTTCCCCTTTTTTCCTGGCAACAAAACTGAAACCTTCTTACAATGATTCATGTTGCTGCATTAACCACAATACCTGCGGGCAGAATGCAAACAAAAAACATACTATGAAAATATATGATGCATTGTCCTTGAAACTGATTGGTCCACACCAAGGGACGGCTTTCTTTTGAGCCTCGACTCAATCGGTGCTCGACCAGATGACGCCAAAAGGCGTTCAGCTCAAAGACAATGCCACTATCAAAGTAATGAGGGCTCGGGGTGACCATCTACATCATTAGACCTCCTTTGCCAGTACCAAAATGTAATAATAGGGTTTTTCCCCTTTTTTCTGGCAACAAAACTGAAACCTTTTTTACAAGGATTCATGTTGCTGCATTAACCACAATACCTGCAGTCAAAATGCAAACAAAAAACATACTATGATAATATGATGATGCATTGTCCTTGAAACTGATTGGTCCACACCAAGGGACGGCTTTCTTTTGAGCCTCGACCCAATTGGTGCTCGACCAGTACGCCTTTTGGCGTCATCTGGTCGAGCACCAATTCACCACAATACTGCAGGTATTGTGGTGAATGCAGTAACACGAATCCTTGTAAGAAGGTTTCAGTTTTGTTGCCAGAAAAAAAGGGGAAAACCCCTTATTGTTATTATTATTACGTTGAACTTCTTTCGCACCGTGCATAGCCAAAGGTGCTTATCAGAGGTGCGGGGGAAGGACAACAAACTGAACACGAACAGCAGTTCTATAGAAATGAGTTTTCAATCGAGATCATTTAAAAGTTGCCTAGCTCTGGTGACTTCCTAATATCGGATGGACGAGCGTTCCAGGCGACGCAGTGACCATCTTGGTTCGATGGTTCGAACAAAAGCCGCGTGCGGGGATGACCGCAGTTTGCGTGATGATCTGTGCTGCTTGACGAGTATGCTTTCATCCAGCAGTGGATTAACAGTGGCTGTTGGTGATGGAACACATTCATGTACGCACCATTACATTGTTTGTTTGTTTTTTTAACCGTGAACTCTGATAGATGATTCCTGAACAATTGCGCACGTGTATTTGTATTCGCGTGTGTACGAAAGTATGCGTGCATTTCAAGTCTGAAATATCATCCATAATTGAGATTTGCTTTGGTTAGATCGCGTAAATATATAACTGTGTCGTTAAACCCACCACCACCCGACACAGCCAACTAGTAAGGGTTGTCACGTAAACAGAACGTGGCCAATTCGTCACTAGTACAGCACTCGTGTATAGTGTATAGTGTAGTGTATAGTGTAGTATACTAGTACATCACACCGGTAGTGTTGGAGAGCCAAGCCACAACATTTACAATCCGAGTACGACGTTTCGCCTGTAATTACAACTAGCTTAATCAGGCGGCAGCCAGATTTGTGGAGAAATCCTCCTGTTTCGTTCCTTAAATAGAGCGATATATTAAATATCACGCTGACGTTATAACTCTTAGACAATCTGTAGTATTTCTCATCCTATAATTCTGAAAAAAACTGTGTAATTCACAATGGTGCTTGGCACAAATCTGACCAATTTAAAATGTGTATCTGTGTGCAATATGTTTCAAGAACAACGCATACAACATCGAAGCATGTTTGGTTTGCATATTTCTCCACAAGTATGCGTGTTTAATGCAGACGTGATGCCTTGCTAAAGATGTGTAGTGGAGTACGAAGGTGCGTTGTGGAAACGGCGTGATTACATGATAACAAATACAGTACGGGTTATCTTGGGTCAGCCTGTAGCGAAGGCGAATATAGTGCAGGTTATGTTGGGGCAATTAGGCTGAGTGAGCCGTGGACGGCTGTGATTGGTTGGTGCTGTTGCCAGGGCCGGAGGGGCGTCTGGAAGTCTGGCGAGAAACAGGTGACGGTCACGCGGAGAGCCGTTGGGACGCGGGTTAATTAATTGGGGGTGTAATGAGAGCGGGTATAAGAGCGGGAATTGGAGTCAACAGCGGGGGTTGAGTTGTTGAAGGGTGGAGAGCTTGGAGATGGGTTGAAGTTGGAGAGCTTGGGGAGAGTTGGAGTTTGGAGAGCTTGGAGACGGAGGTTGTTGAAGTTGGGGAGCTTGGAGTGAACAGCGGGGAATTGAGGAGTTGGAGTTAAGAGTTGAAGGGTGAAGTCGCTGTGTGCAAAGTCGCTGTGTGTGAAGATGCTGTGTGTGAAGACACTGTGTGTGAAGATGCTGTGTGCAAAGTCGCTGTGTGCGAAGACGCTGTGTGTGAAGACGCTGTGTGCGAAGTCGCTGTGTGTGGAGTCACTGAGTGTGAAGACGCTGTGTGCGAAGACGCTGTGTGTGAAGTCACTGAGTGTGGAGTCGCTGTGTGCGAAGACGCTGTGTGTGGAGTCACTGAGTGTGAAGACGCTGTGTGCGAAGACGCTGTGTGCGAAGACGCTGTGTGTGAAGACGCTGTGTGTGAAGACGCTGTGTGTGAAGACGCTGTGTGTGAAGACGCTGTGTGCGAAGACGCTGTGTGTGGAGTCGCCGTGTGTGAAGACGCTGTGTGTGAAGACGCTGTGTGTGAAGACACTGTGTGTGAAGACGCTGTGTGCGAAGACGCTGTGTGTGAAGACGCTGTGTGTGGAGTCGCCGTGTGTGAAGACGCTGTGTGTGAAGACGCTGTGTGTGAAGACACTGTGTGTGAAGACGCTGTGTGTGAAGACGCTGTGTGCGAAGACGCTGTGTGTGAAGACGCTGTGTGTGAAGACGCTGAGTGTGAAGATGCTGTGTGTGTAGACGCTGTGTGTGAAGACGCTGTGTGTGAAGACGCTGTGTGTGAAGACACTGTGTGTGAAGACGCTGTGTGTGAAGACACTGTGTGTGAAGATGCTGTGTGTGAAGACGCTGTGTGTGTAGACGCTGTGTGTGTAGACACTGTGTGTGAAGATGCTGTGTGTGGAGTCGCTGTGTGTGAAGACGCTGTGTGCGAAGTCGCTGTGTGTGAAGACGTTGTGTGTGGAGTCGCTGTGTGCGAAGTCGCTGAGTGCGGAGTGGCTGTGTGCGGAGTGGCTGAATGAGGAAATTGAAGGTGGAGAGGGCATAGTGATGGTGATAGCGGAGAGCAGAGACGAAGTAGTTAGCAGTGGAGAGAGCATAGCGACGGTGATAGCGGAGAGCGGAGACGAAGAAGTTAGCGGCGGAGTAAGGGAAGTAATTGCGGGGGAGTGGAGAGACAAAGGTGGCGAGCGAGTCGAGTGAATCACGGCGAGCGAGCCGTGGCGACCAGGATACTGTGTAATGTGGAGGACATGCTGAGAGTTGTAAATAAAGCGGTGTTCGAAGAAAGACAGAAGTTGTCCGAGTGAAATCGAACACTACAGATGTATATTTGTGTTGTTTTAAACAACTGATCACCTCATGCATTGTTGCAGGAAAGGGTAAAGTTTGTTATTCTATTTTCATAATCTGTGTGCGATATTAAATACAAATGTAGTGGTAGACTTCACTCGGACAACTTTGTTCTATCCTCCGACAGCACTTTATTTACAACTCTCCGCATTCCGTCTTTCTCTGTCTCCCTTCGTCCCTCGCTGTCTCTGTCTCTCCATCTCTCGCTGTCTCCGTCCCTCTACGTCTCACTCTGGTTATCTCTCCCTGTCTCCCTCTGTCTCACTCGCTGTCTCTGTCTCTCTCTGTCTCGCTCCATCTATCTCCCCCTGTCTCTCTCTGTCCCCGCTTCCCTCTGTACTCTCTCGTCTCTCTCTGTCTCTCTCTCTCTCTCTGTCTCTCTCTCTGTCTCTCTGTCTCTCTCTCTGTCTCTCTGTCTCTCTCTCTGTCTCTCTGTCTCTCTCTCTGTCTCTCTGTCTCTCTCTGTCTCTCTCTCTCTCTCTGTCTCTCTCTCTCTCTCTGTCTCTCTGTCTCTCTCTCTCTCTCTCTGTCTCTCTCTCTCTCTCTGTCTCTCTCTCTCTCTGTCTCTCTCTCTCTCTGTCTCTCTCTCTCTCTCTGTCTCTCTCTCTCTCTCTCTGTCTCTCTCTCTCTCTGTCTCTCTCTCTCTCTCTGTCTCTCTCTCTCTCTCTGTCTCTCTCTCTCTCTCTGTCTCTCTCTCTCTCTCTCTGTCTCTCTCTCTCTCTCTCTGTCTCTCTCTCTCTCTCTGTCTCTCTCTCTGTCTCTCTCTCTCTGTCTCTCTCTCTCCCCCCGCGCTCGGGGGAGGCTGCATGCAGGTGGAGCTCCGCGTTGCACGCCTTGAGCAATGGAGGCCTAGTCATTTCAATCAATTAGGCCAAGCCTGAGAGAGAGTTTTCCAAAGAGGAACAACACAAAACAAACGTGACTCCCCTCCTTTTTTCTTCCCGTACCGCTTTTTTAATATACACACTTTCATTTGGCCTTTTTATTTTTATTTTATTTTCCCTTAGTCCTTTTTATTTTTTCATTTTACTCACGGGGAAACTCGAGCAAAAATCCGCCTCGATCGACCCAGGAGTTGCACACAAGTTAGCAGCAGCAGCAGCAGCAACAGCAACGACGCGCGCGCAGGTGAGCTGTGGCCGCCTATCATCATGGCACAGCACACCAGGTTGCAGAGCCTCACGAGGCGGAATGGGGTCGTCGTTTTTCCGCCGACGGAGGTCGCCGTCGACGCCGTCGCCGCCGCGGTGGCGACGGGCGTGGGCCACGCCAACGTCCTCGCCGCCCAGCGCCAAAACCGCGGCGTCACCATCTACGTGGCGGAGGAGGCGATGGTGGCGAGCCTCGTGGAGACGGGGCTCACTGCCGGGGACCTGTTCCTGCCGTGCACGCCGCTCTCCACGCCCGCCGTCCGCGTGGTGCTCTCGGGAGCGCCGCCGTTCCTGAGCAGCGAAGTCCTGCGCAAGGATCTGCAGCGCTTCGGGACGGCGGTGTCTAGGATCGCCATGCTCCCTCTACGGACGAGGGACCCCAGGTTGGCGCATGTGATGTCGCTCCAGCGCCAAACGTTCATGGTCTTAACGGGAGGCAACACAGAACTGGACGTTACCCTTAAATACACAATCGATGGGTGCGTCTATACTGTGTACGCCTCGACAGCTGCACCGCGGTGCTTCGGGTGTGGGGCTACAGGCCACACCCGGAGGCACTGCACGGACAAGAAAAACGAGGACGCTGCCGCCGCGCCACCCGCGGCCGCGGGCGCGGAGCACCGCGACAGCAGCAGCAACAACAGCAGCAGCAGCCGCAGCAGCAGCAGGAGCAGCAGGAGCAGCAGGAGCAGCAGCAGCCGCAGCAGCAGCCGCAGCAGCAGCCGCAGCAGCAGCAGGAGCAGCAGGAGCAGCAGGAGCAGCAGGAGCAGCAGCAGCAGCAGCAGCAGGAGCAGCCGCAGAAGCAGCAGCAGCAGGAGCAGCACGCGCCCGACCAAGCCGACTCCGGAGGCGAACCCATGGAGACGGCACCGGAGGGGGAAGGGGACGGCTACACCCTGGTCGTGTCGCGGAAGCGCAGAGCCAGAGCCGGCCCTGCGGCGGCGACGCGCGACGGCGAACGGCCCAAACGGGCGGCGCTCACCGGCGTTAAAGGCAGTGGCGAGCCGTGTGACCGCCGGGAGGCGGGGGGAGCGGGCGAGCCCGAGCCGGGGAGCGGGGCGACCACCGAGGACCGCGACGCGCGCGAGGACTCGGACGGCGAGGAGCGGATGGGGATGGACGGTGACGGCGACGGAGACGAAGTTGCCGATGGCAGCGAGCGGGGTCGAGGGGGCGACGGAGTACACCCCTGCCGCGATACGCCGCTTCCTGCAGGCCAAGTTTGGGAAACGGGGGTTTAAAGTTGAGGACACCTTCCCGGACATGAAGCAATTCATGAAGGTGGCGCAGGGCGTCTGCCAGGCGCCGCGGGTGTGCGGTCACACCTCTAGGGAGGTCTTCTGCCTGAGGGTGATGCTACGGCAGCTGAAAAAGCAGTACCCCCCCCTCCCCCCTATCCCGGAGTGAACACCGGATGCCTGCCACGACAACCACCGCCAAGGCGACGGGTATCTGTGTCGCGACCTTGAATTGTAACAGCGCCCGCACCGATGCACGGTGGCAACGCGTGTGTCAGTTCCTGGAAGACATGAAAGTGGACGTGGCTCTGCTACAGGAGACCCATCTCGACCCCGCGCTGCTCGCCCAACGGCAGCACCGTTTGGGAGGCCGGACGTTTTTTAGTCACGGGGAGGCGGGCAGGGCGGGGGTCGCGATAGTCTGCAGCCCGAAGTTGAACCCGGACAGCGTGACCTTTACGGAAGCGGTGAGAGGACACCTGGTCACGGCGGACATCGCGCTCGCCGGCACCAGGCTGAGGCTCGTCAATGCGTACGCGCCGAGCGCGAGCCGTGACAGGCAGTCGTTCTTCGCGGGCGCACTGCGGGACGCACTGGGGGAGGCCGCCGCGGACGGGGTGATCACCGTCGTGGGCGGGGATTTTAACTGCACCCTAAACTCGGCCCTCGACCGTAACGGCGTTGAACCCCACCCGGAGGCTGCGAGGGCACTGGCCGAAATTGTGAACAGACAGCGGTTAATTGGCGCGTGGCGCCTCCAACATCCCGCACAGCGGCGCTCAGGGGCGGATCAGCCTCGCGAGGCTCGACCGACTCTACATCAGCCCGGACGGGGCCAACCTGCTCGGCGAGAGTCGGGTGGTCCCGACGGGTTTCTCTGACCACCACATGGTCACCGCACGGCTGCACCCCCCCCTGGTCGAGCGGCGCAGCCCCTACTGGCGACTCGACCTGCGTCTACTGGAGAACGCTGACTTCCAGGCGGCCTTCAGGGCCCTCTGGAGGGAGTGGGAAACGCGCAGGGGGGCCTTTGAGTCCCCCCTACAATGGTGGGATAATGGGAAGGCCCAGGTGGCGACGCTGTGCCGGCGTTTCGCGAGCCAGCACGCGGCGGTCGGGCGGGAGGAGGAGGACCGACTGCGGAACGAGCTGCTGGCGCTGGAGGCGGAGCTGGGCTCGCCCCAGGCCAGGGTAACCCACCACGCACTCCTGGAGCAGCAGCGGCTGCTCAGGGCAGTATCGGACCAGGCGGCCTATGAGGCTTTCGTAAAGCAGAGGATGCAGCATCTCGTCCAGATGGACGCGCCGACAAGACTCTTCTTCAGGCAAGGGGGACGGCCGAGTACCAGGAACGTCATCTCCAGGTTACAGGCCCCCGGCGGAGAGACTCACACCAGCGACGCGGGCATCGCAGGGGTAGTCCAGGGCTTCTTTGGGGCGCTGACCACCGCGGAGGGCGTCCAAGGGGAAGCCCTGAACGAACTACTGGAGGGCGTCCCCACACTGACCCCCCCCGCGAGGGAGCAGCTGGAGGGAGCGCTCACCCTCCGGGAGCTGGAGGTGGCAGTGAGGGGCCTCGCCACGGGGAAGGCGCCGGGGATCGACGGCCTGCCGGCCGAGTTCTTTAAGGTCTTCTGGAGCGAACTCGGGCCCTCCCTGAGCGAGGTCCTGAACGCGAGCCTAGCGGCGGGAGAGATGCCGCACAGCAGCAGGAGGGCGGTGGTGACGCTGCTGCCCAAGAAGGGGGACCTCGGCTGCATCGCCAACTGGCGGCCGGTGTCCGTCCTCTGCACGGACTACAAAATAGTGGCCAGGGCGGTGGTCAACCGGCTGAACAGCACGGCCGGGAATGTGGTACAGTCTGACCAGACGTACTGCGTTCCGGGACGCTCCATCCACGACAACATAGCCGTGGTACGGGACGTGGTGGAATTGGCGACGGCCCACGGGATAGAAACGGGCCTCCTCTTCCTGGATCAGGAAAAGGCGTTTGATCGGATGGACCACGGGTACCTGTACACAGTGCTCAAAGCCTTTGGGTTTGGCGAACAGTTCGTGGCGTACATAAGGCTCCTGTACACGAACGCGTCGAGCCTGATGAAGGTGAACAATAAACTCAGAGCCCCTCTGGCGGTCACGAGGGGGATCAGGCAAGGGTGCCCACTCGGGACTGCTGTACGCGCTCTGCATCGAGCCACTCCTGCGCAGGCTGAGGCGCACTCTGTCTGGCCTCCAGATCCCGGGGCCGGGAACCGCCGAGGTCCGGCTCTCGGCGTACGCGGACGACCTCTGTGTTGTCATTAACGATGCGCGCGACGTGGAGGCGGTCCGCGGGGCGGTCCGCCTCTATGAAGGCGCCTCCTCTGCGAGGCTGAACTGGGCGAAGTGCGAGGCGCTGGCCCTGGGGCCGAGGGGTGCGGTGCGCGCCCTGGCGCTCCCGGGAGGTGTGGAGTGGGGAACGGGGGGCGTCAAGTACCTCGGGGTGCACCTGGGCGACCCCGCCACAGAGGCGAAGAATTGGGCCGAGGTGGCAGACAAAATCGCGGAGAAACTGAAAACGTGGGCCAGGCTCTCTCCACAGATGTCGTATAGGGGTAGAGTCCTCGTGGTGAACAACCTGGCGGCGGCTCTGTTATGGCACAGAGCAAAAGTGCTGCACCCGCCGGAGTGGCTGATGGTTCGAGCGCAGAGCGCCTTCACCTCCTTCGTTTGACACGGGCGGCACTGGCAGAGACCGGGCGTCCTCTGTCTGCCGGTGGAGTAGGGTGGCCAGGGCCTTGTCAGTGTCGTCAGCCGAGTGATGGCTTTCAGGATACAACATATACAGCGTCTGGTGTACGGGGAGGGGGAGCAGTTGACATGACGCGTCCTCTTTCTATGTTGAATCGTAAAAGAATACCCCTGCAGGATTTCGAGCCAACGGGCCATCTGGCCCGAAGGCTGGTCATCCCGCAAGGAGTATTGCAGCGCCGCATGGTCAGTGCGGATCAAAAATTCCCTGCCATACAAGTACGGTCGGTACAGACGAACAAAGTGCACGATGGCCAGCAGTTCCCTGCGCGTCACACAATATTTTTGCTCAGCCGGAGACAACACGCGGCTGCCGCACGCCACACCTCTCTCAACACCGTCAACATTTTGCGACAAGACGGCGCCTATGCCAGTGTCACTGGCATCCGCGTCAAGGATAAACAATTTCGTAAAATCCGGATATCCAAGCGGCGGCGAGTCCGCCAAAGCGCCCCGAAGTGTCTCAAACGAACGCTGTTCCTCGTCACCCCAGAGGAACATCGTACCCTTACCGGTCAACGTGTGCAGCGGCCTCGCAATTGTGGCAAAATCTTTAACGAATCGTCGGTAATACGACGCGAAGCCCACGAAGCTACGCACTTTCGATACCGTTTTTGGCACTGGCCACGTGCGTACGCAGCTCGTTTTGTCCGGATCAGTGGCAACCCCTGACGCGCTAACAACGTGACCCAAATATTTAACAGATGTCCTTAGCAAATGGCACTTTTGTGGCTTAAATTTTAAGTTAGCGTGCCGCACTCGGCCAAAGATGGCACGCAACCGCTGCAAATGCTCGTCAAAATCTTTACTGAAAACAATGACGTCGTCAAGATATATCAAGCACGACTCCCCACAGCAATCCGGACAAAACGAGTTCCCTCAGGTGTTGGAAGGTGGCCGGCGTGGAGTGGAGCCCCATCGGGAGCACGTTAAATTGTAACAATCCTTGCGGTGTTCGGAAAGTGGTCTTCGGCTTAGACTTCTCGTCCAAGGGCAATTGCCAAAAGCCCGGCAACAGGTCGAGGGTCGAGAAAAATTTTGCGCCGGACAGAGCGTCTAACGAATCATCGATGCGTGGGAGCGGGTATGCATCCGCAACAGAAATCTGATTGAGTTTGCGATAGTCGACACAAAATCGCATGGACCCGTCGCATTTCTTAACAAGTACAATGGGAGCCCCCCACGGGCTGGAGGAAGGAGAAACGATCTCTTGTTCCGACATCTCATCTACGGTTTGCCGAATACAATCCTTTTCCAGCAGACTCATGCGATGGGTATTTAGGCGAATCGGGGATGCATCCCTAGTGTCTATGTGATGCCGCAACAGGGACGTACGACCAACGTCATATTTGCCCGAACTGAAAACATCCCTGAACTCCAAAAGCAGCCCATGGAGACGCGACCGCTGCACAGGCGTCAGCTCGGGGTTCTGCATGTACAGATCCCGCAACCAGTCTGGGTCATCGTCGCTCAACGGCAATGCATCTCCCACACTCGTTGCCAAGCACGCCTCCCCCTCCGAACCCGGCGCCGCCGTCGCATGCGCTAGCATGGTACCCTCCTGAATGACAATGGACTCGTGCCCCGCATTGACGATTTGTATAAAGGGGTCGCAATTCGCCGGTACCATCGTTAAAGCCCCGACCAAGGTGGGCGTGCGTGACACCTCGTAGCACGCCCGCTGCGCGCTTCCTCCGTACACCGCGGGGGCGACGTGGCATGCTCGCAGGTGGCAATCCGGCCGCCGCTGCAGCCGGCGGCGTCTCCTCCAGCTCCACCGCGGCCCCGGACTCGTTGGCGCCCACCATCAGAGGCTGTGCCCCTGCCACCGTTGCTTCGTCGCGGAGGTCCAGGTTGACTTGGATGTTCCTGGCGATTTGTAGAGACGACACGTCGTCCTCGTCGTTGTTGCTGTCGGGCAACGAAAGGACGACGCGTAGCTCCTTCGCCAACAGCGATAGCTTCTCCTGGAGCAGAGAGTCCAGGGCCTCCTGGTCCATCGCCGGGTAGGCTGCCTGTGCGAGGGCAAACAGCGCGCTGCGGAACGCGAGGGGAGATTCCGTGCCCTCCCGCTTCCTTTGCTGGAATCTACGTTTGGCGACCGAACGCGGCTCGTACACGACCTGCATCGCTGCGAACGCCCCCGCCAGCGTCGACCGGACGGCGGCCGGAATCCCGTTGAACGTCGCCAGCGAGTCGTCGTCGAGGGCAGTCGGCAGGGCCCGCAGCACGTCACTCTCAGTCCATTCGAGGGATTGATACGCCGCTCGGAACCGTCGCGTAAATGCCGTACAATCGCCAACCTTGGCCTCGAAGCGTTGGGCGTGAAGCCGCCGTCTCGAACTCGAGGGTGGTGCCCCATCGGCGTCCGATTCCGCTGGCAGCGCCGCGGGGGGTGCGGCTCCGTCGTCGGCGCGTTCCGGCGGCGCGGGAATGGCTGCAGGATGGCTCGACACCGTCAGCAGCGCCCGATCCGTCAGCATAAAGCGGTCGAACGCCTCCGTCAGCGTTGCCGGCCTGGCCTCCC
Organism: Petromyzon marinus; assembly: GCF_048934315.1. Lineage (NCBI taxonomy): Eukaryota > Metazoa > Chordata > Hyperoartia > Petromyzontiformes > Petromyzontidae > Petromyzon > Petromyzon marinus. Next base: position 3,611,903 of record NC_133711.1, on the reverse strand, counting down.
ACTGGGCCATGAGGACTCGACCATTCACCAGCCGGCCCCGGGGTCTCGGCCCCGCTCGGTCCGCCCTCCCGCCCCGCAGACACCTGGTGGACCAGGTCCCCCGGGGGAGTAACACCTTCTTGCCCGGACACGGGAATCGCGTCCACGTCGTTGCTGTCGTCGGACGAGTCCGTCGGCATGTTCTTTCTCTTGGTCGATTTCTTCGACATGTCGGCGTGGCTCCGTAGTCACCTCTGACACCAAATGTAGTGGTAGACTTCACTCGGACAACTTTGTTCTTTTCTCCGACACCACTTTATTTACAACTCTCCGCATTCCGTCGATAACCCCACAGTTCCTCTGATTGCCTTTGCTCGCTCGTCGCGCTCTGCCCATCTCGCTCGCTCCGCTTCCTCCCCTGTCTTTCTCTGTCTCCCTCCGTCCCTCGCTGCCTCTGTCCCTCTCTCCATCTCTCGCTGTCTCTGTCTCTCCCTCTCTCCGTCTCTCGCTGTCTCCGTCCCTCTCCGTCTCTCTACGTCTCACTCTGGTTATCTCTCCCTGTCTCCCTCTGTCTCACTCGCCGTCTCTGTCTCTCTCTGTCTCCCTCCGTCTATCTCCCCCGTCTCTCTCTGTCTCCGCTTCCCTCTGTACTCTCTCCGTATCTCTGTCTCTCTCTGTCTCACTCTGTCTCCGCTTCCCTCTGTACTCTCTCTGTATTTCTGTCTCTCTCCGTCTCACTCCACTTATCTCTCTGTCCCACTGTCTCACTCGCCGTCTTTGTCTCTCTCTGTCTTGCTCCACTTATCTCTCTCTCAGCTCGTCTCTTCTCGTCTCTCTTTGTCTCTGCTTGTCTCTGCTTGTCTCTGCTTGTCTCTGCTTGTCTCTCTCCACTGCTAGCTGTTCCGTCTCCTATGTCTTCTCCCCGTGCTCTCCCACCTGCGTCGTTCCGGCCCCAACCACAACTCCCCTCTGCCTTCCCGTCTCCCCCTTATATCCCCGGTCTCATTACTCACCAATTAATTAGCCACGTGCCCCCCGACGCCCCGCGCCCTCCTGCACCTGTTGCCTGCCTCCTCTATTCCCAGACATTCCTGCGCCACCTTGCCCTTGACAACAACCCCAGCCAATCACAGCCGTCCATCGCTCCCCAGCTTAATTGGCCCGTCATTACCTCACCGTTCCCCACCGCCGCACCTGGCCGGCCCAACGTAACCCCCACTGTCCATCACTCGCGCGTCTTTACCATTTCCCCCCTGTATGCGCGTGTTACTCCACTACACATATATAGCATTCAACACCTACCACGCGTAAAATAACGTGCTATAAAGAAGGGCCATTACCAAAAATGTCGCCTATTTTATATTGATTTCGAGGCCACAATCATATGGACAAATGTGTTGAGAGTTGTGCACAACTCCAACAGCAGCATCAGTAGCATCATCACCAAATAATCCGCCCAATATTAAACAGATATTTTTTAGTGTTAAGTCACAACCGGCACTTACGCTGTCTCTACATCACTGCACCCAGCAGTCGTTCATGATTATTACTAGTTTTAATTCAAATGGTTGGTCTAATGACTTTGCATCCTATTTATAATAGAGTACACGTCATGCACAGCAGGCAGGATATGTACACAGCAATTGGCACTGCAGTGTACACAAAGTCGGACATAGTCATCACAATACGTTCGTACAGGAACGTCATTTATGTTTCACAGAAAACCTCACGGGGCAAATTCGAAACGTGCCCGGTGCTTCTTTTGGTATCCCTCTGGTCCAGTGTGAAATCGCGAGGCTCAGAGCGCCAGACTCAGGCACAGTTAACGCGTGAGGATCATAAAAAAAACGACATGTTTAGGGCCCTGAGGGTTTCTGTGTCGAAACCCGAGGTTCACAAAGCCAGACAAAGTCGTATTCATTATTCTCAGGACTCAACGTTTATAACTGAGCCTCATAGGGCCATACGAAGCCAACGTTAAGATTGTTGGAGTTCAAAGTGAATACCCGAGGTCAATAGAGCCAGACTGAGGCACCTTGAGGCTCATTGGAGTTCACCGCAAACACCTGAGGCTCACGGAGTCAAGAATCCTATGAGATTATTAGTGCCCCCCGTATTAAAAACCAGAAGTCCACGGTGCCAGACTAAGGTCCCATAGTTCAGCGCCAATGCCCGAAGCCCGGCGTACCAGCCACGCGTGGGTGAAACGCGGCGACAATCCCAGTGTGAGCAGCGTGTCCACCGGGGTGGGCCACAGCATGAGACATCAAACCGCTTACGGTGTAACGACGGCGGCTCACGATGACGACGGCGTGCGAGGTGGGCCGCAAGACGCTCACGAACGCGTCATCGACGACGACCACGACGACGAGCGGCGAGTGTGGAAGGAGACGAGACCCAACATGGTTGCCAACGGGCGAAGCTCCCCAGGGGGGGTCGGGGTGGGGGGGGTGTCGTGAGGGCCCTATGCAAGTCGTCGCTTGTTTTCGGGATTTGATGAGAGAGATGGGGAGGAGGAGGAGCAGGGGGAGCGCAGAGGCCCCCGAGTGTGCTTCTCTGGGAGGCGCTCAATTAGGGTCGGGTTAATCACCGGCACGCTCGCCTGGGATCCCAGCGCCTTCACCGCGGCTAACAAATGGGCTTGGCGCAAATGATGAATTGCGCGCCCAGCTGAGTTGCCAGACGCTGCGACAAGGCCATAGAAGTGCGCGCGCGAGTCGGTTTACGGGGAGCGGTGGCGCGGTGATTAGGGGCCATCCGTTGAGCAGGTTTTTACAGTTTCAGTTTCATGTATGAGGTATAAGCCTGTGAGCTCTATGCGGCTCTTGACTCGGGTGCAACCGCGACAAACAAACACGTGAACAAGAAAAACATCTTAAAGTGACTACACGCAACAGAAGAATCCAGGAAAAAAAAAAACAGCAAAGAATCTTGATTTAGAGCTTTCGTGGCTGCAGTGATTCATATTCTTAGCTCTTTCGGTAAAGTCACGTTGAAGGGAAGCAAAAAAATAATAATATAAATTATTATAATAAAATATACATATATAAATTATTATGTTATTGTTTCCCTTCAACGTGACTTTACCGAAAGAGCTAAGCATATAGCAAAAAAATCTGTCAAAATTTGACCCCTCCCCGTACGCACGCGTACTTTTTACACCCCCACCACCACGAATCCTATAGAACGGCCGAAATTTAATCCACGCAGAAACGATCAAGGATTAATCATATTAACGCGTTAATGCAAACAGATGGTCCACCGCCGGGCTATCTAACTCATTTGAAGGCCAATGTAGACAAATTATTATTATCAAGGCTTCACCCTCCCCCCTCCATGCGTACGCACTGAGTGATGGCCACTTAGCGCCCTGCGCTAGGAACCCGGAGGCCCCGAGTTTGATTCCCGATCGCAACCAGTAACAGTGACGATCATCTCGATCGGTACGTGGCCTCCCCCTAGGTCGACTCAGCCGCAAATAAGTAACCTGTTGCGTGCTGTAAACATCGCCGCTCGGGAGACAAAGGCGGCCGGGCGTGATGCTGGCCACCTACCCCCTCTGGGTGCCGTTTCGCCTTTCGTAGGTGCTGCTCGCAAAACAGCACTTGCCCCAAAAAATGTGTGAAGGCTACACGGGAGATATTTGTCTGTGTTTATGTGTTCATGGGAAGCGCTGGCACAATCACCACCGTGCACGCCGGCAAACCGGCGGCTCGAGTTTGATTCCCACTCACGGCCAAAAAGCAGTGACGATTAATTCATGATCAGAACGGGTCCTTAGCATCGCCTCGGTCGACTCGTCCTTAAGTGAGTATCTGATGCGGTATTAAGCATCAGCACTGGGGAGACAAAGGCGGCCCGGCGTAGTGTTTGACACACACGCCCCCTCGTGCGCTGGGCTCGCGAACATCACTTGCCGCAGAAGGCTGCACGTGGCCCTGGGGTGTGGGATCTTGTGTTTGGTGATAGTGCACATGTTCACCTTGGGGCTCGACACAGATGTCCTCTGGCTCCGACACGATGTAACATCTTTCTTAACCACGCATTTCGAGAAACCGTCGCTGTAAAAGTGGATTTTTTTTATCTGGCACAGATGGAATTGAAGGTTTGATCAATGCCCGGGTGTGGGCAAGAGATAGCTCCCAACTGGTCAACCATGGTGTATGCATGCTAATGACATGCTAACCTACCGCTCACTCTGAGTTGGAGACTAAGCTGGCAGAAGCTGGAGCTTGCCAAGAAGAGGTGGGGCGTTATCAGCAGTTTTTTTACCATACAAAAGCACCTGCCTGGGTAATTTGTGTCACTGAACACTCCGCTCCTCGTCTCTCCGTGAGTAATGGGATGCTTGTGGAGAGGGTGGAGAAGTTCCCATACCTGGGCAGTGTGCTCAAGGCCAGATGCGGCTTAGAAATTGGGGTCTCACTTCCAATTCGTCGAGCGGTGCTATCGAGATTTTTTTTTTATTGCGTGGAAGCTACCTTGGTCTGTCGCACAGCACCGTGAGCCTGGAAACCCCGAGTTGGATTCCTGACCACGGCCAACACAGGTGCTGGGCCCCTACCATTCCCTCCTCTCCCTTCCACTCGTTCACAAAGTCGTACTGACCAGCATGATGAAGTTTGGTCAAGCAACCCCCATTACCGACATCGGGCAGAAGATTATGATACACAAACTGGATGCCAAATTTCGATTCAAAGCTTTCGTGACTGCATGCAGGGGATTCATATTCTTGGTTCTTTCGGTAAAATCACTACGTAGAAGGGAAACAATAAAATAATAAAAATATAAAACAATAACATTTCTCACGACGTTTCGATCGCAACACAAGCAATCATCATCATCGGGTGTGAAAACCACAGCAAGAAAATTGCTACGTGACTTTACCGAAAGAACCATGCAAGAATATGAAACTGGATGCTGTTAAAGACTCCCTGCCCCCACCGCTCCACCACAGTGGAGAAAAACATATTCGTTGAAACGAGATTGTGGCCAGCTTAATAGAGTCCGCTACGTGTAATGGATTTTTGTAAAAAAAAAAAATGGCAAGCCGTATTAATAAGTAAATGAAGGATTTAAGCCTCGCTAAGTGCACGTGACACTGTTGCTGTTGAGAGCTTCCAGTCGTCTTGCCGGTAAGGCCCCCCCTCTCGCAACGTTGCGCTGCAAGAGGAATTTAAAAAGAAAAACGTTCAAAGGTCAAACCTGGCGATATCTCTCTTTTATTGACTTGGGAATCCTCTTATAAGGGGCTGTGAATTCAGATAAAGCCGTACACAGGCCGCTTCCTTCCCCATCCCTCACCTTGCCTCGCCACCCCCTTCACCCCCCACTTCACTAACCAGACCAGAGCCCTTTTACCTCCCACGGTCCCACTGCGTGGGCGCGATAACCACAAAACTCGCGGTGATTTGTCCACGGAGACACCACGGGCCGCATCACGGAGACACCACGGAGACACCACGGAGACATCACGGGCCCCATCACGGAGACATCACGGAGACACCACGGGCCGCATCACGGAGACACCACGGAGACACCACGGAGACATCACGGGCCCCATCACGGAGACATCACGGAGACACCACGGAGACACCACGGGCTCCATCACGGAGACACCACGGGCCGCATCACGGAGACATCACGGAGACATCACGGAGACAGCACGGGCCCCATCACGGAGACATCACGGAGACATCACGGAGACATCACGGAGACACCACGGGCTCCATCACGGAGACACCACGGGCCGCATCACGGAGACACCACGGAGACATCACGGAGACATCACGGAGACAGCACGGGCCCCATCACGGAGACATCACGGAGACACCACGGGCTCCATCACGGAGACACCACGGGCCCCATCACGGAGACATCACGGAGACACCACGGGCTCCATCACAGAGACACCACGGGCCCCATCACGGAGACATCACGGAGACTTCACGGAGACACTACGGAGACACCACGGGCCCCATCACGGAGACATCACGGAGACATCACGGAGACATCACGGAGACACCACGGGCTCCATCACGGAGACACCACGGGCCCCATCACGGAGACATCACGGAGACTTCACGGAGACACTACGGAGACACCACGGGCCCCATCACGGAGACATCACGGAGACATCACGGAGACATCACGGAGACACCACGGGCTCCATCACGGAGACACCACGGGCCCCATCACGGAGACATCACGGAGACTTCACGGAGACACTACGGAGACACCACGGGCCCCATCACGGAGACATCACGGAGACATCACGGAGACATCACGGAGACACCACGGGCTCCATCACGGAGACACCACGGGCCCCATCACGGAGACATCACGGAGACTTCACGGAGACACTACGGAGACACCACGGGCCCCATCACGGAGACATCACGGAGACATCACGGAGACATTCCGCACCCCCAACCCATCCCCCCCCCCCCCCCCCGTTTCATTGAGAGCGCCGCGTGACTGAGTCTCGTTTTTCCATCTGCGCCGGTGCCTTCGAGGCTGCGAGATGATCTTATTGTTTTACCTTCCCCTGTTTGATCTTTGTTGCTGTCGCTGCTCCGTAAAGAACCGCGGCTCATTACGAAGCTCCCGCTGGGCCTGCGATCTCCAAACCCCGATTTTTATTCGCCGCCGTTACAATTCCGCCGTAAACAAAACAAAAAAAAGCTGTTGTGGTTGTTTGTTTGTTTGTTTGCCAAGAGATACTGAGCTCCTCGGCAGACGCCGAATTCGTTTTGCCGGAGTTGTGTGGGGGGGGGGGGGGGATTTGTATTTGTTTGTGGAAAAAGCCTCCCCGACCAGCGCACAGCCCCAATGGCCATCGCTCGAAAGACGACGCCAGATAGCGGCGAGCAGGAGGATGAAGTTGAATAAAATAAATATAAACGGGGTGGGGGGGGGGGGTGAGAGAGGGGAGACAGAGGGGGGGGGGAGTCTTCTTTGGTTCTTTCGGTAAATCACGTAGAATGAGAATAAAATAATAAATTGATAAAATAAAATAACACAATAAAAATCTCACGACGTTTCGGCCACAACACAAGCGGCCTTCATCAGGTGAAGGGACGAGACTATCTGGAGGACAGCGCTGGAGCGAACACAGCTGGAGCGAACACAGCCAGAGGGGTGGAGGTGAGAGAGAGAGAGGGGGGAGGAATCCAGCAAAGGCAAAACGCCACCCCGACGCAGTCAACAGATAGAGTCTGCAGCCTAATGACTCCGGCTTTCGTGTGATCTCAACACGGACGTGGCTGGGTCCCCGATGGTCCCCAGGGAAGCGGCAGCCGTGCCAGGCGGCTCGCACAGCCGGACCCAGAGAGCCGCCCGTGGTGCTGTCCGTCCTGACTCACGGAGGCAGCACACCTGCGAATGATTGTCTAATCGCGAATGCCGCCGCATCTGTGGGAGACGACAATGTCTGTCTGTTGTCGTCTGCAATCGCAGTGAAAACCCCCTCTTATCCGCGAGCCTGGCGCCCGTTATGCGTGAAGAAAAATCCGATAATAATCCACACCGCGATCCTTCATAATTACACTCAATTAGATCACGGGGCTTCCCCATCCTGCACTGCGGAGAGGCGTCTCATTGTCTGTGACTTTTGTTTTTATCCACTCGAGTGGAGTCGGAGTGCAGGTTCTTCCTATAATCCACGATCGTCAGCAAACAATATCCCCCACGGATAATTGTGAATGAATTTGCGGATGGCATTGTGCATAATAGGAATTCCGTAATGCGCACCCTCCCCACACACACCACACCACCACGGGTATGTGGTGGAGTTACACTATTTACCCATCATCCACAAAGCCACCAGCGTGAGTTACTACGGGTTGTTTTTATTTTACTGATAGGACTCGTAACAAAGAAAAAAATGAATTCCCAGCAAATTGATATTTTACTTTGCTTTTGCTACCGATGATTAAACACATCGACCGACCAGGATTACCGCAATCGGCTTTGATCCCGACCCCGCTGCAGTATCTCTTCTCAATGACCAGGCCCTCTTGCTTCGACAGGGAATGGGTGGCAGTGCGTTTAATAAAAAATAAAACCTTTGGTAGCCGCTGAATCCCGGGCACGGTAATCGGCCCACGTCATCCCAGGAGTCCTAGCCGTCTCATCCCCTTCCTCTCCGCCTTCTCTTTTCATACACGCGGATGTTTTAAAAATAAATAAAATTGCCTCTGCCACGCATCTGCTCAGCCTCTCACACTCTCAGCTTAATAGCTGCAACGGCCCAACGTGCAAAGTAAATGGATATAAATCATACCCGTCCAAACGCATTATTTGCAACGGCTTGGATGTAATAAAAAAAAGTAATCGCTCTCTCCGCCCCGTACTTTCCCATTTTTCTATTATTTAGCGCCACCTCGAGAGCCAATCCACCCGCAATTTTGGCGACCCATCGTACGTTTCACCGCCGTGCAAAGTAGGGCAGAGGCGCCAACCGCGGGCTACAACACAAATCCCTGTGGCCTGGAAACATCCCGACTGCTCAGACGCTCGCGGTAGATGTGCACGTGGATTTATTTCATTTTGCATGTAAATTGTTATCACGGTCACCACGCGCACGCCTCTTCTTTCTCGATTGGGCTTTGTTCAGTCGTGACGCCGCCGAGCGCCGTTTTAAAATCATCGACGCCTCCTCCCGCGAGATCAGCCAGGTGCGCCCAACCACGCCGATGCCAATCTCGCGAAGAGCTCGCAAACGCCTGCAACCGAGCGCATTGGCCACACACGCAGGTGCCTCTGCCCAGAGCCGCTGGTGGTCAGAGTTTGAGTCCTGGCAACGGCCAACATGAGTGGCGGGCGATATGGGTCCTGGTCGCCCTCCCACCATCCTACCGCCCGCTTCGCCCACCTCTCAGTGACCGGCGTGGTGAGATATGCTCAAAGAACCCCTACACGGCACGGTTGCCTTCGTGCAACAGTACATTGACAAAGGGCAGTACATCATCATCATCGTGATTTTTTAATATATTTTTTTATAAATATTATTAGTATTAGATCGAGTCACCCCATGGAATGTTAGCCGAGTGACGTCTGATTTTACCCACTCTGGAGAAAAGAATAGCATTGAAGATTTTTTTATTTAAAGCTTTCGTGACTGCAGGGATTCATATTCTTGGTTCTTTCGGTAAAGTCACCACCACGTAGAAGGGAAACAATAAAATAAAAAATATATAAAACAATACAATTCTCACGACGTTTCGACTGCAACACAAGCAATCATCATCAGGTGTGAAAACCACAGCAAGAAAATTTGAAACATTTTCTTGCTGTGGTTTTCAAATGTGACGTCACATCAAAATGCGCAACTTTAAATAAATATAGACAACACGTTCTACTTAATAATAGACTTTTTAATAAATGTTTTGTCCTACAGCATCAGAGTGCAGCGCCACATTAAATACGCACTATAATGACAATAGTTTAAAGCGATTTGAAACATTTAAGGACGGCCCCTTGCCCTTGCGAATGAAGGAGAATGAATCTGTGCTTTATCACGTGCCTTAACGTCTACGGCCTCGTATGTGTGATGTGTGTGTGTGATGTGTGTGTGTGATGTGTGTGTGATGTGTGTGATGTGTGTGATGTGTGTGTGATGTGTGTGTGAGATGTGTGATGTGTTGTGATGTGTGTGTGATGTGTGTGTGTGGTGTGTGTGTGTGTGCTGTGTGTGTGATATGTGTGTGTGATGTTTGTGTGATGTGTGTGTGATGTGTGTGTGATGTGTGATGTGTGTGTGATGTGTGTGTGTGATGTGTGTGTGTGATGTGTGTGTGTGATGTGTGTGTGTGATGTGTGTGTGATGTGTGTGTGTGTGATGTGTGTGTGTGATGTGTGTGATGTGTGTGTGTGATGTGTGTGTGTGTGATGTGTGTTGTGATGTGTGTGCGGTTTCAGGAAAGGGCGGTCCTGCACAGATGCCATATTTTCTGTCCGTCTGCTACAGCGGAGGTGTAGGGAATTCCAACAAGACCTACATCTCTGCTTTATTGACCTGGTCAAGGCCTATGATACCATCAGTAGGCCTGGGCTATGGGTTGTTCTTCGTGCTTTTGGAGTCCCTGACCCTCTGCTCACGATCATTAAGGATCTTCATGATGGTGAGCGGGCCCGGGTAAAACTACGTGGCCGGGAGTCAGAGCCATTCCCTGTACACCTTGGGGTGCGACAGGGATGTCCTCTGGCTCCCACATTATTTAACATATATTGTGACCACGTAGTTCGTGAAGCCTTCAGTAGCTGTACCGGGGGAATCTCCATATGGTACAGATATAATGGGAGGCTGATCGATGCCCGGGTGCGGTCAAGGGATGGCTCCCTATTGCTCAACCACGTTATGTATGCCGATGATTTGGTAATAGCTGCTCATTCAGAGGAGGAGTTGCAGACGCTGCTGCTGGGACTGGAGCGTGCCACTAAGAGATGGCGCCTTACCATCAGCCCCACGAAAACTAAGCACCTGCCTGGGTATTTTGTACCATCGGACACTCCACCCCAACAATTCCCAATCGGTGATGGGGCAGTTGTTGAGAGAGTGGAGAGTTTCCCATACCTGGGCAGTGTGCTTATGACCGGCTCCAGTTTGACAGCAGAGGTCTCACTCCGAATCATTCGAGCGGCAATATCTTTTCATCGGTTGCGTAACGCTGTGTGGAAGCTACCTGGTCTGTCGCTCCGCACTAAGCTTCAGGTTTTCTCGGCCACGGTCATTCCCTCCCTTCTCTACGCTTGCGAAACGTAGACCCCCCCTAATGGAACATCTTCGCCGGTTAGAAACATTTAGGCTAGCCTGCCTACGATCCATCCTGGGTTTAACCAGGCTGGATTGTGTGAGGAGCTCACAAATTCTTGAAAGATCTGGGCAAGGTTCCATCGGTGAGCTCCTCCGGCAGGCAAGGCTGCGTTGGCTGGGTCATGTAGCCCGCATGCCCAGCCACCGCATGCCGAAACAGCTTTTGTTCGGCCGGATCAAGGGGGCTAAACGGGCGCGGCACGGGCTAGAGAAGAGATGGAGTGATGTGGTACAGGAGGACGTGGAGCTGAGTGGACTTGCCAATGACTGGTACCAGCGGTGTCAAGATCGGCCTCTGTGGAGGAGGCTTGTGAAGGACGCTATTGGGCAGTTGGAGGCAGTCGCCCTCCAACAACAACGGAGGGCGGAGGAGCGATGCTCACAACAACGAGCGGAGCGCCGGGTGAAAAAAGCACAGCAGGTTGGCACAGTAGGGGGCACAGGTGGTGCACCAGCCAGTCATCTCAGTTAGTCGACCCGTGGCACCTGGGTCTGCCCCGTGACCTCCTGCCCGCGGGCGTTCGACACTTCACGTGGCATCAAGGTGCACATGGCCTGGCACAAGCGTCGTGGTGACGTCACCGCCACTTAGTGGCGAATGGCGGCTGTTGATGTGTGTGTGTGATGTGTGTGTGTGATGTGTGTTGTGATGTGTGTGTGATGTGTGTGTGATGTGTGTGTGATGTGTTGTGATGTGTGTGTGATGTATGTTGTGATGTGTGTGTGATGTGTGTGATGTGTGTGATGTGTGTGTGATGTGTGTGTGATGTGTGTGTGTGATGTGTGTGTGTGTTGTGATGTGTGTGTATGATGTGTGTGTGTGATCTGTGTGTGTCATGTGTGTTGTGATGTGTGTGATGTATGTGTGTGATGTGTGTTGTAATGTGTGTGATGTGTGTGTGTGATGTGTGTGTGTCATGTGTGTTGTGATGTGTGTTGTGATGTCTGTGTGTGATGTGTGTTGTGACGGAAATAAATATATAATCTACCCCTCCGGGTTCTCACAAACAGTCGCTGGCTGGGTCATCTTCGTCTCCTAACGATTCCTATCCCCAGAGCAAACAGAAACACAAAAAAACGTGCCATGCTCAGCAGATGAAACGCAAATTAGGAAGGGGCTGTCTGATCCAATGCCGCTCGCCCTCAAGTCTCGTGTGGTGTTCACGTGTGGTGTTCACGTGTGGCGTTCACGTGTGGTGTTCACGTGTGGTGTTCACGTGAGAGTGTTTGGTGTTCACGTGAGAGGCTTCGGTGTTCACGTGTGGTGTTCACGTGAGAGGGTTCCATGTCCACGTGTGGTGTTCACGTGAGAGGCTTCGGTGTTCACGTGAGAGGGTTCATTGTCCACGTATGGTGTTCACGTGAGAGGGTTCCGTATCCACATGTGGTGTTCACGTGAGAGGGTTCCGTGTCCACGTGAGAGGGTTCATTGTTCACGTGTGGTGTTCACGTGAGAGGGTTCATTGTTCACGTGTGGTGTTCACGTGAGAGTTTGGTGTTCACGTGAGAGGGTTCCGTGTCCACGTGAAAGGGTTCATTGTTCACGTGTGGTGTTCACGTGAGAGGGTTCATTGTTCACGTGTGGTGTCCACGTGAGAGGGTTCATTGTTCACGTGTGGTGTTCACGTGAGAGGGTTCCGTGTCCACGTGAGAGGGTTTATTGTTCACGTGTGGTGTTCACGTGAGAGGGTTCCGTGTCCACGTGTCGTGTTCACGTGAGAGGGTTGATTATCCACGTGAGAGGGTTCATTGTTCACGTGTGGTGTTCACGTGAGAGTGTTTGGTGTTCACGTGAGAGGGTTCCGTGTCCACGTTAGACGGTTCATTGATCACGTGTGGTGTTCACGTGAGGGTTCATTGTTCACGTGTGGTGTTCACGTAAGAGGGCTCGGTGTTCACGTGTATTGTTCACGTGAGAGGGTTCATTGTTCACGTGTGGTGTTCACGTGAGAGGGTTCATTGTTCACGTGTGGTGTCCACGTGAGAGGGTTCATTGTTCACGTGAGAGGGTTCATTGTTCACGTGTGGTGTTCACGTGTGGTGTTCACGTGAGAGTGTTTGGTGTTCACGTGAGAGGGTTCATTGTCCACGTGTGGTGTCCACGTGAGAGGGTTCATTGTTCACGTGTGGTGTTCACGTGAGAGGGTTCATTGTTCACGTGTGGTGTTCACGTGAGAGAGTTTGGTGTTCACGTGAGAGGGTTCCGTGTCCACGTGAGAGGGTTCATTGTTCACGTGTGGTGTTCACGTGAGAGTGTTTGGTGTTCACGTGAGAGGGTTCATTGTTCACGTGTGGTGTTCACGTGAGAGGGTTCATTGTTCACGTGTGGTGTTCACGTGAGAGGGTTCATTGTTCACGTGTGGTGTTCACGTGAGAGTGTTTGGTGTTCACGTGAGAGGGTTCATTGTCCACGTGTGGTGTCCACGTGAGAGGGTTCATTGTTCACGTGTGGTGTCCACGTGAGAGGGTTCATTGTTCACGTGTGGTGTTCACGTGAGAGTGTTTGGTGTTCACGTGTGGTGTTCACGTGAGAGTGTTTGGTGTTCACGTGAGAGTGTTTGCAGGAGATTCACAGAACCCCGGAGCACTCACAGTGGCGATGTTTTATTGATTTATTTTGTTTACGGATGCTTTGGCAGCGGGGAATTTCGCCGTTCGCACAACTGGAATCGAGTTCTTGAAGAGTCCCCCTGGCTTTCTGCTGTTCCTGCTCGTGCGTTCAAGTAGCAGCAGACTTCAGTGGTTTCATACTCTAAGGCAGGGGTGGGGAACCGGTTTTTTTTCTGCCAAGGGCCATTTGGATATTTATATAACATATAAGATCATTCGCGGGCCATACAAAATCATCAACTTAAAAATGTGCCCGTTATATTTGGTCAAACATTCAATTAACTCACCCCCCTAACGCGATGGGCCTGGAACTGTTTCTCTTTGGCGAGGCGTGTGATGATGATGATGATGTTAGCTGGCTATTGACGATGTTGGTGCTACTCGCAACTGCTTTTTCCAGGTTTGCTCCCCTAGATTTGTTGAATTTCGAGTCCCGCCTGCGGTTGCCTTGGCAGGGCCAGAGACCCAAATGATTTGGAGGGCCTCGTCCGGCCCGCGGACAGAAGCTCCACGCCACGTCACGCCGGGGCCGTTTGACTGTGGGAAGGGCTGCGTGCAGGTGCAGCACTTGTCGTAGTTATATAAAAAATAGAGAGAGAGCGAGAGAGTGAGCGAGAGAGAGCGAAATGGAGTAGGAAGAGAGGGGGCAGAGAGAGAGGGGGGGCAGAGAGGGGGGTAGAGAGAGAGTGAGGGGGGGCAGAGAGGGGGGTAGAGAGAGAGGGAAGGGGTAAGGAGAGCAGAAAAAATATTTTGTTGGGTCTTTCATTTAAAAAGGGGCAGGGGGGGTTTACATAAAGCAAAGCATAAAAAACTAAAAAACCGAAATGATGAACGAAGCAAAGTGCCGACTACACCACCGAGCATCTTCTTGTTTCCTCTGATCGTAAAAAAAATAGAGAGACCGTGCGTGTAGTCATGTTGGATGATGCGTCGTAAATCAAGTTCGTGCGTCGTAAATCGATCCCCGCTGACGTTTTCACGTCCGTCGTAAATGCGAATCGCCTTCTGGATCTTTGGGAGCTGTGCTCAGTACCCGCGGTGTGAGTCAAATAATCAGTGGCTATAGCCCTGGCAACAACAACAAGAGAACGAAAAACTCAACCGAAAGGGATGGCCCAGCCAGCAGTGAAGGAACGAGCTTGGGTCGTAAGTCGCCGCAGGACTACGCGTGCCGATGACGGTACGGGGGAATTAAACATTCATCCAGCAGTGGACAGGCATGTCGATGGCAGCAAAGCCGCCCGCTCAGGGGTCGGCAACGAGAATAACAAGAAGAGAGGCAGTTAGTTTCGAATTCTGTAATGAACTCAATATTTCAAGAGCCTGGATGCACTCTGTGGTGAATATGAATAAAATAAAGACATCACGTGTGATGTGAGTCCTTAAAGAGCCGCACGCGGATCCAGGGTCTCGCAGGTGACCGAGCCCTGTGCCGGAGAAATGCAATCACAAAATGTGCTTCACGTCACCGGGGATCGAACACGGTTAGCAAAGTAAGCGCGGTCAATATCGCACCCTTGACTTCCAGCCCTACTCCTTTGATTTTGAGTTTCCCGCTACCCGGTGTGCGCACTGCGTGTGTGTGTGACCTGTGTGTGTGACCTGTGTGTGTGTGTGACCTGTGTGTGTGACCTGCGTGTGTGTGTGACCTGTGTGTGTGACCTGTGTGTGTGTGACCTGTGTGTGTATGTGACCTGTGTGTGTGACCTGTGTGTGTGTGACCTGCGTGTGTGTGTTACCTGTGTGTGTGTGACCTGTGTGTGTGTGACCTGTGTGTGTATGTGACCTGTGTGTGTGACCTGTGTGTGTGTGACCTGTGTGTGTGACCTGTGTGTGTGTGACCTGTGTGTGTGCGCACTGTGTGTGTGTGACCTGTGTGTGTGACCTGTGTGTGTGTGTGACCTGTGTGAGTGTGTGACCTGTGTGTGTGTGACCTGTGTGTGTGTGTGACCTGTGTGTGTGACCTGTGTGTGTGTGACCTGTGTGTGTGTGTGACCTGTGTGTATGTGACCTGTGTGTGTGACCTGTGTGTGTGACCTGTGTGTATGTGACCTGTGTGTGTGACCTGTGTGTGACCTGTGTGTGTGTGTGTGACCTGTGTGTGTGTGACCTGTGTGAGTGTGTGACCTGTGTGTGTGTGTGTGTGACCTGTGTGTGTGTGACCTGTGTGTGTGTGTGACCTGTGTGTGTGTGTGTGACCTGTGTGTGTGACCTGTGTGTGTGCGCACTGTGTGTGTGTGTGTGTGACCTGTGTGTGTGTGACCTGTGTGTGTGTGTGACCTGTGTGTGTGTGACCTGTGTGTGTGACCTGTGTGTGTGCGCACTGTGTGTGTGTGTGACCTGTGTCTGTGTGTGCACTGTGTGTGTGTGTGACCTGTGTGTGTGCGCACTGTGTGTGTGTGACCTGTGTGTGTGTGTGACCTGTGTGTGTGTGACCTGTGTGTGTGACCTGTGTGTGTGTGTGACCTGTGTGTTTGTGTGCGCGCACACTGTGTGTGTACACTCTGTATGTGTGTGCACTCTGTGTGTGTGTGCACTGTGTGTGTATGTGCACTCTGTGTGTGTGCACTCTGTGTGTGTGCACTGCGTGTGTGTGCACTGTGTGTGTGTGCACTCTGTGTGTGTGCACTGAGTGTGTGTTTGTGCACTGCGTGTGTGTGTGTTTGTGCACTCTGTGTATGTGTGCAGTCTGTGTGTGTGTGTGCACTGTGTGTGTGTGCACTCTGTGTGTGTGCACTGTGCGTATGTGCACTGTGTGTGTGTGCACTGTGTGTGTATGTGCACTGTGTGTGTGCACTGTGTGTGCACTGTGTGTGTGTGTGCACTGTGTGTGTGTGTGCACTGTGTGTGTTTGTGCACTGTGTGCACTCTGTGTGTGTGCACTGAGTGTGTGTTTGTGCACTGCGTGTGTGTTTGTGCACTCTGTGTATGTGTGCAGTCTGTGTGTGTGTGTGCACTGTGTGTGTGTGCACTCTGTGTGTGTGCACTGTGCGTATGTGCACTGTGTGTGTGTGTGCACTGTGTGTGTATGTGCACTGTGTGTGTGTGTGCACTGTGCGTATGTGCACTGTGTGTGTGTGCACTGTGTGTGTATGTGCACTGTGTGTGTGTGTGCACTGTGTGTGTGTGTGCACTGTGTGTGCACTGCGTGTGTGTGTGTGCACTGTGTGTGTGTGTGCACTGCGTGTGTGTGTGCACTGTGTGTGTGTGTGCACTGTGTGTGTGTGCACTTTGTGTGTGTGCACTGTGTGTGTGTATGTGCACTGTGTGTGCACTGCGTGTGTGTGTGTGCACTGTGTGTGTGCACTGTGTGTGTGTATGTGCACTGTGTGTGCACTGCGTGTGTGTGTGTGCACTGTGTGTGTGTGTGCACTGTGTGTGTGCACTGTGTATGTGCACTCTGTGTGTATGTGCACTGCGTGTGTGTGTGTGCACTGTGTGTGTGTACACTGTGTGTGTGTATGTGGACTCTGTGTGTGTGCACTGTGTGTGTGTACACTGTGTGTGTGTGTGCACTGTATGTGCACTGTGTGTGTGCACTGTGTATGTGTGTGTGCACTGTATGTGCACTGTGTATGTGCACTGTGTGTGTGTGCACTGTATGTGCACTGTGTGTGTGCACTGTGTGTGTGCACTGTATGTGTATGTGCACTGTGTGTGTGTGCACTGTGTGTGTGTGTGCACTGTGTGTGTGCACTGTATGTGTATGTGCACTGTGTGTATGTGTACACTGTGTGTGTGTGTACACTGTGTGTGTGTAGTGTACACTGTGTGTATGTGTACACTGTGTGTGTGTGCACTGTGTGTATGTACACTGTGTGTATGTACACTGTATGTGTACACTGTATGTGTGCACTGTGTGTGTGCACTGTGTGTATGTGTACACTGTGTGTGTAGTGTACACTGTATGTGTACACTGTGTGTGTATGTGTACACTGTGTGTGTGTACACTGTGTGTGTGTGCACTCTTGAGTGCGCCTCCTGCATGGGCCGCGTGTGCCTGGTGTCGTCGCCTGCCACGTGGCGTTACCTTCCCCGGCTCGCTGGGGACGGAGAGGGCCACGGCGCTTCGAGAGCTCCAGGCCGCGCGTTACCAGCGGGGCCAGCGCCACGCTTCGCCTGCGCCTGCCTGCGATTAGAGTCGCCGCAGCAGACGTAATGAATACGTGGAAAAACAATGTTTTTATTTCACCAAGTAAGGCTCACTGGAGCTCTATACGGCTTTCTTCTTGTTCAGAAGCTCTAAAAAAGGTGGCGTATGACCGCGTGAAAATGCATAGCAGCCAAATACTCTAAACGCATGTTTCTAAATGTGGAGGGTACAACGCCCGTTGTATATCTGCAAGCTCCAGATACACAACAGGCGTCAAGGTCGAGATCGTACCCACGCCCTCCTGCATACCAGGCGAAGGAGTTAACATCTCGCCACCGTGGTGCCATAAATAAAACTACGACGACGATGATGCATCTGCTGATGATGCTGCTGCTGATGGTGATCATGATGCTACTGATGATGATGCTGCTGATGATGATACTGCTGATGGTGATCATGATGCTGCTGCTGCTGATGATGATGCTGCTGCTGATGATGGTGATCATGATGCTACTGATGATGATACATCTGCTGATGATGCTGCTGCTGCTGATGTTGATGATGATGCTGCTGCTGATGATGCTGCTGCTACTGATGGCGATCATGATGCTACTGATGATGATGCTGCTGATGTTGACCATGATGATGCTGCTGATGGTGATCATGATGCTGCTGCTGATGATGATGCTGCTGCTGATGATGCTGCTGCTGCTGATGGCGATCATGATGCTACTGATGATGATGCATCTGCTGATGATGCTGCTGATGGTGATCATGACGCTGCTGATGATGATGCTGCTGCTGCTGATGCTGCTGATGGTGATCATGATGCTGCTGATGATGCTGCTGATGATGATGATGATGCTGCTGCTGCTGATGGTGATCATGATGCTACTGGTGATGATGCTGCTGCTGATGATGATGCTGCTGATGGTGATCATGATGCTGCTGATGATGATGCTGCTGCTGATGATGCTGCTGCTGCTGATGGTGATCATGATGCTACTGATGATGATGCATCTGCTGATGATGCTGCTGCTGATGGTGATCATGATGCTGCTGCCGCTGATGATGCTACTGCTGATGGTGATGATGCTGCTGCTGCTGATGATGCTGCTGCTGCTGATGATGATGCTGCTGCTGATTATGAACAATAATTGGATGTTGTCTGTTGGAGAGACAGACGACATGAACGTTTGAGTTGCGAGCTCAAATTCCAGCCTGATTCCACTCAACAGTAGCAGCACCACCATATCATCATTGTCGTCATCATCACCAGGGGCAGTAGCAGCAGCATTATTGCATTCATCATGATCACCAAAGACCCCCCGTATAGCCTTCAACGGACAGTAAGAGCAAGTACTTCAAGCGAACACCTGTGATGGCCGGAACGGCACACGAGGGGGTGGGTGACCAACACCACGCCCGGCCGCCTTTGTCTCCCCACTGGCGATGTTTACACATCGCACCAGGTACTCATTTGAGGCTGAGTCGACCTAGGGGAGGCCCAGGACCGGTTCACGTTATCGCCACCGGTGTTGACCGATCACGATCACTACAACCGGTACCACGACCAGCACCATCGTCAGCGCGATCGACCCGTCGTGATTAATTAGTTCCACCTCGTTAGTATGCACCACTTTGCGGAAACTTCACGCAACATGTTTTCAAGCTCACTGGGAAGAGTTTTGCTCAATCCGCTGCTCTGTCAGACGAATGTGGAGATGCCACCGTGAGTGCCATGCCGCCGGTGATTGTGAACGCTGGCTCACATTCCCTTTTTTGTGTTTATTTTAACATCGATTTTTTTTTAGTGTTTAGGATAACATCGATTTATTTTTTGTATTTATTTTAACATCGCTTTTTTATTTATTTTAACATCGATTTTTTTTTTTTGGTGTTTTTAACATCGATTTTTTTGTGTGTGTTTAGTTTAACATCGCTGTTTTGTGTTTATTTTAACATCGATTTTTTTTATTTATTTTAACATCGCTTTTTGTGTTTAGTTTGCTGTCCTTCCCCCGCACCTCCGGCTAGCACGGTTGGCCACGTGCGGTGCGAAAGAAGTTCAACGTGCACACGTCCAAGGCTGCGGCGAATCGGGGGGGGGGAGGGGGCACGCGACGAGAAAGAGCCCCGACACGAGACCGCACTTCGGGGCAAAGCCACGCACATCGGAAGGGAATTGGGGGGCGGGGGGGGACGCAAGAGTATAGGGGCAGGCAGGGAAGCAGGAGGAGAGACGCAGCGGTGAAATGTCTCCAACAGCCGGATTGAGAGTGGCGAACGTGGTGACTCTGGCCACAGAAATTCAACCATGGCATCGATGTGTTCCTCGGCCCAATAGTCACTCGTGAGCTGATGCACAGGACAAATGACGACGATGATGACGCATGTTGAACTTACTCTTTGGTTCTCTCGGTGAAGTCACGTAGGTAAAGAAAATAAAAAATAAAATAATTCACGACGTTTCGGACACAACACAAGCGCCCGCCACCAGGTGGGACAACCACAGAGTTGCTGAAGTAGGGCTACTTTATTTTTTTTATTTTCTTTACCCACGTGACTTTACCGAAAGAACCAATGGGTATGGATCATTGCAGTCACGAAAACTTCAAATCTAGAATATGTTGAACTTCTTTCACACCGCACGTAGCCAACCGTTCTAGCCAGAGGTACACGGGAAGGACAGCAAACGTAACACACAAAAAAAGCTATTTTAAAGGAACTAGTTTTCAATCTAGATTTAAAAGTGTATAGCTCCAGTGGCTTCCGAATAATTGATGATTATATTATCATG
Source organism: Petromyzon marinus (assembly GCF_048934315.1). Classification (NCBI taxonomy): domain Eukaryota; kingdom Metazoa; phylum Chordata; class Hyperoartia; order Petromyzontiformes; family Petromyzontidae; genus Petromyzon; species Petromyzon marinus. The sequence goes on along the minus strand of NC_133711.1, from coordinate 3,591,605 downwards.
GTGACGGTGAAGACCGCGAGAGATTGTGAATGCATGGGGAGGCGTTTATCCAGCAGTGGATTGACCGTGGCTGACGATGCCTTGGGGTGATGATGGTGATTGTAACAAACAGCAGCGATGTTAACACGTGGCAGCGTTTTCTTGGCATCTATCCAGAAACATCCCAGAAACTCCAATATTGCATTCGTTTAAGGAAATAAAAAATTACATGTTTCACATATTTCATTTTTACTCCTTCTCTACGTGTGCAAAACTGAAAGCAATTTAATACATAAATGTAACTTGCCATCAATTCTAAGTTGTGATTTTAAAAATATATTTTTAAGTGACTCCCATCCGCATTGGCTAGCACTGTAGCACGGGGACCATGGACATATTTTAACGATCCTCTGACCTTCTCGTGAGCTGCGCGGCGCTGCAGGGAATTTTGGCCGCGAGTTGCTTTATTATTGATCGGTTGTAGTTGCACATCGTGCGTAATGAGCCATAGCGGAGCTCGGCTGAGCGTGGTCAAACTGCGCAGTGGTTTCTGTGCGCCAGGCGGATTCACGAAACATTACTTCTACGGCGTATAACAAAAAAAAAACACAGAACGCTCATTATTTCCCAATGTTCTTTGCAAATCTCTGTCCAAGTGAGACGTCGAATCAGTTGAGAAATGCCAAAGGCGGCGGCCCTGCAATTGCTTGCGCACGGCACTGCTGGCAGAAGTTGCTTCCGACTAGCGAAGTGGTTTCAGGGAGTTCCCACAGGAAGATATTTTGGCCTCGGAAGGGGTAGGCCGTACCCACACTTTACCCCACCACACGCGACCAACCACTCGACTAGCCGTGCTGCGACTCATTGGCACGGCTGTGTGGACAGATGCGGTGGGGCTGGCTTGACGGGAGGAGGAGGAGTGGGGGGGGTATTTGATCATCTTGCCCCATTGTTTTAACCGCCGTGCCGGGAAATCGATTCGAACCGGCGACTCTCGAGATTGTCAAGTCCAGGGGGGCTAGCCGCTGCGTGAAATTAAACAAACACATCAACAACAACAACATCAACAACATCAACAACAACATCAACATCAACAACAACATTTTGATTTAAAGCTTTCGTGACCGCAGGGATTCATACTCTTGGTTCTTGCGGTAAAGTCACGTAGAATGGAAACAATAAAATAATACAAATATAAAACAATAAAATTCTTACGACATTTCGACTGCAACACAAGCAATCATCATTAGGTGTGAAAACCACAGCAAGAAATTTTGAAAAAAGTGGCGGTTATTTTTAACGTTAGCACCACGGAGAGCGATTTGACAGTTATTCAGGTGGACGAGTCCATCTATGTTCGGAAAAGAGGAGGGGGGAGACGAAAATAATGGATGCGGTCTGAAAGCCACCGTAAGCGTGAACTACCAATTAAGACCGGAAATGATTTATCAAATCCTTTCAATGATTGCTAAGCCAGAATCCATCTTCTCGGTGGAAATTGTCTCTGTGTTTGTATACGTGGATAGCCTCATGAACGAATATCTCATGGTAACCAGATGGCTTGCAGAGAACCTCTGTCTTGGAGAAGTCAATGTTATGTGAGCCTACTGAATTATAACAGTGATCTGCCACGGCCGAGGTGTTGGTCCTAGCAGGAAAGCTACCCATACAGATGCTTACCTGAAACCGGATTCCCACCACCATCCATCCCAGAAGAATTCCCTCATCGAGACTCTGCACCATAGAGCCCAATGCATCTCTGACCAGGAACACATTGCCAGTGAACTCAAGCACGTACACCAAGCTCTTAAGGCTAATGGTTACTCCGACTACACAATCCGCAAAGCTATCACTCCAACCATGAAGAAGGACCCTCTTAAGGAGCTATTCAAAACCATCACTTTACCCTACATTGCGGGGATCACAAAAATATCTCCAAAATCTTGAATAAACACAAGATCCAGGTCCGATTCAACACAGGACATAAAATCCGTGATCTGGTTCCGTCTGTAAAAGATGTGATTCCGGACATACAGTACCCTGGCGTCTACAAATTAAATTGCCTCTGTGGCAGTAGTTACATTGGAGAAACCAAACGCCATGTCTGGGACCGCATCTGTGAACACAAAGCAGACCTAAAACACGGTACGACCAACACCTCGGCCGTGGCAGATCACTGTTATAATTCAGTAGGCTCACATGACATTGACTTCTCCAAGACAGAGGTTCTCTGCAAGCCATCTGGCTACCATGAGAGATTCGTTCATGAGGCCATCCACATATACAAACACAGAGACAATTTCAACCGAGAAGATGGATTCTGGCTTAGCAATCATTGTAAGGATTTGATAAACCATTTCGGGTCTTAATTGATTGTTCACGCTTACGGTGGCTTTCAGACCGCATCCATTATTTTCGTCTCCCCCTCCTCTTTTCCGAACAAAGATGGACTCGTCCATCTGAATAACTACCAAATCGCTCTCCGTGGTGCTAACGTTAAAAAAAAATTATTGCTGTGGTTTTCACACCTGATGATGATTGATTGTGTTGCAGTCGAAACGTGGTGAGAATTTTATTGTTTTATATTTTTATTATTTTATTGTTTCCCTTCTACGTGACTTTACCGAAAGAAACAAGAATATAACAACATCAACAACAACAACAACGCCACTGAGTGGCGCGCGTGCAAGGCCTGGTGAAGGCGCAGCTCACGGACTGTTGCCGCACACGCGCGACCACACCACAAAGTGCTGGAGAGTTGCATATATTATCATATATTATCATATATATTAATGTTTTTGTTTGCATTTGGACTGCAGGTATTGTGGTTAATGCAGACATGAATCGTTGTTAAAAGGTTTCAGTTTTGTTGCCAGAAAAAAGGGGAAAAATCCTATTATTACATTTTGGTACTGGCAAAGGAGGTCTAATGATGTAGATGCTCACCCCGAGCCCTCATTACTTTGATAGTGGCATTGTCTTTGAGCTGTGTGACGCCTTTTGGCGTCATCTGGTCGAGCACCAATTGGGTCGAGGCTCAAAAGAAAGCCGTCCCTTGGTGTAGACCAGGGGTCACCAAACCCCTGGTCTACACCACGCGTGCGGAGACCTCCTGACCGCTATGTGCCTTAAATTTACCATTTTAAATTTTAAATTATTGTCTCTAGATTTTCTTTTTCATTGTCATGTTTGCTTATTTGGCGCCATCCCAAGTCCTTCCCCGGCTCGTGGTAGCTCCGCCTTACGCTCTGACGTTACCATGGTTTCCATGGCAACGTCGTGGCAACACGTCACCATGGTTTCCATGGCAACGTCGCGGCAACACGTCACCATGGTTTCCATGGCAACGTCGTGGCAACACGTCACCATGGTTTCCATGGCAACGTCGTGGCAACACGTTACCATGGTTTCCATGGCAACACACACAAACACGCATCTTTCCCGCCCCCAGATTTTCCAGCCGTCAACGCAGGTCCCGACGCTCCAGGAATATTTATTTATTTATTGTGCGGCCCTTGCGCTCGTCATTCTTTCAGTTATCCGGCCCACCGTGAAAAGAGTTTGGTGACCCCTTGTGTAGACCAATCAGTTTCAAGGACAATGCATCGTATATTATTATAGTATGTTTTTTGTTTGCATTTTGACTGCATGAATCCTTGTAAAAAAAAGATTTCAGTTTTGCTGCCAGAAAAAGGGGAAAACCCCCCTATTATTATAAGTTGGTGTGAAGTTTGAAACTCGCTTCATGTTTGCGACTACATCGCCTGGACCTTTTTTTTTTGACGCTGAACAGTTGTGATTTTTGTTTTTTCCCAAAGCCTTGGCCTTGACCTGTAATTCATGGCCCTTGCTTGGTTTTTTTGTCCAGATCTTACAAGCTCAACGGGTCTAAGCCTGGGATTGTGGTGGCTTGTATGGTTGACCACCAATAATTAGCGAGCACCTATTAAGGCCGTCACGGAGTGCGAGGGGATGTGTGGTCAGCCACATGCCCCGGTACCTTCGTCACCCCAGTGATGTTGTTTACACATCGCACCAGGTACTCACGTAATGCTGAGTCGACCTAGGGGAGGCCCAGGACCGGATTGTGTACCGCCATCGCCGTTGATGTTATCCGTGGCGGGGAATGAAACTCGGAGGCAGCTTGTGTTGCCTCCGAAACGTCGTGATTTAATTTAGTTTCATTTTATTTAAATTTTATTTGACCTACGTGACTTTACTGAAAAAACCAAAGAGAATGAATCCTTGCAGTCACGAAAGCTTCAAGATCTCGAATCGTGCCGCCGGATTTAGAGAGCGTGGTGCGCTCACCACATCACTGAACCCGCAACACACGGACGGGGATCCCGCTCGAGCCTCGCCACAGGCTGCCCAGCAGGCAGAGGGCTGGGTAGGGCAGGCCCGGCGTGGTGGTAGCCCACGCTCCCTGCTGTCCCGTGCACACACACACACACGCTGGCCTCAATCGGTGCTCGCGAACACTCCACACAGACGCAGAGATCCCCCCCCCTCCCCTCCCCGGTGTAGCCTTAACATTCCTTTGGGGCGAGTGCTGACGGCGAGCGCCTATGAAGGACCGGCACGGCACGCGAGGGGGGTGGGTGGCCAGCACCACGCCCGGCCGCCTTTGTCTTCCTAGTGACGATGTTTACTCACGCACCGCAGCAGCACCACCGCTCGGCTGGCAAGAGGCGAAATGTCGAACGGGCACAAAAGAGGCTCTCGAGATTTTTGTTTTTACTTTTCACGAAAATGTACGCGGCTGCAGCCTAAGAGCCGCGTTGACAGTGGTCGTCTCAGGCACAGGAAAACCGCTTTTGAAATCCGCAGGCACCTCGTGCTCTCTCTCCACGTGCATCCCCGCCAAAGATTCTCATCCCACCGCTCGCTGCCCCCTTCATTTCCCATGAAAGCGAGCGAGCGAGCGGTTGGGTCCACGAGGAGAAGAAGAAGAAGATGATTAGCCGAGCGAGTTGCTCGGGGAATCGACAAGGGCCGTGCTGAGCCGAGTCTCGCCGCGCCCGGCGGGGACTGGGGCACAGGAGCCCCCCTTCGGGTGTGAATTGATGCAATTTGAGCCGGACCGGACCCGGGTCGGTGGGGGTGGGGGGTTCCTGTCGTTCCCATGGCTCCTGAGAGCAACAAGAAGAGACATTTGTGTTCAGATTCCGTGAAAAAAAAACCACTCAATATTTCAAGAGCCACAATGCACTGGGTGGTGAATTCGAGGCGGCGGCTCCTTAATAATAATTTTAAAACGTCACTAAGTGGGCATTAAAGAGGCGCATGCGACGGTTGGCGGGACGGACGCGGCTCCAGGCGTTCTGGCTTGGCTCTCCAACACACAGCCGGTGTATACTACACTATACACTACACACTAGTGCTGTACTAGTATACTACACTATACACTACACACCGGTGTGCTGTACTAGTACACTACACTATACACTACACACTAGTGTTGTACTAGTATACTACACTATACACTACACACTAGTGCTGTACTAGTATACTACACTATACACTACACACTAGTGCTGTACTAGTATACTACACTATACACTACACACTAGTGTTGTACTAGTATACTACACTATACACTACACACCGGTGTGCTGTACTAGTACACTACACTATACACTACACACTAGTGCTGTACTAGTATACTACACTATACACTACACACCGGTGTGCTGTACTAGTATACTACACTATACACTACACACCGGTGTGCTGTACTAGTACACTACACTATACACTACACACCGGTGTGCTGTACTAGTATACTACACTATACACTACACACTAGTGCTGTACTAGTATACTACACTATACACTACACACCGGTGTGCTGTACTAGTATACTACACTATACACTACCTACTAGTGCTGTACTAGTATACTACACTATACACTACACACCGGTGTGCTGTACTAGTACACTACACTATACACTACACACCGGAGTGCTGTACTAGTATACTACACTATACACTACACACTAGTGCTGTACTAGTATACTACACTATACACTACACACCGGTGTGCTGTACTAGTATACTACACTATACACTACACACCGGTGTGCTGTACTAGTACACTACACTATACACTACACACCGGTGTGCTGTACTAGTATACTACACTATACACTACACACTAGTGCTGTACTAGTATACTACACTATACACTACACACCGGTGTGCTGTACTAGTATACTACACTATACACTACCTACTAGTGCTGTACTAGTATACTACACTATACACTACACACCGGTGTGCTGTACTAGTACACTACACTATACACTACACACCGGAGTGCTGTACTAGTATACTACACTATACACTACACACTAGTGCTGTAATAGTATAGTACACTATACACTACACACCGGTGTGCTGTACTAGTATACTACACTATACACTACCTACTAGTGCTGTACTAGTATACTACACTATACACTACACACTAGTGCTGTACTAGTATACTACACTATACACTACACACTAGTGCTGTACTAGTATACTACACTATACACTACACACTAGTGCTGTACTAGTATACTACACTATACACTACACACTAGTGCTGTACTAGTATACTACACTATACACTACACACTAGTGCTGTACTAGTATACTACACTATACACTACACACCGGTGTGCTGTACTAGTAAACTACACTATACACTACACACCGGTGTGCTGTACTAGTAAACTACACTATACACTACACACCGGTGTGCTGTACTAGTATACTACACTATACACTACACACTAGTGCTGTACTAGTATACTACACTATACACTACACACTAGTGCTGTACTAGTATGCTACACTATACACTACACACTAGTGCTGTACTAGTATACTACACTATACACTACACACTAGTGCTGTACTAGTATACTACACTATACACTACACACCGGTGTGCTGTACTAGTAAACTACACTATACACTACACACCGGTGTGCTGTACTAGTAAACTACACTATACACTACACACCGGTGTGCTGTACTAGTATACTACACTATACACTACACACTAGTGCTGTACTAGTATACTACACTATACACTACACTCTAGTGCTGTACTAGTATACTACACTATACACTACACACTAGTGCTGTACTAGTATACTACACTATACACTACACACCGGTGTGCTGTACTAGTATACTACACTATACACTACACACTAGTGCTGTACTAGTATACTACACTGTACACTACACACTAGTTCTGTACTAGTATACTACACTATACACTACACACCGGTGTGCTGTACTAGTACACTACACTATACACTAGTGCTGTACTAGTATACTACACTATACACTACACACTAGTTCTGTACTAGTACACTACACTATACACTACACACCGGTGTGCTGTACTAGTATACTACACTATACACTACACACTAGTACTGTACTAGTATACTATACTATACACTACACACTAGTGTTGTACTAGTATACTACACTGTACACTACACACTAGTTCTGTACTAGTATACTACACTATACACTACACACCGGTGTGCTGTACTAGTGACGAATTGCCAACGTTCAGTTTACGTGACAACCCTTACTAGTTGGCTGTGTTGGGTGGTGGCGGGTTTTAACGACACATATGTATATATTTACGCGATCTAACCCATAAAAACCCCCTCTATTGTGGATGATATTGGTCACGAAAGCCATCCCACGAGTTAAACTGCATTTCCTCTACTTGACATTTCGATCGTGATTTTGTGTAGTTTGTTGACACTTTCTGACCCGCCTCTTCTGGACATCTGTGATCAAAAGAGCTTTATAGCTCATCGAATTTCTTCAGGATAAATAAAAATTCTGATTCTGAGATTTGATCAAAGGCTGTAAAACATTGAGGACGAGGGTGGGGGTGGGGTGGTATTATAATTTATTACAAACAAACTTGAAACCTTTATGTTACAGGGGAAAATGTGATTTATTATGACCTTTATTTTACAATATTCTTCTGTTATAGGGCAGTTTTAGTGACAAGTCGTCTTCTTTTTTTAAATGTATAATTTAATGTCCATTTGGGAATTCATTATATATATTTCTGTAATGGAGCCTTGTTCGTGCTGAAATGTAACGTTGTTTTTACGTGAAAGAATACAATTAATGTACTTACACTCCGTGTGGTTGTTTGTTTAATGGCGATGTCTCTGATGAATGTGATAATATTTCTACATGTAATATATGAAAAAAAAATATTCTGATCTCTATGATGCTGATAAATGTAGAATTGTACGAGCAGCACTCCGCATCTAGAGCCGATTTGACCAAGCAGCCCGCACTTCCGATTAGCACGGTTGGCTACGTGCGGTGTGAAAGAAGTTCAACGTACAAACGGATTGTGGCCTGTACGGTGGTTTGTTTAGGGCGCTGCGCTAAGGTCGAGTGCGACAAGAGAGGGCCAGGGAGCAGCGCAATCCATTGTTGGTGTGTACTTCTATGCTCCCACGTCTGCGCTCCACAATATCGGGCTTCCATTCCTCACTGAATCTTTTCTCCCTCCCTCCCCACCGCGTCGGCTGCGAGAATGCAGCAGGCACGTGCCGGGTAGGGCACAGATATCATGAGAGGCGTCTCGTGGACGTGGTGTGCAGGGAGTAAAAAAAAATTCTGGGCCGCTAACCCAAATGGACCGGCAAAATAAATAAGTAAATACACGGTGTTACATTTACACAGAACACTTTTACAGAAAAAAAATCCCTGCTTCCCCACCTGCACCAGCTCAGCACTGATCAGCGTTGTGAGGCTTGTTCAACACCCCCCACCCCTACCACTACCCCTCCCTCCAGAGGACACGAATGGCATGGGGAGGGCATCATTCAGAGGTGGCGTGACAAGGGCTCGCAGCTGAACCGCTGCTTGCACAGACGCGTCGTGAAGCAATGCCCCGTGACGGACGACGCCTACGCTGGCGCGCCACGTGACGGATAGCGAATGACAGCAAACGAAAGTGTCATTGGCAGGGGGGTCGCGTTCAAGCGCAGCTGAGCTCTCCGTGAGCCCCAGGGCCACGCGTGGCAGGGGGTGGTGGAGCGAAGGCCATTTGGGGTGGAGGGTTCGGTCGGAGAGACACGGGGAAAGAAACGAAGACAAAGGCCCCCCGTATAGCCTCAAGAGACCGTTGGGGCAAGTGCCCCAGCGCTGATATTGTACACACCGCGCCAGGTACTCATTTAAGGCTGAGTCGATCGAGATGGAGGCCCAAGACAAGCTCATGTAATCGTCACCATGAGCGGTAATCGAACTCGGGTCGCCAGGGTTCATACATCCATAAATATACGTACAGAGACACACGCCTATGTATATGAGCTGCCCTGGTGTCAACCCACTGTCAAAACAAAATAGATCACTCTTCAACACACCGGTGGGCTAAAGTAGTGAATTGTCTTTTGTCAACGTGACACTTTTTTTTGCTGATTGGCCGTGTCGGGTGGTGGAGGGTTACGACACATTTATAAATAAACGCGATCTAACCCAAAAACCTTTATTATGAAAATAGATCCCTGCTGTGGTGCGTCTTGAGATGCGTTCGCATTTAGATGCTGAACCCATCCACGTTTTTGTTTTATTTAAAAAAGCCAACACATTACATTGCGTGAGTAATGTGTTGTGTCGTAAACCTTCATCCACCCGACGCAGACAGTTTTGAAAGTTGTCACGTGATCAATAAATTTGACCAACCTATCACCGCGTCAGCGCCACGTTTAACAATCGGGCAAACCGACGTTTCGCTGCAAGTTACGACCAGCATCATCAGGCAGTTGCCAGATTGCTGCCAAAATTCGCCCACATGCCGTCTCTGCTTGTACGCATGTATGTTGGACTTCTTTCGCACCGTACGTACCCAAACCGCGCTAATGCCAGGTGCTCAAGATATTTGTTTTCCCGATTCATTGCGGTCTCTCTGCCCCACCGCTAGCTGTAATCTTCCGAGCGAGCGTCTTTCCGTGTCTCTTCCAACACCGCGATTCGAGTCTTGTTCCATTCTCCCTGTCAGCTTGGCATTCGTCACAGCTGGAAAGAGACACTGATGTGCACGCACGCACGTATGTTTAACTTCTCTCACGCCGTACGTAGCCGCCTGTGCTCATCGGAGGAGCGGAGAGCGTGATTGAAAACGTTGCCCTTTAGGCTCATTGGTGTAACCGATGTGCGTGCCGAAATCCCTCCATAAATTACAACGGTAACGCATTAAACCGCCGTCTCGCATTGCACCCAAGATGTGCTGACCAAATGAACAGGAGACCACCTGGTCTCGTCAGATCCTGAGCAGGCAAAGCAGAGCCGTGCCCGGCGATAGTGCTTGGGTAGTGGTGGGGGTTGTTGTTGTTGAGGGGGGGGGGGTAATTTAACCATACTTCACCACGCCGGTCCATTGTGGGTTGGCGAATTGGTGAAGCTTTGTCCTTGGCTGCGAGAAACTGGTGGGCGATGACACGTCCTGACCTCCAGCCGTGCCGTGTAAAGCAGCACGGCTGAGAGGAACGTGGTCCCTTCTGCTGTTCGCCATTTCAGAGGAACAGCGACGCTGGCAAGTTGCGTCCCAAGCGGCTATCGAATCGCGAGACCCCTCGCCAGCCCTGAGAGAGGGCCCCCCTCGTCACCGCCTCTCATCATCCGGGCGACCGCCTGTTTACAATGACGCTAATCAGGCGCTCGCGGGAGAGAGCCGCAAGATTCTCGAACTGAAGACGAAGCCATTACCTTTGCCCCCTCTGGAAGTCATCAGTTATCCGTCGCCACCACCCCCCTCCCCTCCTCGTACATCTCCCGGATTCCGTTCGCTCCGACGCAAAAAAAACGCGAGTAACCCCTCCTCGGCCATCGGCTACGACTTTGCGACGACTCCTTCGACGCGTCCCCGCCACGTGTCCTTCCCCACCACGTGCCGCGGGAAAGAGAAATCAGCTGCGACCGGCTGCCGCCACCCTCGACTTCCACCCTGTCCCGGTTCCCGTCCGGGATGGAGGTCACTCGCCGTCCCTCTCCCCGTTCTCCACTCGTGACCGCGGCTGCAGCGGCGGCCCCGTTCAGTCGGCACCGCTGGGGGGCCAGCACCCCCCCCCCCTCCCACCACCCCCCCCCCCCCCCCCACGACTGATACACAATTACAATTTATTAATTTTAACAAAAACCTCACAGAAATGCTTACGTGCTCATTGTGACGATTATAACGAGCGCCACGCAGGGCGGCAGTGGCTACGCAGCTGCTGCACGTGGCTGCCTGGGGAGATCTGTGCAGGGTTGATGGATCACCGCACGGATGTTGTGAAACGCCCTTCCTGTGGGCGACGGGGATGTTTGCCGTACGTACCCCGGCTCGCCAGGAGAGGGCGACACGGCAAATGTGGACTCCCAATTGTTCCATCTGTACGGAATCGCGTGTTGCCCCCTCTCACGCGTGAGTCGTTTCCGGATGCTGCGGTTTCCTCCCACGTGGAAAAAAAAGTGTTACTTTGTCGATCGCACCTCAATATATAGAGGACGACAGAGCTTGGAAGGGGGGGGGGGATGTGGGTGCCGGCTCAGCGCCTGGCTGATGCTGCTGCTGCTGCCTTCTCGTTCCACTTTGGCTTCTCCTCGCTCCTCGGAGTCGTTTCGCCTCGACCAGAGTGAGCGGATACTGTGCGGCAGCAGTGCATTACAAGCTGAAATCATCGTGATTTGTCTATACACTCCTCGCTGTACGCACCGCTGCTATGCCGGGCTTACGCTCGCGATTAAACCAGATTCCCAATTATAGCGGGTTCAGGGTTTTAGGCCAGTCAGCACCAATGGCTTGTACAGTACAAAAAAAAAACACAATTCGTTTGCTTTCTCACGTTAACACATTCTCCTGCGGAGGGAGCTGGTAGGAACGTCGGGTTGCTCGGTCAATGGGCCAGGGTCAACAACGGCGGCACCACCACGTGGTGTATTCTGCACAATATGCCCGACTGTGAGGGCGGGCACAAGCCGGCGTGAAGGGTGGGGACCGAGTGGGGACCTGGGATGGTGGAGAGAGAAAAAAAGCTGTTCCTCAAAAAAAATAATACAATACCCACGAATTGTCGGCTTACAATGTAGAGATTGAGAACAGTCACATACTCCAAACACATGTTGTTGATTCTCCACGTGGAGGGGGAAATGTCGTGAAGATGGCCGGACGTGGTCGGTGGCCACCCAGCCCCTCGTGTGTGCCGTGACAGCCTTCACCACCCAGCACCTCCCTCCCCACCCAGCCCCTCCCCACCCAGCCCCTCCCTCCCCACCCTCCCCTCTCCACCCAGCCCCACCCCTCCCATTTTTGGATGCACGACGGACGGACGGACACAATAATCCCCTGTGGGCTGGTGGTGTAACCAGGAGGTTCCTACCAGTATTAGATCTATTACAACAGTTCTGTTTGATTGACAAACAACAAAAACTCTCTGCAGGAAACACGTGCCCCGGGTGTGCATGGGTTTATTTTTTTTTAAAGGGGTCCTTGTTGAAGTTAATTCTCACAAGTAGCTCTGAGAGCTCATCGTTTCACGCCTGCTTTCTTGTGCTCATCACGCAGGGTGATGCACTGCTAGCTACAGAATTCCTAATGGGAATGTGTTCGTTTCAAGGCACTATGCCGACGGTACAACCTGGAATGTGACTGTGGAAGGATCGCCAAACAATATATTCAAACTAAAACAATAACATGACTTAAATTTTGATTTAAAGCTTTCGTGACTGCAGTAATTCATATTCTTAGGTTTTTTTTTCGGTAAAGTCACGTTGAAGAGAAACAACAAAATAACAAAATATATATAAAACAATAAAAAATTCTCACGACGTTTCGACCATAACTCAAACGGTCATCATCAGGTGTGTCGGTTTGCATAAATTTATTTTGAAAACGGCATATTTATTTATATATATAAAAATAACGTTTGCGTCACGCGCAACGATTGGCTGTTTGCCAGGACTAGTCCATCTATTTTTTTAAAAGAGGAGGGGGGAGACGAAATTTGTTTTTATGTATGCTGTCTGAAAGCCACTGTAAGCGTGAACAATCAATCAAGAACTGAAATGATTTATCAAATCTTTCCAATGATTGCTAAGATAGAATCCATCTTCTCGGTTGAAATTGTCTCTGTGTTTGTATATGTGGATAGCCTCATGAACGAATCTCTCATGGAAGCCAGATGGCTTACAAAGAACCTCCGTCTTGGAAAAGTCAATGGCATGTGAGCCTACTGAATTAGAACAATGATCTGCTACGGCCGAGGTGTTGGTCCTACCGTGTTTAAGGTCTGCTTTATGTTCACGAATGCGGTCCGAGATATGGCGTTTGGTTTCTCCAATGTAACTACTACCACAGAGGCAACTTAGTTTGTAGACACCAGGGTATTGTATGTCCGGAATCACATCTTTTACAGACGGAACCAGATCACGGATTTTATGTAATGTGTTGAAATGGACCTGGATCTTGTGTTTATTCAAGATTTTGGAGATCTTTTTTGTGATCCCAGCAATGTAGGGTAAAGTGATGGTTTTGAAAGGCTCCTCAAGAGGGTTCTTCTTCATGGTTTGAGTGATAGCTTTGCGGATTGTATAGTCGGAGTAACCATTAGCCCTAAGAGCTTGGTGTACGTGCTTGAGTTCACTGCTTATGTGTTCCTGGTCGGATATGCATTGGGCTCTATGATACAGAGTCTTGATGAGAGAATTCTTCTGTGATGGATGGTGGTGGGAATCCGGTTTCAGATAAGCATCCGTATGGGTAGCTTTCCTGTAGACAGAGTGGCTCATTGAACCATCAGGTCTCTTTTTAATTAGGACATCCAAAAAAGGTATCTTGCCATCTATTTCGACTTCCATGGTAAATCTGATGGCTGGGTGTATGGAATTGATGTGGTCGAAGAATTGGTCTAGAGCAGGCCGGCCATGTGGCCAGATGACAAAAGTGTCATCCACGTACCTCTTCCATAAGGTTGGGCGCAGAGTGGCAGTCTGGATGGCGTCAGTCTCAAATTTCTCCATGAAAATGTTAGCTATAACTGGAGAAAGGGGGGAGCCCATTGGGGTGCCCTCAGTTTGTTTGTAGAAAGTTCCATTCCAAGTGAAGTATGTATTGGTTAAACAGTGTCTCACCAGGGGGGGTACCTCAGTGTTTAGTCCTTGATGAACCAAGTCTTCAATGATTGCAATGGTGTCAGGTACAGGAACCTTGGTGAATAAGGAAACTACATCAAAACTGACGAGCAGGTCGTCTGGGGACAGGGAAATACCCTTGATTGTTGATACCAGGTGAGTAGAATTTTGTACCGCAGAGGTGGTCTTTCCAGTGAAAGGACGCAGGATTTCAGACAAAAAACGAGCTAGTTTGTAGGTGGGGGAGCTGATAGTAGAGACTATGGGACGAAGAGGTGTATCAACTTTATGTATTTTTGGTAAGCCGTATAATCTTGGTGGCCTGGCAGCAGAAGGTTTCAATGAAAACTGTTTAGATTGATCAATTAATGCGGTTGAATCAGAAATTATTTTGTTGGTTTGTGTGACGAGGCTGTTGGTGGGATCTCTTTTTATTTTTGTATAACTACCATCGTCGAGTAATTCTTTAATTTTGTTGTTGTATTCTATTTTATCCATGGTAACAGTAGCATTGCCTTTGTCAGCTGAGAGAACTACAATATCATTCCTCTTTTTTAATTTATATAATTCAAAACGCTCATTTTTGCTGAGGTTGCTAGCTGGCATCTTAGCGTTTTTGAGGGTTGCAGCGATTTCAGATCTTGCTACGTCTGCAGCGATGTGACCCAGGCCCCTGAGAGCAACGTCTACTTGGGCAATTATATCATTAACTGGTATGTGTTTAGGTGTGACTGCAAAGTTTAGACCTTTAGCTAAAACGGATTTCAGACCATCGGAAATAGAACTGTTACTGCGATTAATTACGACTTTATTAACGTCTAACTTTTTGGTGTGTGGGTCCGGTCTTTTGTTGAATAGGAGGTTAAATTTGGAAATCAGGTTTTCCTTACATTTGGTCGACATAGTAGCAGCTGAAGAGGCAGTCATATTGTCTACATGTTCCCAATCCGATGTGGACATTATTGCCGTCAATGATAAGTGTGATTTGTAGAGTGTCTTGTCTAACTGATCTAGTTCTGTGCGTATAAGTCTGATTTTTTCTGAGATAAGAGCTAAGCTAGTTTTGAAAAGAATTCGTTTCGCATTAGAAGAAGTTACAGTAGCAGAGGTGAGTGTAAATGCGATTGGTATTACCCCAGAGTCGCGGCATCTCTTCAGGAAGGTGAGAGACTCGATCAGCTGAGCTTTCTTATCCCGGAGTTTGTTGAAGGATCTTAAAGTTATGTGAAAACCCTCCCCGTAGAGGCGATTAAATTTTGATTTAAAGCTTTCGTGACTGCAGTAATTCATATTCTTAGTTTTTTTTTTCGGTAAAGTCACGTTGAAGAGAAACAACAAAATAACAAAATATATATAAAACAATAAAAAATTCTCACGACGTTTCGACCATAACTCAAACGGTCATCATCAGGTGTGTCGGTTTGCATAAATTTATTTTGAAAACGGCATATTTATTTATATATATAAAAATAACGTTTGCGTCACGCGCAACGATTGGCTGTTTGCCAGGACTAGTCCATCTATTTTTTGAAAAGAGGAGGGGGGAGACGAAATTTGTTTTTATGTATGCTGTCTGAAAGCCACTGTAAGCGTGAACAATCAATCAAGAACTGAAATGATTTATCAAATCTTTCCAATGATTGCTAAGATAGAATCCATCTTCTCGGTTGAAATTGTCTCTGTGTTTGTATATGTGGATAGCCTCATGAACGAATCTCTCATGGAAGCCAGATGGCTTACAAAGAACCTCCGTCTTGGAAAAGTCAATGGCATGTGAGCCTACTGAATTAGAACAATGATCTGCTACGGCCGAGGTGTTGGTCCTACCGTGTTTAAGGTCTGCTTTATGTTCACGAATGCGGTCCGAGATATGGCGTTTGGTTTCTCCAATGTAACTACTACCACAGAGGCAACTTAGTTTGTAGACACCAGGGTATTGTATGTCCGGAATCACATCTTTTACAGACGGAACCAGATCACGGATTTTATGTAATGTGTTGAAATGGACCTGGATCTTGTGTTTATTCAAGATTTTGGAGATCTTTTTTGTGATCCCAGCAATGTAGGGTAAAGTGATGGTTTTGAAAGGCTCCTCAAGAGGGTTCTTCTTCATGGTTTGAGTGATAGCTTTGCGGATTGTATAGTCGGAGTAACCATTAGCCCTAAGAGCTTGGTGTACGTGCTTGAGTTCACTGCTTATGTGTTCCTGGTCGGATATGCATTGGGCTCTATGATACAGAGTCTTGATGAGAGAATTCTTCTGTGATGGATGGTGGTGGGAATCCGGTTTCAGATAAGCATCCGTATGGGTAGCTTTCCTGTAGACAGAGTGGCTCATTGAACCATCAGGTCTCTTTTTAATTAGGACATCCAAAAAAGGTATCTTGCCATCTATTTCGACTTCCATGGTAAATCTGATGGCTGGGTGTATGGAATTGATGTGGTCGAAGAATTGGTCTAGAGCAGGCCGGCCATGTGGCCAGATGACAAAAGTGTCATCCACGTACCTCTTCCATAAGGTTGGGCGCAGAGTGGCAGTCTGGATGGCGTCAGTCTCAAATTTCTCCATGAAAATGTTAGCTATAACTGGAGAAAGGGGGGAGCCCATTGGGGTGCCCTCAGTTTGTTTGTAGAAAGTTCCATTCCAAGTGAAGTATGTATTGGTTAAACAGTGTCTCACCAGGGGGGGTACCTCAGTGTTTAGTCCTTGATGAACCAAGTCTTCAATGATTGCAATGGTGTCAGGTACAGGAACCTTGGTGAATAAGGAAACTACATCAAAACTGACGAGCAGGTCGTCTGGGGACAGGGAAATACCCTTGATTGTTGATACCAGGTGAGTAGAATTTTGTACCGCAGAGGTGGTCTTTCCAGTGAAAGGACGCAGGATTTCAGACAAAAAACGAGCTAGTTTGTAGGTGGGGGAGCTGATAGTAGAGACTATGGGACGAAGAGGTGTATCAACTTTATGTATTTTTGGTAAGCCGTATAATCTTGGTGGCCTGGCAGCAGAAGGTTTCAATGAAAACTGTTTAGATTGATCAATTAATGCGGTTGAATCAGAAATTATTTTGTTGGTTTGTGTGACGAGGCTGTTGGTGGGATCTCTTTTTATTTTTGTATAACTACCATCGTCGAGTAATTCTTTAATTTTGTTGTTGTATTCTATTTTATCCATGATAACAGTAGCATTGCCTTTGTCAGCTGAGAGAACTACAATATCATTCCTCTTTTTTAATTTATATAATTCAAAACGCTCATTTTTGCTGAGGTTGCTAGCTGGCATCTTAGCGTTTTTGAGGGTTGCAGCGATTTCAGATCTTGCTACGTCTGCAGCGATGTGACCCAGGCCCCTGAGAGCAACGTCTACTTGGGCAATTATATCATTAACTGGTATGTGTTTAGGTGTGACTGCAAAGTTTAGACCTTTAGCTAAAACGGATTTCAGACCATCGGAAATAGAACTGTTACTGCGATTAATTACGACTTTATTAACGTCTAACTTTTTGGTGTGTGGGTCCGGTCTTTTGTTGAATAGGAGGTTAAATTTGGAAATCAGGTTTTCCTTACATTTGGTCGACATAGTAGCAGCTGAAGAGGCAGTCATATTGTCTACATGTTCCCAATCCGATGTGGACATTATTGCCGTCAATGATAAGTGTGATTTGTAGAGTGTCTTGTCTAACTGATCTAGTTCTGTGCGTATAAGTCTGATTTTTTCTGAGATAAGAGCTAAGCTAGTTTTGAAAAGAATTCGTTTCGCATTAGAAGAAGTTACAGTACCCTACATTGCTGGGATCACAAAAAAGATCTCCAAAATCTTGAATAAACACAAGATCCAGGTCCATTTCAACACATTACATAAAATCCGTGATCTGGTTCCGTCTGTAAAAGATGTGATTCCGGACATACAATACCCTGGTGTCTACAAACTAAGTTGCCTCTGTGGTAGTAGTTACATTGGAGAAACCAAACGCCATATCTCGGACCGCATTCGTGAACATAAAGCAGACCTTAAACACGGTAGGACCAACACCTCGGCCGTAGCAGATCATTGTTCTAATTCAGTAGGCTCACATGCCATTGACTTTTCCAAGACGGAGGTTCTTTGTAAGCCATCTGGCTTCCATGAGAGATTCGTTCATGAGGCTATCCACATATACAAACACAGAGACAATTTCAACCGAGAAGATGGATTCTATCTTAGCAATCATTGGAAAGATTTGATAAATCATTTCAGTTCTTGATTGATTGTTCACGCTTACAGTGGCTTTCAGACAGCATACATAAAAACAAATTTCGTCTCCCCCCTCCTCTTTTCAAAAAATAGATGGACTAGTCCTGGCAAACAGCCAATCGTTGCGCGTGACGCAAACGTTATTTTTATATATATAAATAAATATGCCGTTTTCAAAATACATTTATGCAAACCGACACACCTGATGATGACCGTTTGAGTTATGGTCGAAACGTCGTGAGAATTTTTTATTGTTTTATATATATTTTGTTATTTTGTTGTTTCTCTTCAACGTGACTTTACCGAAAAAAAAAACTAAGAATATGAATTACTGCAGTCACGAAAGCTTTAAATCAAAATTTAATCGCCTCTACGGGGAGGGTTTTCACATAACTTTAAGATCCTTCAACAAACTCCGGGATAAGAAAGCTCAGCTGATCGAGTCTCTCACCTTCCTGAAGAGATGCCGCGACTCTGGGGTAATACCAATCGCATTTACACTCACCTCTGCTACTGTAACTTCTTCTAATGCGAAACGAATTCTTTTCAAAACTAGCTTAGCTCTTATCTCAGAAAAAATCAGACTTATACGCACAGAACTAGATCAGTTAGACAAGACACTCTACAAATCACACTTATCATTGACGGCAATAATGTCCACATCGGATTGGGAACATGTAGACAATATGACTGCCTCTTCAGCTGCTACTATGTCGACCAAATGTAAGGAAAACCTGATTTCCAAATTTAACCTCCTATTCAACAAAAGACCGGACCCACACACCAAAAAGTTAGACGTTAATAAAGTCGTAATTAATCGCAGTAACAGTTCTATTTCCGATGGTCTGAAATCCGTTTTAGCTAAAGGTCTAAACTTTGCAGTCACACCTAAACACATACCAGTTAATGATATAATTGCCCAAGTAGACGTTGCTCTCAGGGGCCTGGGTCACATCGCTGCAGACGTAGCAAGATCTGAAATCGCTGCAACCCTCAAAAACGCTAAGATGCCAGCTAGCAACCTCAGCAAAAATGAGCGTTTTGAATTATATAAATTAAAAAAAAGGAATGATATTGTAGTTCTCTCAGCTGACAAAGGCAATGCTACTGTTATCATGGATAAAATAGAATACAACAACAAAATTAAAGAATTACTCGACGATGGTAGTTATACAAAAATAAAAAGAGATCCCACCAACAGCCTCGTCACACAAACCAACAAAATAATTTCTGATTCAACCGCATTAATTGATCAATCTAAACAGTTTTCATTGAAACCTTCTGCTGCCAGGCCACCAAGATTATACGGCTTACCAAAAATACATAAAGTTGATACACCTCTTCGTCCCATAGTCTCTACTATCAGCTCCCCCACCTACAAACTAGCTCGTTTTTTGTCTGAAATCCTGCGTCCTTTCACTGGAAAGACCACCTCTGCGGTACAAAATTCTACTCACCTGGTATCAACAATCAAGGGTATTTCCCTGTCCCCAGACGACCTGCTCGTCAGTTTTGATGTAGTTTCCTTATTCACCAAGGTTCCTGTACCTGACACCATTGCAATCATTGAAGACTTGGTTCATCAAGGACTAAACACTGAGGTACCCCCCCTGGTGAGACACTGTTTAACCAATACATACTTCACTTGGAATGGAACTTTCTACAAACAAACTGAGGGCACCCCAATGGGCTCCCCCCTTTCTCCAGTTATAGCTAACATTTTCATGGAGAAATTTGAGACTGACGCCATCCAGACTGCCACTCTGCGCCCAACCTTATGGAAGAGGTACGTGGATGACACTTTTGTCATCTGGCCACATGGCCGGCCTGCTCTAGACCAATTCTTCGACCACATCAATTCCATACACCCAGCCATCAGATTTACCATGGAAGTCGAAATAGATGGCAAGATACCTTTTTTGGATGTCCTAATTAAAAAGAGACCTGATGGTTCAATGAGCCACTCTGTCTACAGGAAAGCTACCCATACGGATGCTTATCTGAAACCGGATTCCCACCACCATCCATCACAGAAGAATTCTCTCATCAAGACTCTGTATCATAGAGCCCAATGCATATCCGACCAGGAACACATAAGCAGTGAACTCAAGCACGTACACCAAGCTCTTAGGGCTAATGGTTACTCCGACTATACAATCCGCAAAGCTATCACTCAAACCATGAAGAAGAACCCTCTTGAGGAGCCTTTCAAAACCATCACTTTACCCTACATTGCTGGGATCACAAAAAAGATCTCCAAAATCTTGAATAAACACAAGATCCAGGTCCATTTCAACACATTACATAAAATCCGTGATCTGGTTCCGTCTGTAAAAGATGTGATTCCGGACATACAATACCTTGGTGTCTACAAACTAAGTTGCCTCTGTGGTAGTAGTTACATTGGAGAAACCAAACGCCATATCTCGGACCGCATTCGTGAACATAAAGCAGACCTTAAACACGGTAGGACCAACACCTCGGCCGTAGCAGATCATTGTTCTAATTCAGTAGGCTCACATGCCATTGACTTTTCCAAGACGGAGGTTCTTTGTAAGCCATCTGGCTTCCATGAGAGATTCGTTCATGAGGCTATCCACATATACAAACACAGAGACAATTTCAACCGAGAAGATGGATTCTATCTTAGCAATCATTGGAAAGATTTGATAAATCATTTCAGTTCTTGATTGATTGTTCACGCTTACAGTGGCTTTCAGACAGCATACATAAAAACAAATTTCGTCTCCCCCCTCCTCTTTTCAAAAAATAGATGGACTAGTCCTGGCAAACAGCCAATCGTTGCGCGTGACGCAAACGTTATTTATATATATATAAATAAATATGCCGTTTTCAAAATAAATTTATGCAAACCGACACACCTGATGATGACCGTTTGAGTTATGGTCGAAACGTCGTGAGAATTTTTTATTGTTTTATATATATTTTGTTATTTTGTTGTTTCTCTTCAACGTGACTTTACCGAAAAAAAAAAAACTAAGAATATGAATTACTGCAGTCACGAAAGCTTTAAATCAAAATTTAATCGCCTCTACGGGGAGGGTTTTCACATAACTTTAAGATCCTTCAACAAACTCCGGGATAAGAAAGCTCAGCTGATCGAGTCTCTCACCTTCCTGAAGAGATGCCGCGACTCTGGGGTAATACCAATCGCATTTACACTCAGCTCTGCTACTGTAACTTCTTCTAATGCGAAACGAATTCTTTTCAAAACTAGCTTAGCTCTTATCTCAGAAAAAATCAGACTTATACGCACAGAACTAGATCAGTTAGACAAGACACTCTACAAATCACACTTATCATTGACGGCAATAATGTCCACATCGGATTGGGAACATGTAGACAATATGACTGCCTCTTCAGCTGCTACTATGTCGACCAAATGTAAGGAAAACCTGATTTCCAAATTTAACCTCCTATTCAACAAAAGACCGGACCCACACACCAAAAAGTTAGACGTTAATAAAGTCGTAATTAATCGCAGTAACAGTTCTATTTCCGATGGTCTGAAATCCGTTTTAGCTAAAGGTCTAAACTTTGCAGTCACACCTAAACACATACCAGTTAATGATATAATTGCCCAAGTAGACGTTGCTCTCAGGGGCCTGGGTCACATCGCTGCAGACGTAGCAAGATCTGAAATCGCTGCAACCCTCAAAAACGCTAAGATGCCAGCTAGCAACCTCAGCAAAAATGAGCGTTTTGAATTATATAAATTAAAAAAGAGGAATGATATTGTAGTTCTCTCAGCTGACAAAGGCAATGCTACTGTTATCATGGATAAAATAGAATACAACAACAAAATTAAAGAATTACTCGACGATGGTAGTTATACAAAAATAAAAAGAGATCCCACCAACAGCCTCGTCACACAAACCAACAAAATAATTTCTGATTCAACCGCATTAATTGATCAATCTAAACAGTTTTCATTGAAACCTTCTGCTGCCAGGCCACCAAGATTATACGGCTTACCAAAAATACATAAAGTTGATACACCTCTTCGTCCCATAGTCTCTACTATCAGCTCCCCCACCTACAAACTAGCTCGTTTTTTGTCTGAAATCCTGCGTCCTTTCACTGGAAAGACCACCTCTGCGGTACAAAATTCTACTCACCTGGTATCAACAATCAAGGGTATTTCCCTGTCCCCAGACGACCTGCTCGTCAGTTTTGATGTAGTTTCCTTATTCACCAAGGTTCCTGTACCTGACACCATTGCAATCATTGAAGACTTGGTTCATCAAGGACTAAACACTGAGGTACCCCCCCTGGTGAGACACTGTTTAACCAATACATACTTCACTTGGAATGGAACTTTCTACAAACAAACTGAGGGCACCCCAATGGGCTCCCCCCTTTCTCCAGTTATAGCTAACATTTTCATGGAGAAATTTGAGACTGACGCCATCCAGACTGCCACTCTGCGCCCAACCTTATGGAAGAGGTACATGGATGACACTTTTGTCATCTGGCCACATGGCCGGCCTGCTCTAGACCAATTCTTCGACCACATCAATTCCATACACCCAGCCATCAGATTTACCATGGAAGTCGAAATAGATGGCAAGATACCTTTTTTGGATGTCCTAATTAAAAAGAGACCTGATGGTTCAATGAGCCACTCTGTCTACAGGAAAGCTACCCATACGGATGCTTATCTGAAACCGGATTCCCACCACCATCCATCACAGAAGAATTCTCTCATCAAGACTCTGTATCATAGAGCCCAATGCATATCCGACCAGGAACACATAAGCAGTGAACTCAAGCACGTACACCAAGCTCTTAGGGCTAATGGTTACTCCGACTATACAATCCGCAAAGCTATCACTCAAACCATGAAGAAGAACCCTCTTGAGGAGCCTTTCAAAACCATCACTTTACCCTACATTGCTGGGATCACAAAAAAGATCTCCAAAATCTTGAATAAACACAAGATCCAGGTCCATTTCAACACATTACATAAAATCCGTGATCTGGTTCCGTCTGTAAAAGATGTGATTCCGGACATACAATACCCTGGTGTCTACAAACTAAGTTGCCTCTGTGGTAGTAGTTACATTGGAGAAACCAAACGCCATATCTCGGACCGCATTCGTGAACATAAAGCAGACCTTAAACACGGTAGGACCAACACCTCGGCCGTAGCAGATCATTGTTCTAATTCAGTAGGCTCACATGCCATTGACTTTTCCAAGACGGAGGTTCTTTGTAAGCCATCTGGCTTCCATGAGAGATTCGTTCATGAGGCTATCCACATATACAAACACAGAGACAATTTCAACCGAGAAGATGGATTCTATCTTAGCAATCATTGGAAAGATTTGATAAATCATTTCAGTTCTTGATTGATTGTTCACGCTTACAGTGGCTTTCAGACAGCATACATAAAAACAAATTTCGTCTCCCCCCTCCTCTTTTCAAAAAATAGATGGACTAGTCCTGGCAAACAGCCAATCGTTGCGCGTGACGCAAACGTTATTTTTATATATATAAATAAATATGCCGTTTTCAAAATAAATTTATGCAAACCGACACACCTGATGATGACCGTTTGAGTTATGGTCGAAACGTCGTGAGAATTTTTTATTGTTTTATATATATTTTGTTATTTTGTTGTTTCTCTTCAACGTGACTTTACCGAAAAAAAAAACTAAGAATATGAATTACTGCAGTCACGAAAGCTTTAAATCAAAATTTAATCGCCTCTACGGGGAGGGTTTTCACATAACTTTAAGATCCTTCAACAAACTCCGGGATAAGAAAGCTCAGCTGATCGAGTCTCTCACCTTCCTGAAGAGATGCCGCGACTCTGGGGTAATACCAATCGCATTTACACTCACCTCTGCTACTGTAACTTCTTCTAATGCGAAACGAATTCTTTTCAAAACTAGCTTAGCTCTTATCTCAGAAAAAATCAGACTTATACGCACAGAACTAGATCAGTTAGACAAGACACTCTACAAATCACACTTATCATTGACGGCAATAATGTCCACATCGGATTGGGAACATGTAGACAATATGACTGCCTCTTCAGCTGCTACTATGTCGACCAAATGTAAGGAAAACCTGATTTCCAAATTTAACCTCCTATTCAACAAAAGACCGGACCCACACACCAAAAAGTTAGACGTTAATAAAGTCGTAATTAATCGCAGTAACAGTTCTATTTCCGATGGTCTGAAATCCGTTTTAGCTAAAGGTCTAAACTTTGCAGTCACACCTAAACACATACCAGTTAATGATATAATTGCCCAAGTAGACGTTGCTCTCAGGGGCCTGGGTCACATCGCTGCAGACGTAGCAAGATCTGAAATCGCTGCAACCCTCAAAAACGCTAAGATGCCAGCTAGCAACCTCAGCAAAAATGAGCGTTTTGAATTATATAAATTAAAAAAGAGGAATGATATTGTAGTTCTCTCAGCTGACAAAGGCAATGCTACTGTTATCATGGATAAAATAGAATACAACAACAAAATTAAAGAATTACTCGACGATGGTAGTTATACAAAAATAAAAAGAGATCCCACCAACAGCCTCGTCACACAAACCAACAAAATAATTTCTGATTCAACCGCATTAATTGATCAATCTAAACAGTTTTCATTGAAACCTTCTGCTGCCAGGCCACCAAGATTATACGGCTTACCAAAAATACATAAAGTTGATACACCTCTTCGTCCCATAGTCTCTACTATCAGCTCCCCCACCTACAAACTAGCTCGTTTTTTGTCTGAAATCCTGCGTCCTTTCACTGGAAAGACCACCTCTGCGGTACAAAATTCTACTCACCTGGTATCAACAATCAAGGGTATTTCCCTGTCCCCAGACGACCTGCTCGTCAGTTTTGATGTAGTTTCCTTATTCACCAAGGTTCCTGTACCTGACACCATTGCAATCATTGAAGACTTGGTTCATCAAGGACTAAACACTGAGGTACCCCCCCTGGTGAGACACTGTTTAACCAATACATACTTCACTTGGAATGGAACTTTCTACAAACAAACTGAGGGCACCCCAATGGGCTCCCCCCTTTCTCCAGTTATAGCTAACATTTTCATGGAGAAATTTGAGACTGACGCCATCCAGACTGCCACTCTGCGCCCAACCTTATGGAAGAGGTACGTGGATGACACTTTTGTCATCTGGCCACATGGCCGGCCTGCTCTAGACCAATTCTTCGACCACATCAATTCCATACACCCAGCCATCAGATTTACCATGGAAGTCGAAATAGATGGCAAGATACCTTTTTTGGATGTCCTAATTAAAAAGAGACCTGATGGTTCAATGAGCCACTCTGTCTACAGGAAAGCTACCCATACGGATGCTTATCTGAAACCGGATTCCCACCACCATCCATCACAGAAGAATTCTCTCATCAAGACTCTGTATCATAGAGCCCAATGCATATCCGACCAGGAACACATAAGCAGTGAACTCAAGCACGTACACCAAGCTCTTAGGGCTAATGGTTACTCCGACTATACAATCCGCAAAGCTATCACTCAAACCATGAAGAAGAACCCTCTTGAGGAGCCTTTCAAAACCATCACTTTACCCTACATTGCTGGGATCACAAAAAAGATCTCCAAAATCTTGAATAAACACAAGATCCAGGTCCATTTCAACACATTACATAAAATCCGTGATCTGGTTCCGTCTGTAAAAGATGTGATTCCGGACATACAATACCCTGGTGTCTACAAACTAAGTTGCCTCTGTGGTAGTAGTTACATTGGAGAAACCAAACGCCATATCTCGGACCGCATTCGTGAACATAAAGCAGACCTTAAACACGGTAGGACCAACACCTCGGCCGTAGCAGATCATTGTTCTAATTCAGTAGGCTCACATGGCATTGACTTTTCCAAGACGGAGGTTCTTTGTAAGCCATCTGGCTTCCATGAGAGATTCGTTCATGAGGCTATCCACATATACAAACACAGAGACAATTTCAACCGAGAAGATGGATTCTATCTTAGCAATCATTGGAAAGATTTGATAAATCATTTCAGTTCTTGATTGATTGTTCACGCTTACAGTGGCTTTCAGACAGCATACATAAAAACAAATTTCGTCTCCCCCCTCCTCTTTTCAAAAAATAGATGGACTAGTCCTGGCAAACAGCCAATCGTTGCGCGTGACGCAAACGTTATTTTTATATATATAAATAAATATGCCGTTTTCAAAATAAATTTATGCAAACCGACACACCTGATGATGACCGTTTGAGTTATGGTCGAAACGTCGTGAGAATTTTTATTGTTTTATATATATTTTGTTATTTTGTTGTTTCTCTTCAACGTGACTTTACCGAAAAAAAAACTAAGAATATGAATAACATGACTGTCAAGTGTCAGCCCTGTACACGTGTGCACGCATTTGAAAACTGGAATGGCCCTACACAAAAATAATTTAGCGGGATTTGAAATACTTCTCCCAGCATAATAATATACATTTGGAATCCCATGAGGACTGTTTTTTTTTTAGAACGGCTCGTACTGTTTGCGTGTGTTGCAGCACAAGGTATACGTGAGCATTCTGTTGGAAGGCAGAGAGCAATAATAGTACACGAGCGTTCTCATTCTAATTGGGATGCAATTTGCTGGGATGCAAATATTGGGACTCCAAAACATTTTGGACATTAAAAAAACATGAAAGAAAGAAAGAAAGAAAAAAACACATTCAAAGGGTTATTTTTATAAAACATAAACGGCATCATTAGGCCTGTGGTAACCGCAAGAAATATGATTACACCAATTTTTACACGACCAAATAACGGAGCGTTCACAACGGATTTCTGAAAGCGGATTGAAAAGCACAACACGAGCGAGCATTAATGATGAAGCCGCTAAAACTAAGAACAGACATGATGCAGGACAGGGAAATATTGTGAGGTGTGCTGTAATTCAATATCTATATATATTAGTTTTGTTTGCATGTAGTATTGTCGTATTATATAGTAGTATTGTTAAATATGGTCAAGGTGAAGCCCAGCAATTGCTTGGCTCACGCCACTGCTGGTGGAAGGGGACTCCGCTGGAAGAGCTCCAGAGAGAGAGGGTAATTGGCCTACTCTTCCAAACTGGTCGGGCAGAGTATCCACACAGAATCAAAATCAGTATGTCTATATATCCTTCAGGAAGAGGAATCCGATGAGCTATAAAGCTCTTTCTCACAGATATCCAGTAATTCATATTCTTAGTTTTTTCGGTAAAGTCACGTTGAAGAAAAACAACAAAATAATAAAATATATATAAAACAAACCAACACACCTGAAGATGACCGTTTGAGTTATGGTCGAAACGTCGTGAGAATTTTTTATTGTTTTATATATATTATTATTTTGTTGTTTCTCTTCAACGTGACTTTACCGAAAAAACTAAGAATATAAATTACTGCAGTCACGAAAGCTTTAAATCAAAAGATATCCAGTAGTTACAACAACAAACAATACAATAGCACGATAGGACAGCAAAATATAGAAACGTAAGCAAATCACTGAAATCGACAGGAACGTATAATCCCAAGCTTGCATTTGTTGTTGACAAATCGGCAGGAATCGGCAGGCATTGTTGTTGACAAATCGGCAGGAATCGGCAGGATTTGTTGTTGACAAATAGGCAGGAACGTATGACAATAAGAACAACAGCAGCAGCAGCAGCAAGGGTCCTGACGATCGTAGAAATACATCATTAATGTCACATCGCAGGACCGTGAGATGTATATATGAACTTCTTTCGCACCGTACGTAGCCAACCGCGCTAATCGGATGTGTCGGCTTGACGAGGTGACCATCTTCTTTGGTTCTTTCGGTAAAGTCACGTAGAATGAGAATAAAATAATAAATTGATAAAATAAAATAACACAATAATATTCTCACGACGTTTCGGCCGCAACACAAGCGGCCTTCATCAGCGCTGTCCTCCAGACAGTCTCGTCCCCTTCACCTGATGAAGGCCGCTTGTGTTGTGGCCGGAACGTCGTGAGAATATTATTGTGTTATTTTATTTTATCAATTTATTATTTTATTCTCATTCTACGTGACTTTACCGAAAGAACCAAAGAAGATGAATCCTTGCAGTCACGAAACCTTTAAATCGAGGTGACCTTCATGCAGCAGTGGATGGATCAAGCGTGATGATGACCGATGCTCTGGATTCATCAAAATTGTTCCTTCCCTCCGAGCGACAGTCCCAGCAGCGCTCTCGGCGTCATCCCGCAGTGGATTGATCGTGGCTGACCGTGATAATGATGACGAAATGTGAAACACCACCGCTACATTCGTAACACAAATCGCGAGATGCCACATTCCACAAGCAGCGTTTCTTTACACCCCCACCCCGCCACCCCGCCCCAACCGCACCCCGCCATCACAAAAAAAAATATTCTGTCGGCGATAATTTATGTCAGATGAGCCGGCTGGAAACAGTAAATGGTGTCATCGTTATGCGGTCTCTCTCTCAATGCCGGATTCTGTGGCGGAGTCTGTGAGATGAAACCGAGAAGCGATAACGCAAGATATGTCTGTGGCGTGGAAGGTGGCGGGCAGATCGCGGCTGATTGATTTCTCTCCCTAAATCCCTTGCCTCTCTGCGCCCGTTGAGGGCACTCTCTACTCCTGTGTTTTGTGCCCTCAATGCCTCGCTGTCTGCAGTGGGCCCCCCCCCCCCTTTATTTTTGGTGTTGTTGTTGTTCCACTGCACAAACCGAGCCGCGCCCGGGCCCGTGCCGAGCCAGCCCCTTGGGCAGCTCAAGAGGCGGGCGAGGTTGTTTTTCCCACTGCCGAAGGCGAGCCGTGCCGTGCCGTGCCCGCCGACGTCACGCGCTTTAGCGAACGAGTCGAGACGCACGGGTTGGTGACCCGGTGACGCCATCGAAAGCGTGCTGGCTGACGTCACGCGTAATTGGCACCGTCAAAACTCCCTCTCTCCCCCCTTCCCCCCTACCCCCGGTTTCGTCCTTCGCCACACCACCAAATGTCGTCCATCGACCGAATCGGGACCGGGAGGCACGCGGCTCGATGCGGCCAACGCGGAAGCACAAAATGGGACTCGTCGATGATTCGGCGCCCTGCGAGTGTGCGGCCACGGATCGCGAACCATCGAGCGGCATCGTAAAGACTCTGCCACCGCCGCCACCGCCGCTGCCGGCTTCACTCATTAGAAGGAGGAGCGGCCGAGATTCACTCTGCTTCTTCACGGACGTGAGAATGGGTTTTACCCTTTTTTTTCTGGCAACAAAACAGCTGTGTTCAGATGTTAAAACACCAAACTGAAACCTTTAACGAGGAATCATGTCTGCATTAACCACAATGCTTGTGCGTCAGAATGCAAACAAAAAACTCACTGATAATATGATGCATTGTCCTTGAAACCGATTGGTCCACACCAGAGACAGCTTTCTTTTGAGCCTCGTCTCAAAACGGTGTTAGGCCAGAGGACGCCAAAAGGCGTACAGCACAGACAATCGAGTGGATAACAACGTCGAAGATAAACGTCTTTAATCCGCTGTTATCAATCCGTACGAAAGAAGACGAATGCGTCATGAACCCCCGTTCATGACGCATTGTGACAAAGTGCCCTTGAACGGTTGACCAAAAGAAGTTTCAAACAAAATAACTTGGGCGCCTACTCCGCGAGGTCTCCACGTGGATTCCATCTTCTCGCGGCTGACGTGGCGCCGAGACTACGCCGGGAACACAATTCAAGA
The DNA here is from genome assembly GCF_048934315.1 of Petromyzon marinus. Classification (NCBI taxonomy): domain Eukaryota; kingdom Metazoa; phylum Chordata; class Hyperoartia; order Petromyzontiformes; family Petromyzontidae; genus Petromyzon; species Petromyzon marinus. The sequence goes on along the minus strand of NC_133711.1, from coordinate 3,561,488 downwards.
AAGGACCTCCAAAAACATAAAAATATATATTTTGATTTAAAGCTTTCGTGACTGCAGTAATCCATAGTCTTAGCTCTTTCGGTAAAGCCACGTTGAAGGGAAACAATAAAATAATGACATATATAAAATATATATATAAATATATAAAATATATAAATATATATAAAATATATATTTTATATATATATTTTATTGTTTCCCTTCAACGTGACTTTACCGAAAGAGCTAAGAATATAAAAATATATATAAAGAGGAAGACAAATACAGAAACAACGAAACCCAAACATATCGAATCAAGAGTGCAATCCTTAAATAATAATTAAAACAGGGTGTCCATAAAGTCCCTATCGATTTGATTGAAATCAAAGCAATTTAGGGTAGATGATCCAATAACAGAATTATCAGAGGCGCACTTATTAATCGCGCTTAATAAGCGCTTAATAAGCGCGATTAATAAGTACAGGAGCACCGTCAATATTTCTGCATAGCGCAATTGTGTCAGCTGCATTGCGGAACGCGCAGCATCTGTGGAGCTATTTTTCGTCACTGCCGCCGAATAAATTCGATCTCGTAAATCTTGCCGATCTGTAACTCTTGTTTTTCGACGCACCTCCTGACTTACAACAAAACAACAACAACAACAACAACAAAAAGCCTCCATGCATGGAGACGTCCATGTCTCGTTGCCCCCTCCTCCCCCCCCCCCCCCCGTACAATCGCACGATTTTGTAAAGTGTTCATTAAGGTTCTCCCGACACGATGTGTGCGTTACCACAAGGAGCGCCGTCTTATTGAAAGCGTTATTGCAATCGCACGCGCTTGTACGTTCATAGTCATAGGGTCCCGCAGCGAAACATATATACATAGTATATACCCATTCGGTCGATTGAAGATACATAGGGACTTTGTGAATACCGCATGAAACATATATATAACAATTGAGAGGGACCATACTTTGCTTTTACAGAGGGCGAGAGGAGTCCAGAGGGACATCTACGAGAGGTGGGAGCTGGGGGAGGGGGGGTCACCCCACACCACTCCCCCCTCGCAGACACCACATTGTTTATTGACAACATTCACGGAAGGCCCTCGTCTCAAAGTGTTAAAAAAAAATCCCTGAACTTCTCTCCCTCTCGGGGAAGATTCTCGGCCCGTCTCCGCCGCGTTCCCGGCTCGACGCGACCAGGGCCCGGGAGTCGGAGCGGCGCTCGCTGGCGGCGGCGGCGGCTGACACCCCGATCCGGTTTTTTTTTCCCCCCCCCCCCAACAATTACGTGCACAAAGGGAAAGAAAGGGCATCGTAATGACGGCTCGGGATCTTGACACAATAATGACTTTGTTTGAAAGATTACGTCTCTCAAAAGTTGTCCACGCATGGGCTCATTTGTGATGTTCCGTGGGTGTTGAGTATTTACACTCCGTGCGGTCCGGACTGGCGGTGGGCGGTGGGGTGTAATCCGGTGGCTTAATAGGCGCTCACTAACAACCCACCCCCGCCCGCCCGCCCGCCCGCCCGCCCGGCCGCCCGCCAGCCCCACCAATTCCAAGCTTTTGAGACCAAAGGGCCATCGGGTTTGTGCAGCTTTCGCAATCTGCGGTGATTTGTGCCGAGGGAAATGGAGCGGCAGCGGCCAGGACCACTGACGGCAGAGGTCCCCCGAGCTGCAGGCAGGAGACGCGGACGAAGACGTCCCAACAACGGCGGGCGGTCACCGCGGCATCATCGCGCGGCGCTTCCGGACGCGCTTCTGCGGCCCGTCTGGAACGCTCTTCCGCCCGATATTAGGAAGCCACCGGAGCTAAGCACTTTTAATTGGAGATTGGAAACTCATCTTTTTTCAACTGGTTTTTTTTTTAGTGTGTTTAGTTTGTTGTCCTTTCCCCCGCACCTCCGATGAGCCGCGGTTGGCTGCGTACGGTGCGAAAGTCGTCCAACATGCGGTACATACATCCAGTCCAGTGACGTGCGGTGAGGTCGATGGCTGAGGAGGCACTGGCTAGTGTCAGAGCCAGATTCACACACTGAGGGGGGCGTGGCTTCGCGGAGGGGGGCGGGGCGTGGCCTCACGGAGGGGGAGTGTCCTCACTTAGGGGGGCGTGTTAGACACGTCCCCCTCAGTGAGGCAGATGTGATAGCTGCCTCCCCTGGTGCTTTTTCATTGCAGTTTCATGACGAGACCGGCGAGCCTAAATATCTTCATACACATACGTGCAATAAGTTACCTGGACTATGGAAGGCGAGGACATGTAATGAAGGGGTCTACAAACATTACATTGGTGACATACTGAGAGATAGTAACAGGCACGCGCTTATTGCCCGCGCTCCATCCAGTTACTGAGGGGTTGCGCAATCAGAGGGGAGGCTGAGCTCGTCGCTGCCTCACCTCTCGTCTCTCTCTGTATTTGCAGCGGAGCTCCGCAAATTTGGCGATTTTTACTATAAAAAATGATTGGAACGGTACACAAATGACATTTATAACACAGATCAGTGGAAAAATCTTAATGTTTATTTTATTATTTACTTTTCGTAACAGCTATTTTCATTGGAGCATGACAGGTGATGCTCTGCCTCTCCTGCCTCCCCTGACCGCACGTCGCTGATTCAATCCAGGGGGCATGTAAGCAATGGTGCAAGTGTCTTCAGTGTCTTCAACGACCTTTGCCTCCGTCCAACCAAAAGTATAAATAGATACACCGCAGCCGATTGGCAGGCAATAATAATACTTACATTTTATGTCGCGTCATTCATGCTTACAGCAACACACGACGCTGTACATTCATTATATTACTGAAGGACCAAACGCCATGTGGAGCCATTACCAAGCAAATTAAAATCTTACGACCACCAAACAAAATTCAAAATAATAATAAACAAATTAAGAAATGGCACCAAAACAGAAAGCGCAAAGTATGGGTGCTCTCACCTCTGCCAAGGCATCTGGTCACCGTGGAAGAGTAGGCCAAATACCATTTGAAGGGACTCTGTTAGCACCCTCAGTGTCGTGAGTGAGCACCTGCAAGGCTTCGCCTTGAACAACACTTCCCCGGACGGTCTGTAAAACCTGCACGAGGCACCTTTGTATTCGAATCGGTTAATGCATCTTAAAATAAATGAGAAATCTAATCCAAATAGCATAGCAATCCCTGAAGGAAATGTAATATTTTCATTCCCTCCGGTTTTCAAAGGCAATTTGCTTCGCCTAAAACTCTTGATTCGGAACTGTTTATATATAATTATCAGTGTTTGACTGTTGTTAAGGAAACCCCCTTCCGTCATGAATGCATTCATTTCTGTTGATGCCTGTGTAGTGACATAGCATGGGTCACTACGGCGCGTAGTGCTGGTCACTGAGGAATTGTGGGTGTAGCAGCCGATCTGCCAGCAGAGCGTGCAATGCCATGGAGTGGGTCACGAGGGTGAGTGGCGATGGTTGCTGGCAGAGAGAGAGGGCATCTGAGGACGGAGCAGCCTGGTCAACTAACAGGGCACGTGATAGGCCGGGGTAAGGGAACTGGGAAAAGGTGACAGAGGGGACACGTGGGGTATAGCCCAGAACCTTCTGGTATGTTCCAGAAGGGGGCGTGGCCGAGGGCGGAGCCAGACCACGCTGGGGGGCATCAAAGGGAGGTCCCGAGGCGGGATCGGGGCTGTCGTGTGGAATGGAACGCGTCGTGCCGCGTCTTCGTCTCCGTCTCCTCGGCGTCCGTAGTTATCCCGCGTGTGAACAGAAGTGTTAAAGTGTGGAGTAAACGTATGCGCCTCCTACTATTAGTGTCTCCCAGGTGACTCACTACACCTGTTAAAGGGCAACTCGTAAAGCGGGACCCATTTATCAGGATCGATTGCCGGTTCCGATCGCCACGAACCGGTAAACCGTGTTAGGCTTGTGACTAACTGATTGTTAGTGACTGCTAACTGGCTGTTCGTCACCAACTGGCTGTTGGTCACGAACGCGCGAACGCAAGGCCGCAGCCATGGAGTCAACATTGGGGGGCACCAAATCATCCAGGGGTCTAGGAGTCCCCCCCCCAAGAAAAAATAAATAAATTTGAAAACTAATTTCCTGCCTAAAATATTTTTATTTTTACAATAATGTCTAATAGTGTTATTGTATTACATTGATCTGTATTTTTTTCGTTTTTTTTACCTTTTCTTGTTTCATTGTATGTCATTGCAGAGATTAGGGATTAATAAAGTACAGCCATAACCACAATCATATAAACAGAAATCTATGCATTGTTATATGAAGACACGTCCAGATATTGTGCCCAAGGTTTAGCAAATTGGTATTTTTATTTACACAGCATAGCAATTCGTTTTTTTTATGTTGTTCATAGCAATATATTGGTGGGGGGGGGGGGCGAACATTTTGAGCATATTTATATTACAATTACGTACAAACGTCACGGCGGCCCAAGTCACAGCGTGGTTCATTTTCCCTCGTCGCTGAGTTACACTTTAAAGGTGCAGCCCTGCAATAGCTCGCTTGCTCCCTGCTCATGCCACTGCTGGTGAAAGGGCCTCTATGCGAGCGGGAGCTCTGAGAGGGTTTTTTGTTATTGTCGTACGTGTTATGTATATCGTTTATTGTTAAATTTAAAATCACAGTTCCTATGATTAGTGTTGTTACATAGTTTTTTATAGCTTTATTTTGGTGATTCGAAAACATATGGTTAATCTAAATTGTCTTATGGTTGTTGTTGTTGTTGGCTTGCACCACATTGTAATTTTTGCACACAGCGTTTTAATAAGGTTTTTTTTTGCGTGGAATGTTTGCTGGTTTGTTCCAGGATGTTTCTGTTGCGCGTTGTCGCTTTAAGATGTTCTGTGTTCAAATTTTGTTTGTTGCGGTTGCACCCGACTTAAGAGCCGCATGGCTCACAGGGCTATACCTAATAAATTAAACTTGAAACTTGAAATTGGTCCATCTTGCCATGCTGTCATTGCAAGTCCACTTGTGTGCACCACGGTGGCGATATCCCATGGTTACTCGGTTTATTATGCGAATGTTACGTTTACCGCGAGACATTTCTACGTGTGGCACAACCGGAAATGGGTTTTTGTTAACGGTTTTTTTGGTTGCATGCCGTTACTTGTAATGTTAGCTGCCTCGCTTTGTATACGGGAGGTCCGTGGGTTCGATAGCCGACCCTGACACCTGCTGTATATTTGGAGTTTGCGTTTCTCACTCTTTGTCTCTCCATAGTCGCATCGATTTTTCCGGTTTTTCACTCTACATTTTTTGTCTGCTATAAGTTCCCACGCGATAAGCCCACTTCGTTGAGCTATCACTAGTGGCCAGGTCGCTTCTGACAAAAGAGCTGCGTAACTCAATGGGCCTTGCCTGGTAAAATAAAAACACAGCTATACTAAACAATCCCTAATTCTTCTTAAGTGCTACCACCCTTCATTAACACCGCACTGACTCGAGCTGCCTGACTGAATGCCCTCGCAGTGCAACACGTGGGTGAGTATATCTGTCGACGCCTCGTTGGTGCCAGACCAAGCGCCCAGCATGGAAAATAATCTTTGGTTAAAATAAATAATGCTCCGTTTGTGTACATTGTTTTATATGTTAACTGTGACTTTAAAAAAATGGGATTTTGTTAATGGGATTTTTTTGTCTTATATACAGGGGTGGCCCAAAAGTCAGGACACACAGCGTTATTATATTTATATTAACACATGTTCAAACTGGCTTCCATAAACATTCACGCGTGCATGAATTATCTATTGATTGGCGACCAACATGCATGACAGGTTGTTGTTGTTAGCGGCTACTTACAGGTTGTTGTTGTTATAGGCTACTTGACCCGAGTGAGTGTGGAGCAGAGGGTAGTGGAGAAAATTCCATCTGTACCTGCACGCCATTGCCCTCCGTCTTCACCAACCAGCACTGATCAGCTGTGGTGAAAAGAAAAAACTTCCATTGCTGACACGGCGTAGAGAAGCCTTTATCCAGCAGTGGCATTACATACATAAAGTTATTTTAGGGTTAGATTTGCATAAATATCATTGTGTCGTTAGCCCACCACCACCCGACACAGCCAATTAGTAAGGTTTGGCACGTAAACAAAACGTGCGAATTGGCAAATCGCCTGATGAAGCTGGTTGTGATCAACAGCGAAACGTCGTACTCAAATTGTACATGTTGTGGGTTTACTTTCCAACACGCCGGTGTGCTGAAGTAGTAACTCATTGGCACGTTTTGTTCACGTGACACAAACCTTGCTAATTGGCTGTGTCGGGTGGTGGTGGGTTTAACGACACATTTATATATTTACGCAAATCTAACCCCAAAAAAACCCTTTATTGTGAATAATATTGATCGCGAAAGCCTACGTGTTAAAGTGGCATGCCAATGGGCTGTACATGATCATGGCGTCAGCCGCTATCCACTTCTTGCTTATTTGAAAACGGTCAAATAATACGATACATTCCTAATCGCACGTTCATTATTTTGATGTACATCATATTCGGTTTAATTACCAATGACTTAAAGAAGCATCATGTTTTGTTGCACCTCGATATGTTAAAAGCCCGCTTGTGTTTTAACGGTATTCTTAATATACATTTACATCACTCTGTCAATCCAGAAGCGTCGCCTCTTTCCATTGCAGCTACGGGGGGGGGGGGGGGGGTCATTGACCATACTTCACCACTCTCGGTCATTGTGGGGTTGGCGAAGAGCATGAGCCTATGACCAGTGCCGGATGATCCCAGTAGCAAAAGTAGCTACGAATGCTACGGGCCCCGCAATTTCAAGGGCCCCGCGCTAAATTATTTCAAGCTATCAATGAGTATACTATCAATTCCGGTTCAGTGATTCTGCAACTACACCGCCTTCAACGTTTATGAACGACTGGGTGTTTAAGGTTAGCGATTTGTCGTATTATCTGGCTGTATAGCAAATGAAAAAAATACAACGACTTTACTGTGCAAAGTAACAAAAAATTGTGTGTTTAAATATTTACGTGTTTTTTTTTTTATTTAGGGCCCCCTCATTTCAACGTATGCTACAGGCCCCGCACTGAGCTTCATCCGGCACTGCCTGCGACCCGGGAGAAGAGTTGAGCCTGGGTCTCGTGCGCTCTCTCGGGCGCACGAGATTGGGGCCTTCTCCAACGGGGCCCGGTGGCGATGATTTCTGACCTTATCCCGCCCGCCACCATTAATTGCTGAGAACGGGTCATTATCTCAATCTATTCCACGTTCGCTCCAATTTCCTCCTCCCAGACGCCTGGAATGAAAAGATTCCCGGTGCGGTCCACCGGAGCGCAACGCCGCTTGGGAAAACGCGCGGCGGTACCCTGGGAGGATTTTATTTTTATTTTTCTCTCGCTCGGACGTTGCGCCGATTCTGTTTTTTTTTTCACTTTAGATAATTCCTGACAAACGACCTTCTCTTAAATCGCAGCCCGTCTGCCACGTTGAATGTTCGCCAACGCGCACGATCCCGGTGCCGTGACACGGCGGTTGGAAATTAACCGGGCGCGGCCGAAATAGCGTCGCGTCGCATCGCCCACCAATGTCTCGGGCGTCTCGTTACAAGGTCGCAAATCGAGAACGGCATTTGCCACATGTCGTCCGCGGAGCAGGAAAACGGGCAGCGATAAAAAAAAACCCGCCACGGATCCGTTCCGTGCGCGCGCGTGGGTTCACGTTTAAACGTTGCGAGCGTGCGCCGTGAGGATGCGGAGCTAATTCTGCTGACAATCTCTTGCGTAGCCAATGCCTGCCCCCATACGGCTGCGTTCAGAATTTTCGCTGTCATCATTGTTATTTTTTTTTTATGACTGTCGGTTCCGGTTGACAATTTTTTCGCATTTAAAGCTTTCGTGACTGCAGTAATTCATATTCTTAGTTTTTTCGGGAAAGTCACATTGAAGGGAAACAACAAAATAATAAAATATATATAAAACAATAAAAATTCTCACGACGTTTCGACCATAACACACACCTGAAGACGACCGTTTGTGTTATGGTCGAAACGTCGTGAGAATTTTTATTGTTTTACATATATTTTATTATTTTATTGTTTCCCTTCAACGTGACTTTACCGAAAGAACTAAGAATATGAATTTTTTCGCAGCTTAAGTTCCGCACCCAGCGCTCACGAGACATCCGATTTGTCCCCTGGATGTTACCTGCAATTCCTGTTGTGGTTTTTTTTTCTTTCAAATATTGTTCCAAAACTCTCAACTGGACCAAAAAAAAATGCGTACGAATTAAAACAGAGTGCCTCTGTCACTCTCTCTCTCGTCTCGTCCTACCCCTTTACGAAGGACGCTGAGGCCATTAACTTCTGACAGCAGCATGAGTAGCAGTAGTAGCAGCCCTCCCTCTGTTGGTGATCGTCATCATCAACATCACCTGTTGGACATCCGTGAAACTGCTGGACAGTACAAACACACATTCGGATTTCTGTTGCAGATGTTTGTAAGTCGTTGCCATCCATCATCGTGATTCGTCCACCGCTGGAGTTCATCTATCACTCCGTCGCTTCGTTCCGCTAGCGTTGCTATTGCTCTCGCTGAATGAGGCTTTTAGGATTTTTTTTTTTTTAAATATATATAAACAACTACCCATGTTTATTGTTGGCGGCTGTCGAAGGTGATAGGATGGGAATTTCTCTTCTTTAATTCCATACGCCCCCCCCGTTTCCTTTCAGAATGACCCCTGACTTGAGTCTGTCTGTACAATGAAAATGATTCACGCGCAGTGACTTACAGACTGACTCACAGACGGACAAATGCTTGGTTTTTTTCCTATTATTTACACGTTGTATTCAATAATGCACAAATGCACAATACAATCCAAATGTAACATGACTGATGAATGCTAGTCGATGTCAATGTACTGCAAGATCTAAGGCCTCGTCCCAACGTCGCTAGCGGGGGTTGTTTCGCCATATTTCACCAGCCCGCCCGTTAAAAACGAGACGGCCGATTCCGGCGCGGTGTTTAGTGACGACAACCCCTGCAACGGTTCCGCCAGACAACTCTTCCCCCAGCCTTGCGAGCCACCAGTGGCAACGGGGAGATAACAAGAGGCGGGCATTGGGGTTTTTTTTCGAATTCGATAACAGCACAGCAGCTCGCTGTTTCGAGAGCCGCGATGCGATGCTGCTGCTGCTGCGGTGAATTGGAGTCGGCGGTTGTCGCGCGTCAACAACGGCGTCACGATAGCAGCGGTCCTTGAAGAGCCGCACGCGACTCAGGAGCCATCGTGTTGCCGACCCCTCCACCCCCCCTGCTCGACACGCACAGCAGACTCGTCTCCGACTGGGTGTCTTAACAACAGACCGATCGACCGACAGCATGAGCTTTAAAAAAAACAAAAACATGTATGACCCCAGCCCGTGCGTGCGTAAAAAGACTTAAGCAAGATTGATTTCGTTTTGGGAGGGGCAGGAGGCGATAAGCACGTGTGTGTCCGTGTGGTGCTTAAGTATTCATTTGGAACGTCGCCAAGTGTCGTTTCATAAATCCCATGCCACTGGCATCGCTGGGAGGGATGCAAATGAGGGCGTAGAAAGTGCAATAACGAGAGAGGGAATTTTACATTCCTGGGCACAAAACAACAAAAAAACTCAACTCACAAACCTCAATCGTTAAAACCGACTTAGGATATGAAATGCACAATGGGATAATGTTGGTGAGCCACTGCCTGATGCGTTACTCTCCGAAACGTCGCCTCCTATGCTCCGTGTGTCTTTTACGATTATGCGACAGTGCTCGTAACAACGGTGGCCAGGGGTTTATTGTCGCTGCGTTGCATTATGGGGCCATGAAAGATGGGCTACGACTTGGGGAGGCCATCCACCAGCAGTGGATGGATCATGGCTCATGATAGTGCTGATGATGATGGCACAACTGGCAATACAGTCCATATATATAATATATCAATATCGACAGTTTTTCCTCGCTTTGCTCCACCTTGGGAAAATCATCAGCTGTCATTGCATCACCTTGTGCCGTAATTTCTGAATTCACTCGCTCAGAACGCAGCTGCCAGAGTGCTCACGGCTCGCACCGTTCACGCGAGCTCATCCTGCGCCTGACCACGTGTCTCTGCCCTGACCAAGTGTCTCTGCCCTGACCAAGTGTCTCTGCCCTGACCACGTGTCTCTGCCCTGACCACGTGTCTCTGCCCTGACCACGTGTCTCTGCCCTGACCACGTGTCTCTGCCCTGACCAAGTGTCTCTGCCCTGACCACGTGTCTCTGCCCTGACCACGTGTCTCTGCCCTGACCACGTGTCTCTGCCCTGGCTCCAACGAGGTCCCTGATATCCTCGTATCGCCTTCCTCTCGGGGCTCCGACGTCGAGGCGCTGTTCACGTGGTCCATAAATGACGTCACGCGATTTTGGACGATTTTTGACCCCCACCCCCCGCCCTCGTCACACGGCGCCACAAAAAGTCAGACCACCCCCTCAAATATGACGTCACAGTCACAATGCTCTACCCCCCCCCACCCCAAAAAAAATAAAACATGCTTGAAATCGCTTTAAACTATTGTGTCATTGTAGTGCGTATTTAATGTGGCGCTGCACTCTGATGCTGTAGGAGAAAACGCTTCTTTAAAAATCTATTTAATTAAGTAGAACGTGTTGTCTATATTTATTTAAAGTTGCGCACGTTGATGTGACGTCATATTTCTCACCCCCCCCCCCCCCTCTCGTCACACATCGTCACAAATTGTTAGTGTGCTGCTGTAGACCACCTAGTGGGAAGGATGTTGAAGCTGCATCTGCACTGAGAAAGATTTTTGGGGGCCTCCCTAAAGGTGAAATAGTTTTAGTGGGTGATCTAAATTGGAATTGGCTAAACCCGCCGGCCGTGGCCACACATTTTACAGATGAATTTAACCTGTTTCAATTAATAAATGTCCCCACAAGACCCAACCTAAAAAATCCGGGACAGTCATCTCTGCTTGACGTCCTATTGACAAATGCCCCTCACAATTTCACACTGACTGGTGTTCTGGGTAATAACCTTAGTGATCACTCCTTCATTTTTGGTGTGAGATCATCAGCCAGACCCAAAGCCCCCCTTAAATTGGTTGAGAAGCACTCTATGAGACACTTCAGCACTCAGGCATTTACTAATGATGTGCTTCACTCGGATATTGACAAAGTCTGTGATATCCCAAACCTGACTACGGCTTGGGAGACCTTCAGGTACACGTTTCTCCAAATTCTTAACAAACATGCTCCGTTGGTTATATTTAAAACTAAAGGCAACCGCCCACCATGGTTTGATCCTTTGATTACAAAGCTCATGAAAACTAGGGACAAGGCTTGGGCATGTGCTCAGAAATGTAATTTGGTCAATGACTGTCTAGAATACAGGATTTTAAGTAATAGATGCATCAAAAAAATACGGCATGCAAAAAATGCCTACTTTTCCTCCACTCTCCTGGAATCACATGGAAATGCCAGGATTTTCTGGAAAACAATCAAATCTATCGAAAAGGCATCCAAAACAGACAATCTGCCCGTTGAGCTTAACCGAAATGGGGAATATTTTTCAGATCCCAAAAAAATAGTTGACAATTTTAACCTCATTTTTCTGAAGCTGGTAATCTTTTTGATAATGTATTGGGAGTCACCGCTGCTCATGCAAATTCCTACACCCCTATCCAAACATTAAACGAATTTAGTTTCCAGCCAATCCACGAAAGTAATGTACTGAAACAACTGTCCTACCTCAAAGGGTCCTCCTTTACCGGAGCAGATAGTATTCCCGTCTTTGCTCTACTAACTGTTGGTCACCTAATATACAAACCTATAGCCCATGTTTTCAACCTGTCCATCAAATAAGCATTAGTTCCTCTAGAATGGAAACATTCCTATGTCCGTCCACTTCACAAAGGGGGCCCTAAAGATTATCCAAATAACCTATCTAAATTTTGTCCCCGTTGATGAAAATTTTTGAAAAATTATTGACCTACCAAATTAGCAGTTTCCTGTCCACCAACAATCTACTACATCTAAAACAATCTAGGTTCCGAAAAAAAAATACAGCACCACATCTGCTGCATTAGACTCTCTGAATCACATTTACAGTAACCTTGATAATAAGCAGTACTGTGCCTGTCTTTTTCTCGACCTGTCCAAAGCTTTTGATACAGTAGACCACAACACCCTGCTTAGTAAACTAAGTTGCCTCGGTTTTTCCGAAAACGCAGTAAAATGGTAACAAAATTACCTCTTTTCTCGCACCCAAACTGTATTCACAGATGGTTGGAGGTCAAACAGTGTTAAGATAACAAAAGGGGTTCCACAGGGTTCCATCCTCGGCCCCCTTTTGTTCTCTCTTTATGGCAATGACTTGGGCACTGACCTGGATCATTCCAGGGTAAATCTTTTTGCAGATGACACGATACTGATTACTGCTGGCCGCTCTCCGGATGACGTGATTGCTAAGCTCCAGGGTGATTTCAACAATCTACAACATCAGCTAGTTGCTCTTAAACTAGTCCTGAATACCTCCAAAACCAAGGTGCTATGCTTCTCACCAGGACTAAAGCAGGAAGTTATTTTTCCCCAATTACATTCCTTAAATAATTGTCAAATAGAGCAAGTCAAGATCTATAAGTATCTTGGGGTCATCCTAGATTAAAAACTGAATTTTGAAGATCACATTGATTATATTGGTAAAAAGACAAAAATAAAAATTGGTTTTCCGTATCGACACAAGCACTGCTTCGCCCCAATGTTCCGTTTGGAATTGATTAAAGCTACCATACTGCCTCTACTTGACTACTGTGACATCGTGTATAAATCAGCCCCAAGTACTGTACTGAAGAAGCTTGATTCCATCTATCACTCGGCCTTAAGATTTACATTGAACTGCCCATATAGGACTCACCACTGTGATCTCTACATTGGGTCAAACTTAACATCTCTTAATGTTCGACGGCTTGTGCACCAGATCTTATTTATTCACGATGTACTTACAAAAAAATCCGCAGACTACCTGCTGGATCTCCTCTCTGTTTCAAAGAACAAATTTGAACTCAGGTCTTCGCTCATTTACCGGCTTCATATTCCCTATTGCCGTACAAAAACTGGAGGAAGGGCCTTTGCTATTGATGCCCCCAGGGTCTGGAATGCTATTGCCAATAAACTGCAACTTGAATCGCTACCAATGAGATCTTCTCTCAAAACTGCTCTAGAGGAGTTGTACACCCCTAGCTGCCACTGCTATTCATTGGCGTAAAATAAAATAAAATGTTTCGCCCCGGATGACGCTGCAAAGTATTATCTGTATTTTGATTTAGCGTGCTGATCTCAAAGGTGCATTGAAAAATTTGATACTCCGACCGATGCTTCTGTTGTTGTGGAGTAACTCATGCAGCCAACTATGGCTCTAGGATTTGGTGTTACATGTTATTTATGTAGTTTATTGTAAAAATTCGGTCACAGTCCTTGTGATCACTGTTACGTTGCAATTATGGCTTTATTTTTTGGTGATTTGGAAAAGTTTTTTGGTTTGGACATGTTTGTTTTGTTGTAGTACGGAGTTAGACTGATGGCCTTAATCTAAGTTTTCTTGTGGTGGTTGTTGTTTGACTTGCATCCCACTGGGATTTTTTGCACACAGCGTTGGTGTACGGTGCTTTTTTCAGGAATATTTTTGCTGGGTTTTTTTCCATGGATTTTCTGTTTGCACAGTCACACGTAGTCACTTTAAGATGTTTTCTTGTTCGTGTTTTTGTTTTTTTTTGTTGTGGTTGCACCCGATTCAAGAGCCGAATGGCTCACAGGGCTATACCAAAATAAACTGAAAACTGAAACTGTCTGACGGCCCCTGGTGGTTGATGCTCTGAGACGAGATCAGCGACGTGACGTTTTGGCGAGTTGAGTGGCACCGCACTTTCACCTCTCGCAGCCGCGAGGTTTTCTAACCACGAGGTGGCAGCGTTCCCCCTCCAATCACAGCCACAAATCAGAGCTCGGAGTAAGGGGCGGGTGGGTAGAGGGAGGGTAGAGGGGTGGGTAGAGGGAGGGGGGTGGGTAGAGGGAACGGGGGGTGGGTAGAGGGAGGGGGGGTAGAGGGAGGGTAGAGGGGTGGGTAGAGGGAGGGGGGGTGGGTAGAGGGAAAGGGGGGTGGGTAGAGGGAGGGGGGTAGAGGGAGGGGGGGTAGAGGGAGGGGGGGTAGAGGGAGGGGGGTAGAGGGAGGGGGGTAGAGGAAGGGGGGGTGGGTAGAGGGGGGTGGGTAGAAGGAGGGGAGTAGAGGGAGGGGGGTAGAGGGAAGGGGGTAGAGGAAAGGGGGGTAGAGGGAGGGGGGGGTGGGTAGAGGTGGGGGGGTAGAGGTGGGGGGTGGGTAGAGGGGGGGTAACAAGCGGAGGGGGGGGCGGGGTTTGGCCGCAGCTCCTCTCTCAATAATCCGGGCTGTGTATCGCACGGGCCCTAGCCCACACAGCTTTGCAGTTCAATGGTGTCAGATCATCGTCATCATCATCACGATCCGTGAGCAGACAGCCCCTGAGATGTCCACTCCGCAGTGGATGGACGGAATGAACTCAAGGCCAAGAGGTTTATCATTTCAACGCACGGATCCAGATACTGCTTCTGTTCTGCCAGATGGCAGTAGCGGATCTGACGAAGGAGGTGGGGGGGGGCAATCCCCCCCCCCATCTCCCCCCCCCGCCCACTCGCAATCCCCCCCCTTCCCTAATTAATACAATTACCGTAAAGCTTAGCAGGGAAAAAAAACACATTTAAAAAATCCTCAAAAAGTGTTGTTATTTTTTTCTGACTCATTATCAGCCATGATCGCTCCACTGCCGAACGAATGCTCACCTAAAGCGGTCACCATCCCCGATTGGCACCGCGACAAATCCATCCGCCCGCCTTCACGCGAGGCTCAATACACCATCGCTCCGTCTCCGCGGCGTTCGTAACCACCCCCCCCCCCCCCCCCGCTTTTGCTCGTTTCCCTGAATGCGATCTCTACAATCCGGCATCCGAAGGCAAAAATAAAACACGAACCTCTGTCTGGATCTGCCGGCACTGCCCAATGGTTACGCAAACAGCGCGTCGACCGCAGCACGTGCCACCTGGGCCATTGTCGATTCATCCATTGCCGCGTGGGGCTCGCCAGCAAGAGTGGTTTGGCCTGGCCTGGGTTCACAGCGACAGCAGTGACGACAATAACATTTCAGAGATCGCCTCCCTTTTATTTTTGTAATACGGGGTGAGGAGTGGATGTGAATTCTCGCAACAACAACAACACGCAGCTGGACCGACACCACACTATATGTACTTGTCGATGTCTCGAATGGGGAGGATATCACAGTGGGCTTGCAATACAGAGAGCGCCAAGTTTCGATTCGATCACCCGGCGCGGCAATGTTAACAAATGTCCTCCCCCGCCCACCGTCTCTCTATTCACCCAGGGGGACACCGCAGTCGGTCCCGTGTGGTAGGGGAAAGTTTGTTTAACTCCTTCAGGAAGATGTCTAGCGGGAAGGGAAGGGTCTCTGTGGAGGCTGGTTTAGCCGAGGCTCTACTGCCAGCAGTGGATTAATCAAGAAACTTGCAGGGCTGCACATTTGCCCGTCGCATAATCAAGTAGTGATTGTTATTCTGGTGGCAGTCAGAGCTGGGTGATAAGTTCAATGAACTTAAGGGAGCAGACAGGGCAATGGAAACGACCAGTGTACTAAAAGCGATAAAGTTTTTTTTTTATATATATAAATTAGTTTTATTTCATATTCTTCTCCTTCGCCAGTCCGCACTGACGATCATGATGAAGTACGGTCACGTATCTTCAGTCACCCGCAAACTCTCATTTCGTGAAACGTGATTGCGCTAGGGTGAGTGTCGGAAAGGGAATATTATTTTCAGGAGCCCAGCCCTGGACTGCTCCAGGCAAATTAAAGCTCCACTCATAAATTCTAGATTTGAAGTTTTCGTGACTGCAAGGATCCATACTCTTTGGTTCTTTCGGTAAAGTCACGTGGGTGAAAAAATAAAATGAATTCAATCACGACGTTTCGATTGCAACACAAGCAATCATCATCAGGTGTGACAACCACAGCAATAACAATAATAATGACAACCACAGCAATAATAATATCAAAATACCTCCGCTCATGAAGCTTATCGTCAGCAGAAAAGAATAGAGATTGAATACATTTACCAACCACATCAGCAGGCAGGGTGGGGAATATTTTTTATCGACCATCAACCACTTACAGAGACCAGCAATTAGATACTATGCTGGATAGACACACTAACATCAAAATACCATCGTGCCTGACCCCTGTAAATTATGGAAAGGCATCTAACTCAGTAGAAACTGATGCAGTAATCCAAACTGTCACAAACAGAAACCGAATCAATAAATCCAATATTTAGAAACTATTTCGTTCATTTTTTTTTACGTAAACACTGATAATACTGTGAAACAAAATAATCTGTCCCTGGGTAATAAGTATTATTTCCTAATTGCTTATGCCTCAAGAGTACAGAAAATGGCTTTTATTCCCCGCAAACTTTGCTTTTGTGACCAGGACAATGATATTGTTTTAATGTACTTATTTTAAATGAGAACACGTGGTGTGCATTCGTGTCATTCCTTCACGTAAAGTCCTGCTCACAAAAGCACAGTTTCGTGGGGAATAATATCCAGTTTCTATACTTTGTAGGCATGAGCAATAAAAAAATATAACACTTACTTCCCAGGAACAAAAACTGCGTTACGCTGTGTGACGCACAAAGAAAAAAACGGCAATTCACGTGAGGTGACACAGACACGGACACATCTCTTTGGCCGCAGTCACTCACAGGGACAGAGACAGAGAGAGAGAGAGAGATTGTAAGATGATGCGATCATCAACATAGTATCGGAGAAAACAAAGGGGAAAACGCCAATTGAGAGAACGAGAACCGTCTCATCATCACCGATGACAACGATCTACGGTGACATCTTCTGTTGTACGATTCCACTTGGCATGTATGCAAGTGGAACTCTTTCTGCACCGTTCGGAGTCAACCGTGCTAATCGGATGTTGCAGGGTTGAAGGACAACAAACCGAACACGAAAGGACTTCGTTTTTAATCGAGATGATTTAAAAGTGGATAGCTCCGTTGGCTTCCTAATATCGGAAGGAAGAGCGTTCCAGACGGCCGCAGAAGCGCATCTGAAAGCGCCGCGTGACGCAGTGACCGTATGTTTTTTCCCCATGGCCAGAATATCAGCCTTATTGTAGGGCAGCAGTCAGCAAGTATAACGATTCCTCGTTTAAGGTGGTAGATGCGTGCCATGAGAAGTGCCGCGTTAGGCGAAAAACGCGTTGAGCGAGAACTTACCGGAGCCCGAACGCGGACCGTCAGCCTCCCCTGTCGGGGCAGAAAGCCATCAGGGGAGTGGCCGGTAGACGGGCCCAACGTAAATGGCGGAACGTTGGCCCACAAATTCGCGTGTGGATCGTCAGCGCGCCAGGGATATCGCTGCGATTGAGAACGACCAACGTAGCCGGAACCCCCCTGCGTCGCGCGGGCCATCCAAGAAACTCACCTGACGGTGAAAAAACTAAGAGAGTCGCAGGCAACGACGGGCAAACAGTGGGCAGGGAAGGCGACGTTGGACCCAAGATAGAATCGCAATGAGCAGCACAACGAGGGGTCGCGTTCACGGCTCGTTCGCCAAGTGGTCAAAGATTTATGTTGGAGGGAACGCGACTGGAAGACGGAACGTCGGGGACAAGCAGCAGTTTCGGAACGCTGTTTTGAAACTGAAATCCATAATGAAAAACAACATGAAGAAGGACGTTTTAATCACGGTATTTCCATGGTAAATGGGGGGCAGGGGTGGGAAGGCGTGAAACTCCAGTCTGGCCCTGACCACAATTCCCGCCACCCGTCTCTGCAAAGGCACACGAAGCAATTCCTGCAGAGTCAGGAATTGCAACAACCACGGACATTAATAAAATTTTTAAAAATTCGCCCGGCGCGCCGTAGCATTAACGATCGGTAAGTCTCCATGCCCTTTTTTGTATAATTTGAACCCCCCTATTCCACACCCCCAGTCCTAGCCGGTGGGGGGAGGGGGGGGGGACTCTTTCGCCTCCGTTTTTTTTTGTGTGCTTGCGAATAGCTGCGCTTGATTTGCAGCTTCCTGCACCGAGCGATTGCCTCTGCATTGCGGCAGCGACGCGACCGTTCGAGGCACCGCACGAAGAAGAAGGAGAAGGAGAAGCCCTACCAGGGCTTTGCTCCGACATGGGGTGGGGGGTGGAGAGGGAGCGACAACTCCATCCCTCTGTGAGAGTCGAGTGGCGCTCAGCGAGAGAGAGGAGAGGGCCCCCCCTCCCCCGGAGGTCGCCACCACTCGTGGGGGGCCCATTGGTGGGACTGTCGGATTTGTCGGTAATTTTTGCCGGTAACAGAAAATATAACGGAGGTTATTGTTGGGTTAGTTCGGCGTAAGTACGAAGACGTCGTTAACCAGCCACCACCACCCGACACAGCCAACTAGTAAGGTTTGTCACGTAGGCAAGACGTGCCGATGTGTTGCTACTTGAGTCCACGACGGTGTGTTGGAGAGTAAAACCCACAACATTGACGATTTGAGTGCAGTGACGCTTCGCTGGTATTGACGTCTAGCCAGCATCATCGGTGAGCTGAAGCAGTGACTCATTGGCACGGAATCAGAATCTGTGTTCATACCGGAGGAATCCGATGAGCTAGGAAGCTCTTTATCCACAGATGTATGTTGAGCTTCTTTTGCACCGTACGTAGTCAACCGTGCTAATGGGGGGCGGGGGGGGGTGTGCAGTATGGGGCGGGTGAGCAAGGTTACAACAACATCCAATAGGAGTGCAACATGGAGAGACATTATTTATATAAAACATATATTCTTTGCGTCTTTCGCTAAAGTCACGGAGATATGTTCAAAGAAAATCACAATGACGAACGCTTGTGTCGCGATCGAAACGTCGTAGTTTTTTTATTGTTATTTTTTGTTAATTATTTTTATTTTTTGTTCTTTTCTTTGAACATATCCACGTGACTTTAACACGTTGGAAGGCTTTCGCGAACAATATTATTCATAATAAAGGTTTTTGGGTTAGATCGCGTTATTTATAAATGTGTCGTAACCCTCCACCACCCGACACGGCCAAACAGTAAAAAAAGTGTCACATTTACAAAGGACAAATAGTTCACTACTTTAGCCCACCGGTGTGTTGAAGAGTGAATCCACAACATTTACAGTTTTTGAGTACGACGTTTCGCTGGTAATTACATCCAGCATCATCGGGCAATTCGCCAGAATAACTTTTACGTGACTTTACCGAAAGACCCAATGAAAATGAATTCCTGCAGTCACGAAAGCTTTCAGTCAAGATTTATAAATGAGATTCTTCAACGGTAAATACAAGTAGCACAGCAAAATTAGTGCTAGTTACACCTGATGACGGAAGCTTGTGTTGCCTCCGAAACGTCGTGATTTGATTAACTTTACACCATTGGAAACCTCATTTGCCAGTAACAAAATATGATAATTGTTTTTTTTACCCTTTTATCTGGCAACAAAACTGACACCTTTTTAAGGAGTCATGTTTACATTGACCACAATACCTGCGGTCGGAACGCAAACAAAAAACAACTCTGATAATGTATGCACTGTCCTTGAAATTGATTGGTCCACACCGAGACAGCGTTCTTTAGAGCCTCGTCTCACGTGGTGTTGGACCAGAATGACGCCAAAAGGCGCTCAACTCAAAGACAATGCACCATCAGAGTATGAGAGCTCTAAAGAAAGCTGTCTCGGGTGTGGACCAATCAATTTCAAGGACAGTGCATACATTATCAGAGTTGTTGTTTTGTGTTTGCGTTCCGACCGCAGGTATTGTGGTCAATGTAAACATGACTCCTTGTAAAAAAGGTGTCAGTTTTGTTGCCAGATAAAAGGGTAAAAAACCAATTATTATATTTTGTTACTGGCAAATGAGGTTTCCAATGGTGTAAATGCTTACCCCGAGCTCTCATACTCTGATGGTGCATTGTCTTTGATTTGTGCGCCTTTTGGCGTCTTCTGGTCCAACACCATGTGAGACGAGGCTCTAAAGAAAGCTGTCTCGGGTGTGGACCAATCAATTTCAAGGACAGTGCCAATACATTATCAGAGTTGTTTATTTTTGTTTGCGTTCCGACCGCAGGTATTGTGGTCAATGTAAACATGACTCCTTGTTAAAAAAAGGTGTCAGCTTTGTTGCCAGATAAAAGGGTAAAAAAAAATTATCTTGATTAACTAAATTTTAGTTTAAGTTTTTACCTACATGACTTTACCGAAAGAACCAAAGAGTATGGATCATTGCAGTCACGAAAACTTCAAATCTAGAGGTAAATGCAAGCTTGGGCAAGGCAGCAAAACAACAAGTTTAGCTAGTTTCGTAGTTTATTTATTTTGGTATAGCCCTGTGAGCCATTCGGCTCTTGAATCGGGTGCAACCGCAACAAACAAAAAACATGAACAAGAAAACATCTTAAAGTGACTATGTGACTGTGCAAACCGAAAATCCAGGAAAAAAACAGCGAAATATTCCTGAAATAGCACCGTACACCAACGCTGTGTGCAAAAATCCCAGTGGGGTGCAAAAATCCCAGTGGGATGCAAATCAAATAACAACAACAACAACCACAAGACAACTAAGATTAAGGCCATCCGTCTAACTCCGTACTACAATAAACAAAAACATGGCCAAAAACAAACAAAAAACGTTTTCGAAATCACCAAAATAAAAGCCATAAATGCAATGTAACAGTGATCATAGGGACTGTGACCGAATTTTTAACAATAAACTACATACATAAATTATAACACCAAAATCTAGAGTCATATTTTAGGCCACTGAATAGCAGTGGCAGCTAGGGGTGTACAACTCCTCTAGAGCAGTTTTGAGTGAAGATCTCATAGGTAGCTATTCAAGTTGCAGTTTATTGGCAATAGGATTCCAGACCCTGGGGGCATCAATAGCAAGGGCCCTTCCTCCGGTTTTTGTACGGCAATAGGGAATGTGAAGCTGGTAGATGAGCGAAGGCAACAACAGTCCCTGAATGAAATGGCACGTTTCAAACAACGTTGCGTCGACGTGCAAACATATTTCGGCCCTTCGCGCACGACGCGCAACGATCCATCGGCAGTTCCTGAAGGAGCGCAACTGTGGTCCCTCTGGTCTCAGGGCACCATCCAAGTGGAGTCGAGCTCACCGGACCGACTGGCAGCGGCAGTGGCAGCAGCAGCAGCAGCGGTCGACGCAGAGATAGAGAATCGTGAGTTCGGTTTCAGCATTATTATAACTCATCAGCGCAGACTGGTCACAGTTGCTAAATCAATTTTAAAAAAGTTCGTATAAAACACACGGACTGCAACAAAAAGTTTATTGAAATAAAAACAATAATGTGGGTAAGGGTAAAGATTTATTTGGCTCTTAAATGTTGTGGACATTCTCATTGCCCCCTTCGACCACATCCCATCACAATCGTTCCAATGCCCTGCTGTATGTTTAATCATGTATTGAATCCACGGACGGATGAGGGCATTCAAACGCCGTGTCCGTCATGTCGGGGTTGTTTGACCATACTTCACCAGGCCGATCAGTGTGGGTTGGTGAAGGAGGGATTCCCGGACTGGTCCAGAACTCAGGTCGTATGATTCGTAGAGCTGAGTGCTAACCACCATTATTAGTAGCAATGCCTAATGATTATAAACAGTACCCAGGGACGCTTCATGTTTGGACAATTCTACAAAAAGTCAAAGTAAACACATGGACACTATCAGCTTAACGCTTACCGAGATAACCACTTTAAAATACAACTACAGATGTCAGTTTAACACGTAGGCTTTCGCGACCAATATCATCCATAATATGTTTTTTTAGGGTTAGAAGTCGAACTGTTTCGTTCCTTATATTCACATATACTACGCCTCTAAATAAGGAACGAAACAGTAAGACTTCTCCACAAATCTGGCTGTCACCTGTTGAAGGTAGTTGTAATTACTGGCGAAACGTCGTACTCAGATTGTAAATGTTGTGGCTTGGCTCCCCAACACACCGGTGTGCTGTACTAGTATACTACACGATACACTACACTATACACTACACTATACACTACACTACTGTACACTGCACCACTATACACTACACTATACACTACACTATACACTACACTACTATACACTACACTACTATACACTACACTATACACTACACTACTATACACTACACTATACACGAGTGCTGTGCTAGTGACGAATTGGCCACGTTCTGTTTACGTGACAACCCTTACTAGTTGGCTGTGTCGGGTGGTGGCGGGTTTTAACGACACAACATTTATATATTTACGCGATCTAACCCAAAAAAAAACCTCTATTATGAACTGCAGATGTGCTTGACTACAAACACGAGATCTCCATATTTTACATCGAGTGAAAGCTTTGAATTGGCAACAAATGGGATGGCTGGCTCGTTATTTATGGGCTTCAAGGATGCCTGTACAGGGCAGCACAGCAAGTGGGTTGGTGACCTGTGTGAGTGTATGCTGAGTGCGCTCCCCTTGAGTCTGAAGATTGATTGAACTCAGGTATTTTCCCCTCCCCAACATTTTCAGAAATGCTCAATAATAAAATACCCAAACATCCCAACGCAGCACACTCTACAACAACAACAAAAAGTCTTAGGGCCTTTCTGGGTATGCATTGTTAACTGTCTGCCTGTTTAACTGGCTGTATGTCTAACAGCATGCTCTTTGAGAGCTATGTGTATACATATGTGTATACACATAGCTATGTGTCCCTCTTACTGTATGTCCTCCTGATAGTCTGCCATTCCATCTCTCCACGTGTCTGTCAACCTGCCTGTACGTCAAACACTGGACATGCATGAAAAAGAGCTTCATAGCTCATTGGATTTCTCCAGGATGAACGCAGATTCTGATCCTGAACTCTCTGTGATAGTCTGGCCGGCGCGATGCCTCTCCAGAAAGCTGCCTGCGTCATTAGCTACTTGGATTTTGTCTAACAGAATGCCATTCTTATAGTCTTCCCATATGGCTGGCTGGCTGACTGAATATGTGCATACATAGCAAGCTAGTGGTCTTTCTATTTATCTGGTTGGCTCGATGTCCGTCTAACAGTGTATCCTTCTTGCAGCCTGCTGGTCGGTCTATGCGTGTGTCTATCTGTCTCGGTGTCGGGACAACTTAGAGGGCAGCAGCAAATTTGGCGGCTCGAGAGGGCAGACAAATGAAAGCGGAAAAGATCTGCAGCCAACCCCCCCGCGGCCACCCGGCCGCTGATGGTGCTGGCCCTTTGGGGCTCCCAGCTAGAATTGTGATAATTATTATTATTGTTTTGTGGCCCCACTTACAATGTATGCAATCCTAGGGAGATGACAGAAGGTAATATATAAGTAAGAAGATGAGACACGAGAGGTAGAGTGGAGACAGAGATATTGCGGACAATCGGCGAGGATTCAATGAATCGATTATTTGATGGAGGAGTGACACAGACAAGATAGACGGGCATGCAGATAAGCCCAGGATTCGAGGGAATAATTCGCATGTAATCTTCACGATCTTGTGATAATTATTAGGATTTGAATTTGAGCTGACATTTGGTTCACTCCGATTGACATTTTTGTTCATGAACCCAGGACCCCCCTTGAGCCGCTTGGAGGTCCCGATGCTTTACTTCTACCACCTCTGCCTCCTGCCACAGCCACTGGGCCTCCCATAACTCCTCTCGCTCTGGCTGGGCTCAGCAAGCCCCCCCCCCACCACCACCACCCTTCCTCCACCCACCATTTGGCTTCACACGCCAACCTCTTTATGCCGTGATTTATGAATTCATTAAAGGGACATCCAATGGCTCCATCCCTCCCCACTTACGGGCGACGGCGGGCAGTGGCGAAGGACGCTTCGCAGGGTTTTATGGCCTTTGCTGCATTAACTGTTTCTCTAACAAGGCAGCGCGCAACCTAATGGATGAGCCGGCCGTGTTAATAATGAACCCGGCCAGCCTTATCGCGAACAAAAGACACTTAAGATCATTGGCCCTTGTCAAATGGCCAGTGCGTCTTGTACACCTCGCGTGCGTACGCGCGACGTTGATCTCGTGGCTCTGCGCGAACCGCAGAGCCACGGTCGAATAAACCCCGAACAGTCCACGTCACGTGGAGGGTGGCAGAGAGAGAGAGAGACAGACAGACAGACCGCACTCAGCCATCATCCATCAGAAGACGTGTATGCGCAGGCCCTGCAACGTTGCTGGCTGACGCCACTGCTCGCGGAAGGGCCTAATTTAGGGCTTCATATCTTGGTTGGGATATCCAGCAGTGGATTTGTGACGAAATGGCATGTGCGTGCGCGCAAGAGGCATGGCTCTCCCGTATACACGGGTGGACATTCGTTATCGCACTGACCCGCCCATGCCGGGCATCTGTGAAAAACAGCTTCATCGCTCATCGGACCCCTCCCCCAGGCAAATCAAGATTCTGACCTTGCAATCCAGAGGTCGCCGGTTCAATCCGATCTTCCAGCGCAGCAGATAAATCAACGGACTGATTTCTTAAACTCCCCCGGCACCCACTGAGCAGCATAAAATGGAAGAACCGCGTGTGGTGGTACACCACGTGGTCTGTGTGCCACCAGACCGCGTGTGGTGGTACACAGACCACGTGGTCTGTGCGCCACCAGACCGCGTGTGGTGGCACACACCACACGCCAATTCGTACGTGTATTGAATGTGTAAATGGGGAGTGGTAGTGTAGCGGTTAGCTCGCTGCGCTACGACCCGAGTTCGATTCCCGCTCACGGCCACCACCAGTGACGATTATCTGAACCGGTACTGGGCGTCCCCTAGGTCGACTCAGCCTCAAATGAGTACCTGGAACAGTTTTTAAGCATCGCCACTCGGGAGACTAAGGCGCCCGGGCGTTGCGGTCGCCACCCACCACTTCGTGTGCCGTGCCGGCCTTCGTAGGTGCTCGTTAACAACACTTGCCCCAACAGTCTGTTAAGGCTACGCGGGGGATCTTTGTCTTTGTTTTAGCTCGCATGCCCAGCCACCGCATGCCCAGGCAAGCTTCCGTTCGGCCGGATAGATGGAGCTCAACGGGCGCGGTACACGCTAGAAAAGAGATGGACTAATGTGGCGCAGAAGGACGTGGAGCTGATTGTACTTTCCGGTGACTGGTACTGGCAGTGTCAAGCAACAACGGAGGGCAAAGGAGCGACGCTCACAACAACGAACGGAGCGTCTGACGCATGAAACGCAGAGAGTGGACACCGTGGGGCGCACAGGCGGTGCACCTGCCAGCCATCTCAGTCAGTCGACACGTGGCACCTGCTGGGCCTGTCCCGTGACCTCCTGCCAACGGGGCCTTCGACACCTCACGTGGCCTCAAAGTGCACCTAGCCTGCCACAAGCGCCGTGATGACGTCGTTGTGTGTACCTGAATGCGGCGACGTGGTTGGGAATTCGTTCGAGCACTTGGCTATAAACTGGGCGACCTGAGTTTGATTCCCGACCACGACTAACATAATTCATCAATTATATCTGAACGAGGCCTGGGCACCACCTTGCCCAATCCACACTGACCAAGCGTAAACCACCCCCTAACCAACGCAGTGTGGAGAGGTCTTCATCCAGCAGTGGAATGACCATGGGCTGCAGATGCATGCCTGCGATGTGCGGTGCACCGTCTCTCACAACTGCTGGGTGAAAGCTTCTCCCCATGCCTTGACAGTCCCCCATGGAGGTTTGTTTGACCATACTTCACTCTGCTCGGCAACGTCGGCTGCTGAGCAAAGGAAGGAACTCCCGTGATCAGCTCAGATGTCAGTCGTCACCAGTGTCGCTTTCTGCCAAAGAATCGAACTCAGGTGGCCGCGTTCAGAGCGCCACTGACCCAAAACAACAACAATTGAATTTCCTCAAATTGTGTCCGTGCAAAGTTCACAACGCCTGAGCCATCACAGCGCTTCTATGCTGAACACAATTAAAAAAAAAAAAACATTCAAATCCCCATTACTCTGATTAACCCACACGCATAACGCATCGCGATTAGAGCGAGCAGGTAAATGTGTGTAGGAGCACACACCGTCAACACTGACCGGTGCGAGTCAGGCAATTCCGCTCGAGGTGGAACGGGGGGGGGGGGGGGGGGGGGTGGTGGGCTGTGATTGATTGCCACGGCGGTCCCCAAAGTGTCATAAAAATGTGCTGACACGGCCATGACCGTCCAGAGATTATCCTGGGGTAACGCGTTATTTACCGCGCTTTGCAATCGTTTAACAAGCAACGCGACTTCGCGCCCCGTGACTATAAAACGATCCCTGACCGCTGCACTTCGCAGGAGGTCACCTCCCAATGCAGTGGCGATGTTTTGAGGGGGGGGGGCTTAAGAGGGCATACTCCCCCCACCGCCCCCCACCATTATACATGCAAGTGCTCCCCAATTTGCCCCCCTCTCCCCACCCCCACCCCCCCCCTCCCCCATTCAGAAGCCGCCCTTCCATGGGGTGGCTTGGGAGGCACTAAAGTTTAAGGTCAGGAAGTAATCAAAAACAGTGGCGATGATGACCACTACTTCTCGCCATCGCTTCCTTCCTTCTGCCAGATCCTGGGGCATTTGCACGCCTGCACGGTTACCACAATGGCCTCCAAAGTCCCGCGCATTTATTTTTTGGGGCGGATTATAAGAGGAGCAATTCGATATCATCGCAGAATAGGATCCGAGGTACAGATATGGCTTCTCTCTCAACATTACAATATAACTCTCTTATCCGTTGCCCTATTACACTTAATTCCTATTGACCCCCGAGACATATAGGGTCCATATAAGACTCCTGCTATCCGCGCCTGTATTTCTCATATCATCCGTGATTATCCGCATTTCTTCTCACGCCACATTGTGGAACGGTTTCCTAGCATCTGCATATGTTTCGCGGATAAGTGAAGTTAAACATCATGGACCCACTATATTCTTCTGCCCCGTGAGAGAAGCTCGACTGCTTTGGATAGTGGTTCGACCCTCCCACCTGCATCGTCATCATCGCCAGTCATGATCTATTCACTGCTGGATGAAGGCCTCCCCAAGCTGCCCGCAACCATCCACGATCCTACGATGCAACGATCACATCCAGCGCTCGCGCACGAGCCGATATCGCCGCTCCGTCTCTCTCGGCGGCTTTCATTTGTGCTTACCGCATTTCAATATTGAACGGTGCAGAATTTACAAGCACCCTGGCCCTCGAAGCGACGTTCACGGCAAGATGAACGCACGCGCGCGCGCGCGAGTCCGCTCGGAGGATGTGGCCCCGGATTTGAGTTGTTGCGTTTGCGGGCGTCACAAAGAGAAATGTGAGCGGAGGCTTTCGCTGATATTGTCTCGGCACTGCCCGTCGAGACAACAGCCTACGGGAGCGACGCAGCTGTGCATTACGCGCAGAAGGATATTGGCACGCATTGTTGGAGCTGATGTTAATGCACTCGACAGCACCGCCACCACCACTACCAACACCGCCACCACCACTACCACCACTATCAATAGCTCCACCACCACTACCAACACCGTCACCACCACTACCAACACCACCACTACCACCACCACCACTACCAACACCGTCACCACCACTACCAACACCACCACTACCACCACCACCACTACCAATAGCGTCACCACCACTACCAACACCACCACTACCAACACTACCGCTACCACCACTACCAATAGCGTCACCACCACTACCAACACCACCACTACCAACACCGCCACCACCACTACCAACACCACAACCACCACTACCACCACTATCAATAGCGCCACCACCACTACCAACACCACCACTACCAACACCGCCACCAGCACCGTCACCACCACTACCAACACCACCACTACCAACACTACCACCACTACCAATAGCGTCACCACCACTACCAACACCACCACTACCAACACCGCCACCACCACTACCAACACCACAACCACCACTACCACCACTATCAATAGCGCCACCACCACTACCAACACCACCACTACCAACACCGCCACCAGCACCGTCACCACCACTACCAACACCACCAATACCAACACCGCCACCATTCCCACCGCAACTACCACCACAACCACCACCACCGCCACCACTCCCACCACCACCCTGAATCTTAATGATCTCCACCGTAGCGAGGCAGCGTGGTTTCAATGTCGCCTTGGCGCCCGCGAGCGACGGCCGTGTCTCGCTCACCTTCGACTGGTGGTTCCCAGTCGCTGCGAGCGGTAAAGCCCCTCCGACGGCATCGTTGCTTTGCTAATATGATAATATAATTTAACAGTAAAGTTTAAAAAACAACACCGTGCGAGCTGTCGAAGAGTGTGTATCTGTTTGCAGGGTAACTGTTGACAATGCGGCCGCGTGCATTTTGTTCAGCATCGCGCAGTCGTACATTTGAAAAGTTAAAGGTGCAGCGCTGCAATTTCTTGCCCATTTCCACTATGACTTAGGCTTTGGCAAGGTAAGGTAATTGACCCTTTTTACCGGGTAAAAGGGTAAAGGTGTCGACATGCCAAGGGGTAAGGTAAAGGGTAGGGTAAAGGTAGCGCGAAGTATTACCCCGTAAACACCTTGTTTACCGCTCGCTAAAAGCTCCGTGGCACAGTCCGTGGCCTCCATTTAAAATTGGAATGATCGGGAGTCTTCTATGTGAATAAAGCGCTCTACCCAGCATTTACCTGTTATAACCCTTTAACATGTGTAGTAGTACCCCAGTAATTACCCTGTGATCGGGCAATTTACCTGGGGTAAAGGTAAAAGGTAGGGTAAAGGTAGGCTCGTTGCTTTTGACCTTTTAACTTTTACCTTACCTTGCTAAAGGGTAAAAGGTAAGGGTAGAGTGATTGTAATGTGGTAAGGTAAAAGGTAGGGTAAAGGTAGGCTCGTTGCTTTTGACCTTTGACCTTACCTTGCCGAGGCCTACGTATGACTAGATGTCGTGGGAAAGGTGGGAGTAACCACACTTTACCCCACCGAATGATTACCTGTAGGCTTACCCAATGAATACTGCTGGGTGGACAGAGGCGGGAATATTGAAGAAGCTTGCCCCATTGTTTCACCTGTGCAGTTGTTACAACATTGCACTCTGCTGCAAGCGTGCAAGCAAAATCCTCAGTTGTCTTGTACTTGTACGCCCCCATGTTTACGTCTCCCACCCTCGCCAACCTACACTCACCAGCGTGGTGAAGCGTCGCCAGATAATCTAGACGAGCCACTCTGCTTGAGGAGGCCCTAATCCAGCGGTGGATTGATAATGGGCCCTACATGCACATAGCAGGTGCGCCTGTCCACTGGATACCCGTGCGTTGCAGGTGGTGACACGGTTCGCGCGCTGGACTTGCAATCCAGAGGTCGCCGGCTCGATCCGATCTCCTGGGCGGCAGTTGAATCAGTGGGCAAACGAATTCGATCCCCACCGACTCTGTCCGCCCAGCAGTAGTGGCGAGGATGTTAACGCCCTCGCCTGGTATGCAAGAGGTTCGTGGGTTCGATCCCCGACCCTGACGCCTCCCGTATATTTGGAGTTTGCGTGTCTTTCTCTCTGCGGTCGCGTGGAGTATTTGGCTGCTGTAAATTTCCACACGCTCAGCCACTTCGTTGAGCGATCAATTGTGGCCTGGTCGCTTCTGAAAAAGAGCTATATAACTCAGTGGGCCTTAGCTGGTAGAATTACAAAAAAAAATACGTTAAATAGTTTAGCAGTTCAAGCGGGAACACCACAGTTAGTCGACCGGTGGGACAAAACGTGGGTACTCCCAGCGTGCAAGAGCAGTGGAAGCTACATCAGAGGAGGAGGAGGCTCCTAGTATGAAGGCCCTTCCACCAGCAGTGGTGGGAGTAACCCTGCAGCACTGCGCCTTCTGCCTTTAACCATCAGTACACTCCCTCTCCCACCTCTCCCTGCGCTGAATGTGAGCGCGTTCGTGCCGCGTGTAGCGGACATTCTCTCTCTCGCGGACATTCTCTCTCTCTCTCGCTGCGTACTCGACCTCTTCTTGAGCGTGACCAACAAGCGCCCGGTACAGTGGCTATGGATTTTCTGATTCAGCGCCAATTCCCAGGGTTAGAATGCGAAGCAGACGCAAGCGGTTTGCGTGATCAGCCGCGCACAACAAATGGGCGGCGGGGGGGGGGGTTATAATGTACCAATTTTATTCCAATGTTGATATCGGCGTTTTGACGTGAGACGAAGTTTCCATGCGGAACTTTAGCGGATCTGCCAGCGCCTCTCACTCACCCCGTGGTAGAGGATGACCACCCCCCCCTTCCCCCCCACGTGCATGCTTCGAAAGCCGAGTTGGGTTCGCAAGAAGGCACCCACAAACCACGTGGTGACAGCCCTGACTCAGAAGATCCCGGGGATTCGATCTTCCGCGAAGAAGGGTCTAGAGCAGACATGGGTAAAGTACGGCCCGTTTGGCTTTTTAATCCCGCCCGCCGAACGTGTCCAAATATTATTATTATTAAATTAAATTTTACCTTTCTCCTGTAATGCCTCCATTTCCCCATTAGATGGCGCACTTTGACCGGGAGTTACGGCATGTTTTTGTATTGTTCATGTTCGTGCAATTTGTTAAATTGCCTTGCAAATAAATGCTTTGCTACCTGTTAAAGGCCAAATCCTTTCATGTAATGATTTTTACATGTCATTTATATTAGTTCACACAAACACTCCATCCATCTGTTCCTGGCCCGGCCCCTCTGTCAAATTTTAGAACACATTGTGGCCCGCAAGTCAAAAAATTTGCCCACCCCTGGTCTAGGCCACCGGTGTTGTCCCGTCGCTCGTCGTCAAGTAACACCCCACAACGTGCTGGTGGGGTTGTGTCTCACCAGTAGGTGGCCGGGCAACTCCAGCAACCTGGTCTCTAAAGTCAACGATGCTGAGTTCCTGGGCTTCAATCTCGGCGTTCATTCGTTCGTTCACCCATTTTAAACCCTCAAAAAGAAGTCAGCCTGAGCAGCTTTACTCTTTTCTCCTCCTGATGACAATCCCTTGTTTCGTGATCGAAACGTCGTAGTTTTTTGTTGTTATTTTCTTTCAACCTATCGACGCGACTTTACCGAAAGATCCCAAAGCACATGAATTCCTGCAGTCTCGAAAGGTTTAAGTCAAGGTTTAGGGTTAAGGGTTAATCAGGCTAGTTTACCTAACTTCATTAATAAATTTTGATTTAAAGCTTTGGTGACTGCAGTGATTCATATTCTTGGTTCTTTCGGTAAAGTCACCACGTAGAAGGGAAACAATAAAATAATAATATATAATTTATTATTTTATTGTTTCCCTTCATTATTAAACGCAACATCATGAGTAAAATATGAATTCCCTTCCAAAATAAAAAGTATAATAAACGTTGTCATTATTTTCCGGATCAACCCGCGTTTGCATCACAGCCCTGCGGAACCACCTGGTGGAGCGTCGCAGAACACTGGTGGTTCCAGGGACCACACTCTGAGAACCACTGGTGGGACCGGACACCACAATCTGAGAACCACTGGCGGCACCAGGGACCACACTCTGAGAACCACTGGTGGGACCAGGGACCACACTCTGAGAACCACTGGTGGGACCAGGGACCACACTCTGAGAACCACTGGTGGTTCCAGGGACCACACTCTGAGAACCACTGGTGGGACCAGGGACCACACTCTGAGAACCACTGGTGGTTCCAGGGACCTCACTCTGAGAACCACTGGTGGTTCCAGGGACCACAATCTGAGAACCACTGGCGAGACCAGGGACCACACTCTGAGAACCACTGGTGGGACCGGACACCACAATCTGAGAACCACTGGTAGGACCAGGGACCTCACTCTGAGAACCACTGGTGATACCAGGGACTACAATCTGATAACCACTGGCGGTTCCAGGAACCACAATCTGAGAACCACTGGTGATACCAGGGACCACAATCTGTGAATCACTGGTGGCCCCAGGGATCACAATCTGAGAACCACTGGTGGTTCGAGGGACCACAATCTGCGATCCACTGGTGTAACCGGGACCACACTCTGAGAACCACTGGTGATACCAGGGACCGTACTCTGAGAACCACTGGTGGTTCCGCAGACCACAGTCTGAGAACCACTGGTGGTTCTGGAGACCACAGTCTGAGAACCACTGGTGGTACAGGGGAACGTCCTCTGAGAACCACTAGTGGCCCCAGGGACCACAATCTGAGAACCACTGGTGGCCCCAGGGACCACACTCTGAGAACAACTGGTGGCCCCAGGGACCGCACTCTGAGAACCACTGGTGCTTCTGGAGACCACAGTCTGAGAACGACTGGTGGTACAGGGAACCGCACTCTGAGAACCACTGGTGGCCCCAGGGACCACACTCTGAGAACCACTGGTGGTTCCAGGGACCACACTCTGAGAACCACTGGTGGGACCGGGACCACAATCTGAGAACCACTGGTGGTTCGAGGGACAACAATCTGCGATCCACTGGTGTAACCGGGACCACACTCTGAGAACCACTGGTGATACCAGGGACCACACTCTGAGAACCACTGGCGGTCCCGCGGACCGCACTCTGATGACCACGCTGGTGGCCCCAGGGACCACACTCTGATGACCACGCTGGTGGCCCCAGGGACCACACTCTGATGACCACGCTGGTGGCCCCAGGGACCGCACTCTGATGACCACGCTGGTGGTGCCGGGGAATGGACGTCGCTTCCGACCCGACGTCAGCGGCACGACGACGAGAGTGAGAAAAAAATTTCCGCTCGGATTTTTTTACCCATAAATCAGCGCAGCCGGTCGAATGATCGTTGGGCCGCGCGGGTGTTGTACGAGCGTCCCAGGGTTCCACGGGAAGTGTCCGTGAACCGAGGTGACTCCAGGATGAGACGCCGGCGCACAGAACGACGGAACGGCGAGACGTGGAGACGCCCCCCCACCCACCCCTGCTTGGCATTCCATGGGGTCGGCTGCTCGAATTTCCTTTCTCCGCGTGCTCCTGCACTGTGCCTCTGCTCTGGTTCCATTCACTGCCATTACACAGAGACCCACAGCCTCACACAGCCTCGCACATGATGCATTGACTTGCACAGAAATCCATAAATTTGCAGAGAGTTATAAAGAGACCCTTTGCTTGTTTTGACCAAAGTGACCTCTTTGCCAAAACTACGGCGTTACTTGGAAGGGACGACACAGCCCGAGTCTCCGTCCATCGCCTGGCATTGGCCTCTCTATGAAGCCCGTTTGGCCTCTTCCTCCATGCCTGCCAATGGGGTCAACAAGGACCTTCCTCCAAGATCTTCTATCCCGATGGCTTCCTACCCACCGTGCCAAAATGTTGCCGTCGGGAATTACCGGAGCCCGTCAGGAAACCGGCTCTGGGCCCGTGGCCGCGAGGGCCGGACGTTTGGGAGAGTTAACAATCCCCGACCGCAGGAATTCCTCGCCCGTGAGTGTGTGGCGTTGCTAAAGCTCTTCGCCATTTCCTCGTGGAACCACGGAGATTTAAAGCAGGCCGTGGGGCCCAGGGTCAGATTAAGTTTGATGGGGGGGCCCAAGGCTGTCACAGTTTTTGGGGGGGCCCCACTTTGTCAATTCCATTCCTTTCCCTTGACTCTTTAACCACCACCCATTCCTGATGCCGAACACTGCACTGATATGCACCTTGTGTATAAGTTTTTAAATCGTGATGTGCGAATTGTAAAAACTAAATAAACATTCAGACACCAGGGTCTGGTGTCTGAAAAGGTTTTCACGTCGTCGTATAACTGATGGCAGTACACGTTGATGCTACGGCTTTAATGACCACATTTTCAAAAGGATTTATGAGTACGTTAGTGAGAGTATTTAGTTAAACCATGGAGGTGACAACTTAAAAGTATAATTTGCAAAAGCAACCTGAGTCGCCAAAATGACAAAGAGGAAATAAAACAAAATAAAGCCAGGGAAAGAAGGCAAAAGTCACAGTGAACCCGCATCACAGGCTTAAAAATAAAAAAAACTGCACAAATAACCATCAATGCGGGTGCACAATTGCACCTCAACCATAATTAAGGAGCACTGGGTACATTTTCGGAGAAGCGGTCCTCAACATCGGAAGCCCCGCTTGGCTGCTGCCACCAAAGCCCCTGAGGCTATTCTGGGCCTTGGTATAGGGCCTCGAAACCTGCGAGCTGGAGAAGAGGACGGCGGCTCGGACATCTGCCATGGTTGTTTGTCAAATTCCTCGTGGCAGGTGTGTGGGCAGCGCGGTCAAATGTGAATCACAGAGAGACGACAATCAACGCTGCTGACGGCCTTGGCGACAACCTTACGCTCGGCGGGTTGGCGATTGGGCAAAGGGTAGAAACGAGATGGCACAGTCGTGTGCGGTGAGTGAAGTTTGTTTTTAATTACATATATACATATTTGGTGGGCTTCTCCGTTTTGTGGGTTGTTGCCGCATGCTGTACAGGAACTGCATCCAGTTTCTGAAGAAGCTGCCAGCGAGTGGAGCGAAACGTCGGGCACCGTGCCCCCACAACACGTGGCACAACCGGAAAATATATTTGAGATCTCTGCAGCAGAACCGTTAAAGCAAAAACTAAAACCTACGCAGGAGTATTCTTTTTATGTTTTCACCATTTGTATTGCAATTGTGATATCGACGTTATGTCTTGAGACTAATACATTCCCATTTGGAGCTCAAAGATGCGTTTGTTTTTAGTCGCTATATCAATCCATATTGTATGATTTTGTATAGTATAGCGAGCAATGAATCATCACCCCGTGTCAGAGAAGAACCGTGAAAGTTGACGATAACTACTGCTGATGTCACTTGAATTGGCCTCTTTATCTAGACGCACTGGACTGTATCCATATGAGGACAGAGACATTGTTCCTGCATCCAGCACACCACATCCAGTATACCTCTCTACCTCTGGCTATTATCGTTGTGTGACTACTCGAGTCTACAAGCAGCTTGGAAAGTATTTTAGTGAGAAATTAAATCCCTGGGCACACTTCTTGCGTGCCCTGCTGTGTCCGTCACGTGTCAATAAAAACGTATATATATGTACGTTTCGGAGCAGGAATAAGCCACAACACACATTATTATGACGGATTATTGTGTGTGTGTGTTGGAGCCATTGGTGACCAGGCCGAGACCATTCACTCACAACCCTTGTAAGAGCTCAAATTTGATCACAGGCAGCTGCTCAGATTCAAAACCAGAAACTGAACAGTGCAGCATTGCCCCCTGAACCACCATGTCGCAGACACCAAAAGAGGGCCTCCTCTTTTAAGTTTGTCAAAGTGCTGTCAGTAAACCGGTACCCGTGCACGGCAATCTCTCGAGACATGGTTTGTCCGCCCGGCGCTCGCGTGTCACAGTTGTGGTCAAAGTGTCGCTGCAACAGAGGCGTCTCAGCCATGGGGAGAAGAGATGCATCATTAAAAAAAAACCCGCCTAGGAATTCTGGCGGCGGTGCGGGGGTCGTGAGGGCAGCTGCCCCAACACAACAGCTGGAGCTTAAGTGTGAACACTGGTTGTAGCTATCAAATGTACAGGCGACGCAACTGCTCTGTGCGTGTATGTTGAACTTCTTTCGCACCGTGCGTAGCCAACCATGCCAATCAGAACTGCAATGGGCTCTGGGGCCCATTGACCGTAGACCTCCAGGTCGTTGTCGTTGTTATTGTGTTGTTGTTATTGTTGTCAGCCAGTAGTATATTCCCATTGCTGGGCAAAGGCCTCGATCATTGTCTTCCATTGCCGTCCTCTCTCCAGCTGCTCTGCGTGGCATTGTCCTGCCGAGTGCTTTGATTTCCATCTCGGCCGCCGGCGTCCCGTGCGTCTTCTCCCCGCTCGGCAAGTCCGTTTTGTCAGACGCTGGCCTAGACTACAAAAGAGGAAGGAAGGCGGCTAGGAGGCCCCCATTCCATTCCTTACCCAGTGGCGCATGACAACCACGCCGTGCCACTGAGCTGTAGAGCTTTCAGCTTTCGCCCCCCCCCGCCCCGCCACACAGGTTTAACGTAATAACCAGGCCAGCTCGTCTCGCTACGGCAGAAGCATTGCGAGGGCAGATGGCTCCGCTACAACCTCAGGAGCTTACAAAAACCACACACACACACGCGGAATATCAATCGAGTCTCCCAGGCGATACAACTGCACTAGGGCCCACTGGCTAGAGGTGCCCAGATGCTGGATCACAAAGAGGTGGGGTGGGGGAGAAGGCAGACACGGGGTAGGGGCACATTTAATTTATTTCCTTACACCAGGGTCCATGCCAACCACGCTACGCCACTGAGCGATACAGCTCGAGGCACTGCCGTGGGTTCTGATCGAGGATTTTGTTTCGTTCGTACATTTGCACGTGTTTAGAGTATTTTCCTGATATACATTTACACGCGATAAGCCACTTCGTTGAGCTATTATTTGTGGCCCAAGTCGCAGCTGAAAAGAAGCTTTAACTCGTAAAATATAACAAAGTGTTTTATTTGTATATATATATTTTTAAGTGATGTGTTTACCCGTCCTATATGTTGCACTCCTATCGTGCGATTGTATTGATTGTTTTTGTAACGTTCTGACCTACCCCTACTGGACATCCGTGAAAAGAGCTTCACAGCTCTTCGGATTCCTCCAGTATAACTAAACATTCTGACGATTCTGTATTCCTCCGTGCGGACCTGCAACCGTTTGCATCCCCGTGGTCAAAGGTCAATCTGACGCTGTGCAACTGCAGAGAAGAACCTTCCACCACCCTCCTCCCCCCCCCCCCCCCGGGTCTAACGTGAGAACCCGGCCGAAGAATTTCTGGTGGGAGAGAAGCGAGTCGAGAACAGCTGTCTGACCGCAACCGCTGGAGCAGCGATCACCTCCCCCATTACCCTCGACAAGAAAACAAATATGACATAGAATCTCAACAGTGCCCATGTGTGTGTGTGTTTAGCCTGTTGTGGAATTGTATCAGTCGCCCCACCACGCACACACACACAGTATTGGCTGACCGGTAAGGCAAATCTCACTGCTGCGTCAACCCCACCCGCCAGCGAACATTCACGGAGTCACTGACCGAGAGCGTGCGCAATCCACACGCTTGCTCGCTCGCCCACGCCTGGTGGCTTCCACCCAACACACACGAGCACACATGCCCCGACAATATCCGTAATCCAATTATGAACAGGATTGTGGATATATATATTTTTTTTCGGGTCCGATTGCGCACGCAAAAGGGTCGTTAAGTCGGAAACATTTCAAGATATATTGCAGACATATAATACACGCGCCATTCCACTGCGTGGTGCTGTAAGACTACTCTTTTTTATATTTATATATATAAATACAGTACTGTATACACAAAGGCCGAATATTTGAAGCTCAGATTTTTTTTTTGTTTAAAACGGATGTCGAATTTTTAAAACGCGGTGCAGCTCGTAGCTCAGCGGCTTGGCTATCGAGGTTAGCGAGCTGTGTAACTGCACGGGTGCTACTCAACTACGAATTGAAAATGGGGGTACCCCCCCCCCCCCAGCCATCTCTGCCCCCCACCTCCACGTCATTTATTGCACCATTTCCACAGGATGGAGGTGTGTAGATCTGAACAGAACAAATCGCAGTGGCATTTTGGAGCCGCGATAGCCATCCAACTCTGCAGTGGTTGGCACGAGCCCTTGTGCAAGGAATTTATTTTTGGGGTGGTGGTGGTGGGGGGGCTCCCTGACCAATTTACCCCAGACCCACTTTTCACCGTGGGGACCCCCCTGTGCACACACAATAGTTATACACCGCTGAGTCTGCCTGCTGCGCGGGCATCTCGCAAAGCACGGCGTGGAATTTTGCGTCGGCCGCACTACAGAGAAGCCCTTTTCTTTGTCGCGCAGCTGATTGTTGGGGCGTGAGGTCACTTCACTCGGATGAAACCTGGGCCGGATCGTGCCGGGAATAAGGGGACATGTCATCATCATCCACGGCCATGGTGACTGCCGTGCAAATCCGCGTCTCAGTATGGAGGCTGCCGTGGTAATTTCCATCAAGATCGGTCACCGCCACTTGGCGGTGATTGGTGAGCTGGGGCGACTGTGGTTTTGGCCGAGTCGCAGAGAGGAGGAGGAGGAGGATGGAGAGATGAGAGAGAGAGCGAAAGGAAATGAGTGCTGGTGCTGCTGTATTTTCCGACTTCCACCGTGGCAGCCATTTGAAGTAAGGGCGCTACGGTGGTGAGATGTTAACTACCTCGCCTGGTGTGCAGGTGATCGTGGGTTCGGTCCAGACCCTGGTGCGTGAATATTTGAAATTTGCATTTTTATCTCATACCGTGGTCTCGTGGATTTTTCTCCGGGTCCTTCGGTTATTCCCCTCCCAACATTGTGAATGAATCATCGTGCGTTTACAGCATTTTGCTGCTCTAAATTTCCACATTATGATGAGCCACTTCGTTGAGCTATCATTTGCGGCAATCATTTAAGCCAGCGGCTCTTAATCTGGGGGTGCGAGGTGCCCTTTCTGAGAACCAAAGAGATGCAGGCTGCAGTAAAGGTTAAGAACCACTAATTTAAGCGATATAGCTAAGTGGGCCTTATTTAGGTAAAAATAAATAAAATCTTTCGGCGTTCATGCCAAGTGTGACGCGTCCTAAGCCTGTCTCTGTACCGCCTCCCTCGTCGTTGGTGTCATCATCGTCATCATCGTCTTTGCCATCCTTATCGTCATCGCCATCATCAATCTTAAGCCTCAACAATCCTTGCTTGGTAAATCAACACGTTCGTCAATAACACCGTGGCCTCAAAAAGAAGACAAAATAGGTGACGATTCAGGCAATGGACCTTCTTTACAGCGCATACATTAATTTAATTAATTTAATTAATGTATGTCCGCATGCCTGCTTGTCTATCTGTCTGCCCGTGGGGCCGTCAATAAATGACGTCACGCACCTAATGGGGGGGTCAGACATTTGTGACGATGGGGCGGGGGGGTTTGAGAAATGTGACGTCACATCAAAATGCGCAACTTTAAATAAATATAGAAATGTTATAACAACACTCCTACAACATCAGAGTGCAGCGCCACATTAAATACGCACTACAATGACAATAATTTAAAGCGATTTGAAGCATGTTTTATTTTCAAAATAGAAATATGGTTTTTGGGGGGGGGGGCAGAGCTGTGACGTCATATTTGAGGGGGGGGAGTCTGACTTTTTGTGACGCTGTGTGACGGGGGGGGGTCAAAAATGGTCCAAAATCGCGTGACGTCATTTATGGACCTTCCCCTGTCTCCCTGATCCATCTGCACCCTCTCGTTTCGGGGGTGGGGGGGGGGGCTATGGGGTGGGGTGGGGGGCACTCCTGTGGCGCACCCCTAGCAGCCATCTGCTACAACACCTGGGGTGGTTGTTGTTGTTGTCGGTGGTGGTGGTGGTGGTAGAGGGGGTGGGGAGTCGAACCCACAAGACGAAGGCCGCTTGTGCGTGGCTGGCCACGAGTTGCCACGCAGGTCACGTCTGGCGTTGCTTTCACAATGCGAGAGGAGAGCTGCTCCTGCTGCTCCTGCTGCTGCTCCTGCTGCTGCTCCTGCTGCTCCTGCTGCTGCTCCTGCTGCTGCTCCTGCTCCTGCTGCTCCTGCTGCTGCTCCTGCTGCTGCTGCTCCTGCTGCTCCTCCTGCTGCTCCTGCTGCTGCTCCTCCTGCTCCTGCTGCTGCTCCTGTTGCTCCTGTTGCTGCTGCTCCTGCTGCTGCTCCTGCTGCTGCTGCTCCTGTTGCTGTTGCAGCAGCAGCAGCAGTCTGGGACAAAAGCGACTTATTGAGGGTGCATGGTAGGGGAGAGGGGGGTGGAGGTGGAGGGATGGAGCAGCCGTGGTTATGTGGAGATTAAAATGAGGCTGTGCTGTCTTGTGAATGAATAAATAAACCTGAACTTGCAGGCGGTGTCTGTGTGTGTGTCTGTGTGTGTGTCTGTGTGTGTGTGTCTGTGTGTGTGTGTCTGTCTGTGTGTGTCTGTGTGTGTGTCTGTCTGTGTGTGTCTGTCTGTGTGTGTCTGTCTGTGTGTGTGTCTGTGTGTGTGTCTGTCTGTGTGTGTGCGTGTCTGTGTGTGTGTCTGTGTGTGTCTGTGTGTGTGTGTCTGTCTGTGTGTCTGTCTGTGTGTGTGTCTGTCTGTGTGTGTGTGTCTGTGTGTGTGTCTGTCTGTGTCTGTCTGTGTGTGTCTGTGTGTGTCTGTCTGTGTGTGTCTGTGTGTGTGTCTGTCTGTGTGTGTGCGTGTCTGTGTGTGTGTGTCTGTGTGTGTCTGTCTGTGTGTGTGTCTGTCTGTGTGTGTGTCTGTCTGTGTGTGTCTGTCTGTGTGTCTGTATGTGTGTGTGTGTCTGTATGTGTGTGTGTGTCTGTGTGTGTGTCTGTCTGTGTGTGTCTGTGTGTGTCTGTGTGTGTGTCTGTCTGTGTGTGTGTCTGTGTGTGTGTCTGTGTGTGTCTGTCTGTGTGTGTGTCTGTGTGTCTGTCTGTGTGTGTGTCTGTCTGTGTCTGTCTGTGTGTGTCTGTGTGTGTGTCTGTCTGTGTGTGTCTGTGTGTGTGTCTGTCTGTGTGTCTGTCTGTGTGTGTGTCTGTCTGTGTGTGTGTCTGTGTGTGTCTGTCTGTGTGTGTGTCTGTCTGTGTATGTCTGTGTGTGTGTCTGTATGTGTGTGTGTCTGTATGTGTGTGTGTCTGTGTGTGTCTGTCTGTGTGTGTCTGTGTGTGTCTGTGTGTGTGTCTGTCTGTGTGTGTCTGTGTGTGTCTGTCTGTGTGTGTGTGTGTCTGTCTGTGTGTCTGTGTGTGTGTCTGTCTGTGTGTCTGTCTGTGTGTCTATCTGTGTGTGTGTCTGTCTGTGTGTGTCTGTGTGTGTGTCTGTCTGTGTGTATGTGTGTGTATGTGTGTGTCTCTCTGTGTGTCTGTATGTTTGTGTGCGCGTGTCGAGACGAACCCGGCGACCCGAGTTCGATTCCCGCTCACGGCCAGCAACACCGGTGACGATTATCTGAATAATGGTCCTGGGTCTCCCCTAGGTCTACTCAGTCTCAAACGAGTACCTGGTGTGGTGTGAATGTCGTCACTGGGGAGACAAAGGCGGTCCGGCGTGGTGCTGGCAGCCCACACCCTCCGTGCTGGCCTTCACACATGTTCACGAACAGCACTTGCCCCGACAGTGGGTTAAGGCTATACGGGGTAGCTCTATCTTTGTAGAGAAGAAATAGCCTCCAAATGTTCGCAATTACGCCTGAAAATTATATTTCGACACGGATTTACAAAACTTCACGAACAAGGCGTCAGTGCAACACGGTCATTTATTTTTTAGTTTTTTTTTAATTTGTTAATTAATCCATGCTAAATAATAATAAATAAAAACATCCCTTGCGTGTCGCTGCGGTACAATGGCTAGAGAGCGGCGAGCGCTTGCGTTGGCATGTCCACGACACACATGAAACATGCGTGACATGCATGAAACATGCGTGACATGCATTAAACATGCGTGTCATGCGTGACATGCATTAAACATGCGTGACATGCATGAAACATGCGTCACATGCATGTTTCATGCGTGACATGCATGAAACATGCGTGACATGCATGTTTCATGCGTGTCACGCCGCGCGACTCACGTGTGTTGCATGTTGTACGAAGATGCGAGCGGTGGTGCAACGGTTCGCGCACTGCACTCTGAACCCTTGCCACCTAAGTGCGATTCCTGACCACGGCTAACGAGCGGTTAGCGTGGTGAAGTATGGTCACAGCCCCATGACCCACACACAACACACACACACCCGTAAACATGCCAACGTTGGTGCAACGTTGGGCCAACGTTGGTGCAACGTTGGGCCAACGTTGGTGCAACGTTGGGCCAACGTTGGTGCAACGTTGGGCCAACGTTGGTGCAACGTTGGGCCAACGTTGGTGCAACGTTGGCCCAACGCTGGTGCAACGTTGGCCCAACGCTGGTGCAACGTTGGCCCAACGCTGGTGCAACGTTGGCCCAACGCTGGTGCAACGTTGGCCCAACGCTGGTGCAACGTTGGCCCAACGCTGGTGCAACGTTGGCCCAACGCTGGTGCAACGTTGGCCCAACGCTGGTGCAACGTTGGCCCAACGCTGGTGCAACGTTGGCCCAACGCTGGTGCAACGTTGGCCCAACGCTGGTGCAACGTTGGCCCAACGCTGGTGCAACGTTGGCCCAACGCTGGTGCAACGTTGGCCCAACGTTGGCCCAACGTTAAATATTTTACTGGGACGGCGTGGCGAGGAAGGGCTTTCGTCCAGCAATGGGTCCCTAAAAGTGCTTAGTGAATAAATAAAAATAAAATAAAATTTAACGTACCTGAATTCTAAACGTAATAATCTGGAGGTTAAACCCCACTCTGGTCTGACACCGGCTTCTGCAAGGACCACGTGATCCGTTGTCATGGCGACAACATTTCGCGCGCATTCTAGAACAGTGCGTGGGTGGGTGTGTGTGGGGGACGACGGATGGAGGCTTGGGAGCTTTAACGTGCAACAACCGATAAGC
Organism: Petromyzon marinus; assembly: GCF_048934315.1. Classification (NCBI taxonomy): domain Eukaryota; kingdom Metazoa; phylum Chordata; class Hyperoartia; order Petromyzontiformes; family Petromyzontidae; genus Petromyzon; species Petromyzon marinus. Next base: position 3,518,938 of record NC_133711.1, on the reverse strand, counting down.
AACACATAAATAAAATGCATTTACATCTTTAAACAACATTCTTTGCACATTCAGCATCCAGTCCAGATCTAGTCTTTAGCTATATTAAAAATATAAATATATATCTTTCACAGGAGTGTTGAGGTAAAAACTGCCCCCCCCCACGTTGTTGAAGACTGAAGCCCCCCCCCCCCTCCCTGCCCCCCATTGTACATCCTGATAGTCGGCAAAATATGCAATTATGAGATGCAGTTTGAATGAACGGCGCTGTAAAAAGTTAATATTTAGAAGATATTTTTCCCTCAAGGATGGCCGAGTGAGGTAAGTTTTGAGTAGTGGACCTGACAGGTTAGGTGGTGGGGGTGAGGGCTTTTTGTTGGCTAGGAGATGTTAACTGCTTTGCCTGGTGTGCAGGAGGTCGTGGATTCGATCCCGACCCTGACGAGCTGGAAGGCTGACAGGAGGTGAGTGGACCCCAACAATTGCTCTTCACTGCTCCCCATATTCAGACCAATTCGTGTCCATACGTGCGTGGACGAAACGGGTGCATCTGGAGAACACGCACGTATGCGAGGGAGCAACACGCGATCCCGTACAGACTGTACGGATGATATCAGTCCACGCTTTCGCTGCACTGCATCCTGCTGACGAGACGGGTGGGGGGTACGTGCAATCGCCTCGATAGTTCACGGGAAGAGAATTCCACATCCCATCTGTGTGTCATCCATCAACCATCGCCTCACAACAACGCTGGATAACGTTACAACTAACTCACTTCGGTTAACGCACGCTAAATGTTTCGGGGCCCGTCGGAGGCTTTTGCCGGCCTATCGCAATCCGAGGCGCCGTCTTCCGGGTTAAAGTAACACTTCTAGATTTGAAGCTTTCGTGACTGCAAGGATCCATACACTTTGGTTCTATTCGGTAAATAAAACAACAAAAATCACGACGTTTCGGCCACAACACAAGCGGCCTTCATCAGGTGGGAATTTTTGTTTTCCCTTTTCACACCACCAGCACGTGGACTCTACCTTGCCCGGCTCGCCAGCCTCCACATGTTCACCCCCTGTCATCATGCTAAGTCCGCCTATTAAATTACAAATGTTTATGCTAATTCCTTTGTCAAGGCACCTTAATTCCTCTCACACAGCTTAAAGGTCCGCGGTCTGAGCTTGGCTGTGTTTCACTCCAGCGCTGTCCTCGAGACAGCGCTGGTCCCTTCACCTGATGAAGGCCGCTTGTGTTGTGGCCGAAACGTCGTGATTTTTGTTTTATTTTTTTACCCTCGTGACTTTACCGAATAGAACCAAAGAGTAAAGTGGCACTGTGAAGTGAGCGAATAAGCACAAATGTAATGCCATCGGACCTCTTTTTGCCAGTGCCAAAGTGTAGTAATAATAATGATGATGATAAGGGTTTTCCCCCTTTTTTCTGACAACAAAACTGAAAGCTTTTTTTTACGAGGATTCATGTTACTGCATTAACCACAATACCTGCAGTCAAAATGCAAACAAACAAAAACACATACTATGATCATATATGATGCATTGTCCTTGAAACTGAAACTGAGCACCAATTGGGTCGAGGCTCAAAAGAAAGCCGTCCCTTGGTGTGGACCAATCAGTTTCAAGGACAATGCATCATATATGATCATAGTATGTTTTTTGTATGCATTCTGCCCGCAGGTATTGTGGTTAATGGAAGCAGACATGAATCCTTGTAAAAAAGGTTTCAGTTTTGTTGCCAGAAAAAAGGGGAAAACCCCTATTATTACAAATATATTAATTGCGTGTTTACGCTAGCATGCAAGCACCCGGCAAACGCTACCCCTAATGACCCCCCTCTCTCTCTCGTCACCCCCGTGGCCACGCGTTCTGCCATGGATCAGCAGGGTTGGCTACGTAGGGTGTGAAAGAAGTGCAGCATAGATATCCACAGGGCCACGTGCTGCCTCTTGACCCCAACGCCCGTGCCAGTGTGTTGTGATCGCGTCCGTTTTATTTTATGAATCAAACAATAAACCCGGCACATCTGCCAATAAAACTATTGGGGGGGGTACATTTTTTTATTTTTTATTTCACCAGGTAAGGCCCACTGACGTTTTAGCTCTTTTTCAGACGCGACCTGTCTAAACATGATAGGTCAACGAAGAGGCAAATCAGGTGGAAATGTATTGCGGAAGAAATACTCGAAATGCACTTCGATTCAAAACGTGGGAGCGAAAACAAGAGGACTCGGGAGAAAAATTCCACGCGACAATGGGGAGAACATGCAAACCTCCAGGAATCGTCAGGGTCGGGATCGAACCCACGACCTCCTGTATACCAGACGAGGTAGTTAACATCTCCTAGCCACCGTGGCGCCCATAATAATACCGTGGCCTTAAAAGGGGAAAAAAACATAAAGTAGGCAACGTTTCGAGCAACGGCCCTTCTTCATAGCACGTAAATATATTTATTTTTAAGGCGATGTTATTTATAAATGTGTTTAGTTTATGTTATTAATGCTTGAGCATCACTACCAGCGCAGCAGTAGCATAACCAAACGTTGTTTTTTTTGTTATATCATGGTTGTGAAGCACAGGCCCAAAGCCTCAAAAAGACTGCATAATTAAGGGCATACGAGATAAAAGATAATGTTTCTCAATCGAGCAAGGTTATTAGAAGAACGTGTGGAAAGAGACGATGGGAGGTAATCTAAAAGTGGAGACGTATGAGTAAATAAGCAGAGAGAGAGAAGGATTTTGACCTGCGGTGTGGTGGTGGTGGTTGGTTGGTGGTTGAACACTTATCAAGGCCTGTCGCGAGATGTTCACTACCTCGCCTGGTATACAGGAGGTAGTGAATTCGATCCCCGACCCTGAGGTCTTATATTTGAAACATGCGTTTAAAGTATTTGACTGCTATAAATTTCCACGTGATAAACCACTTTCGTTGAGCTATAAGTTGTGACCAGGTCGCTTCTGAAAAAGAGCAACATAGCTCAGTGGGCCGTGCCTGGTAAAATAAAGGAATTTCAAAAAATGTTGAACTTCTTCCGTACCGTACGTAGCAAACCGTGCTAATCAGAGATGCAACACTTTCAAAAACATACTGCAAATGTTACGTAGGTGAGATAGAAATGCGACTATAAGCGAATGCACTTGAGGTGACAGAGTGGCTCACAGCGTAAGAGCGACTGAGCCGGCACCGCTGAGACCGTAGACACCTATCCTGCTTTAAAGCCATCCGTGGTTAAACTGGGTTCTCAAGTGAAGTGATGTCATGATCTCATCACCAATGTCTGCACACAAAACATATAAAGTTTAGTTTTTCACTACATTTCATAACATTTCAGCTCTGAGAATTAAAAATTGCTTTTTTTTATGTTTGCCACGCAACACATATCTTTACGGCAGGGTGCGTGGAAAAGTGGTCACTTGAGATTCCAGAAGGAGTTCCGTGAATTGTGCTTCTTTGAAAGCCATTCCTTCACACGCACTGCTCTGAATGGACACTTTGTCTAGTGACATTCCGCCGATAGCACAATTGACATAAAACTGGGGTGAGGGGGGCAGCGAGAAATGCAATAACGAATTAAACATCGTGACCAGGATTATCAAGGTTGCCACACATGCATGACCCCACAAGCACATGACATCGAAGATACCAGCCGTGATGGTGGTCCCAGTTCCGGTCCAGCAAACACCAGCAGTGCCTTCCCATGCAGATAGAGCCCAATTACCAATCAGTCCAGTTTAGGCTGTTTGTTGTGATCCAACACTTTGGAAGCAAGTGTTGGTTGATTTGTGAAACTCATACCCCACCCCCATTGGCTTGCGAGGTGTCTAAGATGAAGTAGTCGAGCAAGTTGGGTTTTGAATATGTCCAGTACGTATCTGTGGTTGTTCTCCCCACATATGCGTGGGGTTTCTCCGGGTGCTCTGTTTTTCTCCCATACGAAGACACCGCCTTCGTCTTTTTCCCTTTCGGTTATTCTCCCGACAATCTTAATCCCGATTGTGCTACCAGTGTCACGCGGCGAAGCGTCCGTGAAAATCTCGTGCAGAGCCACGAACCCCTTTCATGTTCGGAGGAAGGCCCACGGAAGTGGATATCACAGAGCTACCTCTGATATCCCTTCAAGGGACCTTGGTCCACACAGCAGGGGACAGCACTTGCCCACACACCCCTACCACGCAGAGTCATGTTCTTTGCGTGACAGTCGCACCCATATATATTTTAATTCTCAGAGCTGGAACACAGCCCAATTACTGCAGGACTTATTTTAATTTCAAGGCCGACCAGGCTAAGACAATCATCTCACTGCACTTGAGAACCCGCTTTATCAACAGGTGGCTGGAACCTAGACTCAAACTCGACATCTCAGTGGTGACAGCTCTGCTCTCTCACCTTAGAGCCACCCATCGTCCTCCACACTCCATATTTTTAAAGGTATCGCTCAAACTTTGCAGTGCTGAACTCTCTTAAAAAAACGAAGTCTCGACACTCAATGAGGTTTTCTTGGAAAAACAAATATTATTATTATTATCCCAGGGGTTAAAGCGAAAGTGGTAGGGTTCTAAGAATGTGCGGAATGCGTAGGATCAGGGGACGTGAAGTGAGCCTGGGTCAAGCGTAAGGCAAGGTCTGCTTCGTGTTTTCCCGATCTCCCCTACTGGGCGATGTTTGCTTAACGAAGTCATAATCGAGTTGGAAAGGGCCAGAGTTTAGCTCGGTTGTTGAGCAGCAGGGCTCCCCCACTTGAATGATTCTGAGTTAAAATCCTAGCCAGGGGTCAACCCAGTCCCATCACCATCGTCATTTATGCATTAATGGTTGCTTGTGAGCCACGTTGTGAGCATCACTCAGTGGAAAGCCAACAATGGTTGGTGGATGACATGATCTGTTCCCTCCTTGGGAATGTGGAATTTCCACCATGGTTGCAAGTCATCCGATTAGCACGGTTGGCTACGTACGATGCGAAAGAAGTTCAACGTACAGTACATAATGAGCATATCTCAACAATTGGACGGTGGAAATGCTTGGACTTATCATCATCATCACCGTGATCCTCGTGAACCATGGGACCATTCAACCCCCCCCCCCCCCGACGAGCCAATTAATTGCTGCCGTTCGCTCTCACGAGTCAATACAAAAATGAATCGCTTCATTATTTCGATTCTACCATCTCGTTTGTATTGTTTCTTTTTTTCGTCTCATTTGCATTGTTGTGTCTCTATCAGTCCTTGGACCTACATATTGCATTATAGTGTATCACTTGAATATAATTAGCGTTATTTTTTGTCGATGATTCTCACATGCGCCATGGGAATTGATGGTGATGGCTTCTGGAGGTGTGTGGGGGGGGGGATAGGAAGACCGTGATCTGGGCAAACGTCACACTTCAAACACTGGACGAGATGGCAGCGATCTCAGTTGACAGATGCAGGCGCGGACACAGAGAGACCACTGCCAGGGAGATATCGGTGAAGGAAACGGTCCTGCCCCACAAAGGACGATAATCGTCCACCACTCATGGCAATGCATTTACATACAGATCTCTCCTCGATGGGTGTTGTGAGATATTCTCCCTCCCCATGTTATGCCTCGGTTTGTTTACGCAACCGAGAACTAACCTTCGCAAATGACGAGAGAGCCCCATCCATCGTAACAGGACAAAAGCGCAGGCCGGATATCCATAGCTTTCAACGAACAATGCATAAATGTGTAAGGTGCACTCAGCTATTGTGCATTATGCAAATACGAATGCCGCAAAAACCCACCAACATTTCCTGAAAAACTGCAATTGTGGTCCTCTTTCCTCGTTGCGATGCTCGCTTCTTGTGACCGCGATGCGGTTTTTCAGGCAACGCTGATGGGGTTTTTTTGCGTAATGCCGCAGAGGCTGAGTGCTTTCTGCACGCGTGAGGTGACAAGCCTTTAAGCCAGACCACGGAGTGCTGCTGTAGCGAGCTTCGGAGCCCCCGTCACGCTAATCACCCGCTCGACCCCCCCCCGGGGGCGGCTTTTAGAGCCCAGCCGTAGCGGCGCACCGCCGCGGTCAAACGTTAATGAGTGATGGGGCGCGGTGGAGGGGTGGCGAGTGGGTGGGTTGTTGGGGGGAAGCCATTAGCGACTATTGATTGAACCCTCAATTGCGCGTGTGCCACTGTGGGATCTGGCACTGAGGTCTAACGCCAAAGCACGCGCGGCCACTGTCGCCTACAGCATCAGCATCGTCACGGGCCACGGCAGTGGTACAGGCGAAGAAGGGGGCTGAGTTCGATTCCTGACTCGGGTGCCTTGGAGATTATATGTTCTCCCCCTTTTCTGCGTGGCTTTCCTCCGAGTTCTCCGGTTTCCTCGAGTGAGCGGACCGAATCTATCTGTGGACCGCACCCATCGCGAAAACTGCCATCTGCTAGCACCTCGCAACCATCGCAGCCCCACACACGCAACAGCCGGGGCTGTGTTGCGTTCGTGGTCTCTGGTGGCCACCCATCCAAGCAGTGAGCAGGCAGGAGCCTGCTTAGTTTCCACGAACTGGCGAGACAGTTCACATTCACAGGGTGATATGGTCGTAGGCAAACTGAACTGATTGTAAGTGGCAGCTGAGTGACGCTTGCTAATCGTCGGGGTGAGTTGTGTTTGATGGAGCCGCTCGCCTTCACGCTGGGGCGTCTCAGGGCCCTGTACACGCGATAAGCGACGCACATCTCTTCATTTCATCGCAACACATTTCAAGGTGCACCCCTGCGGCAGCTATCTGTGTGTAGCACGAGGTGACTCAGTTGGTGGCCTGCAAGGGAGCATTACTCTACCAATTTGTGGAGAAGGGACAATGGTTGCTGCTGTATGCAATCCCAATTGACTAATTTGCTGTGTAAATTTGGAATGTTGTAGATTTAAAATGCTGAAACATTTCGATTTTAGCAGGTAAGGCCCACTGAGCTATGTAACTCTTTTCCATAAGCGACCTGGCCACAAACTCAACGAAGTGGCTTTTGTGGAAATGTATAGCAGCCAAATGCTCTAAACGCATGTTTCCAAATGTGGAAGGATCGAACCCACGACCTTCTGTATACCAGGCGAGGAAATTAACATCTCGCCACCACGGCGATATGTTAACTATAGCCGACTCGTTTCTATTCACATCAGGGGGGCTTTAACGATCACTCTGAGTGAGGTCGACGGCGCGTGGAATATTATTGTTTATGCCACATTCACGGTAATAACCAGGGCGGCCGACGGGGTCGAACCGCGATCCTCTGCATCAAGCGGTGAACACGCTTTAAGACCGGAAACAGAGAGACTTATTCACAATTCTGGCTAATCGCCTGATGAAGCTGGTTGTAATCACCAGCGAAACGTCGTCCTCGAATTGTGAATGTTTATGGGTTTACTTTCCAGCACACCGGTGTGCTGAAGTAGTAAATAATTGGTAACGTTTTGTTCAAGTGACAAACCTTACTAACTGATTCTAGATTTGAAGCTTTCGTGACTGCAAGGATCCATACTAACTGACTTTGTCGGGCGGTGGTGGGTGAAGGACACATTTATTTTTAAGCGATCTAACACACGCACGCACGCACAAAAAAAACCCTTTATTATATGGATAATAAACTGAGCGCCAGGCCACGTTAGCGCTGGAGGTTGATAATGAATGACGTCCTCATCAGGCCGTTTGTATCGAGGTACCTCCATCGCGTTCCAGTTGCTTGCCAGGATCATGACGTCCGACGATTTTGTTGGGGCACGGCCACGAGAACTGATTTTTTCCCCCTCTCAGTGCCGAAATGCAATTACACTGCAAGAGTTATCAAGAACGTTCCACGGGAGACGCTGAATAATTTACGAACGTATTTTATATTTGCCGCCCAGTGTTTAATGTGTCCATCGCGCACATTGATGGCACCCTCCATAACCCGTTGGAGGTTATTAGAATCTTCATCGTCGTTATTTTAATTACTGTGATCCTGAGAAATACAATCAAATATTAACATACTTAAATAAATATATTCAGACGAATGCAATGCTATTGCATACTGTGCATTTAAAATTGTGACTTTTTTATATTTAATAATACAGACACACACGCAACATAGTCACTCATGAATGTAGCCAAACATCCCAAGGCAGAACCCTACAAAAATTTGAGCCTTGACACTCAGGCAGGCTTTCTTGTTTCAGTGATGGTTCAACCTGACCACATGAGTTAAATTCCCAACCACGGCTAACATATGTGGTGTCTGATATCTGAACTATTTGTTGGTACCTCCTCCATCAACCTGCACTGACCAGCGTGGTGAAGTTTTGCTGGCAAGGTGGCCCAGTGATAAACACTTGTGTCTCGCAGCAATAAAGCCTGGGTTCGATTCCTGACTCGGGCACCTTTCTTTCTGGGGTTTGTACGCTCTCACCCTGTTCTGAATGGGTTTCCACTGGGATGTCTCCCTGTATGTGTTTTTTTAGATGTCCCTTAACCGCATGGCACGTTTTTTTTGGCGAGCGTACGCCGAGGATTCTACGCACGTCCACAGCGACCGCTCCACCGATGGAGTGCAGAGGCTGAAATGTTGTGCTAGTGAAGCTGTCGCTCAACGTCGAGTGATGGTGACTCACGTGCAAAGAGCCAATTCGTGCATTCCTATGGACCCGCGGTGGCTTGAAGTGGCAGTGCAATGACTCAGCCGTGCGCCATTCCACCGCTGGATGAAGTTCAACCCAGCCAGCACGGATTCGTTATCAGGGTGGCTACGTGTTTTTAAATAAGGCGACCCCCGCTCCTCCTCACGACACAAAGACACAGATCCCCCGTATAGCCTACACATACCGTTGGGGCAAGTGTCGCTAGCGAGCACCTATGAATGCTGCCACGGTGGCATGCAAGGGCATGGCGTGGCCAGCACTACGCTCGGCCGCCTTTGTCTCTCCATTGCCGATGTTTACACAAGGCTAACCACTACACCACCACTCCCCACGATACAAGCAACCAAGAAAGATCCCCATATAACCTCAAAAGGCTTTTGGGACAAGTGCTGTAATCGAGTACCTATGAAGGTCCGAACGCACACGAGGGGGTTGGCGGCCAGAACCACGCCCGGCCGCCTTTGTTTCCTGATTGTCGATGTTTACACACCGCACCAGGTACTCATTTGAGGCTGAGTCGACCTAGGGGAGGCCCAGGATAGATTGAGATAATTGTCACCGGACACCCACACACACACACAGTAATGTTTAACTAACAAGACACACGTACGCACAAACACACGTGTGCGAATACACACATGTGACTGCAGCGACTCGCCCCCCCCCATATATACTCGACTGCCCTCTACTGCCCACCAATTAGCCCCGGAGCCTACGACAGCATGTTAGACGAGTACGACCCTCGCCCATCCAAGGGCTATCCAGGCTCAATCCAACTTAGCTCCCGAGATCTGGCCAGATCGGGCGCATTCGGAGTGGCTGGTTAATTCGCCACTCATCGTGCCAACGTCCACGCAAAGCGATGGCTGTCACACCGGCGCAGCGTTGTGAATAACGAAGTCAGTCCACGTTGAGGACTGAGTGCCCGTTTTGCTCATTCCGCACAGCAAATGACCCAGGCGACCACGGGAGTCGGAACTCACAGCGGGCTCGGTGGTGACGGCCACTAACATCATTGCCATGTCACGTGACAGTGTCCCATCGCGGTGTTAACTCGCCAGCATTCTGCCTGTACATTGCACGATAGGGGAAAATGTGTACGTTCTGCGATTCCACTCTTTCCTCCCGGAAATGTCAAATCGCTTCTTTTGCTCAGCGCTAATTTGTCTCGCGTGTCATGCAAGCCTGCAACCCGCGCAAATATCATGCACCGGCACGCCCCCTTTAAAGTTCGACCGTAATTGGTGCTGAGCCATCTACACGGAACGGATAGTTTTTTTCCACTGGCTATTTGCCGAGCTGATCCAGAACCAAACTGTGATATGCTGGCCCCACAAGACATCCGAATCTGGCTTGTGGTCAAGCAGGGCCAGGGGTGGGGCTATTCAATCATTCATTGCGTGTGACGTCAGTCGATACGTCGTCGGGGCGAGATGTTAACTACTTCGCCTGGTATTCAGGGGGACATGAGTTCGATCCAGGCCCTGACGCCTTGCCGTGGTCGGTTTTTCCCTCCACATTTACAAACACGCGTTTAGAGTATTTGACGGCTATACATTTCTATATAAGCCACTTCGTTGAGTTACAATTTGTGGCCCGGGTCGCTTCTGTAAAAGAGCCATATAGCTCAGTGGGCCTTACCTGATCAAATAAATAGTTTAGTTTAGTCACCGTTATCTACACGCGTCTCGAATCGTTTGCTGTGAGCGACGTCAGTGGCATGGCTCAGCTTATGCAGTGGAAAATCCGCGTAAGGCTGGCTGGGAACTGCCCTGACCTGGCTTGGTTGTACAGCAGGAGAGAGGAGAGAGTGCCCAGCGAGCAGCCAAGCTCACAACGCAAGAATCCGAGCAGGGCCGGATAAAGACGGCAGCTTTAGGGGACTGCAGCATGGATAAACGAGAGGCCCTCAAAAATACACGTACTGCTTTATAATGGTTTAAATGCAACACTGTAGTGCTATGATAAACCCTATAGATAATGTCGTAATTAATGCCATCGCAATGCTGTGTGCATCAATAGAAGTTTATTGTATCGATGATTTAGCTTATTAGTCGAACATCATTTTTTTTTTTTAAACAGAGCTGAAATAACCACGGTGAATATCAAAGGAAAGCTTGGAATCGGCCACGGGTGGCGGTAAAATTATCAAATGTCGAGGAACGGAATCGATAAAGAGGGCCCCCTAAAGATATAACCCCCCCCCCCCGCCGTCAAACTGAATTCAGCCCTGGAACCAGACCCACGGAAATAAATCATGGCGAGGCATTTCCCCGTGTCAGTAACCGAAAGGGCACTCCTTGCAGAACAAACATCCCACAGTGGCACACAGCTGAGACAGCTCCTCTTGAGGTTAAAGGTTAACATTTTGTCCTTCTCCCCGCCTCATCCCCTTCCCCCAAGCGGCCTGCCTAACGTCGTGCATGCGTAAACAAATCTGAGTGCTCGCCCGCATCAACCGTTTCTCAGTCTTCGTTTGTGCACATTTGAAGCAGCTTATAATAAACTTCATCTGATGAGCATTTAATACATTCAATGACAGGTAACTGCCATTGATGATACACGAGGCCGTTGGATGGAGAATGAGATGAGGCCTTTCAAGTGGGATTTTCAATTAATCACGCAACTAAGAGACCGTTATTCACGTTTTTTTCTTCTTCAGCTATTCAATTGAACAAAAATAGTCTGGCACAATGCCCAGCCGTAATTGCAACAAAACAAATCTATTAATGCGCTGAATTGCAACTTTTTTTTCTCTCTCTCTTTAAAAAAAAATGCATTCCAATTAAGACTGCTATAAAACGCGATCATTTTTGTTAATTATATTTTTTTACTGAGAAAATAAATCCCGGGCAAGGGGGTGATGGAACAAAGATGGGTCAGCCATTTTGTTTTTGCTCAATTACACAACGGCACATGAACGTTCAGGGATGGGTTCTTTTTTGTCCACTTTAATCCTGCAGGCGTGCAGAAATGTCAAATTAAAACGTATCATCCTGTGGCACGGATTCTGTCCCACGCGGGGTCCATAATTGTCCTTGCAACGTAACAGCAACTGCTCCGATAAACGAAAACACGAAAAAATTATTGCAAATACTTGCAAATGTTCACCTCCAACAAGAAATTCCCAGTTTCGTTCGCATTCGTCTTTCTCCATGATTATACTTTTGTGTATATATGTTTTTCACATATTATTTGCATTTCTTGATCGTATCGTAATCTTCGTTTGGGCTCGTCGAGTTTTGGAAGATTTCGACAAAATGGCCACAGCGACTTTGGTCAAATCCCTCCCAAGGCCGAGTGAATGCAAACAAAGACAAAGATTCCCCGTGTAGCCTTAACAGACTATTGGGGCAAGTGCTGTTGGCGAGTAGCACCTATGAAGGACGGCACGGCACACGAGGGGGTGGGTGGCCAGTACGACGCCCGGCCGCCTTTGTCTCCCCAGTGGCGATGTTTTTACACACCGCGCCAGGTACTCAATTGAGGCTGAGTCGACCTAGGGGAGGCCCAGGACCGGTTCAGAATAATTATCACCGACGTTGGTGGCCGTGAGCGGTAATCGAACTCGGGTCACCGGGTTTGGGGCCGTCCATAAATGACGTCACGCACCTAGGGGTGGGGGGGGGGGGTCAGACATTTGTGACGATGTGTGACGAGGGGGGGGGGGTTTGAGAAATGTGACATCACTTAAAAATGCGCAAATTTAAATAAATATAGAATTGTTATAACAACACTAATTGTTATAACAACACTCCTACAAAATCAGAGTGCAGCGCCACATTAAATACGCACTACAATGACAATAGTTTAACGCGATTTGAAGCATGTTTTAATTTCAAAATGGAAACATGTTTTTTTTTGGGGGGGGGGCAGAGCTTCGTGACGTCATATTTGAGGGGGGGGGTCTGACTTTTTGTGACGCCGTGTGACGAGCGGGGGTCAAAAATCGTCCAAAATTGCGTGACGTCATTTATGGACGGCCCATAATGTAGTGCAGTGCTGCTCCCCATAGCTACCACGGCAGAGCGCGTGCATACAAAGACAAAGATACCCCGTGTAGCCTTCACAGACTATTGGGGCAAGTGCTGTTTGGGAGCGGCCTATACAGGCCAGAACAGCACACGAGGAGGGGGAGGCTGCACCACGCCCGACCGCCTTTGTCTCTCCATTGGCGATGTTTTTACACACAGCACCAGGTACTCATTTCAGGCTGAGTCGACCTAGAGCACACACAGACACAACAACAAAAAACGTGAGCGTGGCTCTTCTGTGGTAATGAACGGGTTCATGCGAGGGGATTCATTTCCATTGAGCGAGCCAGCAGGGACGGCTGGCCTGGGTATCAGCTGGTGTGAGTGTGTGACAGAGAGACAGACAGAGAGACAGAGACAGACAGAGACAGAGAGAGACACAGAGACAGAGAGAGAGACAGACAGAGACAGACAGAGAGACAGAGAGAGAGACAGAGAGACAGAGAGAGAGACAGAGAGAGACAGAGAGAGACACAGAGACAGAGAGAGACACAGAGACAGACAGAGAGAGACACAGAGGCAGACAGAGAGAGACAGAGAGAGACACAAAGAGACAGAGACAGACAGAGAGACAGAGAGACAGAGATAGGGACAGAGAGAGAGAGACAGAGACAGAGGAGCCACAAGGACCATGCCTGGAGGAAAGCCCTACCCTGCATCTCTCCGGAGAGGCCTCGCTGGAGGCAACTCTACTCCAGCCCGACGTACAACCGCATCGGCGACCTCAGCTGGAGCATCGCCCACGGCACTGTCACCACCAACGCCTCCCCAGCGCGCTTCACCGACACGTCCCTGGAGTGCCGGTTCTGCGGTAAAGTGGAGACGGTGACGCACCAATACGTGGAGCGCAAGAGCCTGGACTCGCTGTTCAAGGTCCTGAGAAACATCCTCCTAAGGTTCAGCCTCCACTTCTCCCCGACGGTCCTCATCTTTGGATACCCGAAGGGCGACGGACCCCAGCATCTTCAGGGGCCGGTCAACGTGCTCTTCGGCTAAGCCAAGCTCGCCATGTACAGGGCGAGGAAGGTGGCCCTGGAGGGGCAACGTCCAGCCAGCAGCCTGGGCATCTTCCGCGCTCTGGTCGGAGCCAGGGTGTGGCCGGAGTTCCGCCGTGCGCGGCTGACCCACGCCGTGCCGGCCTTCAAGGAGCAGTGGGCGCTGGAGGAGGCCGTCTGCTCGGTGGCAGATGACGGTAGAGAGCTCTGTGCATGCAGATCTAAGCTACCCGTCGGAGGCCGTTTGACTGTGGGAAGGGCTGCGTGCAGATGCAGCACTTGTCGTAGTTATAAAAAAGCAAGAGAGAGAGAGAGAGCTAGAGAGTGAGCGAGAGATAGCGAGAGAGAGCGAGAGCGACATGGAGTAGGAAGAGAGGGCGTAGAGAGAGGGGGGGCAGATAGGGGGGTAGAGAGAGAGGGAAGAGGTAAGGAGAGCAGTGCGAGAAATATTTTGTTAAATCTTTCATTTAAAAAGGGGGGGGGGGGGGTTACATAAAGCAAAGCATTAAAAAACAAACGCAATGATGAACGAAGCAAAGTGCCGACTACACCGAGCATCTTCTTGAGAGAGACAGACAGAGACAGAGAGACAGACAGAAACACAGAGAGACACAGAGACAGAGAGACACTGACAGAGAGACACACAGAGACAGACAGAGAGAGACAGAGACAGACAGAAACACAGAGAGACACAGAGACACAGACAGAGATAGAGAGGCAGAGACACAGAGAGACACAGAGACACACAGAGAGACAGAGAGAGAGAGAGACACACAGAGAGACAGACACAGAGAGACACACAGAGAGACACAGAGAGACAGACAGAGAGAGACACAGAGACAGAGAGAGACACAGAGACAGGGAGACAGACACAGAGAGACAGAGAGAGACAGAGAGAGACACAGAGAGAGACACACAGAGACACAGACAGAGAGAGACAGAGAGAGAGACAGAGAGAGACACACAGAGACACAGACAGAGAGACACAGAGAGAGAGACAGACACACAGAGAGACAGAGACAGAGGAGGGGGTCTCGGCAGGGCTGGAGCGCCAGACCCTGGGCCCCAGGCGCCGTCTCCACGGGACGCCGCTCGGCAGCCCCCAAGCGGCGGCGGCGGCGTCGCGTGACGTTGGCGGCGGTTGCCACGGCAACGGAGAGCATCGCGGCCGGTTTGAAGGGGGTCGTGGTGGTGGTGTTGTGGTGGGGGTGGTGGTGGTGGGCAGCTGTGTGGGGGTGGTGGTGTGGGGGTGGTGGGTGGCTGTGTTGTGGGGGTGGTGGTGGGCAGCTGTGTGGGGGTGGTGGTGGTGGGCGGTTGTGTGGGGGTGGCGGTGGGTGGTGATGGTGGGTGGCTGTGTGGGGGTGGTGGTGGGCGGTTGTGTGGGGGTGGTGGTGGGTGGTTGTGTGGAGGTGGTGGGGGTGGTGGTGGTGGGTGACTGTGTGGAGGTGGTGGGGGTGGTGGTGGTGGGTGACTGTGTGGAGGTGGTGGGGGTGGTGGTGGTGGGTGACTGTGTGGAGGTGGTGGGGGTGGTGGTGGTGGGTGGCTGTGTGGAGGTGGTGGGGGGTGGTGGTGGGTGGCTGTGTGGAGGTGGTGGGGGTGGTGGTGGGTGGCTGTGTGGAGGTGGTAGTGGTTGTGTGGGCAAGATGGCTAGCGTTAGAGAGCAAGAGAAATCACATTTTTACATTTATTCGTGGTTATTCTATATTATCGTCATCCTTGCTATTATACAACGATTTTTTTTGCACGCTAGATGCCGTCATGGTTGTTGTGTTGGTAAAAAATGGCATAAAAATGTTTGTCTCAGCTTGAGATTTATTTATATATGTGCTGCATAAATTAAGGTCGTTATTGCGCAAATACAAAATATATTGGAGTCATCATTATAATTTAATCATTCATATTTCAAGGAGCTAATCCAGAATTTAATATAAATACTTGACCAAAAACAGCCAATAAAACATCATCAATACATATTCTTGGTTCTTTCGGTAAAGTCACGTAGAAGGGAAACAATAAAATAATAAAAATATAAAACAATAAAATTATATTTTTTATTCTTTTTATTATATTTTTTTATTATTTTATTGTTTCCCTTCTACGTGACTTTACCGAAAGAACCAAGAATATGAATCCCTGCAGTCACGAAAGCTTTAAATAAAAAAATCATCAATACAGTAATATACGTACGGTATATATTTACGAAACTAATTAACGCTTTAAAAAAAAACCATCTGAATATCACACAGGGCGACGCAACTGCTCCGTGCGGGCATTTCATTTCTCATCATGTTGGGGCGAGGTGCCACGGCCGTCCAAGGGGACGCAGGAAATCTTCTGCGTTGCAAGCAGCAGCAGCAGCAGCAGTTGTTGTTGTGTCTACCCAGGAGATGATTGGCTGCGTTGTCCAGCCATGATACAGGCCAGCCCAAAAGTCAGGACACATTGGGTGATTTTATTCATTTTAACGTTATGAGTGGTTTATTATTTAAGTTAATATATATTGTACCTTTTATAATTAAGATCATTTTTTCTTATTTTTTCGGATGGTATTTTTAAAAAGGGAAGGAAAATCGACGAAAGAGCTCAGTTCGTTTTAACTCGTGCTAAACAAGACAGCTGCAGTCTTGAACCAGTACAAAACTGCTCACTTCATTTAACAGGATACAGTGAAACCTTGGATTGCGAGCCTAATTCTTTCCGGAAACGTGTTTGTAATCCAAAGCACTCGTATATCAGTTGTGGTCACGTGACGCTCGGCAGACAAAGCGTATACGTACTACTACTCGTATTGCAAGACCTCGCTCGTTTATCAAATTAATATTTATTTTAAAAAATCTGCTCGTCTTGAAAAACACTCGCAGACCAAGTTACTCGCAATCCAAGGTTTTACTGTAATTCATGCTTCATGCATTCATGTTAAGGGACGTCAGTTTGAGCATTTGCTAGAATAAATTAAATAACTGCGTGATTTATTATAATAAATATAATCGGCCGACGTGTCTTGACTTTTGGCCCACCCTGTACAACTGTAGTGACATTGAATGAGTCTTGATTTGAAGCTTGCGTGACTGCAGGAATCCATACTCTTTGGTTCTTTCGGTAAAGTTACGTAGGTATAAAATAAAATAAATCACGACGTTTCGGGCGCAACACAAGCGTCCGTCATCAGGTGGGAAAGCGTGGGTCTGCTGCTGAGGCAGACTGTTTTAAAAGGTTTCATGCTAATCTATCACATTAACATAGCCACTTCCGTGCCCTCGTCTAGGAGGCCGCTCTTCTATCTTACAGTTACATGCTAATTTCTCACATTAACATCACTAGCCCCGCCCACTTCTTTATAACCCTTGAGCTACACCAATTTCAAACCTTTTAAAACAGTCTTCCTCAGCAGCAGACCATGCTTTCCCACCTGATGATGGACGCTTGTGTTGCGCCCGAAACGTTGTGATTTATTTTATTTTATACCTACGTAACTTTACCGAAACAACCAAAGAGTATTGAATGATATTCTTAGCTCTTTCGGTAAAGTCACGTTGAAGGGAAACAATAAAATAATAAAATATATATAAAACAAAAAGTATATTTTATTATTTTATTGTTTCCCTTCAACGTGATTTTACCGAAAGAGCTAAGAATATGAATTACTGCAGTCACGAAAGCTTTAAATCAAAAAGTATTGAATGAGTCACTTTAGCGCATGGCGCTGGGAGATTGGTAGACAATGGGATTGGGGGTTGCAGCCCGTTCTGCCAGTTGGACCCGTGGGCGAGGCACGGAGCCTTCTGGGGGATCCAGAGGGGGGCGTGGCCGAGGGCGGAGCCTGGCCACGCTGGGGAGGATAAGAGGCGAGCTCCGACTCACAGTCGGGGCTGCTGCCATCTGGAGTGGGACTCGTCGTGCTGACGTCATCGTGGCCTTCAAATCTTCGAGCTGTGGGTCTGTAAGCATGTTGGCTGTCCTGACCCGGTGTGTAGTTATCCCCTATGCCTGTGAAGGCTGGAATAAACGAGAGAGAGAGAAAGAGAGTGCCTCCTACTAGCGTCTCTGAATTAGTACACTCCACAACGACCAGGCGCAGCGCCATGCCCGCCCGGCATTCAGCAGTGCACGCACATCCACAGCGCCGCTCACAACAGCCCGGGGTTGCCACTCGTCCAGGTTTGATTCCCCAGAAATCGTCGTCACTTTGAGGTATCACCACCATCATCATCATCACCACGGTGTCCATGGGCAGATAGCCGTAGTAGGTGTCCATTGCACATTTCGTCATTTGTTTCAAATTACCTCTGTCTTGTGCCAATATGCTCAAGTAGTGAACACATCTTTCTGGCACAGATCTCTGATGTCGTTACGCCTTCCTCTCTATCCGATTCCTTCCGTTTTCCCGAACAACACAGTTTTAAACTAGATTCGAAGCTTTCGTGACTGCAGGAATTACTCTTCTGTGTCGGTAAAGTCACGTAGAAAGAAATTAAATAATAGAATACGACGTTTCGATTGCAACACAACGTAATCAACCAGGTGGGGTGTTGACTGTTGTGTTGGCCGACTCTGTGTTGTATTGCATTATATTTACAAGTTTACTAGGTTTGTTTTCTCATTCATTTGCACCTGATGATGGTTGCTTGTGTTGCAATCGAAAAGTCGTATTCTATTATTTTATTTCTTTCTTCGTGACTTTGCCGAAAGAAAAAAAGTGTAACAGTTGAAATTTTCCTGTTGTCCGTCCTACTTATGTCTCCATCTTCTGTGGTCGTCATGTGCATTGGAATTCTTTCATCTTTAATCTTCACGACCGAAGTCTCAGCATCCTTTCGCCCGACCCTCCTCCTCGTTATCCAGGCTTGGGACTGCCTCCGATATCCACCGCATCGTGGACTCCCCCAGGCAGTGTTTCTCTTTGAGGTATAGCCATCCCATAAACATCTGTAGTCTCTTGACTTACAGCTTTCGTGACTGCAGGAATTCATATTCTTTGGGTCTTTCGGTAAAGTCACGTAGATAGGTTCAAAGAAAAGAATTTAAAAAACTACGACGTTTCGATCGCAACACCGCTTGTAAATTTTTGTTATTTTCTTTGAACCTATCTACGCGACTTTACCGAAAGACCCAAAGAATACATCTGTAGTCTTCCCACTACATTTAATATCGCGGCCTTTTTTTATTGTTGCCAATCTTGTAATAATGCTCCAGTTAATACAATGCTTTGATGCGTGGTTCTTCTGCTATTCTGACAATCGTTTCCTTCCATGATATGTGCCGGTGCTTTTAGACCTCAGAGATGGAAATCACATGACAAGCTCCGCTATCGCTGACCAATGTAATTTTTTTCAGTTGATCGTAATATTTGACCAAGTGTCGGAATGTCCCCGGGTATTTAAATGTGGTAAGGGATGGAAGGTGTTTTTTTTTCCTTTGATATATGTATTCGTTTAGTGAAAACAAAATCTTCCCGTGATATGTCCTGCATTGGCTTGTTGTTGTCGTTGCCATGTGGTGACGAGATTTTGGTTGTCACGGTGACGAGATGTTGGTTGTCACAGTGACGAGATGTTGGGGCGTCACGGTGATGAGATGTTGGTTGTCACGGTGACGAGATGTTGGTTGTCACGGTGACGAGATGTTGGTTGTCACGGTGACGAGATGTTGGTTGTCACGGTGACGAGATGTTGGGGCGTCACAGTGATGAGATGTTGGTTGTCACGGTGACGAGATGTTGGTTGTCACGGTGACGGGGTGTCACGGTGATGAGATGTTGGTTGTCACGGTGACGAGATGTTGGGGCGTCACGGTGACGAGATGTTGGTTGTCACGGTGACGAGATGTTGGGGCGTCACGGTGACGAGATGTTGGGGCGTCATAGTGACGAGATGTTGGTTGTCACGGTGACGAGATGTTCGTTGTCACGGTGAGGAGATGTTGGTTGTCACGGTGAGGAGATTTTGGGGTGTCACGGTGACGAGATGTTGGTTGTCACGGTGACGAGATGTTGGTTGTCACGGTGACGAGATGTTGGTTGTCACGGTGACGAGATGTTGGTTGTCACGGTGACGAGATGTTGGGGTGTCACGGTGACGACATGTTGGTTGTCACGGTGACGGGGTGTTGGTTGTCACGGTGACGAGATGTTGGTTGTCACGGTGACGAGATGTTGGGGTGTCACAGTGACGAGATGTTGGTTGTCATGGGGACTAGATGTTTGTTGTCACAGTGACGAGATGTTAACTGGTACACAGGAGATCGTGGGTTCGATCTGCACCGTAATGCCTGTTCATGTGGAGGTTTCATGTTCTCCCTGTGGCTCTGTGGATCCTCCACTTAAACTGTAAAAATTGTTCTCACGTCGTTTAGTTTTAAATTCAGCGAAATTCCCAACTCATGGTGAATGAGCACGGCCTGTTTTACCGCAAGATTTGGTATTCCGCAAGACGAGTAAGTTTGAAATATTTTATTTTTTCATGGCATTAAATAACAAAGAGCAGAGGATAAGTACCGAGTGCTTTCCAAGTGCAGAAGGATCACAATCACAAGCATCATCAAGTGACTCAGATCTGGGTTTCAGACTATTGCGACGATTAGGGGAAGATATGTGACCATACTTCACCTTGCTACCATGCCACAAAATTATATAATTTAAACTGATAAGAAAAGTAGGCGGCCTTGGGCAGAATGCGTCATGGCTTCAAGGGATGATAACCGATGGCCAAGCACAATAACGGAGTCGCAGCCAAGCAATGGAACGCATCTGGGAGGATGCCAACTGAGGACACAGAGAGATTAAATCAGTTGGTGTACAGGTGCCAGGCGGATTGTAACATTGCAGGATCGTGTGAGGCGGTGGCAGCTAGGGGAGGCCTTCATCCAGCAGTAGATTGACCATGGCTGACGATGATTCTTCCACATGAAAGAAACAATGTTAGAGAAACGGGCTAGACTGAGCTGTGGATGCGTACAGCTACATTCAGACTTTATCCGGTCGATACAATTAGGGATTCAGTGCACTCCTGAAGACACGAGATACGAGCCTCCTAGCTGGCCCAGAGGATTCAATTCTTGATCTGTATTCAACAGTCAATGCCAGTGCATTGCAAAGTTTCCATAGCCAAATTTGCTTCTGTTTTTGTTGTGGAACCGCTTCTGATTGATAGCCACATTCTCAAACAATAATTTGCAGCGCTTTACAAATCCACTGCTGCATTTAGTTATTCCACAGCTGTGTTGGCCGTGGCAGTTGTTTGACCATACTGCACCAATTTTGGTCAGTACGGGGTGGGCCCAGGACCAGTTTCAGATATTCCTCTGTAATTATGTTAGACGTGACCCTGGGAACCAAAGGCTGGATTCCATGGCTCAGAACGCAGTTTTCTTGTGTTGTATCTGATATTGCACGTCCAGCATGGATACTGGGGTTGTGCACAGACATCTTTCATTGCCCATTAAATCTCGTTGTGCAATCTGATATTTTTTTATACACAATGAAAACTCAAGGTCTTTCAGAACTCCTGGGGCAATGCCAAAAAAACCTGTCAAATACTTTTTAGTAAATTCTTGTGGCAGCTGACAAACAATGGCAACACCAGGAGCAATTTTCAAAAAAAAGAAATGAATGAAACTCCAAAAAGATTTACCAACGCACTGAAATGCCGTTATTATCGTGAAAAAAAATAAAGCTTCGTGGATCTTAAATAAACTACGGTGAATACCATTTGTAAGGAATAAAAATAACAGATTATCGAGCGCGGTACTTCAATGACAATGCGGGTGGGGAGGTTGGAGTAGTGGTGGCTCCAAGTTAAAATAGGAAACCCCTTCTCAAAGAGAAATGTCATTTGGCGGAAGGACTTGAAGATCCCAGCCGAACCGGAGTCCCTGTCAGCCTTCGGCAGAGAGTTCCACAGTGCGGGTGTCACGTGAGTGAAGGCCCAGAGAGTCCCACAGTGCGGGTGTCACGTGAGTGAAGGCCCAGAGAGTCCCACAGTGCGGGTGTCACGTGAGTGAAGGCCCAGAGAGTTCCACAGTGCGAGTGTCACGTGAGCGAAGGCCCAGAGAGTTCCACAGTGCGGGTGTCACGTGAGTGAAGGCCCAGAGAGTCTCACAGTGCGGGTGTCACGTGAGTGAAGGCCCAGAGAGTCCCACAGTGAGGGTGTCACGTGAGTGAAGGCCCAGAGAGTCCTACAGTGAGGGTGTCACGTGAGCGAAGGCCCAGAGAGTTCCACAGTGCGGGTGTCACGTGAGTGAAGGCCCAGAGAGTCTCACAGTGCGGGTGTCACGTGAGAGAAGGCCCAGAGAGTTCCACAGTGCGGGTGTCACGTGAGAGAAGGCCCAGAGAGTCTCACAGTGCGGGTGTCACGTGAGTGAAGGCCCAGAGAGTTCCACAGTGCGGGTGTCACGTGAGTGAAGGCCCAGAGTGTTCCACAGTGCGGGTGTCACGTGAGTGAAGGCCCAGACAGTCTCACAGTGCGGGTGTCACGTGAGTGAAGGCCCAGAGAGTTCCACAGTGCGGGTGTCACGTGAGTGAAGGCCCAGAGAGTCTCACAGTGCGGGTGTCACGTGAGTGAAGGCCCAGAGAGTCTCACAGTGTGGGTGTCACGTGAGTGAAGGCCCAGAGAGTTCCACAGTGCGGGTGTCACGTGAGCGAAGGCCCAGACAGTCCCACAGTGCGGGTGTCACGTGAGTGAAGGCCCAGAGAGTTCCACAGTGCGGGTGTCACGTGAGTGAAGGCCCAGAGAGTCCCACAGTGCGGGTGTCACGTGAGTGAAGGCCCAGAGAGTCCCACAGTGCGGGTGTCACGTGAGTGAAGGCCCAGAGAGTCTCACAGTGCGGGTGTTACGTGAGTGAAGGCCCAGAGAGTTCCACAGTGCGGATGTCACGTGAGTGAAGGCCCAGAGAGTCTCACAGTGCGGGTGTCACGTGAGTGAAGGCCCAGAGAGTTCCACAGTGTGGGTGTCACGTGAGTGAAGGCCCAGAGAGTTCCACAGTCCAAGTGTCACGTGAGTGAAGGCCCAGAGAGTCTCACAGTGCGGGTGTCACGTGAGTGAAGGCCCAGAGAGTCTCACAGTCCGGGTGTCATGTGAGTGAAGGCCCAGAGAGTTCCACAGTGCGGGTGTCACGTGAGCGAAGGCCCAGAGAGTTCCACCGTGCGGGTGTCACGTGAGCGAAGGCCCAGAGAGTTCCACCGTGCGGGTGTCACGTGAGCGAAGGCCCAGAGAGTTCCACCGTGCGGGTGTCACGTGAGCGAAGGCCCAGAGAGTTCCACCGTGCGGGTGTCACGTGAGTGAAGGCCCAGAGAGTTCCACAGTCCAAGTGTCATGTGAGTGAAGGCCCAGAGAGTTCCACACTCCAAGTGTCACGTGAGTGAAGGCCCAGAGAGTTCCACAGTGCGAGTGTCACGTGAGTGAAGGCCCAGAGAGTCCCACAGTGCGGGTGTCACGTGAGTGAAGGCCCAGAGAGTTCCGCAGTGCGGGTGTCACGTGAGTGAAGGCCAAGAGAGTTCCACAGTGCGGGTGTCACGTGAGTGAAGGCCCAGAGAGTCCCACAGTGCGGGTGTCACGTGAGAGAAGGCCCAGAGAGTTCCACAGTGCGGGTGTCACGTGAGTGAAGGCCCAGAGAGTTCCACAGTCCAAGTGTCACGTGAGTGAAGGCCCAGAGAGTCTCACAGTGCGGGTGTCACGTGAGTGAAGGCTTAGAGAGTTCCACAGTGCGGGTGTCACGTGAGTGAAGGCCCAGAGAGTCTCACAGTGAGGGTGTCACATGAGTGAAGGCCCAGAGAGTTCCACAGTGCGGGTGTCACGTGAGTGAAGGCCCAGAGAGTCCCACAGTGCGAGTGTCACGTGAGTGAAGGCCCAGAGAGTCCCACAGTGCGAGTGTCACGTGAGTGAAGGCCCAGAGAGTTCCACAGTGCGGGTGTCACGTGAGTGAAGGCCCAGCGAGTCTCACAGTGAGGGTGTCACGTGAGTGAAGGCCCAGAGAGTTCCACAGTGCGGGTGTCACGTGAGTGAAGGCCCAGAGAGTTCCACAGTGCGGGTGTCACGTGAGTGAAGGCCCAGCGAGTCTCACAGTGCGGGTGTCACGTGAGCGAAGGCCCAGAGAGTCCCACAGTGCGGGTGTCACGTGAGTGAAGGCTCAGCGAGTCTCACAGTCCAAGTGTCACGCGAGTGAAGGCCCAGAGAGTTCCACAGTGCGGGTGTCACGTGAGTGAAGGCCCAGAGAGTTCCACAGTGTGGATGTCACGTGAGTGAAGGCCCAGAGAGTTCCACAGTGTGGGTGTCACGTGAGTGAAGGCCCAGAGAGTCTCACAGTGCGGGTGTTACGTGAGCGAAGGCCCAGAGAGTTCCACAGTGCGGGTGTCACGTGAGTGAAGGCCCAGAGAGTCCCACAGTGCGGGTGTCACGTGAGCGAAGGCCCAGAGAGTTCCACAGTGCGGGTGTCACGGGAGTGAAGGCCCAGAGAGGTCCACAGTGCGGGTGTCACGTGAGTGAAGGCCCAGAGAGTCCCACAGTGCGGGTGTCACGTGAGTGAAGGCCCAGAGAGTCTCACAGTGCGGGTGTCACGTGAGTGAAGGCCCAGAGAGTCCCACAGTGCGGGTGTCACGTGAGTGAAGGCCCAGAGAGTTCCACAGTCCAAGTGTCACGTGAGTGAAGGCCCAGAGAGTCCCACAGTGCGGGTGTCACGTGAGTGAAGGCCCAGAGAGTTCCACAATGCGGCAGGACTCTCCTGAAAAAGAGTCTTAAGGTTCAGTTTGCAGCCCCCCCCCCCACATCCTGCCTCCTGAAGGTGGGAAATCCCCTACAAACCACACCCAGCTTGACACGGCTGATGATGGCTTTCCTGGGTGAACAAGCATTATACTAATGTTTTCTTTGATTCTAATCTCACAATCTTTAGAGAACGTAATCAACCAGGCTCTGCGTTAACTGTGTGCTAGCCGGCTCTCTGTGTTGCATGGCATTACATTTCCAAAAATTTGCTAAGTTTGTTTTCTCAAACTGCCTATTTCTCTTTCTAAAATTTACCAGGCTCTCATAGGTCCATTCGCTCTTTCTCTCCCCCGGTCGCTGAGGGGTGGATTTCCACACAACTCTCTCTATAATTTACCAGTCTTGTTGGGTCTTTCTCTCCACCGGCTGCTGAGGGGTGGATTTCCACACAACTCTCTCTAAAATTTACCAGTCTTGTTGGGTCTTTCTCTCCCCCGGCCGCTGAGGGGTGGATTTCCACACAACTCTCTGTGAAATTTACCAGCCTTGCTGGGTCTTTCTCTCCCCCGACCGCTGAGGGGTGGATTTCCACACACCTCTCTCTAAAATTTACCAGCCTTGCTGGGTCTTTCTCTCCCCCGGCCGCTGAGGGGTGGATTTCCACACAACTGTCTCTAAAATTTACCAGTCTTGTTGGGTCTTTTTCTCCCCCAGCCGCTGAGGGGTGGATTTCCACACAACTCTCTCTAAAATTTACCAGTCTTGTTGGGTCTTTTTCTCCCCCGGCCGCTGAGGGGTGGATTTCCACACAACTCTCTCTAAAATTGACCAGCCTTGTTGGGTCTTTCTCTCCCCCGGCCGCTGAGGGGTGGATTTCCACACAACTCTCTGTGAAATTTACCAGCCTTGCTGGGTCTTTCTCTCCCCCGACTGCTGAGGGGTGGATTTCCACACACCTCTCTCTAAAATTTACCAGCCTTGCTGGGTCTTTCTCTCCCCCGGCCGCTGAGGGGTGGATTTCCACACAACTGTCTCTAAAATTTACCAGTCTTGTTGGGTCTTTTTCTCCCCCAGCCGCTGAGGGGTGGATTTCCACACAACTCTCTCTAAAATTTACCAGCCTTGCTGGGTCTTTCTCTCCCCTGGCCACTGAGGGGTGGATTTCCACACAACTCTCTCTAAAATTTACCAGCCTTGCTGGGTCTTTTTCTCCCCCGGCCACTGAGGGGTGGATTTCCACACAACTCTCTCTAAAATTGACCAGCCTTGCTGGGTCTTTCTCTGCTCCAGCAGACCCACCTCTCTCTCTGCCCCACCCCCTCTCTCTCTCTCTATTTAAGGCCTCGACACAGAGGCGTTGGGTCTCTGTGTGTCTATGTTGTGTGTCTCTCTCTGTGTGTCTCTATGTTGACTCTCTCTGCTTGTATGTCTGTCTGTGTGTCTCTTCCTGTGTTTCGTCTCTGTCTCAAATTTAGCAATCTTTGTAAGAATGTAATCAACCAGGTAAGGTGCTGACTGTTGTGTTAGCCGACTCTCTGTGTTGTATTGCAATGTATTTATAGGTTCACTAGGTTTGTTTCCTACCTGATGACGATTGCTTTTGTTGCAATCGAAACGTCGTATTCTATTATTTAATTTATTTTCTTTCTACGTGACTTTACCGAAAGAACCAAAGAGTACGTAATTTTAAAATAATCAACTCTCAAAATAGTATTTTTATTTTCCTGAGAAAGAGCAGGTTTCGGCCTGGGAGAATTCCCCGCCGCCTCGATCCAAGGTTCAAGGAAAACGCAGCAATCTTGTGAAGCCAACGCATCGTGGCGGAATTGGTAACGGTCGGCTGAATTACATCCCTACACACGGGACGAAGCCCAGACAATAAACCCGGCCGCCGCCCACCACCACGCGGCGAGGGAGCGTCTTCATCAGGGCCCCCTGGCCCAAATTAATGATACGAGAGCGACGCTGGACGCCAACCCGTGCCTCGGGGTGTTATTCTGGCCACCAAGCGCTACAACTGAGAACCAATTTGTGCTCGGGAAGAAATCGCATTGCTGTGCAAGCCAATTCTGTTGGCACACGGGAGTAGAGTGCCCTTCGTTGTTTCGGAAACAAAAATAATTTAGCCACTCCAGCCGCTTTCGTCCCCCCCCCCCCCCCCCGCAGATCAGCCTCGTACTGTCGAGGACAAGGTGGGGGGGGGGAGGTTGAAGGGGGCTGAGCCCCCCGGCTGGTTTCACATACAAACTACACTATTAACCGTGCGGTCTGAGTTCGATTCCCGACTACGCGGCTAACATCACCGTGATGGCGACGTGTGGTCAATAAATGCCCACCACTGACATGGTCTGGGTGAGAACATCGAGCAGTGGATTAACAAAGAGCTGCTAGTTATAATTAATTCATGTTATTCATCGTCTTTTAGCTGCAAAAGGAAGAACACAGGAGAGATGAAGCAATGATATCCATTCATTGTGCATGAGTGGATGTATGTACGTTGAACTTATTTTGCACCGTACGTAGCCAACCCTGCTAATCGGAGGTGCTGGGGAAGGAAAACACACTAAACACCAAAATCAGTTATAAATAAATTAGTTTTCAGTCTAGATGATTTAAAAGTGCATAGCTGCAGTGGCTTTCGAATATTAGAAAGAAGAGCGTTCCAGACGGCCGCAGAAGCGCATCTGAAAGCGCCACATGATGCGGTGACCGTCTATATTCGATGGCTTAGCCAAAAATGAAAGTAATTTAATTCAGGATAAATAAATTAGAACAAGTTTGTCAACATTGCGAGGTGTGGTTAATCTATGCGGTCAACTTCATCACTTGTTTACTTATTCAGTTAATGTTAGTGGCTGCAATTACGCAATTTTTCGATGGTGCACTTGGTCAATCATCTTAATGAATGCTGTTCATTAACAAAGATATATAATGAGCATAATTATGCATAACGTGGCTCAATTATGTTAATTATTGTCCACATATTGAAGCCAAAAAATATTGCCAAATTATTTTTTTTATATATATAACGGTCCTTTTAAAAATGCTGGTTGCCCAGAGGCACAGTCAGGTATCTTGATCCTAAATGGGAAGGAATAAACTCACGGGTGTTTCGTGGTCCCGTTGCTTGAAGCAGCACAACACGTCACATGCCATTTCGATTATCTTTATAACGTAACAAGTCCAACGTGTGTGCTCGTTACTTCACCACCCGAAATGCGCCCGACCTCGCCGACACGTCAGGCGCTACAGCCAGACTGATCCTGCATCACGCTTGAATGTGTAAACCACGTATGTGTATGTGCGTGCGTACGCGAATGTTGAACTTCTTTCGCACCGTACGTAGCCAACCGGCAGGGGTGCGGGGAGGGACACCAAACGAAGACGCAAAAAGGCCGTCACGAAACAAAACTACTTTTATGTCGTCAACGTAACTTGGTTTTAATTATCCAAATGACCTCCAGGATCGATCATGGCGTTTACGGTATCGCATGTCAATCTTTCAATCAAAGGGCTCTATTATGGTTGTTTGGTAGCCACTGAAACAAAGCACTCACTGTATAGATATCCGATTGTCGCAGGGGCTGCAAGTCGCCAAGATGTCAGCGTCCAATCGCTGCCCTGCCTGCGCACGAGACGCCTCGCGCCGCACTTGGCCCCCAGGGCATTCGCGCGAATGCCCTGGGGGGAGTGGAGCGGAGCTCGTGCCCGTGCCCTCGGCGGCGACCCCCGCTCAGGGCTGGGTGAACGTTCGAGGGGCAGCTTTCAGCGACCCACCTTGAGGAATGTCACCACCACCACCCCCCCAGCACACACACCCACGTGGCACGCGTGCGCGCGCACTCTGCTTGGAATGATTGACAGATCAACTAAATATGGAGAGAGAAAACATCGGCTGACTTTGTTTCGGCACTTTGTGTGCGCGTCCGTTGTGCGCACGTTGAACTTCTTTGGCACCGTGCGTAGCCAACCACGCTAATCGGAGGTGCCGGGGCAGGACGACAAACTAAACACCAAGATCAGTTCTAAAGAAACGAGTTTTCAACCTCGACGATTTTAAAGTGTATAGCTGCAGTGGCTTCCCAAATATCGTAAGGAAGAGCGTTCCAGACGGCCGGAAGAGGCGCGTCTGAAAGCATGCGATGCGCTGACCGTCTTTGCTCAATATAATTGGTGCTTTATAAAATATCAGCTATTATTATTATCTGTACTCTTTGGTTATTTCGGTAAAAGTCACGTAGGTATAACCAATAAAATAAATCACGACGTTTCGGGCGCAACACAAGCGTCCGTCATCAGGTGGGAAAGTGTGGTCTGCTGCTGAGGCAGACTGTTTTAAAAGGTTTGAAATGGATGTAGCTCAAGGGTCATAAAGAAGTGGCCGGGGCTAGTGATGTTAATGTGAGAAATTAGCCCTATGGTGTAAGTGTTTTGATGAGGGAATTCTTCTGGGCTGGATGGTGGTGGGAGTCAGGCTTTCGATAGGCATACGTGTGGGTGGCTTTCCTGTAGACCGAATGTCCCAACCAGCCATCAGGTCTCTTCTCGATCAGAACATCCAGGAATGGTAGCTTGCCATCCTTTTCCACTTCCATGGTGAATTTGATGGACGGGTGTATGGAATTGATGTGGTTGAGAAATTGGTTCAGTGCTGGCAGGCCATGTGGCCAGATGACGAACGTGTCATCTACGTATCTCTTCCACAAGGAGGGACGTAGGGTGGATGTCTGGATGGCATCTGTCTCAAATTTCCACGTAAAAACATTCGCTACCACTGGCGATAAGGGAGAACCCATTGGGGTACCCTCATTTTGTTTGTAGGATGTACCATTCCAGGTGAAGTATGTGTTGGTAAGACAGTGCCTTAACAAAGTTGGTACATCTGGTTTCCTATATAAACTACACTATTAACCGTGCGAAACGAGTTCGATTCCCGACTGCACGGCTAACGTCAGTGGTGGCAAGTCATTTCCGATACGATTCTCGGTCTCCATCCTTTACTAACCCGCACTGCCCGTGATGGTGAAGTATGGTCAATAAATGCCCACGACTGACATGGCCTGAGTGAGAACATCCTGCGGTGGACTGACAAAGAGCGTTGTAAGTTATAAATAATGCCATTCGTTAGTCGTTTGGCTGCCAAAGAATCAGTCCGTGCAAACGCGACGCAATGTTGCGAAAAAATACGTGACGCAAACTTGAAGCAAATGTTTGAATCGGAATCCGAATCTTTATTCATCCTGGAGAAATCCGATGAGCTATGATGCTCTTTCACACAGACGTCCAGGAGGGGCGAGTCGACGAGTTACTTCACGATTCGCTTTCTTCTTCTTAGTCTTTCCCCGTGCAACGACTGCGGACAGTTTGTCTATGAAGCCACGAGGTGTGTGTGAAGGACGCTGCTGCTGCTGCTGCTGGGCAGTTGGAGGCAGTCGCCCTCCAACAACAACGGAGGGTGGAGGAGCGACGCTCACAACAACGAGCGGAGCGCCAGGTGGTTAAAGCACAGCAGGTTGGCACAGTAGGGGGCACAGGTGGTGTATCAGCCAGTCGTCTCGGTCATCTCAGTCAGTCGACCCGTGGCACCTGCTGGGTCTGCCCCGTCACCTCCTGCCAGCGGGCGTTCGACACTTCACGTGGCGTCAAGGTGCACATGGCCTGGCACAAGCGTCGTGGTGACGTCACCGCCACTTAGTGGCGAATGGCGGTTGTTGTTGTTGTACAACACGTGGAACTCAGTCATTGTTACCACACTAAGAGTATAGCATGCTCGGGCTGAGCCTTGAGCAGGGGAGGATCAGCCTCCCCCAGCCTCAAACTTGACCCCCAATGCCACAATACTGCCACCATGATGATCGTCATCATCATCAGCAGCAGCAGCAGCCATGGTCAATCCACTGCTGGACGCAGGCCTCCCCAAAGCCACCGCCGCCTCTCGCGATCCTCCGGTTAGCACCTCCGATGAGCACGGTTGGCTGCGTACGGCGCGAACGAAGTTCAGCACAGACGCGCGCACAACATACATCCCGGGATGTAGCGATCCACTCGGCGATCGCCGACCTTGTTTACAAAACATCCTCTAGGAAACATTTTATTTTGGCGACGAGTAAGCCGTGGCGTGCGTGCGTGAGTGCGTGCGCCGGTGGGAATCGTCACGACGGCCGGTGCCCGTTGTTGACAGGAGGATGTTCAGTGAGCACGGGCCAGACGCTTTCCGTTAATGGGCGATAAGAAGTCGCGTTTTGACTTTGGTCTCATCAGTGGCCGTTGTTTTTGGCACGCGAATCAAACGAAGCGCGCGCAACGGCGTATCCACAAAGCACGGTCGGGAAATGTTTTATTGTGATCTATTTTTGATTTTTTTTGCCGGTATCAAAATGAATAGGCTTTGTCGTTTCTTGCAATAAATCAATAAATCAGGTGTTGAGATGTTCAAACACCAAATAGAGACCTCTTGCGAGGCATAAAGTCTGCATTACGTCCCTTGGGGAAAGCGCGCAGCGGTGAGAGGATGGGGAGCGAACGAGCGAGGCAACGTTCTGAAAACACGAAACTAAAAATGCGGGACAGACTTCTTGAATACATTTTTTGGGAGAAATCTTACCTGCATTTTTAGACGGTTTGTGAATTTGCGAATCATATGGAAGTTCATGTAGAAAAAAACAATATTACTTTTATTTTATACAGCAGCGTCATGCATGTCAACATCATCCCACAACGCTGTAATGAATTTTCTATATGGACCAAATCCCAACACACGCACGCATCGAGCAAATGAAAACCCACGACTACCAAACAACATCCAAAATGAATCAAAATAAATTGACAGTGGCGCTGCCTTATGAATCCAGCAATCTGTACTCGCCATTCACGGCTAACATCAGTGGCGAGTGGTTTCAGAAGTGTGACACAGTGAGAGAAGTGACACAGTGAGAGAAGTGACACAGTGAGAGAGAATTGACACAGTGAGAGAAGTGACACAGTGAGAGAAGTGACACAGTGAGAGAAGTGTGACACAGTGAGAGAAATGACACAGTGAGAGAGAAGTGACACAGAGAGAGATAAGTGATACAGTGAGAGAGAAGTGACACAGTGAGAGAGAAGTGACACAGTGAGAGAAGTGACACAGTGAGAGAGAAGTGACACAGTGAGAGAAGTGACACAGTGAGAGAAGTGTGACACAGTGAGAGAGAAGTGACAGAGTGAGAGAGAAGTGAGACAGTGAGAGAGAAGTGACACAGTGGGAGAGAAGTGACACAGTGAGAGAGAAGTGACACAGTGAGAGAAGTGACACAGTGGGAGAGAAGTGACACAGTGAGAGAGAAGTGACACAGTGAGAGAGAAGTGACATAGTGAGAGAGAAGTGACACAGTGAGAGAAGTGACACAGTGAGAGAAGTGACACAGTGAGAGAATTGACAGTGAGAGAGAAGTGACACAGTGAGAGAGAAGTGACACAGTGAGAGAGAAGTGACACAGTGAGAGAAGTGACACAGTGAGAGAGAAGTGACACAGTGAGAGAAGTGACACAGTGAGAGAGAAGTGACACAGTGAGAGAGAAGTGACACAGTGAGAGAGAAGTGACACAGTGAGAGAGAAGTGACACAGTGAGAGAAGTGACACAGTGAGAGAGAAGTGACACAGTGAGAGAGAAGTGACACAGTGAGAGAGAAGTGACACAGTGAGAGAAGTGACACAGTAAGAGAGAAGTGACACAGTGAGAGAGAAGTGACACAGTGAGAGAAGTGACACAGTGAGAGAGATGTGACACAGTGAGAGAGAAGTGACACAGTGAGAGAGAAGTGACACAGTGAGAGAAGTGACACAGTGAGAGAGAAGTGACACAGTGAGAGAAGTGACACAGTGAGAACCTGACTCTCCTGATGAGTCACTGAATGTTGAAACCGGTCCAGAGTCCGGCTCCTCCGATTGGCACGGCTGGCTACGTACGGTACGCAGGAAGTTCAACGTCCACACAGTTCGCTCGGCATTAAACCACCGCCGCCGCTGCTGCTGCTGCTGACCGCAACAACAAATCTCCCAGAAGGCCACGCGCGTGGCTCCTGGGAATTGTAAACTTTGATGGTTCAGAGACAATCTTGGATTTGAAGATTTTCGTGACTGCAGGGATCGATACTCTTTGGTTATTTCGCTAAAGTCGTTACGTGGGTAGACAAAGTTAAAATAAATCACGACGTTTCGGACGTTTTCGGGCGCAACAGACAAGCGGTCCATCATCATCACCATCATCACCTGATGATGGTGACGATGATTTACCGCTTGTGTGTTGCGCCCGAAACGTCGTGATTTATTTTAATTTTATACCTACTGTACGTGGACTTTACCTGTTGAGAGACAAGTTTATGAACGATGCCCGTTGTCTGCTTTGGGGGCCGTCCATAAATGACGTCACGCGATTTTGGACGATTTTTTACCCCCCCTCAAATATGACGTCACAAAGCCTGCCCCCCCCCCCCCCCCAATATAAAACATGCTTCAAATCGCTTTAAACTATTGTCATTGTAGTGCGTATTTAATGTGGCGCTGCACTCTGATGTTGTAGGAGAAAACATTTATGAAAAAGTCAATGTAATTAAGTAGAACGTGTTTGCCTATATTTATTTCTAAAGTTGCGCATTTTTACGTGACGTCACATTTCTCAAACCCCCCCCCCCACTCGTCACACATCGTCACAAATGTCTGACCCCGCCCCCCCCCCTAGATGCGTGACGTCATTCATGGACGTCCGCCGGGTTTCTCCCCAGCGGTCCCTCGTTCAATTTCGATTTAAAGCTTTCGTGACTGCATTGATTCATCTTCTTTGGTTCTTTCGGTAAAGTCACGTAGAATGAGAATAAAATAATAAATTGATAAAATAAAATAACATAACAATAATTATAAACACAATAATTATTGTGTTATGTTATTTTATTTTATCAATTTATTATTTTATTCTCATTCTACGTGACTTTACCGAAAGAACCAAAGAAGGTCCCTCGTTGATTCGGACGCGACATTTTGACCCCCTTTTAGGGTGTTGTAGAGCCTCCGGTTCCGCTTCACGGCCCCGTCTGTCAACATCTCCTGCGAGCAGACTCAAAACGGTGCCTGTTCGAGCGCTCATGGCCCACGACCTTGTTCGCTTGCCGGCGATAATCAACTCAAAGAACAACACGGTGCCCTCGCTTATCAAACGGAACGCGATTGTCTTTTATCGGCCATCATTATTGACACCGCAGATTTGCAGCGGCTTATTTGGGACGTCGAATGAACTTTGCACTCCAGAATTTTGCCTGCCGCTCTCCCCCCCCCACCACCACCAACTTCGCTCGCTCGCTCGCACTCAGCCCCGTACACTCTCGGCTGCTGCTGCTGCTAATCAGGCGAGGCGTGCTGCAAGCTACACGTCAGTCTTGATTCGGCGCTTTCGTGAGTGCAGGAATCCATGCTCTTTGGTTATTTCGGTGAAGGCATCGCGTAGGTAGGAAATAAATTAAATCACGACGTTTCGGGCGCAACAACACCAGCGTGCGTCATCAGGCGGGAGACGCTTACGTTGTGCGCCCGAAACGTCGTGAGTTGCTTTATTTTATACCTGCGTGGACTTTATCGAAGACACATTCTCCTGCGGAGGGAGCTGGTACGAACGTTGGGTTGCTCGGTCAATGGGCCAGGGTCAACGGCGGCACCACCACGTGGTGTATTCTGCACAATATGCCCGACTGTGAGGACGGGCACAAGCCGGCGTGAGTAGGTTAAACGTTGAATTTTATAAGGGCACCACGGGGTGACCAGCCCCTCCCCACCCAGCCCCACCCCTCCCACCCCCCACCCAGCCCCTCCCTACTCTCCCCTCTCCACCCAGCCCCACCCCTCCCATTTTTGGATGCACGACGGACGGACTGACACAATAATCCCCTGTGGGCTGGTGGTGTAGTAACCAGCAGGTTCCTACCGGTATAACGAGAGAGTATGCAAGCTACACGTCGGTCTATACACGCACGCACGCACGTCGAACAATGATCTGGGGACGTTCGTGCTCACTGAAACGTTGCTCTGAAAGTCGCTCTTTGTGTTTGAAATGTATTTACGGTGATGTCAAAATCAATAAAGATTCCCACGCAGAAGGGGCCTCGGGCCCGCGTCTCAGCTTCTCAACTTCATTTCGCTTGGCGCTCTGCCCAGCCGCGGTGTTTACTCAAACGTACCAATGAGTGCAACGGGATATTAGCACATTGGTGGCTATCGCGTTTATACATGCGCGTGTGTGCATATACAGATGTCTATATGGTGCGCGTACGCATGTGGGCATGTGTGTGTGTGTGCGTGGAGCGTGTTGGCACAGTGGACAGCGGGGACGGTGCACGTGCCAGTCATGTTGAGCCCTCCTATCGTGTTGGTTGTGTTGTTTTGCTGTTCTAGATTTGAAGCCGAGAAGATGGTTTCAAATTAAGCAATCATTGGATAGATGTTCTAAATCGAACCAAACATTAAACTAATTTTCGATGGTACAGTAGATTTTTCCAAGTTGTGGTACCCCAAACTTTCGCAGCTCTTAAAAATTCCCTTTTCACACCTCCCCCCCTCGCCGACCTGCACATGTTCACCTTTCATCATGCTAAGTCCGCCAATTAAAATGCAAATTTTTATGCTAATTCCTTTGTCAAGGCACCTTAATTCTTCTCACACAGCTTTAAGGTCGCGGTCTGAGCTTGGCTGTGTTTCACTCCAGCGCTGTCCTCGAGACAGTCCGGTCCCTTCACCTGATGAAGGCCGCTTGTGTTGTGGCCGAAACGTCGTGTTTTTTGTTGTTTTATTTTTGTACCTACGTGACTTTACCGAATAGAACCAAAGAGTTTGTTTGCTGGTTGTAACTTCGCTGAACCGCCCATACTGGACGTGTGTGATAAAGAGCTTCATAGCTCATCGGATTCATCCTCCAGTCTAAATACACATTCCGTCGTCTCAGTTGGCCCACAAACGCCTGGGCCTGTCACGTTTCCTCTCTGCCAGCGAGCCTCCACGTGATCGCCTTGAAGCGCACCTAGCCTGGCACAAGCTGTATAGTGACGTCACAATCGCTCAGTGGCGCAGTGACCAGCGTGCTGCACTACCAACCCAGCTACCTGAGTAAGAGTCCTGGCCAACAGCGAGCTTCAGTGACGAGTCAAATCTAGGCCAACTCAGCCTTGAAATGAGCACCCTGGTGAGTTGTGTAAACATCGGACAAAGGCGGTCAGCCGTGATTGTTGGCTAAACCACCACACTCGCGTGCTGCTCTGCCTTTAATAGGCGCTCGCAAACATAGCTTTGACAGCAGTCCATGTGAGGCTACATGGGGTATCGTTGGCGGAGGGTTCGTGCACCATCACGCTCCCGGCGGCTGGGTTCAATGCCCGGTCACGGAAGTCATCGGCAAGTCCAGACAATGCGTCTCGAATGTCACATCGAGCGAGCCTTGTGCGGCGAGCGAACGTCTCCATTGGGCGGGAGACGAATGCGGACGGGCCTCATTGCGGTGGTGGCAGCACCAGCTGCACGTGACTCTCGACACGTGACTCTTGACACGCGCTCACAAAGAGCACTTGGGCCCTAAGACAGCTTGTTTGTGTCGACGCAGCCATTCCCTTGTTATTCGCGAGGGAACAGAAAATTCTGCGGATAATGATGTTGACTCTTTGTTTTTTTAATGAATTACCTTAAACAAATGCATTGATAATGATAGACCTCGTCGTTTGATCTCCCATCGCGTTATCTTATCACTTTTTTCGCATTCACGTTCTCTGGCATCACTTTGTCTCGTCACTTTCTCTCTCTCTCTCTCCAATGCAGTCGTGTACAGTTCCAGATGCGATTCGCAGATAGTAAGTTCGTGAAAAACGACGGAATACCGAACTCTATATGTGTGCATGTAGGTACACATCTGTGTATGTGTGTGTGTACATGCGCGGGGCTGTGTAGTGGTTAGCGCACTGCACTACGATTCTGGAGACCCGGGTTTAGATTCCCGCTCACGGCCAACACCGGTGACGATGGTCTGACACGGTCCTGGGCCTTTCCTAGGTCGACTCAGCCTCAAATGAGTACCTGGTGCGGTGTGTAAACATCGCCACTACGGAGCCAAATGCGGCCGGGCGCGGTGTTGACCACCCACCCCCCTCGTGTGCCGTGCCAGCTTTCAAAGGTGCTCGCTAACAGCACTTGCCCCTACAGTCTGTCAAGGCTACACGGGGTTCGGGGGGAGGGAGGGGTCTATGTCTTTGTGTGAACAACACAAATTCCAACGGCGACCTCTCCATGGTTCTCCTCTGTCGAATGTAATCTATGCAAATATTTAAAAAGCCGCTGTGGAATTCGTGCAACGCGGCTGCGGAGTATTCCCCTGGACGACAACCCGGAGACTCTGAACCCAGAGGCGTGCGAACCTGCAGCCTCTGGGACTCTAAACCCCCACCCTGGGTTCAAATCCTGGGGGGGGGGGGGGGTTCAGCAGCCGGACAGCAACAACATTAGAACGGGAAAGCCTTGGCCGGCTCTGGCTCCTCTTTGCGCAACGGGGCGTCCTGGCAGGTGTCCCCGGCAAGGGTCGGCGGCGGTGATCGTGATGATGATCGCGATGTTCGCGATGTTGCGGCAACGCGGTTGCTCCATTCGGGAACACGCGCGCGGGCGAACGGCACGCGGCTGAGCGGTGAGACAAGAGTACGCAGAATGAAACGGTAACACTCAGTTAAGGGGGCGTCCATAAATGACGTCACGCACCTGGGGAGGGGGGGGGAGGGGTCAGACATTGGGGTGGGGGGGGGTGGGGAAATGTGACATCACATCAAAATGCGCTATTTTTAATGAATATAGACAACACGTTCTACTTAATTAAATAGACTTTTTCATAAATGTTTTCTCCTGCAACATCAGAGTGCAGCGCCACATTCAATACGCACTACAATGACAATAGTTTAAAGAGATTTGAAGAATGTTTTATATTTTTTGGGGGGGGGGGTAAAGCTTTGTGACGTCATATTTGAGGGGGGGGGGTCTGACTTTTTGTGACGTCGTGCGATGAAAGGGGGCGGGGGTCAATCAAAAATCGTCCAAAATCGCGTGACGTCATTTATGGACGGCCCCTTATTCGTCCCGCTCTCCCACTGTGTGTGCACACGTCATATCTCGCCAAAGCACATCGTTGTATTATTGAAGGAGAAATTGCTTTCGCTTGATGTGTTCTGCGCTGAACGCGGCACTCTTCAGGAACGCATCTACCGCGTTAAACGAGGACTTACTTACACAGTAGTCTCACTGTATACAGTAATCCCAACTGAGTAGTTTGCGGTGCAAATATTTTTTGTTATTTGCCAACGAAACATTGGACCGTGACGCCGACACGCAGTGCCCCCCTCGCTTCGAGCACACTGAGCAACAGCCGCAGGCGGCTGCTATTTTAGCGGTCAACGCACCCGCAGTGGTAACCAGGGCGGCCTGTCAGAGTCGAACCGCTGGGTCCCGTCACCGTGTTCGTGCCCCGTCGCCTCTCCTGTTCCCGCGGTGTGTCGCGAACCGGTGCGCGTTTGGCGCCGGTCGTGGCACCAACGACACCCCGTAGGGGCCGTACATAAATGACGTCACGCGATTTTTGGACGATTTTTGACCCCCCCCCTCAAATATGACGTCACAAAGCTCTGCACCCCCTCCCCCACCCCCCAAAAAAATAAAAGCATGCTTCAAATCGTTTTATACTATTGTCATTGTAGTGCGTGATTAATGTGCCGCTGCACTCTGATGTTGTAGGAGAAAACATTTATTAAAAAGTCTATTTAATTTAATTTTTATTTAAAGCTTTCGTGACTGCAGGGATTCATAGTCTTGGTTATTTCGGTAAAGTCACCACCACGTAGAAGGGAAACAATAAAATAATAAAAATATAAAATAATAAAATTCTCACGATGTTTCGACTGCAACACAAGCAATCATCATCAGGTGATGACAATTGTATTGTTTTATATTTTTATTATTTTATTGTTTCCCTTCTACGTGACTTTACCGAAAGAACCAAGAATATATATTTAATCAAGTAGAACGTGTTGTCTATATTTATTTAAAGTTGCGCATTTTCATGTGACGTCACATTTCTCAAACCCCCTCCGCCCTCGTCACACATCGTCACAAAAGTCTGACCCCCCCACCCCTAGGTGCGTGACGTCATTTATGGACGGCCCCTTAGCCCGCGACACGCCACCTGGACGGAACGGTTCCCGTTTAGGCAACTATCACCGCGCCTAATTTGTCGCGCGCTCTCTCCGATAGATCGATAATTGCCGGTGGCTTATGACCGTCCGCGATCGATCTAAACGGTCGCCTGAGAGAGAATGAAGGGAGAGAGAAATCGGGAAGCGAATCGATGCGGGGAGTGGCGCTCGTGGGAAACACATTCAACGACGCTCGAACTGAGACCAGGGCAATCTGATCCTCGGGAAATATTTATTTGTTATTTTGTGTCCGATTTGTCTTTACAATCGTCGGACCCTGTCGATCAATAAGCAGTTATCTGCCGTTGGGGGACGGGTTATACGGAAGGGGCCTCCCATCTCGTTACCATTGCGGCGATATTTATCCGGGGCGAGGGACGCCACACGATGTTGTGGCTGGTGGTCGCGCACTGGATTACATAAGCGTGGACTATGTAAGCCTGGACGATGTAAGCATGGGTATGTTGGACTTAATTCACACCGTACGTAGCCAACCGTGTTAACTAGGAGGTGCGGGGTCAAATCACTGTGACCTTTTAGTCCATGACTGAGCTGACGTCCCTGTCATTGAGAGATATTCATTCATAAGGCCATTACCCAAAGATCTGAACTTTGTGTAACAGATGTATTAGTACAATTGCGAAATCCCTACAAATCTGCTACGCGTGTCTGATTGTCTGGTCACCATTCCCAGATGTTGTCCGTAACTTGATTTGAAAGCGTTTTATGTAGCTGCTGTTCTAAAGTCTTGGAAGCAACCCTGTTGATCACCACTCTACCATCTCTCTGCTCTTTTAAACATACATTATTACAGTCTAAACAATGCAAATGCTAATGTAAATACTTGTTTTGTAAGATCATTTGGTTGTAATGACTTTATATTCTTGGTTCTTTTGGTAAAGTCCATCTGAATAACTGCCAAATCGCTCTCCGTGGTGCTAACGTAAAAAAGAACCCGCCACTTTTTTCAAATTTTCTTGCTGTGGGTTTCACACCTGATGATGATTGCTTGTGTTGCAGTCGAAACGTCGTGAGAATTTTATTGTTTTATATTTTTTATATTTTTATTCTTTTATTGTTTCCCTTCTACGTGACTTTACCGAAAGGACCAAGAATATGAATCCCTGCAGTCACGAAAGCTTTAAATCAAAATTGTAATGACCTTATTTATATTTGTAATATATTTTATCACGTTTACTTATTAATTTGTAACTCTTGCTGCCGCTGTTGTGTCTGTATTGTGCCCGGGTCACCCTTTGTAAAAGACCGCCGTAGCTCAATGGGTTATTTACTCGGATAAGAACATTCTCATTCTGAATCTTCTTTGCGCACGTTTCAGTTTTCACTCCACTTCCGGGACACCGCAGTGGCTAGGAGATGTTCACTAGGAGATGTTCACTAGGAGATGTTCACTAGGAGATGTTCACTAGGAGATGTTCACTACCTCGTCTGGTATGCAGGAGGTCGTGGGTTCGTACCCGGACCCTGACGCACTGCTGTATA
Organism: Petromyzon marinus; assembly: GCF_048934315.1. NCBI lineage: Eukaryota > Metazoa > Chordata > Hyperoartia > Petromyzontiformes > Petromyzontidae > Petromyzon > Petromyzon marinus. Next base: position 3,478,858 of record NC_133711.1, on the reverse strand, counting down.
TTTGGAGTTTGCGTGTCTCTCTCTCTCATCATCACGGTGGCTAGGAGATGTTAACTACCTCGCCTGCTATGCAGGAGTCGTGAGTTCGATCCCGACCCTGACGCACTGCTGTATATTTGGAGTTTGCGGTGTCTCTCTCTCTATCTCCCCGTGGTCGCATAGATTTTTCTCCGGGTCCTCCGGTTTTTCCCTCCACATTTAGAATCAACATCACCACGCGTTTAGAGTATTTGGCTTCTATAAATTTCCACACGATGATGATACGCTCACTTCGTTGAGCTATCATTTGTGGCCAGATCGCTTCTGAAAAAGAGATGCATAGCTCAGTGGGCCTTACCTAGTAAAATATATAACACGAATAGTTTATTTTAAAAAAATGAGTTTCTCAGTGTCCACGTTTCTGATCCTTGTCATGGATGTCATTAAGCACCGACCCCATTCAGTTACGGGGGCTGGAAGGGGCAGAGCCCCCACCCCCTCCTCCTCCCCCCCCTCCCAAATACTCAGCCCCCTTCTAAACTCTTAACGAAGTCTAAAAGTATCGGCACTAGCGATGGTTTATCTTCAGCTGCCCCACGTGTACAGAGGCAGTGAAGAGGGAGATCCGTTCACACGACTGCCACAAGCGGATCGCGTCGTTACCCCTCGTCCTGTTGATCGTTGAACGTTTGAATTTCGATTTAAAGCTTTCGTGACTGCAAGGATTCATCTTCTTTGGTTCTTTTGGTAAAGTCACAGTAGAATGAGAATAAAATAATAAAATAACACAATAAAATTCTCACGACGTTTCGGCCACAACGCAAGCCCCCTTCGGCCAAAGGGGGCAAGCGTTGTGGCCGAAACGTCGTGAGAATTTTATTGTGTTATTTTATTATTTTATTCTCATTCTACGTGACTTTACCGAAAGAACCAAAGAACGTTGAACGTTTTCTTAAAGTTTGCTTCACGTGAAGCGTGTCGCGTCCTTCTTGCGTTGTTGTATGACACCCCCACCCCCCCCCCCCCAACCACACACCCTCGACTACAGTTAAACAAGGCACCACTGCAGGCTTGTTGAACTTCTTTCGTACCGTACGTAGCCAACCGTGCTAATTGGGAGGTGCGGGGGAAGGACGACAAACTGAAGAGAGAACGCGCGACTTCGCACGCATGGGGTCGAGCAGTAGCCGCTGAATTCTTCCCTGTCGGGACAATTCGCCCTGCTGCCCTTTCTCCATCATGCCCAGCTGCTCCCTCGTCCCAACACTGCGAGGGGATCGGGGCCGGAGACGCCCACCGACCTCCCCGCTTGGCGGTCGTTTGCCGAACAAAGCGAGCTTGCAGAGACTTTCGGGGTTGTTTCGTCGTCTTCTTCTTCTTTGACTTTCACCCGCGGTCCGTTTGGCATGCCTCGTCGTCGAATAAGCAAGAGGCTTTGCCCAGCTCACTGCACGCACGGGCCCCCGGACGAGTGGAAGCGCGCGATTTTGTCTCGGTTGCAGAGACGATTTGTCCCGGACGGGCGTCGCGTTGTCAGGCCGCAGGGCCATCATTGTGTTTGAGCACGATGGATTTGTCGTGCTTCGTGCTGAGCCCTGGCTTGGCTTTCGTGCAAGTGACGCGTTGTTGTTGTTGTCTCTTTCCCTAGCTGCCACTGCTATTCAGTGGCCTAAAATATGGCTCTAGATTTTGGTGTTATAATGTATTTATGTAGTTTATTGTTAAAAATTCGGTCACAGTCTCTATGATCACTGTTACATTGCATTAATGGCTTTTATTTTGGTGATTTCGAAAAGTTTTTTTTGTTTTGGCCATGTTTTTGTTTATTGGAGTACGGAGTTAGACTGATGGCCTTAATCTTAGTTGTCTTGTGGTTGTTGTTGTTGTGGTTGTTATTTGACTTGCATCCCACTGGGATTTTTTGCACACAGCGTTGATGTACGGTGCTATTTCAGGAATATTTTGATGTTTTTTTCCTGGATTTTCTGTTTGCACAGTAACACATTGTCACTTTAAGATGTTTTCTTGTTCTTGTTTTTTGTTTTGTTGCGGTTGCACCCGATTCAACAGCCGAATGTCTCACAGGGCTATACCAAAATAAATGAACTATGAACTATGCTCGTTCGCGTGCACATTGCCTGCCGGCCCTCTGCGATGTCCACCAACTGCCGCCACTGCTGACCCTCTTGGGCTGCGCGTCGTCCCTGTGACAGGCACAGCCGCTTGGCTCAACGGGGCCTTGCCGGCTGAGATAATAAAGCCCGAGTCAAAGTGTGTACACCTCAATTATCCGCTAAGAATTACGCCGTGCTGTCAGCACTGGAATTTTACTGCCAAAAGCCAGATGGATAAGCTCACTTTCAGCGCTGCGAACGGACATGAATTCATGTTAGAGATGCTCAGCGGTGGGAAACGTGTCCGGCCCGCGGGCCGTATGAGGCCCGCGAAATCATTTGGGTCTCTGGCCCTGCCAAGGCAACCGCAGGCGGGACTCGAAATTCAACAAATCTAGGTGGCAAATCTGGAAAAGCCGTTGCGAGTAGCACCAACATCGTCAATAGCCAGCTAACATCATCATCATCATCACACGCCTCGCCAAAGAGAAACAGTTCCAGCCCATCGCGTTAGGGGGTGAGTTAATGAAATGTTTGACCAAATATGACAGGCTAATTTTTTTAGTTGATAATTTTGTATGGACCGCGAATGATGTTTCTTAAATATCCAAATGGCCAAGATCCACTGCTGGATAAGGTCCGACCCCAAGCAGTTGCCATCTCTCATGGCCTTGCGATGCAGCAACCCCCCTCCCTCTTGCACACGAGCTGCTTTCCACGCTCCATCTCCACGTCGGTTGGGCCCTCTCGCGTGCATTCCCTCCTTTGTCTGCCACTCCGACCTCAATCTCGAACGCCGGCAATCATCCATTCTGGAGACGCGCCCTGCCCAACCCCATGAACCTGACGCACTGAGATCCCTGGATGAATCGCGCCACATAAATGTAAATTAACATTCATGAAATACACACGATTGTCTGTCCTCTCTACATTAATAATAATGAATACAAATCTCTATTCGTAACGCTCATTCGTCAATAATTCTCCAAAACAGCACACGAGTATTTTTTTTTTACACACAAGTGATGTGTGTCTTTGAACAGAACCCTGTCATGAAGAGGGAGTGCTTTTGCCAGTGACATCTGGAAGCCCAGCAGTATATGTACGCAGTGCCGGATAATGATATTATCCTAGTAGCACAAGTACCTACAACATATGTAGTAGCTACTACATGTTTGGTAGCTACGGGTTCTGCACTTTCAAGGGCCCCGCGCTAAATGCTTTCAAGCTATCAATTCCATCTTGATTTGAAGCTTTCGTGACTGCAGGAATCCATACTCTTTGGTTCTTTCGGTAAAGTCACGTGGGTATAAAATAAAAGAAATCACGACGTTTCGGGCGCAACCCAAGCGTCCATCAGCAGGTGGGAGAGCATGGTCTGCTGCTGAGGCAGACCGCTAAAACAGAGCACGCTCTCCCACCTGATGATGGACGCTTGTGTTGCGCCCGAAACGTCGTGATTTATTTTATTCTATCAATTCCGGTTCAGCGGTTCTGCACTTGCTCTATTGCTATAGTACTATACCGCCTTCAACTTTCATGAACGACTGGGTGTTTAAAGTTAGCGATTTGTCGTGTTATCTGGCTGCATAGCAAGTGAAAAAATACAATTACTTTACTTTGCAAGTGAGAAATGTACGTGTTTTCATGTTTTTTTAAATAAAATATTTACAGCCCCTTTATAACATATGCTACAGGCCCCGCACTAGCTTACTCCGGCACTGCATGTATGCCGTTTGCAAACCCTGCGCGCGTAACGCCACTACATCTGTATATGTAATGCACAGTATATGTATGTGTCGTGACATAAATGTTGTCACTACTGTGTAGCGACAGTACCTGCATGCGTGGTGCCGCTCTATGGTACCAGCGTGAGCCTGGCACGGGATGACTCACGAGAGGGCAGGGTCCGAGTGTCACTGAGGTCGCGTCAGGGCGTGATACCCTGGGTGAACCCGAGAGGTCACGTGACCGGACGAGGGGGGCAAGGGGACCCCCAGAAGGGGGTGTGAAGGTCACGTGATGTGAACCCAGGGTCCCCCTCCCCCCCCCGAGGGATCTGGAAGGGGACGTGGCCAAGTGCCGGGAGGGAGCCGGGCTGTTCTGGTGGGTCAACTCTGGGAAAGATGTCGCCATATACGATCCTCGTTCTCGTGGACCAGGATGCCTGTTAGCTGCCCTGGTCTGACTATATAGCTATCCCCTGGAGTGTTAGTTAGGAGCGGTTGGCACCACCCTATGTCGTTATCCTGTTAACGTTAAAAGTTGCCTGTTGTGTTCGTTAATAAAAACGTGTTGCCTCTCAAGTTCAAAGTGTGCGACTCAATTGTACCCACTGCATCTGTACAGGAGGTTTGTTCAACTCCTATCGCACCCTGCGTAGTAGTCAACCGGCCCTCTGTCGACATCCACAATGTTGAAAGCAGTCCAACTAAAGTCCAGAAGACCAAATCGGTGACGCTCTCGCGTTCGTAAACGTGGAGGGGGGGGGGGGTGAGAGCCTGGTCATTGTGTGTTTTTTATTGGAAGCTTTCGTGACTGCAGGGATCCATACTCTTTGGTTCTTTTGGTAAAGTTCGTCGTGATCGATTATTTTTTTCTACCAACGTGACTTTACCCCCCCGCCCCCCGAAAGAACCAAAGAGTAGTTTTCTTTTTATTTAGGACAATGATAACGATGATTGCGCAATGCATCATTGGGGATATCGCCTCTTGGTTTTTCATCATCAGCCATGGTCAATCCACTGCTGGATGAAGGCCTTTCCAAGCGGTTCCTTCGATGTAACATTCCACCAGGCACCCGCTCACTTGCTGGGTTATTACGTTGCAGGGACGACGACGGTGCGTGGGGAGGCCTTCATCCAGCAGTGGATTGAACGTGGCAATCCACGACTTCTGTTAAACTAAAGTTGCATTACAATTGTGCTTTGTGCCATCGTGTCACGAGGTGAACACATTTACACCTTGCGACTTTTGCAGGTCACGCACAACGAACGTTCAAAGATGGTCGATGCCTACAAGTAATTGTCTCGGGTTTCTTAAACCTCATCAATAAATCGCTTTATCTACACTACCGGCACCGATTGTATATGCCTTGTAAACAATTGCTTATCAGTCGAACCTATATATTTTTATTAGTCAATCCTATTCAGAGCTGGAATCTTACAAACCAAAGCGATAAAAAAACCGTAATGCGATTGCCACGTGGCTTTTTGCAATGCACTCGTTGGCGATTAGGCCGAGAGTAACATCAAATGACGACGCTCGAGAACCCGGCTATAAGCCGAGCTTGGAGTCCAACCGAGGGACCTGAACGGTTGCCGGTTCAGCGATTCTCACACGGTATCGACCACGTGAGCCAACCCAGTCACGTGAATGTTTTTTTTAACGTTACATTTTTATTTGAAGGTATTATTCACTCGTAATTTGGGATTTGGCAGCTCCGTCTTTAAAATGAAAGAGAGAAAAAAACTGCTTAGCGCAACGACAGTTAAGATGATTACAACGCAAGTTGCAAAAAAAATAGCCCACATCAAAGATCGTTTTTGTATTTCGTATAAAGAAGGCTACTGGTACAAACAGTGGTCTATCATAATTTTCAACAAAAATAAACACAAACACACGCTGCCTTTAAAAGGAAAAGTATATGATAGGCGACATTTAAGCCAAGGCAATGGCACATGTACATGTGCAATGTTATTATCGATGGCGTGTGTTGCCATTGTCTTGGTGCGGTCTGCGACTGTTCTTGCTGTTGAGTACTTAAGCAATTTGAAATGTTATCGTTTGTTTTGCTTGTTGTCGACACGTTGACCCGCCCCTGCTAGACAGAATCGCTTCATAGCTCATCGGATTTCTCCAGGATATTTAGATTTTGACTTCATGATAGCACATTTACAAACCTTTGTTATTCCACTGCTGGATGAAGGCCTCCCCTCTTGCCACGTCAGTAAACTTGGATTATTTGACCACTCTCGGCCACCCTGGGTCAGTGTCGGTTGGCAGAGACCCAGGGTCAGTGTAGATCTCACTTGCCAATGATGTTATAAGCCAGGAATCAAACTCAGCTAGCCAGCTTCAAAAGCAGTGCACTAGCCATGCTGCACCACTCCCCCAATGCTATTTAAACACCGTTTGAGTTATGGTCGAAACGTCGTGAGAATTTTTTGTTTTATATATATTTTATTATTTTGTTGTTTCTCTTCAACGTGACTTTACCGAAAAAACTAAGAATATGAATAGCGGCTGTATTTGGAATTGCTAAAAACTAAACTTTTGTTATTGGACCAGGTCGAGCCCACCGAGCCATATACTGTACAGCTCTTTATCAGAAGCGACCCTGGCGTTTACAAATGATAGCTCAACAAAGTTGGCGGCTTATCACGTGGAAATTTACAGCAGCAGCAGCAGCCAAATCCTCTAAAGTCATGTTTCTAAATTTGGAAAGAACAATTGGAGGACCCGGAGAAAAATCCACGTGACTACGGGGAGAAACACAGCAAACTCCACGTACACAGCAGGCGTCAGGGACGGGATCGAACCCACGACCGCCTGTACACCAGGCGTGGTGGTTAACGTCTCGCCACCGCGACGCCCCAAATCAAACTCAAGCACACTTGCAATGAAGAAAAAAAACACACACGAGCACAACAAGAACCATTTAACCTTTTTTTATTGTTGCTACATCAGACCGAAAAAAATCACACCGAACTTCAAAGTGGTCTGATGGTACAAGGAGCAATGTGATACTGTTTCTCACGTAACGCATTCAAAACTACCCATAGTAAAGCTCAAAAACGGGAACTTTTCTGAGCCCAAGCAGAACATGGTATGGCACGCAAGCAAGGCTGTATGGCACAAGTGAGCTGTCTTTTGGGTAAAATGAGAATCGTTGAAAACACTGAAGAGCGCTCGAAAAAATAAAAGCAAAAATGTGATCGCAGAGGAAACCATTTAATTGGAATTTGAAATGTCTTTACTGCAAATCCTAGAGGGCACATTCTAACCATTGGCTGTGGTTAGGGTTAATTGGGATGAATTGGCATTAGTTTTAAGATCGTTTTTAAACGCAAACGCGTTGTTCACTTTCTGTAAGGACATTTACGTTATAGCAGGTGGCAAGGTTTTTTTAAAATTTCCACCGCATCGACAAACGCGGCGTACACGTCAAGTTCTCGCAAGACAAACACGTCAAGTTCTCGCGAGAGCTGCGTCCCGACAACACCCTGCACAACAAAGCCTCCAGAAATCGAAATTTCTCCCAACAAAATCATCGTACAATTCTCCCGTGCAGCGCTCGTCTTCAATCCACTCCACCACCACGACCACCACCACAATTTAAGATGTTTTTCTCTAAACAACAAGACGGAACACAATGTTATCATCGTCAGTTTCCGTCGCCCCCGCTACGCGCTTTACACGGGGGTCTCACCGCGCGTACGTGAGGCTCACTTCATGAACCGGGCATGGAGAAGCGCCGAATGACAAAGCAGCGAGCTGCCAAATCGATTCCGAGTGGAAATCGGCGAGCGGTGGAGCAGGCCAGCAGCGGAGAGAACCACAACATGCTCGGTCGGTGTCTAACCCACCACCACCACCCCCAACCCGCTTTACAAACGCATATCGGGTCTCGGAAACAACAAGCCAGGCTTACGGTTCAATCTCGATTTGAAGCTTTCGTGACCGCAGGGATCCATACTCTCTGGTTCTTTCGGTTAAAGTCATCGCGTAGTAGGTAGAAAATAAATGAAATCGCGACGTTTCGATCGCAACAGTCGCCAAGCAGTTCTCCTGCTGCGTCTGTCCCACCTGATGACGGACGCTTGTATTGCGCCCGAAACGTCGTGACTTATTTTGTTTTACACCCACGTGACTTTACCTGAAAGAACCAAAGAGTACATACGGCATCACCACGAGTGGTTCGCATTTCACGCTGGATTCCATTCAAGCGTGGCTTTCAAACCGTCGGGGATACGGGCTTATCTTCTTGTAAGACATTCTGCGCAGGAAATGTGGAAATTGTTTAAACGAAAACATTGTTTCTTATGCTCCTTTTTCGAATGTGTTTGTGTGTGTGTGTGCCGTGTGCGAACCCGAAGCAATGCACGAACGTGTGTGTGTGTCTGCATGTATCTGTGCATCTTCGTGTTTATGTGCGTGTGGCTGTGTTCGCGTGTGAGTCTCAAGAGTGTCTGGCAGTCTGCTCGAACATTGGCTGCGCTTGCGTCCGTCAGTGTGCGTCTGGTGTCACCACGTGTCTACGTGCGCGTGTCCATGTGCCTCTGCGTGTACGTGTACCCGTGTCAGTGTCTCTCTCCACGCGATGTGCACGAATAGTTAGCCTCCTTTTTTTGTTTTGTTTAAACCCCACTTAGATTTCTCTTAGCCGGGAACTAACCCCTAATCTGTCCATCAGTGGCCTGTGAAGTGGGATTTGACACCAGGGGTGTATAAGAAACACCCGGGGAGTCTCGAATATTTACAGAACAGCTGGTAAAAAAAAAAAATCATCTCGAACCAAAATGCGCGCGACGACCCTTTAAAAAGCCGGCGTGGAATGCTCGGAAATACTGCTACAGCGGCTTCGGTGTTCATGGCCACGTTTCCCCCCCCCCCCCCGCTGCTCAGGCTTTTTAACAAACGAAAAAAAGTTCCCTCTGCTGTGCCAGCGGAATTTTATACAGCGTTGAATGAGAGTGCCTTTTGGTGACGTATTTTGGTGGCCAGCCGACTCGGCGCCAGTGCCGTAAATACGCCGCGTTTCACGTTTTTCTAAAAAGGGATTTTTTTTTAATTTGAAATTTTTCGGAAAATAAAAATTGAACCGTTGCTTCTGAACAGATAACGCTGCCGCGTTCATCCGGGCCGTGATGTAATTCGGCGAACCGAAATGCACTTATTTGTCGTACAATTTAAATCGGATGATTTGTTGCGGTCCTATTTAGCCTCTATTCGGTGGAAAGCGTCTCTAAGATGGATGGGGGGGGGGGGGAGGTCGGCCGATGTAAAATGACTGCTGTATAACTTTCTTAACGGAAACATTAACCTGCGCCAAGGTTTAAATTAATCTCGGTGTGAAAAAAAATACTGACTGCGTAACATCTCAAAACGCAAAACATAATGCGCACGTTTCGTTCTTGGTAGAATAGTATTCCCTTCGTCTTCATATGGTTCCATGTCCATTTTGTTAAGCTACAGATTAACACCGTCACACTGGCTCAAAGATCGCCAACACGTCACGGCTCTTTCAACTCAATGTGAAACTTGGCGGTTTGGAGAGCAAATCGCAAATCTCCTGGAATGGTCCAAGCTTGCAAAGCAACGGCTGCATCGATCGTCTGCATCACCGGAGAACCAACATCGGCCAATCACACGCCAGGATAGTTGAGGTCGTAGAACTTCCCAAAACGGTATTAAGAATGCCCATGATTTACTCATGAAAGCCACACCGAGTCTCAGGGACTGATTTTCAGGAGGGTCCCTGCCGTATTTGGATTGTTTGGGCCAATTGCGTGTCCAAGTGTTGGGCTTCGTAAGCGCAGGAAATTGGGAGAACCCGGAGGAAAAAAAAGACACCACTCAGAGAGGGCGTCACACTCGGGAGCTGCACACACAGATTAAATCCACAGACTAAATTCATTGAGCGAAGCAAATCAATCTGTGGACCCACGCTCATGTGCTCGACTATCTCCTGGCACCTCTCAGCCCTCGCAATGGTACGCCCACAACAACACCTGGTGGTCACCCACCCAAAGCTTCCAAGACGGGGTGCATTATAAATAATTTGGCCAAAATCCAATCAAAATCAGCAGTACGAGAAACACCGCCAAGGCTAGGCATTATCGTTCCGCTTAGCAAAGCAAAACTCGAGAGCAACATCCCGCACATGCGATTGGCTTCCAAAAGAGAGATTGGCACGACTGCCGTAAGTAATTTTGGAATTATCCAGATCTTCACCCGCCAAACGATGATTTAAAGTGACAATAAATCAAATGAAGCCGCGCCACGCAGATCGATTCCTCTCCGGACTTATATCGCTGGTGCATTTTAACGCTTCTCCGGTGTTCGCAATATCCGATTGCGCTTTGCGTTCAGTAAATCGCCGCGAGCGATCTGGCCGGACAGAGGCTGTGGCCATGCCGACGGAGAAACAGCGTTTAAAGTGATTTTTTTCTCTTTACTCTCACATGTAAGCGTAAATCACAGACACACAGTTTCACTAAAAAGCCGACCATGCGGAAAGCAAGACAGGTGTTTGTGTTGGAAACCCACCGGCCGAGCCCCTAAGCGGACTCCGAATAGCCCCCTAGCTCTCCCCCTACACACGCCTCTGCCTTGGATGCTTTTAAAAAAAATAGACTTTACAATATCCCACAAGTTTCCTTTCCCCCACAGGATAGCACGCCGAGGCTCTACGAGCCCAAGAGATGATTACGGGCGGAAGTTAGCCTTGTGTTAAAATCTATTTTTTTTTCTGGAGTAACATGCGTGACAATAATTTTGCGGTTTACATTCTAAAAAAATAAAGTAAAAATTTGCAGGAACCGGCGGGAGTTGGTTAACCGCACCGCGTCCGTCCGTATAAACGTCGGCAAACGCCTTCCGATCCCTCCATCCACCTCCCCCCCCCCCCGCCTCACACAAAATCCTCGCTACAATTCATGGCGGATTTATCTACGAGGGGCGACGGCGTCGCGGCTCTGTGGGCGGGAACGCTGCGGCGAGACTGGAGGCGATTCCCAACGGCCGCAACTTGTCCTAAATAAATGCCCACCGCTTCGGTCACGGGATCGGATCAAGCTACCACGCGTACGAACCGTGTGTTCGCGACAGAAGCTATTCAGAACCGAGTGGGTGTGGCCATCGGTGGAAGCGGCTCCCCCTCTGACGTCATCTCTCTGGCCAGGCTCTCTCCCAAGTGCCATGGTGGCAGGGGATGAAGTTTTGGGCGAGAAGCAGAATGGAGCAGGGCTTTCCTTGAGGCCAAGTAAGTGGATATATGAACCTTATGACGGTACCCCGGCTCTCGCATGTCCGTGATGCAGCGATTTTTAGTCTGTTGATGGTCGGCAATGCGGCAATCGGCTCGTCTCGACGAGCTGTACACGATGCACCGCTACGGTGCGTACTGCGAGCGTTCAGGGTTTCGGCACAATCGTCCTCGCTGCGTTTCGACATCGCGGAGTGTGGCACTGATTTCGGAGTGAAGTTCACCCCTGGACAAAAAATAGTGTCCCAGAAATAACAGATTTAATTGCCTCGGCCATTTTGTATTATTTGGTACCCCACCGCCATAAGGATCATATAATTAGTTCTGAACAGATCAGTTAAGGTCAGAAGAGACCTGATCAGAACGAACGCTCTCATGTAAATGTATCGGATGCATCGAAGTGGCCGTTTGATAACGAGAGCACGGGGGGAGAGCGAGGGGGGGCTGTTGTGTACCCCAGTGTGGCCACGCGTTTATCACGGCCGCGAGTGGGAAAGCATCGAGGCCGACACTGTGGGAGCCCAGAGAGGTGGGTTCACGAACCATGGGCAGATGTGTCCGAAGACTCATGGTCCCCCACTAAAATCCAGCCGCAATCGAGTTCCTGAAAGTGCTGGTATTTAACTGAAGCTTAAAGTAACCATTATAACAGGATCAGAATAGAACCAATGCTAATCCATTGCTGTAAGGGTGATGACTAATTAATCCTTTCACACCAAAGAGGCATTCGGGCCAATAATTGTTTCACCACCCCCCCCCCCCAAGCTTTGGAGTAATTAACGACCACTTACCAAATGTGTTACAATTACCGCGTTTTGCTGGCTCAGCCGAACTCGCCGCCCACTCTCCCCTCTGGAGCCCACGCGGTCAACACGGCGCACCTGGGGAGGAGCTTCCACCCCACGGGCCGCACATTCACCGAAGGACACGGCCACAGGATGACCCCAATCGGAGCCACACGACCCCAACCGCAGGCCCCCCCACGCCTTTCCCGAGTGCCGACCTCTCAAGGTTAACAAAGACAAGACAAAGAGCCCCCCGTGTAGCCTTCACAGACTGTTGGGGCAAGCGCTGTTAGCGAGCAGCACCTATGTAGGCCGGCACGGTACACGAGGGGGTGGGTGGCCAGCACCGCGCCCGACCGCCTTTGTCTCCCCCAGTGGCGATGTTTACACACCGCACCAGGTACTCATGTGAGGCCGAGTCGACCTAGGGGAGGAGGGCCCAGGACGGGTTCAGATAATCGTCACCGGTGTTGGCCTTGAATGTGAATCGAAACTCGGATTACGGGACTCGTAGAGCAGTGCACTAACCACTACAAAACCTGCTCCCGGTCTTTGTCAAGGTGAACACCACCACCCCCCCACACACCCAGCCCTCACGCACACTCGCGTTGTTTTGTTACAAGTTCGACATTAAGTCGAGAAGTTCGTTTGAACCAGGGCTAACATAAACACGGCAGTTCACCGTGTACAGATCCTTCACGTTTGCGACCCCGCGTGCGCTTTTGCCAACGGCGGACTCTCTGCGAACGTTGGGCAAACGTGGAGGAGCGGCAGAGGCTTTGACTTGAGCTTTGAGAAACCCTGGGGGGGGGGGGGGGAGGGGGGGTGTTACCCCACGCCACACCGGGAGTCTGGATTAATTAGTGGAGGGAGGGGGGGGGGGCTAATTAACACGTCTTGCTCTAAGCATTGGACCGTTTGGTTTTAGTCAGCGATGCAAACACAAGCAAACACGCGCGCATACATACACACACACACACGCGCGCGCGCACACACACATGTACGTACACTAACGCGTATATACAGCATATATATTTATATACACTGTATACACACACACACAGAGGACTCGGATAGTCAAAGATTTCAAACTAATAAACCTACTAGGGGGTTTTGTTTTTTTTAAAGCTGGCTCTGATTGGCCGAAATTGGCCGCATGATTGGGGTCTGCGTCAAAGACTAACAACGGGCAGCCCGAGCAAAGCGGTGTTTCCTCCTCCATCTCGGCTCGTTACTGTAAAACAAACACTCTTCTGCGAAGCTAAAGTGCTGCCCCCCCCCTTACAAATGTCACTCTAACCCGCCGCCTGCCAAGGCCAACCCAGGCCATGTGTGCCACCGGTGTCGCTGGAACGGGAGCTCAACCCCTGTTTAATTATACGGTACCGAGGGCTCCCAAAGTGACGCACGAAAGACCTTTAAACCCTGTGTTCAGATCGGAGGTTGGCCGTCACGCCTCGGGCCCCGTTGCCCTGCCTCCGTCGGGGCCACCAGCCACAAAAAGCCAATAAGACCGCTAAGGGGCATCCACTCACCCCCTCTTTCTCCTCTCACTCATCACCATCACACCCCCCTAATAATCCCAAAGTCAATCGTCTAAACGCTTCGCCGATCGATCCACGCCCGCGCACGCAAATGCAACGGCCAAAACTTCGCACAACCCCACCCCACCCCCCCCCCCTCGTGGATGGGTCAACCGCAAGCACCGATCAATCGGACAACGGGGCCAGAGACCGGCTGGCGTTGTCGCTGCTTCGGGCTTTCCCACGTGCGAAAATGCGCAACGTCGAAATGGCAAAAAAACCATACCCCAGAACCGGTCCCCATCCACCACCATCCCCCGGTCTAATTTGACGCCCCACGGCCCCCACCCCACCCCTCCCCGTGCCAGGGTTGAAGCCCTCGGAATCGGATTCGAAGCACTCACACTGGCAAGGCCTGCGGCTGTTTCACTCTTGAAGGACCTGGCGTCCTGTAACTTAAGGGTAATGTAATCAAACAACCTTCGTTTGCAGCAAGGCAGAGTTATAAACACTTCTCCCCGCGGGCATGCAATCTGATTACTGTACCTGCATTTCTTTAAAAGACCACCTGTGTTTTTTTTGGTGGCTTGCCGGAAACAAGCCGCTGCCACCTCGCAAATCGGTTCTGCCTCGGGAGGGAAACACACGGCTGGCTGCAAATGTGGCCTGCATGAATTATGTTCTGCAGGCCTCTACAATGGCAACTCGTTTCTTGGTTTTCGAATCTCAGCGAAATTCAATTTGTAGACCTTTTGATTGAGATCATTTGTCCGAACTGTTTTCATTATCAGCCTAAAGCCCAGTGGCCCATGTGGTTTTTTGTTTGTTTGTTTGTTTTAACACTGTAAAGTTATCTTGCTAAAAAATTGGTTTTGATTGTTGTAACACTGGGAAGCCATTGCGCACATGCACGCGCCGGTCTTCGTATGGCTTTGAAATTAAATGTCCAAATATGGTCACTGCATCATAGGCCCTGTGCTGCGCTGTTTGTTTAAACTTCTGCGTCTCCTCCCCCCTCCGTTTGTGACAACAATGAGCTGTGCTTTGGAGGCACAGGGGTCGTTTGGGAACAAACTTAAAGTGGTGAAGATGGTCACGTAAAAAAAAGGAAGCTTGAGAAAAAAAAACACCAGGCTGTGCAACAAAAAGAAAAACTTGCCCAAATGACTCGTACATTCAAATATATTAACCTTAAATGAGCCTTCAAATTAAATAAATGGAACGATGCACTCGCGCACGCACAAAGTAAAAAAAAAAATTAAGTCACATTGGGAATGGTTAGTGTTTTTACGAGTCATGCAATGATGCTTTAAAAAAAAAAAGAGAATTAACAAAGAATGTTAAATTTAAGATCTTTGTGGAAATGAGTGTGGCTATTTTTTTTTCGTCTCAAAAATTTTTGGGTTCTCAAAATTGGCCATTTCGGGTGATGAAACTAAATGTATGAATTTCATTGTTGTATACGCTGGGTAAGTCGATTGTAAAAGTATGCAAAAAAGTTTGCATCGGTCTTTATCAAAATGTTATTCAAGGTAAAATGTGCTTGGATTACATACTATTGCACGGTTTAAAAGTTGGTAATTGTGCCCAAAAAAATATGGCATTAAAAAAATGCTTATACTTCGTTGATTAAACTGTATTGTATATTCCGATAATCGAATACAAATTTGAATGTCAGTGCAAGAGCCAATTTTAAATTACTTATCACTATTTTATGGGATGGGTTTCTTAAATTTTATGATGGCATTTTCTGTCCTCTCCTAAATACAAAAGGTTGTCATTGCATGCAGGATGTTATAGTTAGTGTGATTTTAAAAAGACTGGTTACTCTTTTTCCCAAAGTGGAATGCAAGCTTTAAGATTTTGATTCGTGTGGTTATTTAAATGATTAAATAGTTTAATAACCACCATCGCTGTGCATCGTTATGCACTCTTTACCACGATGACCTACCACTTACTTCCTGTGCCTTTAACTACAGCAATTAACCCCACGTCCCTACACCCACAAATTGGCCAATGGTGAGATGAAACAAAAAAAACCTAAAACAGAATGAATACAAAAGTAAAGGGGGAATTAAGAATACAAACAAAATAAACCAACAACGGCTGTAATAACAAACACCGGAATCTCATCAATTACTCATTGGTAGCAACAGTTTGTTCTGCGTTCACTGTCAGCTCGATGCCCTCCACCGCATTTTCGGACGCCCCTTGCTTCTCCGACGCTGCCGGTTTGGCATCGGCGACCGCCTTGACTTCCGGGGCGGCCGCCCCGGCCGCCGGAGGATCCGCTTTGCTGTCGCTCGCTGCCTTGCCCTTCCCGTCGGCGGACGCCTTGCCCTCGTCGACCTTGCCTGGGCTCTCCGCCTCCGCCGCTACCGCCTCCGTCGCCGACTCCTTGGCCGGCGTGGCCGGCGACGTCACCACCGTCGGGGGGTTCGGCGGCTTCGCCGAGCCGCCCTCTCCGGCGGCTCCGGAGTCGGCCTCGGCTCCTTTCGGCTCCTCCTTCTTCTTCTTCTTCTTCTCCTCTCCCTTGGGCTCCTCTTTGCCGCTCGCTGCCGCGGCCCCCTCCTCGGCCTTCGGCTTCTGCTCGTCGGGTTTGGCGTCGGCGGCCGCTTTGTCGTCGGCCTTGTCCGCGTCGGCCTTCTCGGCGCCCGGGGACTTCTTGACGCCGTCTTCGGCGGGCGAAGCGGCGCCGTCGGACGTCTTCCCGTCCTCCTTGCCCTCCTGCGCTTCCGTCTTGCTCTCCTCGCCGTTCTTCTCGCCCTCCTTATCCTTGGCCTCGCTCACATCGTAGCCCTTTTTCTTCTTGCTCAGCTTGCCGCCCATGGTGGTGCCGACGATGCCGGTCTGCGGGGGGGGGGGGGGGCAGTGGGCACAGCGGCAAGGTGATGGTGAGTTCACCGGCAGCGCCGTGATGTCAGCGCTCTCTCCATAAGGGCAGACTCAACAAACGATGCGCTTCACGTGTTGCACCGCATCTCGAAGGGTTTATCGTGCGAAACGAATGCCCAAAAGGTTTGCAACGTACGATAACAACCAATTACTGTTCAAAGAAACATGCGAACAAATAGGATTTAACTATATAATCTTGCTGGTGGCGCTTGACTCATTATAAGTTGAAGCACTGATCCAAGCTCTCACAAAACAAGGCCTAATATAAAAAAAAGGAAAAAAATCTAATAATGGACAATGACTACGATAATTCAATAGAACAAAGCACACAAAGAAACACTGACATAGCGCAAGCTTGGATTTGCACCGAGAGATACAAATTGGAACACGGCTCAGAGAACAAATGCAAATTAGAAACGGTCATAGACAATTTAAATAAGTAAAAGGGCTTGGGCAGGACACATGGTGAGAAGGGATGATGATAGCCGGTTGCCGAGACTAACGATGGCGTGGCATCCAATGGAGAGCGAGGATGTCTCGAGAGCACGGGACTCGCCGTGGTGGCGAGATGTTAACTCCCTCGCCTGGTATACGTGTGGGTTCGATCCCGACCCTGACGCCTACTGAATATTTGGAGTTTGCGCGTCTCTCTCACACCCGTTGTCGCGTGGATTTTTCTCCGTGTCCTCCGGTTTTTCCCTCCACACTTAGAATCAACGTGCATTTAGAGTATTTGGCTACGGAGATGGAGCAATAAGATGAATTTTTTTTCAGTTTTTTTCAGTTTATTTATTTTGGTATAGCCCTGTGAGCCATTCGGCTCTTGAATCGGGTGCAACCACAACAAACAAAAATACGAACAAGAAAACATCTTAAAGTCACGGTGCGACTGTGCAAACAAAAAATCCATGAAAAAAAACAGCAAAATATTCCTGAAAAAAGCACCGTACACCAGCGCTGTGTGCAAAAAATCCCAGTGGGATGCAAGTCAAACAACAACCACAAGAAAACTTAGATTAAGGCCATCAGTCTAACTCCGTACTACAACAAAACAAACATGTCCAAACCAAAAACTTTTCCAAATCACCAAAAACTAAAGCCATAATTGCAACGTAACAGTGATCACAGGGACTGTGACCGATTTTTTACAATAAACTACATAAATAACATGTAACACCAAATCCTAGAGCCATACCTGGCTGCATGAGTTTCTCCACAACAACAGAGTCATCAGTTGGAGTATCACATTTTTCAATGCACCTTTAAGATCAGCACGCTAAATCATCTGCAAGAGAGAGTTTGTGGCATGGCAGGACTTTGAGGGATGGTGTCGGTGTGGTGACCCCCTTCAGTGGATAGATCATGGTTCATGATAATTAGAATAAAAATTAAGCAACCGCAAACTCAAATATCAGTGATTTACTACTGACAATAATCACAATAATATATATTTTTAAAATAATTTGTATGGCCTGCAACAACTAAATTAACGTTCAGCCATTTCTTTTTACCACTGACAATGATGATAATCTTGTTCATGACAACCATCATTTTTATAATAATTTCATATGAAAATCTTTGCTCAGAAACAGCAAGCTCTACAAAATAAATGTCATTACATATTTACACGTAAATATTAAAAGCTACAACAATTATTTAATCAGCAAAAGGGGACTCAAAATTCGGCGTTTTGCTACTGATGATTAGTTTAATGGTGATAATTTCAAATTATTTAGTTCTGCGTATTCACTGGAGGTTGGGCCATCAACTTGCTACGTGAGAGAACCCAGTCTCATCACACGCCACTTGAATCCAAATGCAAACCGAAGATTCCAGCGGCGCTGGTTCAGCACTCGGATCCCTGGGCCACTTCAAAAAAAACAATCACCATCATCAGCAGCCATGATCAAGCCATAGCTGGATGAAATGGCCTCCAAGCCCAAAATACCACAGTCATGTAATAAATAACAACAAAGCAAAACCAGCAGGATGAAAGAAGGTCCCCCTACTCTTAAGATCTAACATGTCAAGCACGATTACAGAAGCTGGAAAAAACCACACACTAGAGACCACTCAAACTCTACGCAAGATAGTCCTGTCACCAACCTATTTAATGTACTGCCTGCCTATATTACAAGCACGTGGCTGCCCAGCAGAGTTAGCAGCTGAACCGCATGTCGACTCCATATATCCATGATCCACTAACCCCACCTCCCAAGTCACGAGATTACTGAGGCATGAATCACCACCATACCTGGGAATTGGAAATTAACTACGATATAATGCAAAGTGATGGTGATGACGCTTTTTAAATCGTTATAATGGATTGCCGATCATTTATTTTTGGTGGTGGTGGTAGTAGTAGGTCGGCGGTCGTAATGCTTGTGGTAACGATGGCAATGAAAGCGAAATTTATGGTTTTTAAAATGGCGATGAAAACTATGATCATGGTGATGATGATGAATGTGGCGAGTGATAGCGATGGTCATGGTAATGACGATGAATGTGCCGAGTGATAGTGGTGATGGCGATGGCTATGATGAATGTGGCGAGTGATAGTGGTGATGGCGATGGCCATGGTGATGATCATGAATGTGGCGAGTGATAGTGGTGATGGCGATGGCCATGGTGATGATCATGAATGTGGCGAGTGATTGTGGTGATGGCGATGGCCATGCTGATGATGATGAATGTGGCGAGCGATAGTGGTGATGGCGATGGTGATGATGAATGTGGCGAGTGATAGTGGTGATGGCGATGGCCATGGTGACGATGATGATGAATGTGGCGAGTGAAAGTGGTGATGGCGATGGTCATGGTGGCGATGAATGTGGCGAGTGAAAGTGGTGATGGCGATGGTCATGGTGGCGAGTGATCGTGGTGACGATGAGAGACGTTCTGAGTGATCGTGGTGGTGGTGGTGGTGGTGATGGAGACGACAGTGGTGGAAGCTGCACTGGTAGCGATGGTTAAACAATCACCACATAAAACCCTTGCGCTCCGAATATGTAAACAAGTGAGTGAAAGGCCCACACGTCTCCATAATGAGAGACCATGCCACGGGGTGTCATCGATCCGGAGATTCTCACAATAATGGCTTTGTTTTATGTTTGACAGGAAAACATTTGCACGGTGATCTATGCCGATCAATTCCGGCCCGACTTCAATGGACAGTTAACACCCACGATTGATTGGGCCCACGTGACAGATACGAACCCCGATCATGCATACGCTTCTTTTGTATCGCACAAAGGCGGCGATTGACGCACCGAGGAGTTGCACACTGCCTCCCATCTCGCGTACGCAATTCCAGAGGGGCGATAAGATTCAAGTTTCACCGATCGAACCTTGGAACCCCAACGGAAACACCCAGTGCCCTCGCACAATTCTTGTGGCTGGTGGGTGGGTGAATGGCCGAGATTGGATCGCCCATCGCTGCTGCCGCCGCCACCCCTGCTACCGGACAAGATGAGCAAAACATTCGCGGGGTGTAAAAGCCACCAACTCAATGCGTGTAAATACATCTCTTGTTTCAAATATGAATCTTTCTTCCAAAAATTTATCTCTTAAAAGGTTAACATTTAAATGCATGTTTGGCAGCACAACGTCGCATATTCTAACATCGCATATCCAACCTGACCAATTTACCGTTCACAACCGGTTAAGTTTTTGTGCCCTTTGGAACCATCTTTTTCTATAGATGTTGACGTATCCAACCTTTTAACATTTGTGCATTTGCCTCGTTCCACCAGCGAGTCAGACACGTGACGTTTGACTGCAAGACGCACATTCAGTCCTACCATGTTGACATGCAGATCTTTAAATTAACTCAATGTAAGAAGCTTGATCCATATAAAGCAGGTCTGACTATGCTCAAGCTCAAAAGAGAAAACCTGTCCAGAACTTGCCTACGTAAACCAATTCTGCTGGGAAATGAACACAGAAATGCAAAGGGCAATCATCAGAAGCATTTACGATTCAAACTAGAACATAATTGGGCCTTAAGGCCCCTCGGCTACCATATAGCAAACAATGCCGAGACATCGTGTTGATTTCATTAGACCTCCTTTGCCAGTACCAAAATGTAATAATTAGGGTTTTTCCCCTTTTTTCTGGCAACAAAACTGAAACCTTTTTACGAGGATTCATGTTGCTGCATTAACCACAATACCTGCAGTCAAAATGCAAAAAAAAACACTATGATAATATATGCATTGTCCTTGAAACTGATTGGTCCACACCAAGGGATGGCTTTCTTTTTAGCATCGACCCGAATGGTGCTCGACCAGATGACGCCAAAAGGCCTTTTGGTAGCCGAGGCGCCTTTAGGCCCAATTATGTTCTAGTTTGAATCGTAAATGCTTCTGATTATTGCCAAATAGGCCTTTTGGCGTCATCTGGTCGAGCACCAATTGGGTCGAGGCTCAAAAGAAAGCCGTCCCTTGGTGTGGACCAATCAGTTTCAAGGACAATGCATCATATATTATCATAGTATGTTTTTTGTTTGCATTTTGACTGCACGTATTGTGGTTAATGCAGCAACATTAATCCTTGTAAAAAGGTTTCAGTTTTGTTGCCAGAAAAAAGGGGGGGAAACCCCCTATTATTACATCGTTTTGATTTGCAAGCCAAGCGAGTGGGGCTTTGGTAGGACACGTCCATAGAAGGTACGATTGCTCAATGGACGAGACTAGCGATGGAATGGCGGCGCGAGGGGATGAAAGCATGCCCGAGAATATGTCCACCGAGGAGATGGGAGCCCACTGGAGCGGCTCACTTACAGAAGAAACGAGATTAACCGTGACAGCGCAGCACCGCGCGAAATCGACTCGAGAGTGGAGAAGCTTCCTGCGGAAGTGGAGAGGGAGGACTGTGGGCCGACGATAATTTCAGACGCGCATATTCACTTTAAAAAAATGTTTTTTTTAAAACCACAAAACGTATTGCTGGGTGCAGCACAGATGGTGCTGCGGTAGGCAGGGGAGTCGGCGAAACACATTTTTGTGAAATGCTTTAGTTTGTTATTCTGTATGTGCCTGGTACCCAGGCTGAAACTAAACTTTAAACCCCAGTTTTTAAAGACGTCGCACATTCGTCATCCTTCGACCCAGGCGATTCAATGCACCGTCTCAATTCAAGGCGATAGTTAAATTTTAGGATATTATTAAGATTGCCTTGCTTGTATCGTCTCTCTCTTGTCTGTGCCGTCAGTCTCGCCTTCACCATGTACAGTGAGGGAAAAACGTATTTGATCCCCTGCTGATTTTGTACGTTTGCCCACTGACAAAGAAATTATCAGTCTATAATTTTAATGGTAGGTTTATTTGAACAGTGAGAGACAGAATAACAACAAAAAAATCCAGAAAAACGCATGTCAAAAATTGATTTGCACTTTAATGAGGGAAATAAGTATTTGACCCCTCTGCAAAACATGACTTAGTACTTGGTGGCAAAACCCTTGTTGGCAATCACAGAGGTCAGATGTTTCTTGTAGTTGGCCACCAGGTTTGCACACATCTCAGGAGGGATTTTGTCCCACTCCTCTTTGCAGATCTTCTCCAAGTCATTAAGGTTTCGAGGCTGACGTTTGGCAACTCGAACCTTCAGCTCCCTCCACAGATTTTCTATGGGATTAAGGTCTGGAGACTGGCTAGGCCACTCCAGGACCTTAATGTGCTTCTTCTTGAGCCACTCCTTTGTTGCCTTGGCCATGTGTTTTGGGTCATTGTCATGCTGGAATACCCATCCACGACCAATTTTCAATGCCCTGGCTGAGGGAAGGAGGTTCTCACCCAAGATTTGACGGTACATGGCCCCGTCCATCGTCCCTTTGATGCAGTGACGTCCTGTCCCCTTAGTAGAAAAACAGCCCCAAAGCATGTTTCCACCTCCATGGTTGACGGTGGGGATGGTGTTCTTGGGGTCATAGGCAGCATTCCTCCTCCTCCAAACACGGCGAGTTGAGTTGATGCCAAAGAGCTCAATTTTGGTCTCATCTGACCACAACACTTTCACCCAGTTGTCCTCTGAAGTTTGCTAATGATCATCTGAATGATTCAGACGGGCATGTATATGTGCTTTCTTGAGCAGGGGGACCTTGCGGGCGCTGCAGGATTTTAGTCCTTCACGGCGTAGTGTGTTACCAATTGTTTTCTTGGTGACTATGGTCCCAGCTGCCTTGAGATCATTGACAAGATCCTCCCGTGTAGTTTTGGGCTGATTCCTCACCGTTCTCATGATCATTGCAACTCCACGAGGTGAGATCTTGCATGGTGCCCCAGGCCGAGGGAGATTGACAGTTCTTTTGTGTTTCTTCCATTTGCGAATAATCGCACCAACTGTTGTCACCTTCTCACCAAGCTGCTTGGCAATGGTCTTGTAGCCCATTCCAGCCTTGTGTAGGTCTACAATCTTGTCCCTGGCATCCTTGGAGAGCTCTTTGGTCTTGGCCAAGGTGGAGAGTTTGGAATCTGATTAATTGCTTCTGTGGACAGGTGTCTTTATACAGGCAACAAGCTGAAATTAGGAGCACACTCTTAAAGGGAGTGCTCCTAATCTCAGCTCGTTACCTGTATAAAAGACACCTGGGAGCCAGAAATCTTTCTGATTGAGAGGTGGTCAAATACTTATTTCCCTCATTACAATGCAAATCAATTTATAACATTTTCGACATGCGTTTTTCTGGATTTTTTGTTGTTGTTATTCTGTCTCTCACTGTTCAAATAAACCTACCATTAAAATTATAGACTGATCATTTCTTTGTCAGTGGGAAAACGTACAAAATCAGCAGGGGATCAAATACTTTTTCCCTCGCTGTACTTGCTTCATACCTCTCATCTACAAATCGGTCTAATTTTTCTGTCGGATCCATCCTGTCTTGTCTGTACTCACTCCATCCGCTACGGTTAAGCCCCATTCGTATTTGTATCTACTCATCTGTACCGCCTGACCTGTACCGTCGTTTTTAATGTCTCTTGAACTGCCCGTCGAATCTGTACCGTCTCGCTTGCACCGTTTATGCCGTCACATCTACAATGTGTCTGTACTGCATCATCAGCTTGTCCTGCGCATCTCATCTGCGCTATTTGGCTTACACTGCCCGCACCACCGACAATGTTTCGGGTCCCTTTTCGTTTGTGCTATTTATCGTTCATTCCGACCAAACACCTCAAGGAACATTTGCAGTAACGAAGATGGCAAAATCTCACGCTCACGATGCATGCATGAGCACAGCGGTCAATTTGAATCGATGAATCATTACACGTACTGGTTTAATCTTGAGTGATGCCCAGACATAGATTCGCAATCTCGGCAGTGTTGGCACACTATAACACTTTATTTATCTTCAGGGAGCTTCAAATATTTCGCATATTATTTGTAAATAAGCAATAATTTTCATTCATGACCAGGTGGCAGCCCATTGAGAATACAAGGAGACCTGGAAACACAAAAACCTTCGCACTTTTCGTCTCACCTTGGCCAATAAAATTGGTACCACTTTGTGGGAAATCAACATTAATTAACCAGACACAGCGCCTTGGCCCCTGCCATAGAAATGCCGAATTTCCACCACCGTTTCACGGGCTGGAAAAGACAAGATGCACTGCCCCATGTCTGTTTTGAGAAGAGCAAACACCCATTTTAGCTCACATCATAAAATAACAAAAAAACATTGCCAATAAAAAAAAATCACACATTCGACAGAACTCGGGAACTCGACTGCCCGATTGAAGCCCACGACATAAAAAGTTATCCTTTTTTTTAGGGTTTTTATTCTTTTATGTTATTACTTTGAGTAAACCCGACTGCATGACTCATGCGATAAGTGAGACTGTGCACATAGACGCATGCCGGGGGTCTTGTGACACAGCCCACGCACTCAATGCCATTGGGGAGAGGGGATTGGGGGTGGGGTATGAATGATTAACAGAGGTCTGCCGTCAGAGAAGCAATAAATTACTGGAAAAGGCAGAAAAAAAAATCATGCATACGCGTGGATTACTGCAAATTCCAGATTATAAGATGCACCTTTTCCACCGCTGCATTAGAAAGAAATCCAGCAAATGGCATTGTCCTCTGGAAGACTAACCTCCCGTGTGAACTAGGAGCCGTATCTTGAGGAGTGCCCTTGGGCTTATAACATCTGCCAGTTCACCAGCATCGAGTCAACAGAGCCGGACTTTGCTGATGAGAAACTGTATGTCAAAACGAGTCTAGAGTTTTGCGCTTCTATTGAATCATTTCTGGTATTGAATTGAATCATTATGGCGGTGGAGACCGCTGGGTTGTGTAAAAAAAATACCGTTATGTGGAGATAAGATATGGAGACAAGATATGGAGACAATATATGAAAGGAAACCATTGTATGCTCATCCATTTCCCCATTTTAAAGCAGCACATTCAAAATAGTCTGCCGGAAGACCAATCCTCAATAATGACCGTATTCTCTGGATTGTATAAAATACACTTTAAAAAAATGATCTCTGGATTGTAAAAAATACACTTTAAAAAAATGATCCCATTGTTTGTGGCGAGTCTCACTTTGCGGCGTGTCTTATAATCCCAAAAACAAAGTTACGCTTTCCAACACGCAATGGTCCTCAGAAGTATAAGAGAAGCGGTGATGGCAAAAAACCATGCTTGCATATTTGCAAATAGTCCCTTTTGGTTTGTGTCTCCGGGGTTTTGGGCAACGCGTTCATGAATGCGGTTTTCTCCACCGTTAGTTGCCAATAGCAACACGACTTTACGCGAGGTTGTATTCGCATTGGGTCATAGTTACCAGAGTTATCGTGACCCCCCCCACCCACGTTACAGACAAGACAGCAAAGAGAGCGACTACTGCACTTTCAACTTTTGGTTGGGAAAACGAGAAAAAAATGGCCTCACCACGCAACCGCTCGCTCAGGAATCCCAAGTGAATTCCTGGAGCTCACGGAACCAAACGCAGGCGCGCTCCCGTGATGAGACAAAAGGTCTGAAAAACAGCGGGAGATGAAACCCAAAACGTGCTGCTGTTCGCGAGGACGGGGAGCTGAAAACAACTGTGCTGCTGGGGTTGTTTTGGTTAATCGAAGTGGGGGCAACATTAATGTGTAACCATTTTCGCTGTTTATTCCAAAAATAGGGTGGAATGCACCTCAATTAGTTGGGATTTCCGCATGATCATAACAGCTGACAATGAGTCACGGCCAATGTTTTTTTTTTAAACATACTGAACGCATAAAGGATGACTGCACGATATATAAAAACAAGCTGCATCAACTTAATGTTGGGTTATACTTTTTTTTTACAAACTCCTCATGTTGAACACAATACAGTTTAATCGAGGCCTTTGTCAATTTACTCTGGATGAAAGTATCCGCATGCCGTGGGAGATTGTTAGACCATACCTCACCACACTTTGTTAGGGGAGGGTTGCTAAATAGGGGGACAGGATACAGGACTAGTTTAGAGATCCACTCACCGCTGATGGTAGCTGCGGCTAAGAATTGATATCGAGTTACTGGGTTTTATAATGTGCTTGCCATTGCACCACGACTCATAACATCACAATGCCCTTTATTTACCCAGAAAAGGTTCCAATCAGTCTCCGTGACTCATGATGATTCATTCACACGTGTTATGGCTAATTTTCAGAAGGGAGTGTATGGAATGTAAGAGGAAACTGGATTAACCATAGACAACCCATGCCTACAAGGTGAGATGACTCAAAAGCTCTGCACAGATGGGTTCAATAATTAATTTCATGCACTGCTATATCCTGGCCACGCTGTAGCCCAAGTCAACAACAGCCCGTATTCCCAGGCAGGCTCCCATCTGAGTACTTACCAGGCTAAAACCTGCTCAGCTTCCAAGATCAAATACACTTAGCGTGAAAAACAGAATGTGTTATGGATGACCAAACTGAAAATCTGTGCACCACAGTCCAAATGAATTCGTGTAAATTTTCCCCCATTGTATTCTCAAACGTTGACAGCTCTCGTTCCAAGTACACATGTGGCATTAGTTTATACCGGCATGTCTAAAAATCTCCGATTAAGACTAGCTTTACGATTTGTTGCAGCAAACTCTACCCCCCCCCCACCTAAAAACACGTGTGAGCAATAGGTTTTGCGGGGGAGGAAACCAGAGAATAGCCACCATAAACACCGAAGGCATAACAACCAAAACAACACTTCAGTAAAACATTTGTTGTATATAAAATCGTGTAATGCGAGAACTGGTTTCTGTTTACACAGGGGGTGATTATGTTTATCAAGGCACATCTAAAAACCCTTCCATAACTCCTGTTTTAAAACCTCTCACTATCTGGCAAAGTGGCATTCCATCCATGGCCTACTTCGACTCATAACTGGAATTTAGCAAGCTCGGATCCATATTTTGGATCAATTCATTCCAGAATTTCTCAGGAGTTGATCAAATCGGTACTGCTTGGTGAACAAGAGGCTTAGTGATAGACTGGCGCCCACCATAGGAATGTGAAATCTCCACTAATGTCTCAGGGCTGCCCACGCAGAGTACCACCACATGCTCAATGCTGCAAAAACACTGACATTTGTTTTACTGATTACGGTATATCACTTGTACCATTAGGCCTTGGGTATTGGCGGTGAGCTGTGTACGAATAGCTTTGTAAAACGACACCAAAAATCATTGACCAAACTAGAGGGACACAAGTCAAGCCTCCAATAGAGGGAAGACAGATTTTGACAAGTGACATTTCAACAGCACGTTCCGATTCTACTCGTTCTGCTTTCAGAAGAATAAAGCTGGAAAGCTATCCGATGTGTTTTCTGGCTGCACTGTTATCGGCAAGATGTCTGGCATTTTACTCCACGGTGCTTCTTCATAAACGGGAGTTCGTGACGGCTGCACATTTCTCGACACGGCTACGGCGTCGCTGGCTGCTGCCGTTCGCCATCCTGATGTGGATTCATCAGCTTCGTCAATCGAGCACAAGTAGCTTCCCAAGTCGGTTCATGACGAAGCTCCCAGCACGGGGAGCGAAACGTCGGACATGGTGCCGAACAACACGTGGCGCGAACCGTAAACACAAATAGCACAAAACCACGCAGAAAATTAACGCAAACGCCAACATCCTTCCCATGCTCCTCTCGCCACATATATTTGTGCACACAAATAAATAATGAATAACAGTGCTTGCAAAAGCCATCGGGCCCACACAGCATTCTGGGGTAGGGGGGATGGGTGCATCTCATCTGTCACGCTGGTGTAGTACAAGCAACCCCCGGCTGGGTTTCAACAAGCGGTGTCTCATCAGGAGAAACAGAGGCCGACCTGGAACATTCCGTGCAAGTCAGATGTAGACTAAATGAAGCTGTGCGCATACAGATTGGTGTGACTCTCGTGCCATTGTTTGCAAAATCTCAGCAATAGGGATGGGGAGAGACGGCAGTGGTCGCCGCCTGGCTTTGTTGAACTATTTACTCAACCCGAAGATAAATAATCTATGGGCACAGCACTTGTGAGGTCGTAAAACACACACGCAAAACACGTTGCTAGGAATGCATTCCTTTGGTGGCAAGTGGCTCCCATAGCAATATTTGGCGACGGTCAAACAACAAAAACTGCTTCAGAAAAAAATTAAACACGCTGCAGTTTTTAGAACGTCCACGAGTGCTGTGTTGCTTCTTCCTAAGCGCGTCGTTAAATCTCCCGTGAGCTGGCAACGACGCCGGCTTGAATCAATTACCGCGTTGGTAGCGAGTGTGTAACTACAATAGCATCTGTTGGCTATGCGCGTGTCCGCTTCTCTAAGCCCCTGAGAACACAAGGGAGCACGCGTTCTTCGATTTGCTGCGGGAACCAAGTGTCCCCCCCCTCCCACCTCCTCTCCCGACAGATATTTCCGACGGCATGCGCGACATGTGAGTGCGGTGGCCCTATCAAGTTGGCCGCGAACGCGGATGACATTAAATTTTTTATTTTATATAAAAAAAAATATCCAATAAACCAAACCCGCCGATTACTTTCATTAACCAACAAGAAACTTGCGTCTCGAGTCAAACGATTGCGACTGATCACAAAACCAAATCGGGCAACTGCGACCACCCAAACCCATCATCTCGTGGATGGTTTTTTTTTAACCCTTTAACGTTTCACCTCTCCGGCGATTCCGAGGACTCGTCACGATCCACGGCCGCGCACCGAATCAAGGGGCAACTCTGAATTTGCCTCGTTTTATACCGTCTCGTTTGCTCCGCTAAGTCTCAGTCTAACATTAGCGTTTCGTTCCATTCTGTCATCGTGTTTTAAGCCAAGCGTTTTGAGCAAAGGCGCTCTTATAAATATACATCAGATTAGATTTACATATCATTTTCGTAAATGATGAATGCTGTAATTGTTGATTGTAATCGTGGAGTCCTTGCATCGCCCCATGATAACTAGATTACAAGGGATGGGGGGGGGGGGAAATTTACTTCAAATGCAACAGCAACGCAAGCTAACATTTTCAGCATTGCCAGCCACATAACAGCAGCATGTTGTGTATACATAATGTTTTCCAATGCCGAGGTTGAGATAATACAGAGCTGAAATTAGAGGAAAAAAAATGTATGCTCTTTTGTGCAGTCATTGGTGACCGCTCTGACACCATCAAACTCACTCCACGAGAGAACCCGGTCACATCACGGGTGGCTGGCCATATCCGAGAGCCCAGAGACTCAGCAATGCCAACGCATTGCTCCGGCATGGCCATCATTATCCCCTTAATCCGCGTGGCTACCTCACAGTGCCGCAGCATGGCTTGAAACCCACAAAGAGCGACAGGACACCAGGTCTGGGCACCCACACTGCAGACAAAAACATTATTTGTCGTAAAACCTTGCATTCTCAACACAAATGTATTTTATTCCTCAGTTGACCAAACATTGCCTTTAAGCTGGTTCCTTTGAGCAAGTTCAAATGCGAGTCAGGAGTCAACTCGGCCCATTGTCCCTCCAGGGTTGATAAAGAACGTTATAAACAGCAGTTGTGCCGAGGATGAAGCAACCTCTGCCAAGGTAACGTGGAATTTCCCTCCGCTGGTGCAGGCACACGGACACTGATCTAAGAAAAATGGATTTAAAGCTCTAAATTGTGCTCAGAAGCATGGAGAGATACATGCTTGGAACCGAGACAGATAAGGAAACAGATTAGAAAAGATGCAGATTGGACATCACATTTGCTCGCGAGTGGGCATGGGCAAGCCACATCTCAAGAGATGACGTCCGGCAAGACGTCCACCACGGAGATGGAGTAATGAAATCAGCAGCTCTGTGCAGGCGCTCGGGTGGATCGTTGCATCGCGTGACCGACGGCTCAGGGGGTGGGGGGAGGGGGGCGGCTGGTGTTGTGTGGCCTCCGATCCAGCAGCGGACAATGCCGACGGTGCAGCAGGACCACCAAAATAGAGGTTGCCCAACCACCCGGGGGTTCTAAAAAATTCTGAGCAGAAACGCACTCGGCCCCATTTGCGAGTGGCGACGGTCGACGAGGGGAGGTGCAGGGAACGTCGGCGGAGGCGAGCGAGGGCGTGCGTGACATTTTGGCCGTCGTTAGCGCTGCCCGATGACATCAGTCGGCCTCGGCTGGGCCCTGTCGTCACGGCAACGCAGGATGCGCTCAGCTAAAAATCAATAGGTGTAATCAAAACGCTGCCAGGGAGCAAGCGGGGGGGGGGGGGGGGGGCAGAGGGGTCGTTACCACGGACCTGAAATTTTTTTGGTTTGTTATAAATCTCGCCAAAAGAAAAATGCTGACGAATTTCAGCTTGAACGGAGGTTTTTCTGCTTCTTCTTTTCGCGGCACCCGACCCTTGCCCGTCTTGTCAGAGTGAACAATTACCGCCCGAGGATTCTTTTCCCCGTCCAATTATAGAGTTGTTGAATTTATGGCACGGCCCGGAAAACTTTACGACAGTTCCTGAGAAATGTACACAATATCCTCTTCTCCTGGCGCAACGTGTGTATCAAAATTGATGATCCGAGAAGCAAACGATCATATTTGTCTTTCCCTCCCCCACAATTGTGCTATTGGAATCATATCAGGAGGGGATGAATCCATTGGGAAATCGTCAAGTAATGACTGCGGAAGATCTCATTCGTGGGACCTCCCAAAAATCCATCAAGTATGCTTTTTTAAATGCAAGTGAAAGCGGTTGCACTTTCACAGACTGCTTTGAGACTTACTCGTGACCGTCAAAACCAATATTTGTAACTCTCAGAAATGTAATTTAGCAAAATAAAATTGGAAAAACCAAAGTTTACATAAGGATTGCTTTTTGTGACTGGGCTGGGTTAATCATTGGCAACTGCTCAGATCTGAACCCAGGATATCAGCCGAGTCTGTTCGCCACTCTGACCCCTGGACCACACAGATTATTTTTTAGTGATCTGGGTTTCATATCTTTAAAAAAAAAAGGATTCCTAACCTTGGACATGAGACACCCATAGCATAAATATATTACAACAGACGGGGGTTTAAAAAGGCATTTTCCAGGTAATGAAAATTAACGATTTTAAATCATAGACGGCGAGTAAATGAATCAAGCTGGGCAATCGGCTAATGGCACGCACATTTTGTAAAACCTACGATCTGTTTCGATATTTAGTGAAAAAAGGCTATGGAATTAATAATAAATTAATAATATTCAGCATTTTGCTTGATTAAGGGCCTCCCCCACACCTGGGTTAATGGGGATATTTTTAACCAAACAGTACCACCTTGGTCAGTGCTAGTGGGTGGTGGGGGGGGAAGCAAGACCAGTTCCAGATATCACTTGCCACTGATGTTAGCCGTGGCTTGGATTTGAACTATTTTTGCCAGGTTCATGGTCACCCTTGCAAGGGCATCACCGAATCTCAACTCGTTTGCAACCATTACAATTGGCACAAGACTGTTTTTTTTTAAGAATGAAAATTTATTATGATAATGCACGCCTTTAATATAGCCATTCCGAGGAGTGGGTGGATCAAATGGAGATTGAATTTGCATGAGGCTGCCTGCACAGCAATTGCGTGTTTGCATGTCACTGCATAACAAACGGGTCTCTGACAGGTGATGTGTAAGTGGAGTTTAAGTATCCTTCTCTGGTATGCATGGGGTTTTCTTCTGCCTCTCCAGTTTCCTCCAGCATGCATAAAATACTGAATACTAAATCGCCCAAACATCCCAAGATGGACCTTCCTGAACACACACAAAAAAACCGAGTCTACAGACTGTGAGGCTTTCCTGAATAGACATGGATTAAATTACGTATTCCGGCTGTAGCTTGACATTATTGCCATTGTTTATTTCATGGCCCGAGTGGATGAAACGGTCTTATTGGTTTTTCTGACACCACTGCCATTTGCTATCGCTGTGCATTTCAATACAAGGATTTTTTTTTTCTCCAAATATATTAATATATTTTTGTCACATCGCCTCTCTGCTTGCGAGGCGTAGGCGTACAGCAATAACTATTCCCATCACGTGCCGCACTGCGCTCCGTGCACAGCTCATTAAACCCACATCTTACATCGAATGCACTGATAAATGAATGAATGTGGCGAGAAATGAATGAATTAAAGAAAAATCTCTTGCAAATAAATAACTCGACTAGCCTCGGTAGCCATAACGGGTCAATTATTTATTTTTTGCACCGACATCAAATTTAACAATTGAACGTGGAAAAAAAGAACTGCCTCCCTGCTGTCGTGCCTAATACCCATAATGGCATAATCCAAAATGTCAAAATAGGTTTACTGCCGAAACCATCAGCAGACGATAAGCAAAATGCGCCGAGTAGGCTCTGGAACTTTTTGTTGTTACTAAATCTATTATTTCGCCTGCCAATGGCAATGTTTTCCCACTGTGCGGAGCCACAGTGAAAGATTTGGACGCATGCCCCTCATTGGCACACCGCCCCCCGTCAGCACAGATCACGCTGCTACCGACCATGCAGCGGCATTGCCTTGGCAAAAGGAGGCGACCACGCCCATTGTGTGGGTCTTGTTCTCTCCGAGAGAGCAAATTGGGGGGGGGGGGGGCACTGCTGAGTAGAGTGGCTTTAATGATCGAGCCAATTTACTGCCGTGTTGATCTACAGGTATACGCACAATGTTGCTCAATGCGACTGCAATTGTGATGGACTCTGGGTAGCACGGCGTTTTAATGATGAATAGAGGACACTGACGCTTGGGTAGAAAAAGATTGATATCAAAGATTGAGATTACAGAAATAGATAAATATCTCGTGTAATGTACAGCATTTCATTAATCCACTGCTAAACGTAGACCTCCCCACACAATTCAGGCACAGGGAGCTGCAGACGAATGGAAAAAAACTGGGCTTGATAAATAATAAACCATCAAATATGGAATACTTGTACGTATGGAACGTTGATATTTCACGTTCAGAGATGTAGCAATGGCTCGCTGAAACAGGTGAAAGTGAAATATAATTTCACAAAGGCCAGCTTGCTGGAATGTTAAGCGAAAAAATATTGGTTAAATTATTTTATTTTACAAAACATTGTGAAACCCATTGCATTAACTGCATGTGCGGTGTAAGGAGAGGCTTCGGGAATCCATACTTTAAATTAAGATAGGCTTTGGGAAATTTTGCTAAATACCTTGTATGGAAATTCTGGATGATAATTGCGCTATATGTGTTGATGTTTCTGGAACGATAATTAAAGATTAGAGGGATTTTTTTACAGCCCCTAATTGTACAAGGACTTGATAATCTAATGTTCAATGCATTTCCTCTGCTAATCAGTATGAACACATCAAACACCGGTCTCTCCGCCATTGTGCCATACACCAGTTAGCACATCATTAGATCATATTAGTCTCGTTGGATATTTCTGAAATCACACATGCAAGCACACATGTATTGTTTTAGATATTTTACCACGTGCAAATATTGCTGTGCTAAAAAAATACATGTGCACTCATCAATGGAGCATTTTAATCACCTTCATATTTTTAGATTAAAAAAAAGATTCCAAATCAGCAAGGATCAATCCACTGACAGATGAAAACCTCCCCCCAAAGCTGTAGCCATCTATTATATTTTATTATTTGTATATGTTAGATTATGTAATTTGCATACCATATCAAACCGTGATTATTCAGATAGCGTTAAGTTAAAATTGATAAATACAATAAAGGAGTCAACATAAAAAAACTAAATCTGCAATTTCAGGCAAAAATAAGCAACTGGGTACGTGACTTCTCCGATTGCCACACCACAATTGCAAAGATAAAAACAAATCTTTCAGCTAATTAAATCAAGGAGAAATATAGAAAAAAATGGTCTAAATGCATTAACAAATGTGCGTAAATGTCATCCCAATAACAGAACGAAATGCCAGAATGTGCAACCTGCGATTTTTTTTTGGGGGGGGGGGGGGGGGGGTGAAACATCACAAAAAATAACTTACAAATAATGCTCTTTGGTTTAACTGCCCCATAAAAAAATGTTTCCTGCGGAAAATTACTGCACAAAAACAGGCGGATGAGATGGCTCAAATGGACGACGAAAAATTGCTTGCAAACCGCCATAAATGTGGCATCTCGGATTTAATTTCGTCGTCTGCGGACACAACAGACCCCATCGAGACATCGCCAACCCATTCAGTGACACGGTGCACATAAAATGGCTGGGAAGGAAAATATTAAATGAATTTACGTTTTTATCACGTCGATAATAAAAACGCCGATGAAAATTTAAGACAATTAAATGATGGCCAACGACGACATCCGACTAAGGTGACACGGATTCATAAAGCTGAGAGAGAGAGGGGAAGGGGGAAAAAACCGGTAAGAAATTTTAAATGTAAGAAGGAGGCATGATAGCTGCGTGTGAATTATATCCACAATCCCCGTCTGCTGTACCTCGCTTGGCTCCTGACAACAATAAAAACCCGCCTCGTTACATTTTCGAAGAAAATCCTGCTCGCGTTTCTCATCTTAATTCGCCAACGATTGCATTTTCTGGTGCATGTATTAAAAATCAAACAACAAAAACAGCAACAACAACAACACGTACCTTCCTTTCACGGTTGCGCACAGTCGCTAAGAATGCAATAAAGCCCTTTGCAAAGAGCAATTCCCGTCTCACCGTAAAATAATGACCGGCCACGATAAAACAATGGGACTACATATTTGTTTATTTAATTAGCGCACGACTGCTGTAGGAAAAAGCGCAACGCGCACGCGTTGAATCCACACACACATTGCTTTTAAAACGCGCGCACACACACACACACTTGCTAAACGTGTGCTTTCGGAGCAAAAACATAAAAGCAACATTCGTGCGGTAAGCATACCGTGGAAGATCGCGTGCTTAGCGGATTGTCATTCCGTACCTTGTAACAGAAGCGGTTTTGCCGAGTTGTTGTGTTCTTCTTCTTCTCCTCGATGTCAGGGCAGAGCTGCAAGTCTCAAAATGGCTCGAGAACGGAGAGAGACGTCGGGGGGGGGAGAAGAAGAAGAAGCAGCAGCAGCAAAAAAAAATCGTACGGGGCGTGAGATTTTAAATAAATAAAACAAGCGAAGAGGGAGGGGGATGGTGTGAGGGAGGAAACGATAGTGGGGGGTGGTGGCGGCAGAGGATTATTAATATTATTATTGTTGTCGTTGTAGTATTCGCGCTGCTGATAATGTCAACGCGTTGCCGTGCCAAATGCAACAGTGCCACCCGGTGGTTGAAACGCTTCACACTCTGTACGTTGGACGTGGTAACGGTCCAGAATAATAAACTCGGTTTTTTTAATTAAAAAAAAATGTTTTTTTTTAAACAAACAACAACAACAACCAGCACCAGCAGCACGGTTTTATTATTAACGACTTCGTTTATAAGTTTATAAGTCGCGGTCTTTGAGGAGGACGTCGATGGCGCCCGCGTTTTGCGCGAGCCGATTCCACAGTTTAGGGACCGCGGCGTTTTTTAACCTACACACATTAATATATAAATAATAATGAGGCGTCCATACGCAATGTTAATTGCTTTAAAGTAGCGAATTAATTGATTGATTGATGCCGATTTGGATACAGGCCATGCATTGTCACGGGATCTGAGCAGGTGTGCAAAATGTGGAATTGCTTGGACAACGGGAAGTGGGCGAAATTTTGATTACAAGATTTGACGACGACAAACAGAGGAATAAAGTTAAGTAAACCCGTTGAATAAGTAATATGTATTTTTTTTTAAAACACGCTTTTATTAAATGTACGACTAGTAATGGCAGAACTCCACGACTCCAGGAAGTGGGCCCGAAGCTTGCCACAGCGTAAGGGACCGTGGTGATTTACAGCCAACGTCAGTTGAGCGTGGTACAATGAGACTCAAGCAGAAACAGCACATGTAAAAAATAATGTTTAAAAAAATTATGTTAAAAAAAATAATGTTTAAAAAAATATTTTTTCTTTTTCATGATAGAATATAGTATTGTCATCATCAATAAGCAGTACTGTGCCTGTCTTTTTCTAGACCCGTCCAAAGATTTTGATACAGTAAACCACAACACCCTGCTTAGTAAACTAAGTGGCCTCGTCTTCTTTGGTTCTTTCGGTAAAGTCACGTGGAATGAGAATAAAATAATACATTAATAAAATAAAATTACAATAAAATTCTCACGACGTTTCGGCCACAACACAAGTGGCCTTCTTGTTGGTTCTTTCGGTAAAGTCACGTAGAATGAGAATAAAATAATAAATTAATAAAATAACAATAAAATTCTCACGACGTTTCGGCCACAACACAAGTGGCCTTCTTGTTGTGGCCGAAACGTGAGAATTTTGTGTTATTTTATTAATTTATTATCTTATTCTCATTCTACGTGACTTTACCGAAAGAACCAAAGAAGATTAATCCTTGCAGTCACGAAAGCTTTAAATCGAAATTTAAGCGGCCTCGGTTTAAAGCTTTCGTGACTGCAGAGATTCATATTCTTGGTTCTTTCGGTAAAGTCACCACGTAGAATGGAAATAAAATAATAAAAAATAAAATACTAAAATTCTCACGGCGTTTCGGCCACAACACAAGTGGCCTTCTTCAGGTGAAGAGACAGGTCTGTCCAGCAGAAGACAGAGCTTGAATGAACACTGTCCAGCAAGGGCCGCGTCTTTTAAGCTTAGAGTCGCGGCGACTCTAAGCTTCTACGTGACTTAACCGAAAGAACCAGGAAGATAAGCGGCCTCGGTTTATCCGAAAACGCAGTAAAATGGTTACAAAATTACCTCTTTTCTCGCACCCAAACTGTATTCACAGATGGTTGGAGGTCACACAGTGTTAAGATAACAAAAGGGGTTCCACAGGGTTCCATCCTCGGCCCCCTCTTGTTCTCACTTCATGTCAATGACTTGGGCGCTGAACTGGATCATTCCAGGGTAAATCTTTTTGCAGATGACACGATACTGATTACTGCTGGCCGCTCTCCGGATGACGTGATTGCTAAGCTCCAGGGTGATTTCAACAAACTACAACATCAGCTAGTTGCTCTTAAACTAGTCCTGAATTCCTCCAAAACCAAGGTGCTATGCTTCTCACCAGGACTAAAGCAGGAAGTTATTTTTCCCCAATTACATTCCTTAAATAATTATCAAATAAAGCAAGTCAAAATCTCTCGAGAGGAGTTGTACACCCCTAGCTGCCACTGCTATTCATTAGCGTAAAATAAAATGTTTCGCTCCGGATGACGCTGCAAAGTATTATCTGTATTTTGATTTAGCGTGCTGATCTTAAAGGTGTATTGAAAAATTTGATACTCCGACTGATGCGTCTGTTGTTGTGGAGTAACTCATGCAGTCAGCTATGGCTCTAGGATTTGGTGTTACATGTTATTTATGTAGTTTATTGTAATAATTCGGCCACAGTCCCTGTGATCACTGTTACGTTGCAATTATGGCTTTATTTTTTGGTGATTTGGAAAAGTTTTTTGGTTTGGACATGTTTGTTTTGTTGTAGTACGGAGTTACTGATGGCCTTAATCTAAGTTGTCTTGTGGTTGTTGTTGTTGTTTGACTTGCATCCCACTGGGATTTTTTGCACACAGCGTTGGTGTACGGTGCTTTTTTCAGGAATATTTTTGCTGTTTTTTCATGGATTTTTTGTTTGCAGAGTCACATAGTCACTTTAAGATGTTTTTCTTGTTCGTGTTTTTGTTTTTTTGTTTGTTGTGGTTGCACCCGATTCAAGAGCTGAATGGCCCACAGGGCTATACCAAAATAAATAAACTGAAAAAGTATGACATAAGTATACCAAATAATCTTAGCTCTTTCGGTAAAGTCACGTCATCAGGTGACGACCGTTTGTGTTATGGTCGAAACGTCGTGAGAATTATTATTGTTTTATATATATTTTATTATTTTATTGTTTCCCTTCAACGTGACTTTACCGAAAGAGCTAAGAATATGAATTACTGCAGTCACGAAAGCTTTAAATCAAAATATAAGTATACTAAGTTTGCAGTCGATGCCACATTGGGAAGTGGGTTAAAATTGAGTAACAAGATTTGAGGATACAACTACAGAGTGAGTTAAATAAAAGCGTGTAAAATAATAAAAACACCTCCAAAATGGTTTGTTTCGGGGGAGATCACCTAAATATAAATGTGTCTTTAAACCCACCACCGCCCGACACAACCAATTATAAAGGTTTGTCACGTAAACAACACGTGATAATTAATGACTAACTGCGGCATACGCGGTGTGCTAAAGAGTAAACCCTCTAATACTGGTAGGAACCTCCTGGTTACACCACCAGCCCACAGGGGATTATTGTGTCCGTCCGTCCGTCGTGCATCCAAAAATGGGAGGGGTGGGGCTGGGTGGAGAGGGGAAGGTGGGGAGGGTGGGGAGGGGCTGGGTGGGGAGGGGCTGGGTGGGGAGGGGACGGTGGGGAGGGGCTGGGTGTGGAGGGAGAGGCTGGGTGGGGAGGGGCTGGGTGGGGAGGGGCTGGGTGGGGAGGGGCTGGGTGGGGAGGGGCTGGGTGGGGAGGGTAGGGAGGGGCTGGGTGGGGAGGGGAGGGTGGGGAGGGGCTGGGTGGGGAGGGTGGGGCTGGGTGGGGGTGGGAGGGGTGGGGCTAGGTGGGGAGGGGCTGGTCACCCCGTGGTGCCCTTATAAAATCAACGTTTAACCTACTCACGCCGGCTTGTGCCCGCCCTCACAGTCGGGCATATTGTGCGGAATACACCACGTGGTGGTGCCGTTGACCCTGGCCATTGACCGAGCAAACCGACGTTCCTACCAGCTCCCTCCGCAGGAATGTGTTAAAATCACTGTGGTCTGCGCTCCTTCAACGGAGTCGCTAAATTTTGTGGGTTAAGTTTTCGTGACTGCAAGGATCCATACGTCGTGATTTATTTGTTTAAATTTTATATTTTTTTATGCGAACTCTCTCTTAAAGCCTCCTCCCTAGTCGTGCCTAGCAAAGCTCAACAGTGACCTTTATAGCTCCTGCACATGTTGATTGCCATTCGCAAGAAGTGGACATGTAATCGATAATACAGGTTTATTTGGGTTCGATCGTGTAAAACGTGTGTCGTGAAACCTGCCACCACCCGACACAGCCAATTTAGTAAGGTTTATCATGTAAACAACACGTGATAATTAATTACTAACTTCGGCATACGCGTTGTGCTGGAAGAGTTAAACACACATTTACAGTTTGGGTACTATGACATTTCGCTCGTGATTACAAACAGCTTCATCAGGCGATTTGCCAGAATTGTTAAGAACGTATCATGCCATCTGTCACGTAAACAGAACATGCGATCTACCCCCCCCCCCCAAAACCTCCCTGTATTATTGATATTGGTCGCGAAATATCCCTACGTGTTAAACAGAACATGAAATAATGTTGGGCCAATGTGCCAATCACCCTGCGTGCCTCTACTCTTTTTTTCAGTTTTCAGTTTTATTTTGGTATAGCCCTGTGAGCCATTCGGCTCTTGAATCGGGTGCAACCGCAGCAAACAAAAAAACAAAAAAAAACACGAACAAGAAAAACATCTTAAAGTGACTATGTGTTGACTGTGCAAACAGAAAATGCAGGAGCAAAAAAAACAGCAAAATATTCCAGAAAAAAAGCACAGTCCACCAAACGTTGTGTGCAAAAATCCCAGTGGGATGCAAGTCAAACAACAACAATAACCACAAGACAACTTTAGATTAAATCCAAGAAAAAAACAGCAAAATATTCCAGAAAAAAAGCAGTCCACCAAACGTGTGCAAAAATCCCAGTGGGATGCAAGTCAAACAACAACAATAACCACAAGACAAATTTAGATTAAGGCCATCAGTCTAACTCCGTACTACAACAAAACAAACATGGCCAAACCAAAACAAACTTTTCGAAATCACCAAAATAAAGCCATAAAAGCAATGTAACAGTGATCATAGGAACTGTGACCACTGGTGGGAGATGCATTCCTGCAATGGATGATTCCGCAAACTGCACTGCATTGTTTTTATTAAAAAATTTCGCCTCCCACTCGATAATCGCGATTACATTTGAGACATTTTGTTTATCGGTTGCTTTGTTGCATGATTATTGGTTCAATGCTTCAGCTGAAGCAAACCCCCCTCCCCCCCCATGGTAATTATCGATCCTGGACACATCGCAGCATCTTAATCGCGTTTTGAAATGTATAGTTATATTGCGATTACATCATTATCAGTTATAGATTGTTGTTGTTGTTGTCGTCATCATCTCAGTCAAGTCAACCCATGGCACCCGGGTCTGTGTCGGTGACCTGCCAAGCTGGCAGTCGACACTTCACGTGGCCTCGAAGTGCACCTAGCCTGGCACAGGCGCCGCGGTGACGTCACCGCAGCTTCGTGGCGAACGGCGGTTGTTGTCGTCACGACTCGGCGGAAGTTGACGTCACGCAGACGTGACTGTCGGCGACGAACACTAAAATAATTGACATCCACCTACGTGACATCACTAACAGACGCAAAATTTGGCATCACACTGACGTCACGTAAAAACCCCTCTCGCGCGCGAGTTGGCCTCGAGCGGTTGACGTCACCCCCCCGCTCCCGCCGCACCAAATCGTTGCCGTGATGTCATCATCCTGCCTTAACGACGTCACCTATTATAAGTTTGACATCGTTTTGACTGATGAAGACCCGCTCGTGTTGCGATCAAAACGTCGTGGGTTTTTTTGTCCCTTTTATCATTTACAATTTATACATTTTTTATTTTCTATCCACGTGACTTCACCGAAAGAACCAAAAGAATATGAATTTGACATCGTTAGCGACCGTGACGCGCGCGACGTTCGTCGGAAAATGACGTCACCCGAGCTGTGACGTCACCCCCGGGTGGCTCAAGCCCAACAAGCCAAAGGGTGAGACGCGAACATGGCGGCGGCGGCGGGTGGTGGTGGCAGGCGGGACGAAGACGCCGAGGCGGCTTTTGATGGCCACAGCAGCAACGAAGACGAAGGACAGAACCTGTGGCAAGTGGCGGAGCGATCTGGCGAGAGACTGACGCGGCGATACGGGCGAGTTGTTGTTG
The DNA here is from genome assembly GCF_048934315.1 of Petromyzon marinus. NCBI lineage: Eukaryota > Metazoa > Chordata > Hyperoartia > Petromyzontiformes > Petromyzontidae > Petromyzon > Petromyzon marinus. Next base: position 3,438,060 of record NC_133711.1, on the reverse strand, counting down.
TTGTTGTTGTGTGTGTGTGACGGCTGGTTTAACCGTGTTGCCGTGTCTGTCTGTGTCACGTCTCGTCTTAGGCTCTCCATCTTAAGCGAGGTGTCCACCAGGTCCAGGTCGAAATTGCCGGCGGGCAAAAGCATTTTTGTTCTCGGTGAGTGAGAGTGCTTTCGTCCCGTCTTTGCCGCGCGGCGTGTGTGTTACTGTAAACGAATGCGAAGTGGGTTGGTGGTGCGCTGGGTGCTTGAGATGGTTGGGTGGAAAAGGCTCCCTTTTGGATTGTGTTGGGATATGTCAAACAAAAAAAAAACGCCCTTTGCGGTAATTATCCCTATTTCATCTTTGCAACATGTACTTTTTCTGTTGTTGTTGTTTCAAAACGATGTTAACCGCTGTTGTCGTTATTATCACTTTTGCTGCTGTTTGTCAATTGGATATACTGCGCACCGGCCATGAGAATGTGTAATTTCCTTCACTGCTCAACCAAGTGCACGTTAATAACGATGATGACCACCGCCGTACGCGAGTCTTCGCTAAGCAAGGGATACAGTTGTTTCATTAAAAGTATTACTTCTGTTTTGGATATACTGCCACCCGCCATGGGAATGTGGAATTTTCGCCCTCTTAAGGGTTTATCAGATGACCATGACCTAACATCGGTCTGAATACGATGACAAAGTCGTGTTATTAATATTTGACTTATGGATATACTGTACTAGCGTCGATCGTGACATTGTGGAATTTCCACGACTAATCAAAGGCTGCCAAATAATTGATGACCACCCCACGTCTATTCAGCTGAGCACCTGAGCAGAGAAACACTTTTGACTTTTAGTATTCGCTCCTCTGCGTTTTTGGTTTATTCTGCACGTTAGTTTTAAGCATGAAAGCCGACGTTTGTCTCCAATCGCTGGGAGATTCATCATTCGGTTCATCGGTTCGGTTCGGGAAGTAGCTCCCAGCACGTGGGGAGAAACGTGCCCAACAACGACACTCGGGAACAAACCAACAACGACACATCGGGCGCTTTACAGCGCTACAGTACCTCGAAACGCCACGCAAAAGTTGTAGGTTCCTCATTTTTGATCGTACTACGTATATACTGGTCCCCCCCCCCCCCCCGTCATAGCCATGTAGATTATACATCATTCGCGATGTGTTCTCGTCAATCATTTGACCATGTGACACACTGTTTAAATACATGGATACTTTGCATTTGGTTTGAAGGTACAGTTTGAATAGTTTATATATCGGCGCTGAGTCTCATTGGCGGTAGTGTCTAATTATGACGTTTAGTCATAATTATGCTCGGGTTACATTTTCACGCATTTTCTTTTGGAGGCCAACGGTGTGTTCCAGTTGCGTTACATAACTCCACGTGACCGTAGTTAGCACCATCGTATTGACCTGTCCAAAGTAACTTTGTTTAAATATTAGTCCAAGTAATCCAGAGACAAAACAATCATTGCCTCAGTACTTTGATCAATCCACCCAGTTTCAATTGTTTAAATTTACGTGATTAGTACTTGAGACACAATCGTTATAATGAGCTCATCTCATAGAATGTGTTCAGCCTTGGCTCACCACTTGACTCTCCTCAAAAACTACTCATCTGTTCAAACCACTTACAGCACTTGAAAAAACTTAACCATTGAGATACATTTACAACCATGACACTAGCCACACGTGCACACTGTCATGCAATAGTTTTTTTTTTACTCTCCCAAAGAGAATGCAGAATCCTTGAGAAATGGGTTGGGATGGAAGGGAGGGAGAGGCCTGGAAAATTTTGACACTTCACTGTAGCTGCCCAAAGTCACACGGCAATCAACTCTATATTTATAGGAAGGCATTGCGTGTCTATTGTCGTACTTGAGGTCGTTACGTTATGGGCCCTGTAGTTTTTCACAGCTGTGCTCACCAGATACTAGGGATGTAACAATCACATTTATTATTCCTAATGCTCACGATGCATGCGTTGATGTTTTCCATTATTCATCTATATTTGCTTCGAGTTCTTGTTAGATGAACCGTCGCAATGAAAAAATGGAAAAATCAAAGAGGATACACATGCGATGGGCAGAACAAACAAGGAATATGGTACAATGAAGGTAAATAAACATAAGATGAAAACTCGACATAAAATAAATAACACATTCCTGCGGAGGGGGCTGGTAGGAACGTTGGTTGCTCGGCCAGTGGCCAGGGTCAACGGCGGCACCACCACGTGGTGTATTCTGCAAATATGCCCGACTGTGAGGGCGGGCACAAGCCGGCGTGAGTAGGTTAAACGTTGAGTTTTATAAGGGCACCACGGGGTGGTCAGCCCCTCCCCACCCAACCCAGCCCCTCCCCACCCAACCCAGCCTCACCCCCCACCCAGCCCCTCCCCACCCAGCCCTCCCTACCCTCCCCACTCTCCACCGAGCCCCACCTCTCCCATTTTTTATAACCGAATGTCCGGATACACGTGGACAGACATCCACAGACATACACCATTAATCCCCTGCCTCCTGTGAGAATTAATCCCGGTTGGGCTTCCAGTCCACTACGTTTCCTAACAGTACTGCCCACTAGGAGCGCATTTGTTATATATCCGGGTGTCTGGATACACGTGGACAGACATCCACAGACATACACAATTAATCCCCTGCCTCCTGTGAATTAATCCCGGTTGGGCTTCCAGTCCATATAAGGGCACCACGTGGTGACCAGCCCCTCCCCAGCCCCACCCCTCCCACCCCCCACCCAGCCCCACCCTCCCCACCCAGCCCCTCCTCACCCAGCCCCTCCCCCACCCAGCCCCTCTCCACCCAGCCCCACCCCTCCCACGTGGACAGACATCCACAGACATCCACAATTAATCCCCTGCCTCCTGTGAATTAATCCCGGTTGGGCTTCCAGTCCACTACGTTTCCTACCAGTAATATTTGAATCTAATCATAACTCCAAATCATAACAGTGCATATAATTATTTGATGTTGAGTGAATGCATTGGGAATTGTATCATTTGGGTGCTGCTGTCGTATGTGAACAAGTGTTCACTCTGACCTCTTGTTCGATGGCCCCAATACCAGGCGAGGATGGCTCGGGAAAGACATCGCTCATCGCGAAGCTGCAGGGAGCGGAGGACGCGAGGAAGGGACGCGGGTTGGAGTACCTCTACCTGAACATCCATGATGAAGACCGAGACGGTGCGCTGAAGGAAATTATTTGTCATGCACAGTAAAAAAAATGCATTGCCGCTGCTTGTACTTCTATTGTGCAGGTGTAACGACAATGGGGTTAGAGCTTATAAGCAGGCCTTGTTTGTGGGTTAATGATTAAAGGAAGACGACCAAAAAAAAACAGTTTATCTTGCTGATGGCAACCTAAGGCTGTCTATCCCAGATTGTCCAACGCAGTCCGAATCTTCGCTAATGAAAAAGTAGATGTGGTTCAGAGCAAAGTGCGTCATAATGCAACGATTTCGGTCACTGCAATGTCTCTGCCATATGTTTTATTGAAATGTTAATGCAGTTATGACAGCAGCATGTTATGATGGACCCTTGACTGCTTATGAATTTGTTTTCTTAATGAACTTTTAAGCTCAGGTCAACCAGCCTAGATACACAGTCTGGGTGTGCCTTTAAGACAAGAGCTATCTGTGTTTTTGGTTCTATATTCATATAATAGCATAATGTGGTGGTGAATTCCAAGTATGGCTTATAATTTCTGGCATTTGTTGAGGATAAAATACAAATTCATAATATTATTTGAATAGTGACAATCACTTGGCGTTTTAGTTAACTAAAATTCCAAATGAGAGAGTTTACATTTCCAGAACATTTTTGTAGTATTTTTTTAATTTCTACTCTTGTCCAAGATTGTCAGCCATTATTTGCAAGACCAATGCAATGTATGAATGCATTCATAAGTTGAATAATGTCACGTTAATGGTTATTGCCTAACTGGGTTGTACAGCACAGTGAAGCAAGATACATTGTACAATATACCATTTGTATGCCATTGGACCCCCAAGCAGTGCAGAGATGATTTTTGTAAAAGTCCAAACCACTCGGAGAGTCACATGGTTATGTTGACAGTAAAAAAATAAATCCTTCTGCTGTTCAGTCTTGACAGCAGGATCTGTGGGGCAGCATCACATGAGCCTGTGCTGTTCAGCAGAGCCAAGATTGAAGTCAAATGTTCAATACTCCCGCAACGATCACCTATGCGTGCTCTTTCATGGATACTGAAGTCTTTCACAGCGCCATGCTGGGAAGTCAAAGCAACAAGATACAGGCAGTGGACCCTGTGCAATCATGATGCCTCACTGCTTCAAACATACATAGCTATACCAAGATGGAGGAAGCGATGTTCTATGCTGCCTATTATTTACCTCGAATTAGCCTCAAAAATGCTATTGAAGAGGGTTCTAAATTTAACACGCAGGCTTTTGCAACATATGTTATGATTAATAATTTATTAATCCGCGGCTGCATGAAAGCCGTCGCTTACTCATGGCCTTCCAATTTAAGAGTTCTAAAATTGTATCCACAATGAGGTGTTGCTGCCACTTACGAGCTAAGCTTGCCATCCAGAGGTCTGGTTTGATCTTAAAACGAGGGGGCAGGTTTCTTGAATCCTCCTCAAACTCTTGTCTGCACAGCAGTCGAAATGCGTTGCGCTAAAGTTAGTCAATAGGGCACCTTCGTTGAAGGCGCCTGTGTGGGAGGTCCGCGGTCCCGTCTGCCAGCAGTGGCGTAAACAAGACGGCTAAAGGGCAGTGCCTTTCTACCTGTGATGCAGACCACGCCCGCTGCAACGTGTGGCTACTGGACGGCGACGTCTACCACAAGGGGCTGCTGCGGTTCGCGGCGACGCGGGAGAACGCGCGCGACTCGCTGGTGCTGCTTGTAGCCGACCTGGCGCGGCCCTGGCTCATCATGGAGACGCTGGAGAAGTGGAGCCAGGTGATGCGCGAGCACCTCGACTCGCTCGCCATCCCACACACGGAGCAGCGCGACATGGAGCACAACCGTGAGCCACCGCACGAACCCTAACGCATGCATGCACACGCACGCGACGGCACCTCTGCTTTGCTGTGTCAGAATCGGAATCTTTATTGAGCCGACAACAATCCGATGAGCTGTGAAGCTCTTTTTCACGGATTTCCTCTATGTATGTAGAACTTGTTTTACATCGTCCATCGTGCTAATCGGAGGTGTGGGGGAAGAACAACAAACTAAACACATCAGGAAATTCTCAAGAAATGAGTCGGCGGGTCAGAAAGTTACAACAACAAACAATACAAAAACTGATTGGGGTGGAAAGTATGTGAAAGGTAAGCGAGTCACAAAAAGAATATATCCAGTAAAACCTTGGATTGCGAGCATAATTCGTTCCGGAAACATGTTTGTAATCCAAAGCACTCGTATATCAATGCACTCGTATATCAGTTGTGATCACGTGACGCTCGGCAGACAAAGCGTATACGTACTACTACTCGTATTGCAATACCCTCGCTCGTTTATCAAATTAATATTTATTAAAAAAATTTGCTCATCTTGCAAAACACTTGCAGACCAAGTTACTCGCAATCCAAGGTTTTACTGTAAGTGCATTATGAAAAAGGACATCAGTTCCTTTGGATTTTTGAACACTAAATGCATGCTTGGGCAAGGCAGTAAAACAACAGTCCCAGACCACACCAACACAACAATAACACAATCACTCAATAAAATTGGACGTTAGCATGTGTGCATTTTTGACAGAGCTGGTAGGCTACTCGGATGACATAATTGGAACGTATTTACGCTTGTCCGTCTGTACAAATGTGAACTCTTCACACACATTCACGAAAACGAACAAAACCACCAAACGAAGGGAATGGAAATGACGGCCGTGTGGCCCGTGACTGCGTCTCGCTCCCCACGGCTACACGAGACCTGGCGCTGTGAAACGGCCAGCAAGCTATGTTTATTCATCACTGCGAGCATCTTAGCGGCAATGATTGGGTACGAGAGGGAAATGTGTTTCTCGCTTGTGTGTGCTCATTAACTTCTGATACTGCAAGGGCCTCTTTTTACTCGGTTTACATGTGCATTTTTGCATTATTATCAGGAAAGTTTCCCCCAGCCTTGCCCTAATCAATCTGATTTTTTTTCTGAAGATTTGCAATAATTATTAAGTGTTTCTCCTTAAAAGAAAATATGCTGTGTACCAGCATTGACAGTTGAATCCTGAACGCAATGGACACTTCCTTAATTGACTGACTTTGCAGCTTGTGATAATTTCTACCCACCCCAAAATAAAAAAAAAAATCCAATCCTGGTTCAATTGCACTGTGAGCACAATCCTATCATAACATTAAGAAAGAGGATTATGGTTGCAAAATAATGGTATCACAGAACTACTTGTGAAATCACTTAAGTAGACTTCAATCCCAACTCCCGATTACCACTGTTGGCTGTGTACGGTGCGAAATAACTTCAACATACATACTAGGACCACACCTTGTATATGCCCTGCTATGAGTGTTGATGGCATAAAAAAAGTATTCTCAGAGCTCAATTTTTCCAAATTAAGTGAAAACCCAAATTTATAATCGCGTGCGTTTTTGGTGCAGTCACTGGTGAGCGGGCTGAGACCAATTCACTTGACCCGGTTTAATTATGCGTGGATGCCGGTATGCGAACCCAGATTCTCAGCAGTGTCGTCAACTCGGTGTCCTGATGTGATATTAACTCAACGAAGCACCTATAGCCATCTCCTGCTGATCGATGGAATGCATATCTAGTCTTTCCTTTATAATATAATGTGGTATTTTGGCTGTTAGATAATTTATATGTATCCTTTCGTTTATATTGCATCACTTTACTCGTGAACCTTGCTCTTGATTGAAAACGTAATATGAAATCTTATAATGGAAACTATTACAGTGAGTCTTGAATAATATCAGGTAAAGGCTCTATAAGATGCCACACAACTTCAGTATTCTCCGGATTATAAGACGCTTTTTTCCCCTCTGTATTGTAAAGAAAAGTGGGGGGTGCATCTTATTATACGGTAGGTTTGTTGTGTGACCAGATATTTATAACTTTACTAGCGGAAAGTACCCGGTGTTGCCCGGGTGAAAAAGACAGACACACATCGACTTACACACACTTACAGACATTGACCCACACACACAAACACATCGACTTACACACACACACATGGACTCACACACACAGACATCGACTTTAGATACACATGGAGTTACACATATATCGACGTACACACATACAGCGACACACACACACACATCGACTCACACACAGACATATCGACTCACACATACTAATGGACTCGCATGCACACATGGACTTAGACAAACACGTTATTGTTAAAAAATGTAGTAAGCTAATTGTTAAATATGAGTTGTGTACACACACACACCACGCACACACATTCACTAAAACACACACACACATCGACTGACACACAGACATATCAACTCACGCATACATTGACTCGCACACACATCGACTGATACACACACGGAGGTAGACACACACACACATCGTGGCAGGCACGCACATGGACTCACACGCACACAAGGACTTAGACACAATAATAAATATATAAATAATTGGCAAGTTATTTTTTTATATTGGTTGTCAGCACACAAACAAAAATATTGTTATATTTCCAAGGTGATTATTAAAATAGGTTTCTATGTACGCGAGTTTAGCGAAAGAAGCAAGAAATATAAATATTGGTTGTCTGCACACAAACATTCATTTAATATTTGCAAGTTGATTATTTAAATAATAGGTTTTCTATCAACGTGAGTTTAGCGAAAGACGCAAGAAAATTGTACTTAACATTGCCGTGGTGAGGCCTAGTCTCGTGCAGAGCCCCCGGCCTCGCCTAGATTGCCCAGCTGGCCAAGGTGGCACCTTGGCAGGCTGGGGCTGGGCTGCTACCCCTCACCCCCCCCAGCCAAGATCCCCCCACGCGCTCTGCAGTATTATCTACGGCCCATAGTGGTAGCATCTACCAACTGTATAGTAGTAACTGCACGCATCGGAATGGGGGACATCACACTGTGAAGAATTTACCTGAGCGTTTTGTGTATTTTTATTCTATTTTTAACACGAAAGAAAATGTCCCCCTCACCGAACGCGTGTGACTTGGCAGGGGCCTTCCCCCCCCCCACCGAAGGCGTGTGAGTTGGTATGGGCGAGCGCACGCAATAAACAATTAAATAAACTAGCATCGCGCTAAATCGCTCATTTAAGTACTTTAAGTTGAGGGATGGGGAAAAAGGAATAGCGCTTGCTCATCACGAGCCTTACGGCGTGTTACCTGGCTATTCTTTTTTACATAAACTCCACCGTTTGAGAGCCAAATTCTTCGCAAGCGTGCGAACACACAGACAAAAAATGCCTTTTATAGGTAAGATTGGCAGTGGGTACAAGTTGTGGGTGTATCTTATGATTTGGACCATATTATAATAAGGAAAATAGGTCTTTTGTATCGAATGATAAAAAAGTATACCTTGATACCCCTGAAAGGGTCCCTCACAGCTACAGCATTTGTTGTCTCTTCAATAGACCTCCTTGATACAGCGTGCGACATAAGTCAGGAACCGTGGGGATGTCATACGAGTCGAGCTCGTTCCTAACATCAATGTGGACACGTGGATCGATGTTTAAGCGTGTTACGTGAAACGGTTTGAGACGTGCGTCCCAGCAAATGGGGTGCAGTTCACACATTTACTATCATTTACCACGCAGATGTATGGGGGTTTCTGATTTGCCACACCCTGTACAGCAGCAGCAGCAGCAGCACTCCTCTAACTGCCCCAGTTGTCTGGCATTTCCTGCCCCTGGCTGCCTGCATTGTACAGTCACTGCTCAAGTCTTGGCTCAAGGCCTTCGTCTGTTCCTCTGCCTGTGACTGATTTTGTCGATGAAGCGTCTTCCTTCACACTCTCCCGTCATCTGCTTTCCCTCTCTGCCCGACCGCCTTACACCCACCGTGGTATAAATGGTTTTAACACAAAAAAAATCCCCACTCACTTCCAAGTCCCCTTCAGGCACATGCCCCTCCTACGTGCACAGTGTCTTTTTAGATGCAGTAACCTTTGTGTACTTTTTTATGTATGTTGAATTTGTTTCGCACCGTATGTGGCCAACTATGACAATCGAGGGTGGGGGGGGGACAACAAATTAAACACAAAAAGCAGTTCTAAAACACTAAATCCATATTGTAATAGTATAGTCGGTACTCTTCCAAACCATATCAATAATTATTTTCCACGTGTGTTATCTAATTATATTATCAATAATTTGAAGCCATTTGTCAATCCACTGCTGGTTGAAGGATGTCCCACACCGTGTCAGTTGTGGGGGATGTTTGTCCATACTTGTCGCATTGAGATGTATTGCAAGGGAGGTGAGTTATAAATATGAAACGATAAGGGTGCGGATGAGTGAAGGTAGCTGGGTGGAGGATGGGTGGGAGGCTTCCCAAGACTGGTTCAATTATATTTATTATCTGTGGCCAAGAATCGTACTTGGGTCGCAGGGCTCATCATGCAGTGTAGGGAACACTGTGCCACAACTCCACCTGCTACTTTATTTGCAAAAGTTTGCACTCCCCACTGGTCTGTGCTAAATTCTCTTTCTCTGGCTCTTGTCAAATTAAATTAATCGTCACCAGTTGGGTGTGGCTGTGCTTATTGCTGCCTGGTTTGCTTTCGGCTGTTCAGCCCAGTCTTCTGTTTTTTTTATTTGAGACATTTTACACGGACAAAGCGTGATTACGCAGATTCATTTATTCAACGTGAACTGTGTGGGAAACATCCCGTCGACTGGACATCTGTGAAAAAGAGCTTTATTATTTATTGTATTCCTCAAGTATAAATGAAATAAAGGTTCTGAAGCGTGCCATCGCTTCTCATGTGATGTGCATACCACATGCCTGGGCTGGCTACTCATGAATGCCGTCCAATTCACACTGACCTCACTCGCGCCACTACGCCTGGTACATTTTTCTGGAAGCAACTGGCTGTTTACTTTCACTGGTGACAGCCTACAACTCAACTAATCTTTAAACAATTTTTATTTTTTCCAAGTAAGGCCCACTGAGCTATAATGTGGCTCTTTTTCAGAAGCGACCTGGCCACAAATGATAGCTCAATGAAGTGGCTTATCACGTGAAAATGTTTAGCAGCGAAATACTCAAACGCACGTTGATTCTATGTGGAGGAAAAAACCGGAGAACCCGGAGAAAAATCCAAAGGATAACAAGGAGACATTCCAAACTCCAAATATTTAGGCATCAGGGTTGGGATCGAACCCAAGACCTCCTGAATACTAGGCGAGGTAGTTAACATCTTAGCACCGTGGTAACAGTTTACATTGATCGTTTCAGGCGTGGTAGATTGTTGCATGTTCTCAAAGTGCCTCGTGGCCAGTTGAGCCAATGAAGGCATTTAAACACAAGGGGCCAGAGCGTTGGCATTAACTGCACTGACCGCACGTGAGCTTCCAACTGAACCTTGATTCATTGGTGTGTTCATGTGTTTGTATTTGCAGTGTTGGCGTAGTGGTTAGCAGTTGGTTAGTGCACGGCGTTGTGCACTAGCTACCTGAGTTTGAATCTTGACTTAAAGCTTTCGTGACTGCAGGAATTATTCTTTAGGTCTTTCGGTAAAGTTTTTTTGTTATTTTCTTTGAACCTATCTACGTGACTTTACCGAAAGACCCAAAGAATATGAACACCTGAGTTTGATTTTGATTTCTGCTCTTGGTTAAAGTCAGTGGCGAGTCATTTCTGAATTGGTCCTGGGCCTCCCCTTGGTCAACTCGACCTGATATTGGTATCTGGTGAAATGTTTGAATGTGAGCGTTGGGGAAACAAAGACGGCCGAGCACCTTCTTGTTAATAGGTGCTCTCTAACAACAATCGCCCCAACAGTCTGTTAAGGTATTTGTATATTTGAAGCATGAGTGCATTACTCTACACGGCGATCCTGATAACCTGGGTTCAATTCCTGGTCATGGATAACCATGAGTTGCAAGCAGTATCTGAACCTTTCCTTTATGGTTGCAATGATTAATGCTGATTTGTTAAATGTCCACGATTCAGGTTTGTGATTTGATTTCTTATTTTTTTACGTTTTCGACATTACGGTAAATTTTAGCGCCCTCTAGTGGCTACAGAAGTGATGTTAACCAATTACTTACAGCATTTAGGAATAAAAAACACATCGATTCTTCCACGCATTATTCAATATGTATCACAAGCTTAAGAATGGATGTTATCCTATGAATCAATACAATATTTCTTCACTACTATCCAGGGACTCCCCAAGGACATTTACATGTGCAGCCCTTTGTACTGTATGTGGTTTTCCCCATGCTGTATCGGTCATGGGGGTTGTTGGAGTATTCTTCACACTTATCGCTGCTGATTAGTGAAGACGAGGAGCATTGACATGGGAGCATAAAAGTACAAAGCAGTGGATTTTGTTGTTCTTCTCTGTGCTGTCCACCAAATAGCAGCTTGGTAAACGGAGCCTTAAATGAGTAACTGTGTAAGCATCGGCACTAGAGAGACCAAGGTGTTTAGATGGGTTTATGTGGGGATAGCAGAGTGTAAGGGCATGTGTCTGTGAAGGATTTCCATCCTCCTGTAACCCATCCCAGCGCTTGTTTTTTTGTCCGTGTAAACCGTAGGCGTACGCAGAGTAGCAGCGCACATCAGCACCTGGGAGATGTTGGACTTTGGAATGCCATTGCGATCACGACATCGCGACCGCCGTTATTTACGTGCGGCTGTGACTTGTATCTGGAGCTTGACGGCGGGGCGCATGTTGCGTCTTGTCTGGGGGGGGGGTGAGCTCATAGCTTGGTCGAGTTCCAGTGCAGTGAATTGAGCTGTGTAGACGTGGTCTCTTTTCTCGTGTGTGTGTGTGCACGCGGGGTTTTTTTTGTTATTGCACTGGGTGTGGTTAACCCCGGAATTGAAAAATAATACTGTAATGTCCCTTTTGCTAACCCGGAAAAATCCTTTTTTATGCAGGAGAGTCCTACTGGGTTGATATGGTTGGCCATTTTTATTGATGAGTGTTTGGCTTTTGATAGGTAACAGAATCCGAATGTTTTTCAAATATATTCTCACTACTCAAGTAATGAGGATATATTTTCACATGTGAGGGGTTGACACTTGGCTTAACAAGGTGACCATCTCCTGGCCACATTGCAGCCCACACCTATGACATCTGATTAGCAATCGTGCTCTCCCATCGAAGAAATAACCAGCAGTCCCGTCCCCCCCCCCACTTCTCCCCCCACCACTTCCCCCCACACCTTTTTCTCTTTACTTTTGTTCCTCTTCCCTTGCCCGTATAAAAGCCTGCCTATGTTCCTCGCTGCTCGCAGTCGCTGCGTGAGTGGGGCAGTCGGCCCCAACCTTCTCCTCTTCCCAGAACCCAGGAGCACTGAGTTTGGACTTCGGTCCACGGAGTTTTTGTACCACCCCTCCCTAGTTGCGGTTCGTGCCTTTTACCGAGATCTGACAAGATCGGGCACATTCAGGGTGATTGGGAAATAGGTGATCATAGACTGAGTGCATTGGCCTAGAGATGACGAAGTTGAAAAACACAGCAGTGCATGCGAATCCATGCATACATTTTTCACTGCTTTCTCACAACCTTTTGGCCCCGTGCTCTTGGGAGATTTTGTTATATGGTTCCTGACTTAAAATGCCAAGGAGTGTGGTACCATGGTTTGTTTGTGTACGTGTACGGCTTTCTTGCCAATCCACTGCTGGACGAGGGGCTCCCTACCCTGTGCGGTAAATTAAGCAAAAGTGTAGATGATACACTCGACAAAGAGCCGAATAATAAATAGATCAAATGTGTGAATGAGTAGGATGTTATTTTGGTATGCATTGGTCAGGAGATTGATCGGTTGGAAACTTGTTACATTAATTGTCTTTGTTGCTGGGTGGCTCTGAAATGTTGAACGCCAATGTTGGGCGCACTGCGCCAGCAAACCTGGGGTCTGGGTTTAAGCCCCAGGGTCACCACCCTGGACAAACAGGTTCTCTCGTGCAGTTGTTGCTTTGATGGTCTCAGACCAGCAGGATTGTTGATGAGAAAGTTGTCGCGTCAAGAGAGGACACGGACAGATGCAATCGAACGCGCACAGTTAATGTAGTGTGATTTTTGACTGCACAATATTTTAACAGGCATTGATTCTTAAGTAATCAGAAGGTTTCTGTACATTAACATGATTAAATAAAACCATGTTATGATTTTCCAAGAACATTGAAACGTGTGCGTGCATGATTTGGGTTACTGTAAACATTTCCTTGAGTGTACACTTGGAAATGTAATATTATCTGGTGAAGACATTCGTGATTGAGTGATGTTTATTTTACTCAATTTTTTGATGGGCTACAAAATCTGACATTTGGCACTTATGAAACACTATCTTTACTACGCGGCTTCGCCCGGGACTTGGATTCTTGTCTTGGATTAATACACGGCCTACGCGGAGGGTTGGGGGGGGGGAGATGCGTGACGTCAGCAGGCACACTGCGTGACGCTGCCGCATGCGGGTGACATCACAGATGTGACGTCACCGCTCACTTGCCGTGCAAAATATATCCATTATTGCGCTCCCCCCCCCCCCCCAAAATACAAAAGTCTATTTTTATACTTTTTGCTTTGTGTAAAGTCTGGAAGCTACCCACATGCCAAATTTCAAGTTTGTATGCTAAACATTTTGAACAGACACATAATCACATATATAGACTAGCGGGAAGTACCCGGCGTTGCCCGGGCGAAAAAGACACACACACATCGACTTAGACACACACACAGACATCGACCCACACACACATCGACCTACACGCACACACATATGGACTCAAACACATACATCGATTATAACGAGAAAAACCGAAAAACCCAGTGTTATCATTTGCTTCCCCAAACATTTTCACCTATCTTTGTAAACCCAGACTTATAGCATTTTTTTTACGTGAACATTTTTAAGGGCACTGAATCCAAATACAAAATCACATCGTCGACGATTTATTTTTACAGATAATATTTAAAGAGTGATGCTGAAGGCAACAAAAAGCAGACGAAACCAGCTATATAGGTGGCTAGTCATTTTATTGGCATGACCCCGAAAATATCACATGAATGATAATGTTTATTGTAAATTATGTGTTCACGTAATTTACAGTCTGCCAAGGTGGGACTTTCGTTGGCGCTGGCAACTCGCAATTGGAAGTGTGCCAGTTCAGTTCCCGGTCAGCTGGTCAACTCGCCCTTTTATTTTTCCACTCAATTTAAGACAATTTACATTTCTTGCTAATTAGGCCTGTGATGATTCGCCCCAAGCACCCTCGAATGAATTGTCACAATCGTAGGTAACAATTTGACTCAATAATCAAAATTATGGTTTTCAGTACGTTCCCGTTTCTATTGACTGTCTCTTGCGCTCTGTTTGTACCGCGTGTCTCCTTTGTTTCATCATCAGCAGCAGCCGCCATTGTCTATTCACTTTCGGATGAATACTTCCACATGGTTATCACCATTCGCCATGATTCCACATGTCAAATACATTCTTATATAATTCAATACACGTACGTTGAACTTTTTCGCACCGCACGTAGCCAACCGTGCTCATTGGAAAATCATTACGTGCCTCGGATGGACATGCCCTTGGCAAGGGAATGTAGAATTTCTCCCCACAAGTGCACGGTCACCTGTGGAGATGAGCACCAACGCATGCTTCTTTGAGGAGGAAATTATTTTACATGTGTATTGTGCGGAGTGGACAGGACGCACGAAAAGTAAAATAATAATCATTTGCTTACCTTTGTCAGTCCACTGATGGATGAAGGTCTCTCCACACTGTGTTGGTCACAGGGGTTGTAGGACCATGCTTCACCACACTGGTCATTGCGTGTTGATAACAGGAAAGCCCAGGACTGGTTCAAATGTCACCCGCCACTGATGTTACCCGTTGCCGGGAGTAAAATCTAATTTTGGCGAGGTAACATCGCGGCGCGCTCGCCACTTAACAATACCTCGCTACGCTGGTCAATGTGAGTTGAAGGTGGGAAACATTGTACAACGCAACAATGGATTTTGCTGGACTGCCTCTGCTAGCAACTGCCCTCTGCAGTAGCCTGCAACACCTGTCTTATGCATGGTGGTCACCCATGTAAGCACTGTCCAGACTCAGAATCAAAATATTAATTTATACTGGAGAAATCCGATGAGCTATGAAGCTCTTTCTCACTGCTTAGCTTCCGAGAACTTTTTTGTCATCATAATCACATCTTTATTATTATTATTATTAACGTGTCGTGGCTGGTGCGCTGTGCGTGGTGGGTGGTGGTGGTGGCGGGGGGGGGTGGTGGTGGGGTGCACAGTTGTGCGCGATTTCCAGAGCTACGCGGAGCCGGGCGAGGAGGGCTCTTTGGCATCGCCGCGCCGCACGCACGCCACGGCCATCGGCGAGGGCGACGAGGAGTCGGAGCCGCTGCCCCTGGGAGAGAACACGCTCACCCACAACCTGGGCATCCCCGTCGTGGTCGTGTGCACCAAGGTGTGAGGATTCACGTCGTATTTTGTTCGTTTCTTCATTGCTTTCCAAACTAAGATTCTTTTTCTTGGCTCTTTCGGTAAAGTCACGTTTGTTGTTTCCCTTCAACGTGACTTTACCGAAAGAGCTAAGAATATGAATTACTGCAGTCACGAAAGCTCTAAATCAAAATTCATGATTCTTTTGTGTTTAGCTTTGTTGTCCTTTGCCCCGCACCTCCGTTTAGCACGGTTGGCTACGTACGGTGTGGAAGAAGTGCTACATACATAACATACATGCAAAGCGTTTACGCCCCTTTCTGTCGCTCCGTCTGTCTGTAATGGGGTGATAACCATCGTAAACAAGATCCAATGTGAACACAACGTAAGGTTAAAGTATTGTTGCTTGTAAGGAACATCTGCTGTATTGAGAATTGGCTGCCCAATATATGGTGACAAAAACCAGCGGTAAAAGGACCAGCGCTGGCGTCCCCTGCTGCCTTCTTCCCGTCCAGAGCCACTGTCCGAGCCTGCTGTCTCATCACGGCCTTCGAGCACGACCATTATTAGCAAGAGCTACATTTTTCCAAGGACATATACGCTTTACAGAAAACATGCAAATACATGTTTTTTTTTGGTTTAGCGTTTTGTTTGCTTTTTTTTATCTCCTTCAATGCTTTGTGTAATTTTCTTCCCCCTGATTTTATCCTGATTGTGCTATCGGTGTCACGTCAAGATATGAAGGACGAATTCGGAACTCTTGCAGAGCAGTGCAACTCTACGTGTTAGAGAATGGCCCGCAGAAGTGGATATCACAGAGCTACCTCTTGAGATCCCTTCACGTGACCTTTGTTCAACACAGTAAGAGGCAGCGCTTTTCCACCTGCTGCACATATGAGTGTAATCTTTTTCACGTGAGAGTTGACCCTACGTTTTTGATGCTTACTGCTGGAATTTAGTTTCATTCAATGTAGAGTTAAATTGAATGTGGTGGATTTTTTTGTGCACTCTTTGGTGACTGGGCTGAGACCATCAACTTACTATGCTTGAGAATATAACTAAGTATGGAGTCGCTTCAATTGGCCTCTTTATCAGGACTAGGTGCACACCTTTTAAATCCCCTAAAGTAAATCGGTCGATCAAATCGAATTTTTTTTATTCCGAATGCTGAAATAAGCCAAATTTACACATTACATTTTATTAGATGGGTATTTGTCCACATTGGTTATTAGGCTGGCACTGTCAACATGCTACAATTACACATTTGGATTAAACCCAGGTGGCTGGTGGCTGCATAGATTCCAACCTCGGGTATCAATTTGTTCGGTAAAATGTCACGTCCCAATGTGCCTGACTAGTGCAGTTATGATTAGGGCTAGTGCTCCGGTCTAGTTAGCTAAGCGCGATGGGTGACTACCACACAACATAGGGCTGCAGCACTATATTGCGAGCAGAGGGCAGGGTAGCAGAATCCATTGCTGTGTTATACTATACTCCAAACATCTATGCTCCCCGCCTTCACCAACCTGCACTGACCAGTGTGGTGAAGTATGGCGTCAAATAACCAGTATGGGGAGGCCCTCATTGAGCAGTGAATTGACAAGTGCTGTATGTATTCATGATGGATTTATTTTTGTCTGGGACAGACAAACACTCAGAAGAAACAACGGCTATTTCCTCCACTGCAGAGTTTGTTACCAAAAGACGTAATGCGGTGATGTTCAAAAAAATTGCAAAACGTTTTGCAGCTCTGCGTAATGACATTTCTTGTTTTGTCGCTGGCGCAGAGCGACGCGGTGAACTCGCTGGAGAAGGAGTACGACTACAGGGAAGAGCACTTTGACTTCATGCAGTCGCATATCCGCAGGTTCTGCCTGAGGTGTATCCTTCAGTCCCACCTGCGAATCTCACCCACCAGGCCAACCCAGCGCGCCGACAACATAAACCCACACAAAGCTCTCTTTGGAGCCACGTGTGTATATCTATATTTGCCGCTATGTAATGGTTCGATGTGTTGGATAATTCCATGAGTGATGTGTGACGGTGGTGCAGTGGTTAGCATATTGTGCTATGATTCTCCAATGTCCTGAGTTCGATTCCCGGGCGTGACCCGGCACCAGTGGCAAGCGTTCATCTGAACCGGTGCTTGGCACCTCTTTCCACCAACTTGCACTTACCAGCGTTGCCAAGTCACCCGTCCTGTTGGCATTATGGGGACAGATGGAGCATATTAAGAGACGTTAACTACCTCACCTGGTATACAGGAGGTTGTGGATTCGATTCTGATCCTGGAGTTTGCGTGTCTCTCTCCCTGTGGTCATGTGGATTTTTCTCTGGGTCCTCCGGTTTTTCCCTACACATTTAGAAAACATGTTTTCTGAGTATTTGGCTGCTGTACATTTCCACATGATAAGCAACTTCGTTGAGATATCATTTGTGGCCAGGTCGTTTCTGGAAAGAGCTATATGGCTCAATGTGCTTTACGTGGTAGAATAAGCAAAGTTTGCTTTTAGTTTTACATAGGTGGTACATTTAGGCGTCATTTATGATGCATGCAAATTATTATCTTGAACCCAATTACATATTATTTCATCATTTTGAGAGGTCTGTTAGTAATAATAATAATAATCATGTTGTGGTCTGGCAAGGTCCTGCCATTTGTTTAGGCCCATACCCCATCCGTCCATTAAATGCTTTGCCTTATAAATAATGCATTGCATTTTTATTCCATTGGGTAAGGGTCTGCACAGCTGTAAAATGAGGTATGGTAATGGGGAATTAATGGTGATTGCAAGCTGTGCCACTATTATCCTATCATTATTGTAACTCGATACGGCATATTGTGCAATGACATGAAACAGGAGAGCAGTCACCGTGGAGATTAGAGCGATGAGATCAGTTCATAGGAGTGAGATGGACGGAACCAGCACAGTGATGGCGACGGCAGTAGCGGAGTGACGCTGCCTGCTGATGCTGCAGACGACGACGACGACGATGAAATTAAATGAATGCTCGTGGGTCATCGTAAATTGAGAGTGACAAGTCAGGCGGGGTCGGGTTGTTGGGACGTGACGGCGTTGGCTTTCCTGAACGTGAACCAGACGGCGCTGCTCTGATTTACACATCGCTCAAGGAGGACAAGAACGTCGATCTGCTCTACAGATACTTGCTGCACAGGCTCTACGACTTCCCCTTCCGCACCACCGCCCATGTGGTTGAAAAGGACTCGGTCTTCATGTGAGTCATTCGGTTTTTTTTTTTCCCCCGTTGCAGCGGAAAGTAAGCAATGCCCGGGAGGTCAATGCAGCTTTACACAGGGGTAAGGATCACAGTTAACATTAGGTTGTGAATCGACATGTCCAAAATGCTTTCTCAAGTGTGCTGCAGAGATTCGCACCACAGGAAACTGTACGTGAGTTAATGCTTTCATTTTGCTTGTGGTACTTTTTTTCTTTTTATCCTGCTACATTTATTGGCTAAATCCTTGCAATGGAAACAACCGTGTGAGCATTGCAAGGCAGACCTGAAAAAAAACAATTAGAACACTTGGAGAATATAATATAGATTTCGTATATGTCATCAATTCACCCTTTCCTGTGTACCGTCAATGCATTAATAGGCATGTAAAATACTCCACACCCCCCTTAATGATTCAATGTATTTACACGATTAGGTTCAATAATCTATTATTTTGTCTCAATTGTGTTGACTCTTCCATTCATTCTGGTTTTCTTCATTTGCCCAAATGCAGAAATGATAATTTTAGCGAATCGTTTACAATGAATTCTCACAAACATAATGCATGGCACGAATCGGTGAGCCTAGGAATCCATATTAATCGACAAATCATCACATGCCCGAGAATTCTATCAGAATAAACCAGAATCTTCATTTCTCCTTGGAGAAATCCCAAAGAGTTACGAAGCTTTTTTTTTTACACCATCAACTCAAGATTTCCAATAGGGGCGGGTCGGAAAGTCACGCCGACAAACAGTGACAACGATACGCTAGAGGAGTGCAAAGTACCGGGACGGTAAGTAGTAAATAACTAAAAATGAATACCGTTTTAATTTGTGCACGGTGACAGCGCAGCCGACGGGGGTGGTGTTGGGCGTTAATGGTGTGCCGCCCTCCCCGCCCCCCGCAGCCCAGCGGGATGGGACAACGAAAAGAAGATCGCCATCCTGCACGAGCACTTCCAGACGGTGCGACCAGAGGATTGCTACGAGGAAATCATCGTCAAGCCGCCCGTGCGCAAGGCAAGGGAATCGCTGGGAGCCGTCGAGACGGCTCAAGACGCACGCCGTCACGGCCTTCCAACGGCTGGGATGTGGCGCAGATTTTAATATTTCGGTGCTTTGCCAGGTGGCCGGGTCGCTCGGAAGGTCTCTCAATCCCGACAGTTCCCTGTGGTTGAATCGGGTTCTCAATCGTAGTGAGTTGATGGTCTCGGCCCTGTCCCCCCCAATAACTGCACGCAAAATAAAAACCCCCATCACGATAAATTTGATGCTGCGTTTAAGTTGGTTCAATTCCAGCACTGAGAATTAGAAATATCGAATGTTACTCTCGGTGGCAGGGTGGATGGAAATGTGCTGCTCTCTGCCATGTGAACCAGAGGTCACTTTCAGGGATCTCAGAGGTAGCTCTGTGATATCCACTTCCATGGGCCACTCTCTAACACGAAGGGTTGCACTCCACTGCGAGTGTTCCAGATAGTTTATTTGTATTTTGAAACAACGCTGACAGCACAATTTGGATACAATACAGAAGAAATGACAATAAACCGTGTGTAAGAACCATCTTTAATGTATCTTCGCTTCTTAATTCTGCAGTGGGTGCAGGAGAAGGAGGTAACGGTGGAGGATGAGCAAGTATTCCTCATGAAGCAGCAGGTGAGTTTATTATTTCAGTTTCATTTTTTTCTACTCAGCCAAAACATGGGCAACTCTTGAAAACAGTAACTGGAATCGGCTGTTAAAATTCAAGATACGCTCTGCTCTGGTATACAGCCAATCTCCCACAGTCTACATCGTGTGTAATGGCTAGACATAACGGAAATTGATAATTATTCGTCTTTTCCATAAATTGATCGATAGTATTTGTACAGGATGTGGTCAATAATCAGTATATGTAGGGCAGTTATTGAAGGTGTACCTGAATTAAAATTATTAAGTGAAAGAGGTGGACTAGTGCAGTAGGTAGATCTATGGATAATAATGATGATGATGAATATCTCAACCCTGGCTGCTGATGTTTGACCCTACATTGCATTTGTTGTACACTGTACTAGTTTCATAACTGAGGTCTCCGTTGAACGAGAGACCTGTTCTCAGTTTAATTAAGGGATGCATCTCTCTGTGGAATAAACATTCAACCCTGCTCTGTTGTTTCGTGTTCTTGCTCACCAGGCACTTCTTTCCAAGGTGCCAGCCTCAACTGCAGGGCGGCCTATGGTAAGGAGAATACGCCTGTTTTTAAATCCACAAATCGCAATCGCCGATGACCAAATCACTTGGAATGCTCCCAATCTTGTCACAGCTCGGAAGAAAAAAAATATAATACGTGTATTTTGCTAATATACAAATATAGTCCCATTAAGTGCCGTGTTCTAAGTAACGGTTCGGCCCTTATTTGGCCTATTAACACATTCAGCTCAGGATTGAGATGCTCCGTTGCTTCCATAGATGCATGAGTGTCTCATAGTCTTTGGTTCTTTCGGTAAAGTCAAGTCGATAGAAAATAAAAAAAAAGAATTTCAATATAATGGAACACAAAATAAAAAAACCCACGACGTTTCGATTGCAACACAAGCGGCCTTCATCAGGCGGAGAGAAAAGAGGGGGCAAGCCTCCAAATGCAACTGCTTATAAGGGCTTCCAAAGTTGTGAGTGGGCGGAGGACTCGAGTTGCGAGGCAGCAGCAAGGAAATTTGTGCAGCGTTAACGGCATGGGGCGGGGCAGTCAATGCTAATGTCGGAGTAAAGCGCGAGGTGGAGCTGAAGGGGAGGGGTGGAGTCCAAGTGTGTTAGACAATGGGGGGAGGGAGGGGGAGTAAAGCGCTAGATAGAGGTGGAGCTGAAGGGGAGGGGTGGAGTCCAAGTGTGTTAGACAATGGGGGGAGGGAGGGGGTAGAGATGGGGGGGAAAGAGTCTCAGTCGGAGCTTGGCTCAGACCCGGCTTATGGAAGTCCTGAGCATGGCTGAGACCAAGCTCAGAGCTGGCTACAGTTCAGCATGGCTGAGACCATGGCTGAGACCAAGCTCAGAGCCGGCTACAGTTCAGCATGGCTGAGACCAAGCTGAGAGCCGGCTACAGTTCAGCATGGCTTCGAGCCGACTTACTTGAGCCAGAGCCAAACCTGAGAGCAGCCGCGACTAAAAATACGGGCCCAAGTGTTTTAGCGCTCGTTGTTGTTGTGTCTCACATTCATCATTTTCACCGTGATGGATCAATGTATTGATCTGTAACTGCATTAGACTGGCCACTTTAGGAGAAAGCTCTTATTTCCAATGAACCCCTGTACCTCCATGCCTGTTTCCTGGGAGATAAATACGATGGATTGACTGTCCTAATAAAACTAATAGGTTTGTTATTAGAATGACAATTTAGATGATGCGTTTTACCTTTGTATCAGATCTTGGGGTGTATTAACATATGATAGCAAAAATTGCAGTGGAGTGGTGTCAAGTAACATACAAAGGTAATGTATTGTGTACAAATTCAGTGTCCAGATATAAATAAAAATGTGTTTTTAGTCTGAAGAAATACATTTGTAAAAAATAATCTTACATTTTTTTTGTTAAGAATGGAGCTGTTGTGCGGTGTTATCGCGCACTGTACTTTGAATTCAGCAACCCGAGCTGGGTCTTGAGTGCCCCCCCCCCTTCGCCAATCGGCGCTAACTAGAGTGGTGAAGTATGGTAAAACAAAGCCCCGTAACCAACGTGGAATGGAGAAGCCCTCCTCCAGCAGAGGCAATGACTGCACACGTGGCAGACAGCTGGCCAAAACTGTGGCAATATGGCTCGTGTGAATGTCCTCTCGTGAGGCCGGGCTCCTGCCACCGTTCCGCCACTCGCTGCTCTCTCCACCGCCGCCATCATCTCTGACCGCGCCGCCGCGTCGCTTTGGTTTTCTGCGCAGGACGTGTCGGGCGGGTCCCCGCGGGCCGTGAGCCGGCCGGGCCAGACCAACGTGGCGAGCGTGTCGCCTCTCCAGACCCCTGGCAAGAAGCTCGACCCGGCCAACATCAAGGGTGAGAGAGAGAGAGAGAGCCCTCTGGAGGATCTTGGCACAGTGCGGCGTGATGCACGCCTCGTGCCGCCCACCGTCTCTTCTCGGTCATTGTTCGGCACTTTTGTCTGATTGGGCACGTAGGCATTTAGCATCGCGATTCAATTCGAGAGTAGGGTTTTATTTTTTTGTTTCATTTTTGCCATCGCCTTTGCGTTATTCTTTTCAGTCTTTGCTGTTGCAGTTTTGTGAGCACCATTAACCATATCTTTTGCATTTCATTTGCGTGCATTGTAAATGATTAACACTCTAACACACAATTCTGTACGTGCATTATGAGCATTAAACATATATTTAAATTGATACGTTATTGCACACTTAATGACTCCGAATTTTCCAGATTAAAAAAATTACCAGCAAATTACTCAATTGGGATTATATGTGATGTCATATATTTATTTATAGAGTGCCTCTACTCAAGGTGCTTGGCAGCAGTTATTGCCCCTTCTGTGCAAGCATGGCAGGACCCTCCTGATAAAATCATGAGGCTTGATGAGGCTTATTAATAATAACTCGTGTCAATTATTACGGTAATGCAAAGATCATTCAGCAGATCGTCAAAAATGTAGTGCACGTGGAAATACGATGGTTTCCTTCTGCACAACAGCGAAGTATTTACTGCCATGGTCATTCAAGTAGCTATCAATACGTTAACACGTTTTATTTTGCGGTTGTTTTTTCTACGTTGTGCATATAATATATAAAAATCTCTTCAGGAGTCTGGTGGAAATGTTTACATTTCCTTTGTCAGTTTACAATTTTAACATAGGTTTCATCAGAATACGATTAACTTTTTCACGTTGTTACATCAACTTGTGAACCATTAAATGAATTAATATGTTCACGTTTACATCAGCACTTAATGTCACGTGACCATTTTACAATGCAATGTCTTTTGGCCGATTCGTATTGAAGGAGTATTTTGCATTGTGTTGGAGGGAACCTGAGTACTTGGAAAAAACTCACGCGTATGATGGGAGAACACTCACGTGTCCGCACGTTTGGCTTTACAAACCCACCTGCTATACTGCCACCTGTAGGCATGCAAAACCAACTCCATGGGTTTGTACATATGTATGTATGAACTTCTTTCGCACGGTGCTTAGCCAACTGGACTCATGGGTTTTAACCACGTGGGTTAAACCCCAGCTGCGCGATATCCGTGTCCCGGGGATGTGACCCCTCGTGACGGGTTCGGCCGCTCGTGTACCCGCAGGTGGCGCGACCAGCGAGGGGGTGCTCGCCAACTTCTTCAACAGCCTGCTCACGAAAAAGGGGGCTTCGCCGGGGGGGCCCCCCTCCCCCGGCCAGGCAGCATCCCCCGGGAACGCCAAGCCCCTGGGTAAGCGGTCTCGAGTGCCGCCGTACCACATCGGTTGCCGCTCTCTTCACTTCGTTTTTCCCCTCTCCTGTTGTATTGCGGTTCTTTGTGAGGTCACGGTTGCTGAGCACAAGCCCCAAAAGGCCCAAAATGCCGAACGTGGCGTGGGTGACGTACGTGCTCGGAATAGAAACGCTGAGAGAGCCGCGCACGCTCCGGATTGGAGAGCATGCGCAAGTTAGAGATGTGATATTGACTCCCGAGATAAGTCGGTGGGCTTGGGCGGGACGCTTCGCTAGAAGGGACGACGGTTGAGGCTACCGACGGAGCGGCAGCCAAATGAAGGTACGCGCCCCGGAGGATGTCAGCTATGCAGAGAGGGAGCTGATGTGCGGGAACCTGCAAGATTGAGAGATGTCAATGGCTGGCTTTGAACACTTTCATCGAGCAGTGGATTGATCTTGGCTGATGATGATGATGCCCCCCTTGTTGTAATAGGCAGTGAACATTAGTTAAATTATTGCGACACCCTATCGGGCACAAGAGAGGCTGGAAGGTACATGTCCTGTAACAGGTAACCAAGTGGGATGATGCAAGGGATTTCAAATAGCCTTTTCTGAGCACACCTCCTGATCTTCCCAAAATGTAGTTTGCTTGGTATATCTGTAATACAAATCCTATTTAAGACCTGTTCCACACTATGCATCTAATAAGTTCTAATAAGACACGTTGCACGTTGCTAGGGTCGCAAGAAGCTGCTTACCAAGCAGCAGCGATGTTAGTGAAGGCAGTGTAGGTTTCATAATAATTACCGCAGTGGGTCGGTCGAAACAAAGAAGAGCTTAGTCCCTAGTAATTTTGTTACTTTTTTGGACCCCTTGGCATCTCCACGTTGGCTTTGTATTGCACTGCTACGAACATTTCTTCTGCATTGAGATGTTCACTAACCACTAACGGCATAACTAAAGCGACACTTGTACCTCTGTTGTGCTTGTGTGCGTCTTGGTGTCCGTCGCGCGCGTGCGCGCGCGACGGGTTCCGATCGCTCGTGCCATGCGTACGTAACCATCTGTGTCCATGCACATGCGTCTGTCTCGCTGCGCGTGAGCCCCCACCACCACCACAACCCCTGTCCGTCTGCCTGAGTGTCTCCATGTTCCCGTGTCTCTTTGTGTTTCCCAGTCCACAGCGCCCATCCTCTCGCCTCCTGTCTCTCCACCTCTGTCCTCTCCCCCTGTCTCTGCGTGTCTATCTCTCGCGACCACACCGCCCCCCACCCCACCACCCACCACCGTCACCCCCACGCGCCCGGCGGGGAGACTGCCCCGTGCCAGCAAGGTTGGTAACTGGCCAGCTGACCGGCCGAGCAGCCGTTGGCCCGAACAAACGCATTTAAAAGTAAATATGAAAGGAAAGCAATAAAGAATGCAGGCCAGACACCAGATGGCATTCCCAATCCCTGCCACAACCCGAACATTCTTGCACGAGTCAATTTTTAATGCACGTATGTACATTGAACTTCTTTCGCACCGGACGTAGCCTACCCTGCTGATCGGAGGTGTGGGGGAAGGACAACAAACTAAACACTAAAAGCAGTTTCTAACGGAATGAGTTTTCAATCTAGATGATTTAAAAGTGCATAGCTCCGGTGGCTTCCTAATATCGGATGGAAGAGTGTTCCAGACGGCCGCAGAAGGGCATCTGACAGCGTGCGATGCAGTGAGAGGAGTGGACCGACGATCGTAGGCAGTGGCGTAGATTTCCAGTGTAGAGGCAGTGCAACTGCACCGAGGTCCACTGTCCGAAGGGGGGTGGGGGGTGCCCAGGCTCCAGGCTCCAGGCTACTAATAGGGGGGAAACTTTAGCGGGACGCCGCATTCATTCTTTGCACCAAGGGTCCATGCCCACCTTGGTGTTCCCGCGTGGGGCCAAGCAGGGATTGTGGAGGCCCGTTCTGGCAACAAGTCCTGAAAGTGTGCGGACAGCTCCCTAGGCATTGCGCAGGCTGACCGCTCTGTGTCGTGTCCTTGACTCGGCGTCGTGGGTACGCGTTTGGCCTTTCGCGACTCTATTAAGTCTCGACTCGCAAATTTACGTGCGGCCAGCATGGAGGTGCAGACAAGCTTGGCGTGAGTTTATCCCGTGTGTGTGTGTGTGTACTTCTAAATCTAACTCCACTGATGCTGCTTAACTTAATGTATACAAGCTCAAAATGTGGGAAATGTATTTAAGGCCAGACTTTTGCAAACAGGTCTGTCTGAAGCTGTTCAATGCCTAGAGGTTGAGCTCGTTTCGTGGGTGTCAGCATGCCTGTGCTTGTATTTATTCTTTTGTCTTTGGGCTAAACTTAATTTTAAGTTCACGAAGTAGACGCTAAACGATGCGATGCCACCTCATATCCGCAGTTGTAAAGTGGCACTCTGAATGTTGAAAGTTCAGCGTTGTAGAGTACAGGACAATATAATTGGGATTGTAATGCGCATGACCACGCGCGTTACTAGGAGGGATGTGCGTCAAAGGAGCTGTGAAGACGGAGGGGGGGGGGGGGGTGCTTTTGCCAGGGTTTGGACTGAGCATTTGCCATGTATGTCTGTATGTATTTTGAACTTCTTTCGCACCAACCGTGCTCATTGGAGGTTCGGGGAAGGACGACAAACTAAACACAAAAGGCAGTTCTAAAGAAATTAGTTTGTAAATCTAGATGATGATGATGATTTAAAAGTGCACAGCTCCCAGTGGCTTCCTAATATCAGATAGAAGAGCGTTCCAGACGGCCGCAGAAGCGCATCTGAAAGTGCGCGATGCGGTGACCATCTTTGTTCGATGGCGAGCCATGTTACAATACTCAGGTTGTGACAGAGCCATTCCACAAACCTCGTATGCTGACAATACATAAGGGATTGTCATTTTTGAAGGTAGTTCTCTCTCTTTTTGAAAAATATGGCTTCATATTTAAGACCGGAAGCAGGTGGTTGGCTTCACTATTCTGGCAAATAGCCCGAAGATGCTGGATGTAATTACCAGCGAAACGATTCTACATGTTGTGGATTCACTCTTCAAACACACCGGTGGGCTGAAGTAACTAATTGGCGGGTGGTGGAGGGTTGCGACACATTTATAATAATGCGATATAACCCAAAAAACTTTATTAAGAATAATACTGGTCGCAAAAGCCTATGTGTTAATCAAATATGGCTTATTCCTTGGAATAAGTCAGGAGTTTGACATAGATACGAAAGTGAACACACTGTTGCCATCATTCCAGCTTGGATTGAGACGTTACTTTATCTGAGTATCCGACACCATGGTCATTTGAGGATTTTCCCCTTCCTAAGCAAAGTTGTCAAACTTGTTTCCATCTCAATTACGCTCCTAATTGGTTGTCATACTGTAACCAAGTCAAACGCCACCCCATGATAATTCCTAATTATTACCCACCTCTTTAAAATGTCTTCAATGTCCATCCACAATTGTGGAACTGTACTTCTTACCTTTGTGAACTTAAGATACAAGTTGCTCCATATTGTATGTGTGCCTTTTGCATTGCATCGATGCATATACGCATCCCCTTCCCGCGCTCTCGCGTCTGCTTCATCGTGAACGCACCGTGCATGCATCAATAACCCTTTTCCCCTTATTCCCTCCTTTCAAGCTTCGTGGCTTCTGCCGAACCATATCGGGTTGCATTGGCCCGGGACGGTGCTGCACGGCGTGTCAGATCATCTGTTGGTTCAGTGGTCAAAGTCTACCGGCCTCGCTCGAGTCTGTGGGCTGACGTTGTCGCTCACACGCGTGTCTGTATGCGCCCGTGTGTGCATGTGCGTGCGTGCGCGCCCGCCCGCCGTCACGTTGCCTAAACCCAGAAGGACTGCCTTGCCCAAGGCCTCGGCACTCTTCACTGCATGACTCCGAATACTCCCCTGCAATTGTCAATCAGCGAGTTTCACAATGGCATTCGATGCTTTTCTCTTTGCGTTAAATATAAACGCTTTTGCTTCTTGTAAGCAGGCACTTTCATGAACCATGCCACACGCTTGCTTGTGGATTTATCGTTAAACGTACACAAATGCCTCAAGGTACCGTTACCCCATGAAAAATGTTGGCTGCTTGTTAGTTTTCCCCGAAGACGCATGTTTCGGTTGCCCTCATGCCGCTCTAAACGTTTCCCGTCTGTCCGTCTGTCCACACACCCACAGGTCCGAAACCGGCCATGACCGATGTGCAGGCTGAACTGGACCGACTGGTCCGCAAACCCGACTCGCCCGCTGCCCAACCCACGCCCTCCGCCCACAACGAGGTCTTGTGAGATCCTCCACCTCGTCCTCTTCCACCTCCTCTCCCCCCTCCCTGCCCACCGCCACAGCCACCTCCGCCACCGTTCCCCAGCGCCATCCCCAAAACCGTTGGTCTGCAGGATCTGCCCATCACCCTCGGCCCGGCACCAGCAGGAACACGTGTGTTCCATTACCTCTCTTCCACCGGTACATCCGAGCCATACAGGTGGTTACCCGTTTGGCGATATGCCGAGCCAGAACCAGACCATGAAACTCTGGTCTCGTAATATATCTGAATCTTGGTTGGGGCCAAGGAGGGCCAGGGGCGCATGGTTAATCATGTACATCGTTGCATATGCCGTCATTGGCTCGGTTTTGCAGTGGACAGCCTCGGGCTTTCTGAGCCTCGTGCCAGACTGGCTCGGCAACGGACCCGGTGCAGCTCAGTTGTGCAGTGGAATAGAGGTACTACTTTCCACACTTTTAAGTCGTCTGGTTTATTTATTTTTATTTTGCAATTTGTTTAGTTGTTTGATATTCCCCACCCACCACCCACACTGATGCGACGGAGCGAGTAATAAGCGTCCGCTTTTGTTGATGATGTTGGTGAGCAGGAGCAGCATGCGTGGTTTGCCTGTCCGGCGGTCTGGATGTGCGGGCCTACTTGTACTTTTGGGCTTTGCCGTCGCAAATGCGGTAACGTTGCCCACCGCACAGAGGCGTAAAACTATCAACCAGCTGCGGCACGAGATGCGCTTTGTGGGCACAAAGAGTTTGAGTCGCGCATTTGTCAATGTTGAAAGGTGGGTTTTATCTCTTGACGGCACAGAAGGCACCTGCATGTACAGCTATCGGGGTGGTGCTCTACTTAGATTCAGCGTGCATTCAGGTCACACTTTAAGCAAGTGATCGATGTCCATTTGTGCATTTTCTCTTTTGCAAGGGAGACTTGGAGGTCGACACAATTTTAAAATGTAGCCTAGTTGAAGTCACTTAAATTTTAGGGGTTTTTTTTTTTGGAAAGGTGTGGTACTTGCAAACACTTAAAAGTTAATTTCTTGTACATTTCAAATAATGTTATTTGAACAAAAATAATCATTCATAGCACTCACAAATTACTGTGCAAAGAGAGGGGCCACTGACTTAAAAAAAATGCACGCATGGCTTTGAATTTGCAGTTTATTCCAGAATAGGATCCGTGTTCAGTTATTTAAAAATGTTTAAATTATTAAAATGCAGCGGTAGTGATTATACGTGTGTGTTGAACACGCAAGATTTACATCCTTAGATTCTGATCGCCGTGCTTAACGTGAAGCAGAAAGCCTAGTGTTTACATGGCATTTCAGACTGACACTGGGAATACACTCCGGCTTCTTTTAGCAACTCTCAATGAGGGCTGAAAACAGTCAGAAAAAATGCTTTCGACTTGGCACTTCAGCGTCCTGAAATATGTTCTGAGCAGGAGTGCAGTAAATCGGTGTCATTAATTTCCGAGCTGCTTTTAGCCAGTTTCAGTTTGGAGTTGCCATTTTAGATCACCGGAAAGTGGTGTTCTGGGGTTTGGGCTTTACCAGCGGGCACTTTGGCAGGAGGCAGAGTGGTCTAAGTAGTCCTATTAAAAGCCGGTGGCTAAACTTGACTTATCAAAAAGACTATTTAAAATTGAGAACGTTCGTAAAACTACATCGTATGCAATTAGCGCTATGAGTTTTGAAGATGTAATTTGTATTGTTATAACGTAATTATCAATGACAGATTTAAAAGGCGAGCGGTATATAAAACTGTTTATTATAAATATTGTCGAGGCGGCATTGACAGAATCAAACTTAAGTAAATACTTCATTGGCCTTTTTTAGCCTAAACTTTGAAGATGAGCCTGCATCATGATATAAAAGTTAACAACGGTTACAATAATTTGTTCCACCAGGAGCCACTTTTTAACATTCTAGTACCTCCGTAATGTTCAGCCAGCAGTGGCCTTGTAAACAGCCACGCAGACGTTATTACTTGAATTCGTGACAAAAAATAACGTACATCTCAGGCAAAGCTGGGTTTGGAGACATTGTGCACAATATCCAAAAGCAAATGACAACTTGAGCTGCGTAGGAAATGATGGAAACGTAACGTGATTTAGAAGGTGTGTTTGGGTTGGACGCGGAACGAAGAGCAGGTTTCAACGCCAGATGGGGAGGGGGTCCTGTCCTGAATCTGGCCGGCAGCAGGGGGTACGTGTGGCCGATCAGTCTTCCTGTCGCTGTGTTTTGGCTAAGGCGAATGACCTCATCGGCAAATCACGTCATCACTGTTGTGCTGCCGTACCGTTGTGGGAATTGCGGGTCGCGTTGGCTTGTGCAAAGAAGGGGTTGGGGAAGGTGTGAAAATCTCATAGTGGGATGAGTTGGCCTGCAGATTATTCGGATGAAAGCCACGTACATTTTAACGGCAGCAGACCATTTGGTGGCAAAGCGACAATGAGTCGTATGGGTGGACGTGTAAAGTTACAGGAGAGCCTGGCGTCACTCCGCAGTGACAGTAAACTGTCATTACGAGTCTCGCTGCTTAAAAACCAAACCTAAAACGGCACATCTGCGCGTTGTCCAAATCTGTCGCCGTGACTCGCCGTACGTCTAATTTTGAAGCTGGGATATGCAGCCAAGCACTGTGTTGTGCAGCAACCTCCACACACAACCCATGCTCTCGCCAGGGTGTTGCATTCGATAATGAAATTACCCCCTTTGTTGCCACGGTGGCTAGGAGATGTTAACTACATCACCTGGTATACAGTAGGTCGTGGGTTCGATCCCGACCCCGACGCCTGCTGCTGTATATTTGGAGTTTGCATGTTCTCCCCGTGGTCGCGTGGATTTTTCTCCGGGTCTTCCAGTTTTTCCCTCCACATTTAGAACACACGAGTTTAGAGTATTTGGCTGCTATAAATTTTCCACGTGATGATGCCACTTCGTTGAGCTATCATTTGTGGTTAGGTCGCTTCTGAAAAAGAGCTACATTAGCTCAGGTGAGCCTTACCTGGTAAAATAAAAATAGCTTAGATTAGTTGGACAAGCCTGCTCAGTGTCACCACTGATATCTTAAATGATAACGACTTTCAATAGGGTATACGGTTCAGCATGTTTGGGTCTTGTCCCACCTTGCTTGACATCTACTCCTGATTGCAGCAGATTTCTTGAACATGTGCATCTCCCTTGCAAAAGAGATCTTCATCGCAAACTCGCCAGGTTGCTCAACGGTACATATGTTGATGCATTTCATGGACTCTTCACTCTCAAACCCATTCTCTTACATCGGAGTTGTCAGGCTTTGCTGCAGACACTAGCTCAAATTGTAACCAACCAGCTGTCTGATTTTTTATTTAATTCATTTTGCATGAAGGTTTGAAAGAGATCGGTCAAGAAGTGGAAGGCTAAAAGTCCATTGCGCAGTTGTGATGATTGACAAAATCATTGTGTGCTTTAACCAGCTGCTGAAGGGTGGGGTGTGTCGTATTTTTTTTGGCCAAACCTCTTTTGTTCTTATTAGAAGTGCCCAGAGCTTGCATAGGGCGGGCTTCTAAATGATCCTGTGCGTCCGCCATGTGCTCTGTGACCATGTTGAGTTATAAACGGCAATCGGTCAGGCATTGGATACATTTTTTGTTTTATTTTGGGCCAGAGGGGGGGCGGGGGGTGGGCGGAGGTGGCGAGTGGGCGAGTTAAAGTTTCCGCTCAACACTTCGAAAGAAAAATTGCCTTAAAACATAAACAAGACAAAATGAGGAAGACCAAAAACGACTTAACTTCACAGAGCTTCGGTCACAGCGGCTCCAGCCCTCGGCGCGATTGAATCGTTTGAATGGCCGCTGCGTCACATGGGACATATGTGACGCACGACTGGCTGAACACAGCTGACGGATCTCAGTCCATGGGCTCAGACTAAATATTTAACCTGTTGGAACTACCAGAGGATGGTCACACTTGAGTTATACCAACTTCTTTAAATCACCAATGAAAAGTGAACTGCATCCTTGTATAATAAGCATGTTATCATTATTCCACTTATGTTGGCCACGTAGCAGAGTACTGCGCTCCAGCCTGGTCCAGTAATTTATACGCAAAACTAGAACACTGAAACCGGCCACTTTACCCCCATGGCACGTGACCTGCCGATCGGCTAACTGTTGTGGTACACCCATTTATACTGCTGGGTGGACAGACGTGGGGGGGAGGGGTGATTTAGGAAACTCTCCCCATTGTTTTAACCGCCGTGCCGGGAGTTCGAAACGGGTTGGTGACCTCTGAATCGCAAGTCCCAGTGTGCTCAACGACTGTTCAAGACCAGACTCATGGATCCATCCAGGCCGGAGCAAACTCCGCCAGTGTGTCGCGATGAAATGCCATTCTGTGACGTGTCTGTGTCGTTGAGCCTCTGTAAAATGTCACCGCCGTAGAGAAGGAATTCAAATAGTGAACCCCCAAACCCCCACCTCGGCCATGGTGGCCACGGTCGCGAGATGTTAACCACCTCACCTGGTATGCAGGAGGTCATGGGTTCGATCACGACGCTTGTATATTTGGAGTTTGCATGTTCTCCTCGTGGTCGCGTGGATTTTTCACCGGGTCCTGTGGTTTTTTCCCTCGACATTTCGCATTGACATGCGTTTAAGAGTATTTGGCAGGCGATAATTGTCCTTCCGATAAGCCACTAAGTCGAGCTATCATTTGTGGTCGCCAGGTCGCGTCTGATAGCAAAAGCTATATAGCTCAGTGGGCCTTACCTGTTCGCAAATAGTTTAGTTCTGATGGGCTGTGCGGCCGAATCTCGGTGAGCAATGCATATGCACGTGGGAAGACTGCCGTGCAAACGCGCTCGCGGTGTGGAGAGTCGCGGTGTCGAGACTCGAGGGGACCGTACCGTGACGCGGGGTGGGGCTGCCGCGGGGTAGCAAGGCACCCGCGCGGAGCGGAGGACAAAAATGAGTTTTGTTTACCGCCCATTGCAGGCTTGGGACCGTCCACTTTGTAAAAACCAAGCGTGTGATCATCTCCAGTCGTTGCAACTTTTTCTAAAAAACGAAACGTTATCGATTCACTCCGACTCGCCCTGATTGGGGTGCGGTTAATTGTGCCGGTTTTGGCCTAGGGCCCCAGACGACTTGACGTGTATGTATCCTGTAAGGGACGGTGACATTTGATTGGCTCCAACTATGGGACTAAATTTATGTTAATGGTGGCATTAAAAGCAAGCTGTTTAGTATACAGTTAAGTGCACTAGCTTTGTTGAGCCATAGACTAAAGTTAATTTTGGCTTTCGCCTCTGGCTGGCATGTAGCTTAGCATACTGCTAGTGTTTAGGATGCATATAATGATACACGTGCTGTTCGAAAACAAGATATACATGAGCATGTCATTCTTAATTTAATATTCAAAGTTTTGTTGTTAATGGTTTTGGAAGTTGAGGTTTTCTTTGAATGTTGATCGCCATTTTAAGCTAATTGTACCCAGGGGCAGATTTCTGAAACGTTTTCATTTGAAAGCACATCATAAAAAGAATGCATTTTGTATTCATTTTGTACATAATTGCTTTACGGTTTTTTTTTTTTAAACTTGTAATTTTGAAAATGTCTGCTAAAGTATTCTCCAGCGTGTAACACGGTGTGTTAACGAAAACCAAGTTTTTATACAATTGTGTTAGGTAAATCACAAGCAAAAAAAAAAACCCCGTTCTCGTCGACGGAGAAAGGTTGAGCGGAGGAGCGAGTTCGGGGCTTAATGCGTCTAATTAACGACAAATGACGATCGCGCTCGTAGCACTACAAATCATGTACAGCAGCCTGCTTGTTAATAATAATAATATTACAGGAACCATTGTATTCCTCCAGTGGTATAACGGTGAACTGCAAACTTATTTGAAAGAAGAAATAACATGTATTGCTTTATTTAGGAGTGTTATAAGCATGTACTCCGATAGGAAAATGAACGCATATTAAGAGTAATGTGGCTGTGTATGGACGAATAACATCGCGCCGGTGTTGATGAAACCTCCAGGGGTAATTGGCCGAGCATGTCGCATTGCTTTACAAGGTAGTCTGGAAATCCATTCGGTAGAACAATCCACCAGCCCCCCCCCCGAGTCCGTTTCACATTTAAAGTTGTCAGCATTGCATGCAGGGTGCTATCATTTTTATTTGCTAATGTTTAAAAACGTCATCATTACGTGTTTTTTTTTCCTCATTGTTTTGTTATTTTATTTAACTGAGAATTGTAATGCCGCCTAATCACTGTACTCATTGCCACTCGTGTAGATTCGGCCCTGCACGTTGGAGGCAAGCCCCTGCCTATTTCACATCATTTGCCATGTACCCGCTACTGTCAGATTCAACTACAGGGAACGTTTACATAACTCGGGGATGACTTGACGTTCGATCGAGTACAATCCGTGGACCCAGATGTTTGAGCTGTCGCTACCAAGGTGACGATTTCTTTATAGAACTAATCAATGATGGTGAATTATACCTCAGCCTTGTCAAACGAGCAGTTTATCACGCAATTCACGATGTATTGGCCATATAAAAGACATGCTAGTGCTTTGGTTTCACCTGCTTGGGCCCTAGCAATTTTGTTTGGTGTGGCCTAGCCCATTAACCAAACACCTTAAGGCTGAGTGCTAAATCTGGACGTATGATTCGCCACTTGTGAATTAACTGAACCAATCAATTAAATGCCTAGGATCGTGTTAAGTACGTGCTGGCATATGAGGTCTTTGTCACTTGTACCATTAATTTCTCATGGGTGAGCACATTAACCTGTCTAACAAACGTGACGGCGTTCTTATTCACCAATCTTAAGATATTTGCTGTAGCACATGTATACATGCTCTGTGCTGTTGTCCTTTAAAGGTAAATGTCCACTATTGGCTGAGGTAATTGAAATAAACTCCCATCTGCACTGCATGGACGTCGGGGTCAACACCAACATTGGTGTGTTTCTACGGTGGCGAGATGTTAACTGGCTCGCGTGGTATACAGGAGGTCATGGGTTCAGTCCTGACCCCCGACACCTGTATATTTGGAGTTTTACATCTTCTCCCCGTGGTCGTGTGCATTTTTTTTTCCCGGGACCTCTGGTTTTTCCCCTCCACGTTTAGAAACGTGCATTGAGAGTATTTGTCTACGTTACATTTCCACGTGATAAGCTACTTCATTGAGCTATTATTTGTGGCCAGGTCACTTCTGAATAAGAGCTACATAGCTCAGTGGACCTAACCTGGTCAAATAAAAAGTTAACAGCCCTGTGACCTCAAATCGCGCACCGTGATTGCTAACGTCGGGCCCCTTCTGACTTCCAAAAGCAAGCCACTCCAGAGAGAGTTTTCATTACTCCAGTATGAAATTATCGCCTTTGCCAGCGCCATGGAGAACTGAGGCGAGATTTTGTCAGTGGATTTAGAGGCGTCGGTGTGAGTTGCACGAATCAAAACGCTCGAATGGATTTGACGACTTCCTCAATGCAGGAGGTCCGATATGAACCAGGTTTCCAGCCAAACATTGTTTTGCATCTAATTATTGTTAAGGAGCCGTTGCTTTTAATTAGTCAATAATTTACTCATTGGCAGAGCGGTGTGTGTGTGCTTAGCGGTATTCCACTATTAGCGCTTGCAACGTGTTTTGGTGGAAGCCTGGTTGTGGAAGTTGGCACAAAGGAACGAGTTTGCGGAGCATAACGTTGTAATGTCTAAATTACAGTAATGTCATTTAAATAATGTATTTGAACACAAAACTATAATAAACTGGAATTGGTTTTGAAGCTGCTTTTGAGTTTATTTCAAAACTGTCATTGTGCGTGCCTTTGCCCGAGAGTGAGATGAGTGTGTGGAGTGGAGTGAGATGAGTGTGTGGAGGGGGGGGGGGGGGGTGGAGTGAGATGAGTGTGTGGAGGGGAGTGGAGTGGAGTGAGATGAGTGTGTGGAGGGGAGTGGAGTGAGATGAGTGTGTGGAGGGGAGTGGAGTGAGATAAGTGTGTGGAGGGGAGTGGAGTGAGATGAGTGTGTGGAGGGGAGTGAGATGAGTGTGTGGAGGGGAGTGGAGTGAGATGAGTGTGTGGGGGGGAGTGGAGTGAGATGAGTGTGTGGAGGGGAGTGAGATGAGTGTGTGGAGGGGAGTGGAGTGAGATGAGTGTGTGGAGGGGAGTGGAGTGGAGTGAGATGAGTGTATGGAGGGGAGTGGAGTGAGATGAGTGTGTGGAGGGGAGTGGAGTGGAGTGAGATGAGTGTGTGGAGGGGAGTGGAGTGAGATGAGTGTGTGGAGTGGAGTGAGATGAGTGTGTGGAGGGGAGTGGAGTGAGATGAGTGTGTGGGGGGGAGTGGAGTGAGATGAGTGTGTGGAGGGGAGTGGAGTGGAGTGAGATGAGTGTGTGGAGTGAGATGAGTGTGTGGAGTGGAGTGAAATGAGTGTGTGGAGGGGAGTGGAGTGAGATGTGTGTGGAGGGGAGTGGAGTGAGATGAGTGTGTGGAGGGGAGTGGAGTGAGATGAGTGTGTGGAGGGGAGTGGAGTGAGATGAGTGGAGAGGAGTGGAGTGAGATAGGTGTGTGGAGGGGGGGGGGGTGGTGGAGTGAGATGAGTGTGTGGAGGGGAGTGGAGTGAGATGAGTGGAGTGAGATGAGTGTGTGGGGGGGAGTGGAGTGAGATGGGTGTGTGGAGGGGAGTGGAGTGAGATGAGTGTGTGGATGGGAGTGGAGTGAGATGAGTGTGTGGAGGGGAGTGGAGTGAGATGAGTGGAGTGAGATGAGTGTGTGGAGGGGAGTGGAGTGAGATGGGTGTGTGGAGTGGAGTGAGATGAGTGTGTGGAGGGGAGTGGAGTGAGATGGGTGTGTGGAGGGGAGTGGAGTGAGATGAGTGTGTGGAGGGGAGTGGAGTGAGATGGGTGTGTGGAGGGGAGTGGAGTGAGATGAGTGTGTGGAGGGGAGTGGAGTGAGATGGGTGTGTGGAGGGGAGTGGAGTGAGATGAGTGTGTGGAGGGGAGTGGAGTGGAGTGAGATGAGTGTGTGGAGGGGAGTGGAGTGAGATGGGTGTGTGGAGGGGAGTAGAGTGAGATGAGTGTGTGGAGGGGAGTAGAGTGAGATGAGTGTGTGGAGGGGAGTAGAGTGAGATGAGTGTGTGGAGGGGAGTGGAGTGAGATGAGTGTGTGGAGGAGAGTGGAGTGAGATGGGTGTGTGGAGGGGAGTGGAGTGAGATGAGTGTGTGGAGGGGAGTGGAGTGAGATGAGTGTGTGGAGGGGAGTAGAGTGAGATGAGTGTGTGGAGGGGAGTGGAGTGAGATGAGTGTGTGGAGTGGAGTGAGATGAGTATGTGGAGGGGAGTGGAGTGGAGTGAGATGAGTGTGTGGAGGGGAGTGGAGTGAGATGAGTGTGTGGATGATATTGGCGGTGAGTGCGATCGTTAAATTACAGTAGCCGAGTCGGAATGTGGTAATGGCACGGAAGAATATCTAACACGGAACAGCAGCATATAATTTCCACACATTAAAATGCCAATAATTTGATGCACGCACCCTGCGTAAAAACACATTTGAATGAAATCGATGCATTGCTACACGCCTTCCGTTAAACCCGCTTTGCCGCACGCAAATAGAAACATCGGCATTGTCGTGAGACACTGCAGTGCCGAGTGGCCGATTGAAGAAGGCGTGATGTTGGGAAGACGTGGCCACGATACATCGAGTTGAACTCGGCAGCCTGTGGCCGTCACCCGCAGCCGTGAAGCCATGCCCACTACCTGTCGCGCGTATTGACGAGAAGAAACGGAGAGTACAGCACGTATATATAACAACGCAATAGCTCGATTAAAACAAACGGGAGGCCAAATTTTTTTATTTAAAGCTTTCGTGACTGCAGTAATTCATATTCTTAGCTCTTTCGGTAAAGTTACCACGTTGAAGGGAAACAATAAAAAATATATAAATCAATAAAAAAAATTCTCACGACGTTTCGACCATAACGCAAACGGTCGTCATCAGGTGTGAAAAAACCAACGGCAAGAAACATTTGAAAGAAGTGTCGGGTTTGTATTTATTTATTTATTTTCAAACTCCGCTGCTCCTGGCGCGCTCGTCTGGCTTGACCCACCCAAAATGTGAAATTGCCATCGTTCCTCTCTGCATCTACGCCACCATGAGCCATACGGATGATCAAGGCCGTAGCCATGGAGTCAACATTGGAGGGGGGGGGACCAAACCTCCCAGGGGGTCCCAACTAAAAAAAAAAATCTACATTTGTAAACTCATTTCTTGACATGTCCTGCCTAAAATATTAAAAAATTCACGAACACATGGGATGGACTTTTTAGTTTATTTTTTTTACAATAATGTCTAATGGTGTTATTGTATTACATTGCTCTGTTCTTTTATTTTTTTTACATTTTCTTGTTTCATTGTATGTAATGGCAGAGATTAGGGATTCATAAAGTACTACTACCATAACCACAATCATATAAACAGAAATCTATGCATTGTTATATGAAGACACGTCCAGATATTGTGGCCAAGGTTTAGCAAATTGTTTTTATTTACATAGCATCGCAATTATTACTTTTTTATAGCAATATATTGGGGGGGGGGCATTGTTAGCATATTTTAATATTGGGGGGGGGGATACGTCCCCCCCCCAATATTTATTATAGTTACGGCCTTGCGAAAGGTCATCCTTAAATCAATAGAGATACATATTCTTTGGTTCTTTCGGTAAAGTCACGGAGATAGAAATAATAATAAAGTGAATAAAAATGCCACGACGTTTCGATCGCAACACAAGCGGTCGTCATCAGTAAACGGGGCGAACCTCTAAAGGCAAACTCTTTATAAAGGTTTTGGAGATGGGCGTAGCCCAAGTGGATCAGCAGCAGCAGAAGAGATGCCGCGACTCTAAGGTCATACCAATCAGGTTATAGACTCAGCAATCGTTGGGTCATGGCTTGACTTGCGTTTTCTTGTCAATCAACCTCCACCGTCATCAGTGTGGTGTGTGGAGCGGGGTGCAGGGATTTCCTGGCGGCCCTTTGCTGCATTGGCATTGCTACTGCATTGCCATTGCTGCTGCATTGGCATTGCTGCTGCTGCATTGCCATTGCTGCTGCTGCATTGCCATTGCTGCTGCTGCATTGCCATTGCTGCTGCTGCATTGCCATTGCTGCTGCTGCATTGGCATTGCTGCTGCTGCATTGGCATTGCTGCTGCTGCATTGGCATTGCTGCTGCATCGGCATTGCTGCTGCATTGGCATTGCTGCTGCTGCCACACTTGGGCTACGCGCATCTCCAGACCTTTATAAAGAGTTTGCCTTTAGAGGCTCACCCCTTTTCCTGATGACGACCGCTTGTGTTGCGATCGAAACGTCGTGGCATTTTTATTTTTTCTATCTACATGACTTTACCGAAAGCACCAAAGAAAATGAATGCCTGCAGTCACGAACGTTTTAGTCAAAATTCAACAGGGATGCTCGACCGATTCGCAAGTCCCACGTACAAAACACAGGTTTTCTTTTGTGTTAGATCGCGTAAATGTGTCGTTAAACCCGGCAGCCAATTAGTAGGGGTTGTCACGTAAACAGAACGTGCCAATTCGTTACTAGTTCGATGTTACTACTTCGACGTACATCTTGCAGGCCCCTCCCCCATCTGCTCTCGGC
Organism: Petromyzon marinus; assembly: GCF_048934315.1. Lineage (NCBI taxonomy): Eukaryota > Metazoa > Chordata > Hyperoartia > Petromyzontiformes > Petromyzontidae > Petromyzon > Petromyzon marinus. Next base: position 3,397,921 of record NC_133711.1, on the reverse strand, counting down.
TCCACCGTTGCTCTTCTAGGCCCCGCCCCCTCACACTTAGGCTCCACCCCTCGCTTGGACACTGCAGAGTTGGCGCTGCGTTCAGCATCACGGAGTGGTGTGTGGGGGACTGGTCATCGGGCAAGGGCTGGCTTTGCAATGATTGGACCACACATCTATCCCTCTCCCTAGCGGCAATGTGTCGTGGGTTGATTTTCAGGCGCACACTGGAACTTTTCAGGCAACACTTTACTATCTAAACACAACGGGTAACTTTTTGATTTAAAGCTTTCGTGACTGCAGTAATTCGTATTCTTAGCTCTTTCGGTAAAGTCACGTTGAAGGGAAGCAATAAAATATATAAAACAATATATTTTATTATTTTATTGTTTCCCTTCAACGTGACTTTTACCGAAAGAGCTAAGAATACAACGGGTAACTCTTTGACGTTAACAGGATAACGACATAGATTGGTAACCACCGTTCCTAACTTTGCTAACACACGGGGGGATACTACATGTCTGGACCGGAGACCGTAGATGGTGGCTTCATCCCAGAGTTGACCCAGCAGAACAGCCCCCAGAATCAGTCCACACCCCGCTTATAAACCACTCGGGCGTGGCCAGCTCCGCCCCAGGCCACGCCTCCCTTCTCGATCCTTCGGGAAAGCCCCAACCACGTGACCCCCCTGGCTCCCCCCTTTATCCGGTCACGTGTCCTGTTGGGTTCACGCAGAGTGTCCACGGCCTGACACGACCTCCGTGACGTCCTCCGTGACAGCCCCCCATACCGAGCCAACACAGTAGTGTCGTTCTACTGCACGACAAATGTAACAGGAATATATTGTGTGTGCTCCAGTGTTCTCCGTTGCAAGGCACCGTGGGTCACTGGCTGGTCCTTGGTGGCCTTTAGTGTGGAGCCTGACAATACGCAAAAGTGTGAAAACACCACTCCCATCATCCTCATCGTGCTATCGAACCCAGCAATGGTTTCAAATGTGGCGGCCCTCGCACGTTTGTGAAAACGAGTGAAGAACACGTGTATATATAGCGGATGCTTCATGAAGCTAGCATTTACACAACTTTATTCGAAACGTGCATCATGATACCGGAGGTCAGAAGAGTCGTAATAATCAGCAAATTGCATAGCTTACTAAAATGCTCATCGCGTTTTTATTTCGCCGATAGGTCTTGACTGGCCACGATCAGTTTCCATGTTATACTGCCCAGGAAATGTGCGTATGCTGAACAGGCAATAATATATACACACCGCCCGGTGTTAGTCCAAAACAATGTTAGTATCACCAGTGGTTTACACACAACTAAAAATACGTAAATCTTTCATAGCAGACAGAGAGAGGCAAGTAGGCCACTGTTTAAGGACATTTACAGCGCACCTATTTTTCAAGGGGAATCCACAGCGCTCAAATTACAATGCTCGAAAAGTGAAAATAATCGACGCGATTTTTGCTTTGAAAAAAATCGGTATGCCGTGAGAGGGTTAACATTGGCTGCTATGAATCAATGACAAAACTGTTTTAACAGTCATTTGTGTTACTTCACAGCTGTTTTTATACAGTGCAGAGAAAACGTTTGTGAATCCCCAAAGAGAATTATGTACATTCCATTGTATCACCATGAAAGCTTTCTCGAAGCAAACCCGCTCTTTTCGTAAATGTTCAGCAGGGTTTATATTATCCCATGCCATTGTCTTTCGAAACAAAATTATACACAGTTAAGTAGGAGGTTTGCGGCGATGTAAAGTGTGGGAACACCCCATCCGGTCAGCGCGTTGATCGCAGCGTAGAGCCGGGAAGATTTAGACAATTGTCCCACAAAAGTTTTGTGACCAATCTCACTTGCGCCTGACGAAGGCTGGAAACCCCCACATCGATGCGGACGATGACGTCACCAAGCCCAGACAATCATCTTCAATTGGTTGAGTAATCGAACCGATAGTTATCGGTCGAGGAACACATTTTTCAAATGGTCTAATATCACAGCTCTTGTACAGCACGTGCTTGAAATGCCGGGATAAGTCGTGGAGGGATCACACTCCCGGCATTTCGATCCTCTTAAAAAAAACACCGTTATTTAATTAAACGCCCCCAATTGTAATAGTATTCATATCACTTTTATGCTATACAATTTTATATACAATCAACACAAAAGGTCGAATGAAAACACCGCTCAAAATCACGAGCCAACCTTAGAATGCAGTGCACTGCTGTAGCAGTAACGGTGCAGAATCCGGGACTTAATTTCTGCTATGTCAAAAAAAATATTAACTGTTCTCAATTATATTCTAAAATATTGTGAATGTCTCCGTTATAAGGCAGTACTATACAAACAAAAGTAATTGTTACGAGGCACGTCGAACAACGTATCATATATATTCTTGGTTCTTTCGGTAAAGTCACGTAGAAGGGAATCGTGACTTTACCGAAAGAACCAAGAATATGAATCCCTGCAGTCACGAAAGCTTTAAATCAAAACGTATAATATATTTACACCAAGGGGGAAAACTGCAAGCAGACCCGGGGGGGGGGGTGAATGAAAGCTGACTAGTCACTTTGGAGTCGTGAAAAGCAACATGGAAATGTGCCAGAAGCCTCAAGTATTAAATCAGTGCACTCCCCCACTATGATGCATCGATCAGAAACATGAACATTGGCAAAGGTGCTACAACAAATGATGGCAAGTGCAGAAAAATAGACCGACAGGGCAACACCAACGCACAAAAACAAAAGTAATTAATTTAATCGACTTTCAGTCAAGTTGTCAGAAATGCGCGTCGCTGGAAGGGGATATAGTCAGTGACGCATGGAAGCCGGAGGAGATGACACGTTCAAGAGGTCAACCACTGTGGACAAGGAACTATGAGGACAAACTCACGCGCCGCGACCAAGTGGGTTGTGGCATCGTGCAACAATTTACGATGGCCATGGGGGAGGCCCCTTCACCCAGCTGTGATGATCATGGCCGATGATTCAGGCTGTGCTTATGGCAGCGAACGTCGCGAGTTTTCGTAATTGCCAGCGTAGATCTGTGCACGAGGGCTGCGTGGTTTTGGTTGCATTCACAGCGAGTCCATGAAATACCGGGCTAGCTCAGGTGTGGGGTGCATCACGATGTGTTATTATTTTTATCACTTCCCCCCCCCCAATGTTATCCCGATTGCACAACCGGTGCCATGTCAGTATCCATCGGATCTCTCGCAGAGCGACCCCTTGCGCTGGGAGGATGACCCGCAGAACCGGATAACGCAGAGCTACCTCCGAGATTCGTTCGAGCGAACTCTTGAGCCAACGCCTTTCCAACTCGCTCTGCGTTAAGAGCGAGGCTCGTCACGTGACGGTTTAAGCTATCAGATGTGGACTTCTGCCAATTTAAACGCAAATCCAAATGTAACGCGACAGCAATCACAAGTCTCGCAAGGGCGACAATGTCCATTACAAATCGACGTGCTAAACTGGCGCACACGTCAGTATTTCATCTCCAGGAGGGCTTTTTCAACAACAAAATCTCCCCCCCCCCAAAAAAAAACGTTACAGCTTGTAATTTGTATCGGTTCTCCAACCAAACATTTCATGCTGTGCACAATATACCCACCCTCGTTCTTTCAGACGCACTTCCACCTGTCACGCAAGCACCTCACACACTTCCATTCCTCTGGCCCAGGGTTCTTCGTTGCAAGGCCCCTGGTGGACTTGAGTGCGGCCCCGGACAATACACAACATGTCAAAACATCTCACATGATCGTCATCCGGAGGGGCTCTCACGCTGACGATGTCTTATGGGCGAAAGTGGGCCCCCCCCCCCCACCACCACCTCTCTGAGAATTCGTGAAAAACGCCGCTTCGCCTAAGAGTCCGCTCACTTGCCCCGTCGCTGCGGCTTTAGGTACGGGTGCTGCAGAACCTCAACCGCAGACATCCTCCGCTCTTTGTCCCTCTCGAGGCACCTCTTGAGAACGTCCACCAACTCGGCGTCGTCGTCCACCTCGGGGAATGGGATGGGCCACGTGTGGTCGCAGATAAACTTCATCTTCTCCCAGTAGCTGAACTTGTGGAAGGGCAGGCTTCCGTAAGTCATGAGGTACAGGATGCAGCCGAGGGCCCACACGTCGCTCTTGGGCCCCACCTTGGCCGCCGTCCCGAACATCTCGGGCGCCATGTAGTTGAGCGTGCCCGCGGCCACCTGCATCACGTTGCTCGTCACGTCGGCCCGCAACGCCTTCGCGATGCCGAAGTCGATCAGCTTGATGTTGCCCTCCACGAACACGAAGTTGGCCGGCTTGAGGTCACCGTGGACGATGCCCTCCTTGTGGATGGCCGCCACGACCTGCACCATCTCGTGCCAGAAGAAGCACCGCTTGTGCGCCGCGGGCCGCCCCGTCTTGCGCAGCCACGTGTGCAGGTCCACGCTGCCCAGCTCCATCACCATCAAGGTGCACCGCTCCGTGACCTCGTGCTCCACCAGCTGTATGATCTTGTCGGTCAGGTGCTGCAACCGCTTCAGATGTTTCAGCTCCTCGTCGTAGGCGTCCGCCATCTCGGCCGTGCCCTCCGACATCGACACGTACTTCACGGCGCGGATGACGCGCCGCTGCGTGTCGAGCGCCGAGTACACCTTACCGCCGCCGCCCTTGCCGATCAAGTTCAACAGGCAGTAGGGCCTCCCCTTCACCGTCACGGTCCCTTTGCCCTCCCTCCACGCCAACTCCTCCTGCAGCCTCTGCTGCTGCTGCTTGAGAGGTTCTCCCGGAGGGTCCTGCAACTTCGCCTGGTCCGACTCGAGCCGGCGGGGCTGAGGATCAGCCGTCCACACGGGCTGCGGCTGCGGAACGTCGACACGTCGCGCGAGCTGCTGCTGCTGCTGCTGTAGCTGCTCGTGCTGCTGCTGCGGTGGTGGTGGCGGCCTGTGCGGAGGAAGTTTCTGTATCCGCTTGGCCGACGGGTGTCCGTCAGACTCCTGCTGCCCGCGTTTGCAATCGGACGGGCGGAGGCGCGGATCCCCGCGGACGTTTGCGCTGCCCGCGTCGGACTCCTCACCGGCTCCTCCTCCTCCGCCGCCGCCTGGGATCGGAGCCGCCGCCTCCTCCTCGTCTTGGCTGCGGCAGGAGCTTCGCTTCTCCCCGCGCGCCGCGCTCGCCGCAGGCTGAGGCCGGCCACCGTCCTCGCCGCCGCAGCCACGGCCCAGGGTCGAGCCGTCCACGACCGCGGCGCTCCGAAGCGGCGTCTGGCGGGCACCGTGGCCCGCCGTAGCCACGGCGCTGCTCGGGACGAAGCCGGCAGGAGCAGCAGCGGCAGCAGTAGCTGCTGCCGCTGCTGCGGTGGTGGTGTTGTTGTTGTGGCCGGCAGACGGAGTGGCGGTCACCTGGAGGTTGCGGCTCACCGCTTTCGCCGCAAGCAAGTTCTCTCTGGATTGTAATACCGTCGGAGTGGCCACGTTACTTTGCAAGTCCGCAGCGTTTCGCAGCAACGTCCCGATTTGCAGCTGCTGCATCTTGATCTCGACGGTGGCAGCGGCATCGGTGCCACCGCCGCCGCCGCCGCCAATTCGCCTGGCCCACGTCGCCGCTCTCCGGCCATCGCTCTTCTCCTCGCCCTGCACCTGCGCGGGAGTCGGCGGGGCTAACTGCGAGACAAGCCCGGCGGCAGGGGCAGGGACGACGGGGACGACGGGGACGACGTTCTCCTTGTCGTGTGCCGGCGAGATGAGCCTCTTGTTGCCGGCGCGCAGCCTCCTGAACGCCTCGTCGAGGAGGGAGCGCGGCTCGGCGCCCGCCTCCCTCGCCTTGCGCAGGATGGACGCGCTCTTGTCGACCCCGGGCCCGTGGTCGAGCGCGAACTGCGCCGCCGCCACGTGGACGCGCGCCACCCGGCGGCAGGCGACGCGCGCGTGGTCGAACTGCACGCGGCCCTCGCCGGGGTCCAGCGCCGCCCGCAGCTGCGCGTACTGCACGTGGAGCTCCGCGTAGCTCCTCCGGTCGCTGCCCGTGGTGCTCGCGTCCACGGTCTCCAGGCACTCGGCGTAGAGGAGGCAGAGGCGGAAGAGGCCCTTGGAGCTGCGGTCGCTCGCCTCCCAACGCAGCCGCTCGCGGTTCAGGAAGCGCAGCCACTCGTCGGGTCCGGCGGGATCGACGCACGGTGGAGTCGCGCTGCTGGTGTCGCCGCCCGTGACGTCGGCTGCAGGCGCTGGCGGAACTCCTCCGGGCTCTCGTGTCGATTCTCCGGGCTCTGGTGCGGAGTCTCCGGATCCCGCGACCCCTCCAGCGCCCGCTGATCCGCCAGGTGGTTTCCACAGCATCGGTACTCCCATTAATTCAAAGAGTCCTCCTCCACTCCTCGCAGGCTCATCTATTCCAGATCTCCCACCGCTTCCGAGGCCCGCACCTCCGAGGCCACCTCTGCCGCGACTTCCACCTCCTCCGCCATCACGCGGTGCCAGGCTAGGTTCCTGGTTCGCCGTGGCCGCCGCCGCCGCCGCCGCCGCGATTCCCCGCCTGTTCTCGTGCAGCTTCTGCAGGCGCGCATTCATCTGCGCGAGCGCCTCCTCGTTCTCGCGTCGCTCCGCCTCGTCCATCTTCGTCCCGTGGACGGTTGACCCTCCGCTGTCGTTATAGCAGCAGCGTAAATGTTGTTGTTGTAAATGATGTTGTTGTTTCTTGCGCGCTCCGCCTTCACTCCAATGAGCGAGGCGGCAGCAGCGGCGGCGGCTCGGACCGTTAAGATTTGAATCGGGGCGGAAGTGCGGGCGCGAGGCGACTGACAGCTTCCCTCGACGGTTGGCGGGGGGGACGTGACGCTCGAACCCGCGACGGTGACGTCATCGAAGCGGTTAAAATATAAAATAACGTCATCTTATCCAGGGAGGAGCGGGGGGTGGGGTAGTCACTTTACTAGCGAGCGAACGAGCCCGTCTGACACCGCCCTTGAAAGTATTCCAGCGCGGTGACGTCATGTATTTGACAGGCTGCGGCGTGACGTCACTTAACTACTCTTAGGGGCCGTCCATAAATGACGTCACGCACCTAGGGGGTGGTCAGACATTTGTGACGTGTGACGAGAGGGCGGGGTTTGAGAAATGTGACGTCACATCAAAATGCGCAACAAAATAAATATATTCTTAGTTCTTTCGGTAAAGTCATGTTATTATTTTGTTGTTTCCCTTCAACGTGACTTTACCGAAAGAACTAAGAATATGAATTACTGCAGTCACGAAAGCTTTAAATAAAAAAATAAATATAGACAACACGTTCTACTTAAATTTCGATTTAAAGCTTTCGTGACTGCAAGGATTCATCTTCTATGGTTATTTCGGTAAAGTCACGTAGAATGAGAATAAAGTAATAAATTGATAAAATAAAACAACACAATAATATTCTCACGACGTTTCGGCCACAACACAAGCGGCCTTCATCAGGTGAAGGGACGAGACTGTCTGGAGGACAGCGCTGGAGTGAAAAAGCCACGCTCAGATCAAGGGGTGCCTCTGCGGATGTGTAGGCTTTAACTTTAACATAGCCATTTCTGTGACCAGTCACAAGCTAATCACTCAGCCATTTCAATGCTAAATTATATGCTAATTCCTTTGTCAAGGCGCTTTGTTTCGTCTCACACAGCTTAAAGGTCGCGATCTGAGCGTGACTTTTTCACTCCAGCGCTGTCCTCCAGACAGTCTCGTCCCTTCACCTGATGAAGGCCGCTTGTGTTGTGGCCGAAACGTCGTGAGAATATTATTGTGTTATTTTATTTTATCAATTTATTATTTAATTCTCATTCTACGTGAATTTACCGAAAGAACCAAAGAAGACGTTCTACTTAATTAAATAGACTTTTTAATAAATGATTTCTCCTACAACAGAGTGCAGTGCCAAATTAAATACGCACTACAACGACAATAGTTCAAAGCGATTTGAAGCATGCTTTATATTTTTTTGGGGGGGGGCAGATCTTTGTGACGTCATTTGAGGGGGGGGGGTCTGACTTTTTGTGACGCCGTGCGACGAGGGGGGGGGGGTCAAAAAACGTCCAAACTCGCGTGACGTCATTTATGGACGGCCCCTTATATAAGCGCACAATACTGTTATAACGACGCAATCAGCGTACGTTAAGTTGAATATTTAAACCAGTCCAGACTATATTCTTGGTTCTTTCGGTAAAGTCACGGAGAAGGGAAACAATAAAATAAAAATGAAGGCCGCTTGTGTTGTGGCCGAAACGTCGTGAGAATATTATTGTGTTATTTTATTTTATCAATTTATTATTTTATTCTCATTCTACGTGACTTTACCGAAAGAACCAAAGAAGATGAATCCTTGCAGTCACGAAACCTTTAAATCGAAATAAAAATTATTGTTGTGATTTTCACACCTGATGATGATTGCTTGTGTTGCAGTCGAAACGTCGTGAGAATTTTATTGTTTTATATTTTTATTATTTTATTGTTTCCCTTCTACGTGGTGACTTTACCGAAAGAACCAAGAATATGAATCCCTGCAGTCACGAAAGCTTTAAAATAAAAATTCAGTCCAGACTACTGACTACTTGTGTTGAACCAATGCTGCTGATAGGATATGCAAAGCCGCGGTGGGTGTGACATTTGTTATTGTTGTTACGTGCTTAAAGGATTAAAATCGTATGCTTTGTGAAAAAGAGCTTCGTAGCTCATCGGATTCCTCCAGTACAAATACATATTCTGATTCACCTCCTCGCGATATTGGCGATGACGTCATGTAGCCGACGCGCTGCGATGTCGACGTCACGGCAACGCGTTATTTTGTTGTTTCTCTTCAACGTGACTTTACCGAAAAAACTAAGAATATGACGTCAATTCCCGTTTGCTGACGCTGTCATCATGTCGCGCCCTGTAATGCCGCGAGATGACGTCACCGCGCGGCACCTGTCCTCTCCCTCCCCGCTAGCTGACGACCGCGAGATTGGAGTCGTCGAGGGGCCGCTCCCCGTCGTCCCCTCTTCCTCGTCCCCTCCTCCTCTTCCTCCTCCTCGTCGTGGCCATGGCGGTCGCGACGCTGTCGCTGCTCGCCGTGCTGGGCGTCACGCTGCGCGCCGCGCTGTTCCGCGCACCGGCCTTCGTGGAGTTCGCGGCGGAGCGAGTCGAGGCCTCGACGCCCGTCACCGCCTGGAAGCGCGGTGAGCCTCATCCAGCAGTGGAGCGGCGCGTGAGGTGTCGCTCACACGGCCACCGACACCGCCGCGGTGACGATTATCCTGAACCCCGTCTGGTGCCCTCGCGGACTCAAAAACGAGCGCCTGGTGCGGTGCGTCAAAGCATCGCCACTGGGGGGGGAGACAAAGGCGGCCGGGCGTGGTGGTGCTGCTGGCCACCCACCCCCCCCCCATCTCGTGTGCCCGGTGCCGGCCTTCACAGCTGCTGTCCGCGAACAGCACTTGCCCCTGCAGTCTGTGAAGGCTACACGCACGGTGTGGGGGGTGGGTGGACAGTCTTTGTGCGGTGCACGGACGTGAGAGAGGCACCGGGAGAACTCGAAGCGATGTCTCTGAGGGACAGAGAGACCCACGCCCCTCTGGACTCGAACCCACAGGCAACCCGAGTCGGTGTGCCCCTCGCGAACCTGAGGGCCTGGACCCATGAGTACTGACCGAGTCGGTGTCTCTGATACGGCCCTCGTGAACCCAACTTCTGAGAAGCACGACTCGGATCTCGAGCCCAGGCAGCCGGTTGTTGTGCTGACTCGTTATGAACCAATTCTAGATTTGATCTCGATTTGAAGTTTTTTTTTTGTGACTGCAGGTGATCCACACGGTTTGGTTCTTTCGGTAAAGCCATCACGTGGGTAGAAAAATAAATTAAATCACGACGTTTCGGGCGCGCACACACTATCGTCCGTCATCGGGTGGGACAACCACGGCAAGAGACAATTGCTCAAGTGGGCAAAAGGGCTGCTGTAACAAGAGGCTGTGTAGGTAAGAGAGGGTGGAGGAGCAAAGGGGGATGAGATAGAGAAGGGGGGGGAGGTGCGATAACTTTATGAACCTCCAGACTCGAATCCAGGTCCTCGGTGATCATGTATGCCTTAAATGGCCGTTTTGACCTCCTAAGATGCAGCGAGACACGGACCCACTGCTCAAACCAAGGCTACGGTACTCATTCAATCTCACATGGCCATCATGAACCTACGGGGATATCCTTACCCAGGACTCGAACCCAGGCCGTACTAAAACTAGAGGTGAATTACAGAACGCCAAAAATGCAGTCCTTCAAAATCTGTTTTAAAATTGCGAATGCTCCGCTTATCCACACAGATGTTGGGGATAATGTGACATTGATATTCTCATGTCGTCTTATCAGTGGTTATCTGACGATAAATGTGATGAATTAGCCACACATATCCTGTTATCGAAAGATATTTGTGAATCGACTAACAGGTGCATACTTCCTGGTGTGCCTCTTTTATTTTAGGATAAACGCGCGTTCTTGTACCAAGACGGACTTTCTGTGCACTTGGATCTATGCAAAAACGCACTTTGGGAGGACACTAGTAACCAGAGAAAACTCATAGTAATAGGTTTTACCCTTTTAACTGGCACAAAAACTGGCACCTTTATTCAAGGCATCATGTTTGCAATAACCACAACACAAGCAGTCATTTTGACTGCTTGTGTTGTGTCATTTTGACTGCTTGTCAGTTTTTGTGCCAGTTAAAAGGGTAAAACCTATTCCTATATCTTGTTTCTGGCAAAGGAGGTCTCATAATGTAAATGCTCACTCCGAGCCCTCAATACTCTGATAGTGCGCTGTTTTTGAGTTGTACGCCTTTTGGCGTCTTCTGGTCCAACACCAGTGGAGACTAGGCTCTAAGAAAAGCCGTCTCGGGTGTGGACCAATCAAATTCAAGGACAGTGCATATTATTATCAGAGTTGTCTCTTTTGTTTGCATTTTGACTGCTTGTGTTGTGGTTATTGCAACCATGATGCCTTGAATAAAAGTGTCAGTTGTTGTGCCAGTTAAAAGGGTAAAGCCCATTACTATATCTTGTTACTGGCAAAGGAGGTCTCAGAGAAAACTCATTACGCACATGAAGAGATACCGCTCAACTGCTTAGTGATAATGCGGATAATTGCATGAGTTTGTCATTGATCCATTATGGGCTGCGGATAATCACTCGCGAATAAGAGTTGTCACACTGTGCATGAATTTAGTTTTTCTTTGAATCTCGCCGTGTGTTTTTGGTTTTTCCTTTGCGTGAACGATGCAGTTATCGAGGCCATGACGATGTTGGACCTGGGAATCTCGCCGTACTCTGGGGACATTTTCCACGAGGTGATGGAGCCCTCTCGTTGAAGAATGCGTCGTGAACTCGCTGCGTCTCAACTCGATAGAGCGGTGTTCTTCACTAATTTTTGCAGTGGGGGGCCCACTTTCGCCTATTAGACAACGGTGCTGAGGGCCGCCACACATTTGAAACCATTGTGGTTTGGCAGCACGATGGGGTTGGTTACACTGTGTATTTTTTTTATTTAAAGCTTTCGTGACTGCAGGGATTCATATTCTTGGTTCTTTCGGTAAAGTCACGTAGAAGGCAGATCACTGTTATAATTCAGTAGGTTTACATGACATTGACTTCTCCAAGACAGAGGTTCTTTGCAAGCCACCTGGCTACCATTCGTTCATGAGGCTATCCACATATACAAACACAGAGACAATTTCAACCAAGAAGATGGATTCTGGCTTAGCAATCATTGGAAGGATTTGATAAACCATTTCGGGTCTTAATTGATTGATCACGCTTAAGGTGGCTTTCAGACCACATCCATTATTTTTCGTCTCCCCCCTCCTCTTTTCCGAACATAGATGGACTAGTCCACCTGAACAAACTGCCAAATCGCTCTCTGTGGTGCTAACGTTAAAAAAACGCCACTTTTTTCAAATTTTATTGTTGTGGTTTTGCACACCTGATGATGATTGCTTGTGTTGCAGTCGAAACGTCGTGAGAATTTTATTGTTTTATATTTATGTTATTTTATTGTTTCCCTTCTACGTGGTGGTGACTTTACCGAAAGAACCAAGAATATGTTTGTGTATTGTCGGGGGGCCGCACGTCAGGGACCGCCAGTGGCCCACGGGCCTTGCAATGAAGAACACAGGGCTAAAGCAACACCCCCCCCCCCAGAACACAAATACTGTGACTCTTAGATAATTCACCTCGGCTGTGTCCTGGTTTATCCAACCGACACTCCTTCGGCCCAGTCTAACCAGCATGCATGACACAATGCATGCATCGTTTGTGTGACAATGTGAATTGACGAATCGATGTCTTATCATCGCAAGATGATTATGCAGGACACAAAGCCTAGCTACGCGTGTGCAATTTGAGAGATATGTTGTGTTGCTTCTTTTTGCCGAGTTGTAACCGAGTTTTGCTCGTTTTTCAGACGCCCATGATAATCTACGTCTTCCACTTCTTGGTCGACTGCTCTGAGCTTGTCTTCATGGTGAGCCTGCAGTCCCTTGCGTTGTGCTGTGCTGTACAGCAGCGGTGGTCAACTGGGTGGCCCGCATCATGCTTCTCATTTCCATGCGTTTCGCATTAATACAGAGCAATGGATTGCACATATGATTATACGTGTGTATCGCGAGCGTAAACTGCTATTTTAATTGACAGTTTGATTGTTCATACCTTAATGTTGCGTTATACGCTAATGCTCAGGACAAGTGTGCATCACTCGGGTGTGCTTTTTCGTCTTAGTACGTGGAAGAAGTCCCTTACAGCAGAGCATCTCTTTATTTAAAATTAGAAAGTGTATTAAATGCCATATATGCGAATTAATGAAATCTTTTAGATCACTATAACCATATAACGGACTGGTTGAGAGAGTGGCATGCATTAACCTTCCCGACTGTTTTGTTGTGTAGTTTGTGGATGTGTTGACAACTGTCATCCTCTACCTGGCTACGAAACAACTAATGAACTATTTGGTGAGTGTCTTTTATAATTACAGCATTAGTACATGCTTATATGTGTTGACCATACATTCGCATATGTACTGCAGTATGTACATATTCATATGCGTATCATATGTGCTTGGACTTTTAAGATGCCACCAGACTGAGCTGACTGTGCCCATGGTGTTCAAGAAGTTGCAAAGCCAAGTTGTTGAACCAATTAAAATTGTTGTAAATATCTAAACGCCTGATTTTTTTCCATTACTCACCGGTGGTACCGTGATTTCATGAAAAAAGATTTACACCTATTTTTTTTTATCAATCTTCGAATATCTGAAGGCTTCCCCATACCGTATCAGTCATTTGGGTCGTTTGACCGGACTATTGAAGTCTGGTCAAACAACGCGCATGTCTTTGGTCCTCATCCAGCTGTGGCTTCACAAAAAGGGCTGTTCGTGTCGATCGCTGGTTTGAGCAGCAAGACTCGTTGCTCTTTCAGTTAACTATTTAACTGTTTTTGTTTTACCAGGCAAGGCCCGCTGGGCAATGTAGCTCTTTTTCGGAAGCGACCCGGCTACAAATGATAGCTCAGCGAAGTGGCGTATCATCACGTGGACATTTCTAGCAGCAAAATACTCTCAACGTGCGTCGATTCCAACTGTGGAGGGAAAAACCGGATGACCCGGAGAAAAATCCACATGACAACAGGGAGGACATGCAGAGTCCAAATTTACAATAGGCGACAGGGTCGGGATTGACTCCACAACCTCCTTGCATACCAGGCGGGGCCGCTGACGTTGTTGTGTGTTCCGCTCCCCCGACAACTCGCCGGTTCCCCATCCTCTGTTCCGCCAGCACGAGCGGCAGAAGCGTGAGCATCGCCTCTACAAGGTGGACACGTCTGCTCTCCTGCTGGACCCACGAGACACCAGCTACCTCCCTCTGCGCGTCGCCATGGCGTAAGGCCAACATACAAGCGTTGCTGTTTTAGTGCTTTTCAACTAAAGTTGAAAATATTAATGCGTTAGTTGTGTCCGTTTGTCTTTAAAGGAGGTCGCTGTAGCTCACGTTAAGGCGATCCGATGTGAATGAAACTTGAGCAGATCATCAGAAGGTTGCCCAAAAGTCTTGGGTTAAAAACAGCGATTAAAGGCTTATCCTTGACGGTCAAGGCAATGACATGTGAAGTCATCTTTGTCCATCACACGTCAAGTCCGTATCTCCCCTCCTGGTGACGTCATTTTCTATGACTTCATCTTCTTACGTCACGTCATGTGGCGTGTGATGTGATCTCATGTGGTTTGGAACGGTATCATTATTATTGTGTCCTTGTCTCCGTTTATAGGTACCTCCTGAACCCCTACACCATCCTAACATGCGTGGCCCGGAGCACCTGTGCCATAAACAACCTTCTCATCGCCCTCAGTCTCCTGGCCACACTGCATGGTGAGAGGGCATTTGACATTGCATTCATTCATCAATTTAAAGTTACATATTTTTGTTTTCCCGAATTTTAACCTGATCCTCATATCGGTGTCGTGTCACGAAATAAAGTACACATGAAGAATTTGGACAGGCCGATGCAAGCCTTCATCGGAAGGGAACGGCTCACAGAAGCTGATATCACAGAGCTACTTCTGATATTTTTTAAAATCTGAACTCTGGTGCATACAGTGGCAGTCAGCACTTTCCCACTCGGCCCAGTCACCGAACGTGACATTGAATCGCTTTACAGATGAAACTGATTATTTTTTATTTTCAGAGTTGGAATTTTAACTGAATGAAGTGGAAATCCAAATTGAACGTCGTGTATTTTTTTGGGCGGTCATTGGTGACCAGGCTGAAACCGTCAACGTATTGCACACGAGAACCCAGCTTAATCGCAGCCAGCATTCAAACCCAGGATATCAGCAGTGCCATCTCAGCACTGCAACGTCTTCACGACCGGGCCACCGCGATTATAGCCGATTCTTCATCTCACGACACACGCATCGAATGGTGCATGTGAGGGTCCAATGATCTACAGTCCGACAAAATATATGTTGAAGTTAACGTTTCGGCTAACGTGGCAGATAACACCAAAAACTTGGACGTGAAAAATTTGAAGGAATCTAATTGAGATGTTAAAATTTTGACAAAAACATGTGATTCTTGAACCTAATAGTGATGTTGTATTGTAGAAATTCATTAAATCTGGAGCGGTTAATTGTTACACAGATAATTAGTGAACATCACCGCATGCTTCTCCAGGAAAATATTTCTCCACTGCTGTAATCTTCTGCCACTTTTATTATTTTTGGCTAGCCATCACGCACTTTCAGATGCACTTCTTTCTGGCCATCTGGAACCTTCTTTCCGAAATTAGGACTTTTAAATGTAGATTGGAAACTCATTTTTTGAGAACTTATTTTCGTGTTTAATTTGTTGTCCTTCCCCCGCACCTCCGTTGAGCACGTTTGGCTATGTACGGTGCGAAAGATGTTCAACAACACCATGTTTTGAACTTGAGGCTTCTGCCCACATTATGAGACCTCCTTTGCCAGTAACAAGATATAGGAATAGGTTTTACCCTTTTAACTGGCACAAAAACTGACACTTTTATTCAAGGCGTCATGTTTGCAGTAACCACAACACAAGCAGTCAAAATGCAAACAAAAAAGACAACTCTGATAATAATATGCACTGTCTTTGAATTTGATTGGTCCACACCCGAGATGGCGTCTTCTGGTCCAACACCAATGGAGACTAGGCTCTAAGAAAAGCCGTCTCGGGTGTGGACCAATCAAATTCAAAGACAGTGCATATTATTATCAGAGTTGTCTTTTTTGTTTGCATTTTGACTGCTTGTGTTGTGGTTATTGCAAACATGACGCCTTGAATAAAGGTGTCAGTTTTTGTGCCAATTAAAAGGGTAAAACCTATTCCTATATGCTTCTGCCCACGTTGGAGCTCATGTGTTGTAATTGTGTGTGTGTGTGCGCTTGTAGGGAGCATTCTCATGATGGCAGTTTTCCTGGCACTGGCCACTTACCAGTCCCTCTACCCTGTGATGCTCATCATACCTGCAACCCTGCACATGGCCCAGGTAATGCATGCATTGCTAATGTGTCTACCTCTCTGTGTGGTTCTGTGTATGTTTGTGAGGTTGTGTGTTTGTTACGGGGGTGCAGTGCTTAGCGAGCTGCACTACGAACCCGGCAACATGAGTTAAATTCCCGATCACGGCCGACAACAGTGACTGTGATCTGAATCAGTCCTGGGCTTCCCCTAGGTCGACTCAGCCTCAAATGAGCACATGGTACGATGTGTAAACTTTGCCGCAAGGGAGACAAAGGCGGCCGGGCGTGGTGCTGGCCACCCACCCCCTCGTGTGCCATGCCAGCCTTCAGAAGTGCTCGTATACAGCACTTGCCCCAACAGTCTGTTAAAGGCTATACGGGGGATCTTTGTTTTTTTTGTGCGTTT
The DNA here is from genome assembly GCF_048934315.1 of Petromyzon marinus. Lineage (NCBI taxonomy): Eukaryota > Metazoa > Chordata > Hyperoartia > Petromyzontiformes > Petromyzontidae > Petromyzon > Petromyzon marinus. The sequence goes on along the minus strand of NC_133711.1, from coordinate 3,381,544 downwards.
CTGTGTGCCAAACGGTAGTGGGGACCGGTAGTGTAGTGATTAACAAAATGTGCTATGAACCTGGCAACTCAAGTTCCATAACAGTGGAGAATATTTCAACTGGTCTTGGGCCTCCCCTAGCTTGATTCAGCCTTCAATGAGTTCCTGGTGTGGTGTGTAAACATTGCCATGAGGGAGACATCAGCGGTGGGGAGAAAAAGGCAGCCAGGTGTGGATTTTGCCATACCACCCACCTCGTGTTCCATGCCGGCCTTCATAGGTGCTCACTCACAGCACTTGCTCCTACAGTCTTGAAAGTCTCAATGGGGAATCTTTGTGTGTGTGTGTGTTGTGAAGCTGTATGTGTTTATTTGTGTGACTGTGCTTGTTTGTTTCCGCACCTCCGATTAGCACGGCTAACTACGTACGGTGCTTAAGACGTTTGACCTACATAATAATAGAGGCAATTATGAGATTTACTCCATCTCATTCGGGTTTTCACTGCAATTACCTGGTTATATAAAAGATTGTAATACCCAGGTACAGTGTGTGAGTTGTTTACATATGGACCATGTTAATGCCAAATATATAGGGTGCCATGGTGGTAGCAAGATGTTAACTACCTCGCCTAGTATACATGAGGTCGTGGGTTCGATCTCAACGCCTGTATATTTGGAGTTTGCATGTTCTCCTCGTGGCCGCGTGGATTTTTCTCCGGGGCCTCCGGTTTTCCCCTCCACATTCAGAATAAACATGCGTTGAAGAGTATTTGGCTGATAAACGTTTCCACGTGATAAGCCACTCCACTGAGCTATCAATTGTGGCCAGTTTGCTTCTGAATAAGAGCCATATAGCTCAGTGGGCCTTACCTGTTAAAATAAAAATAATTTATCGTTAGTTTATAGTCATTAGTTTTCACGTGATAGTCTGTGCAGTCTGTCAAATCATGAATTGCCTATGCCACGTTCGCATGCCCCAAAGACGCGTCCACTTGGAAATCTCTCACAGAAAGCAGTGAGACATCGCCCCCTGTTAGACAACCGCTGCTGGGAGATTAAACCTCATTTACACTCGGCATTGGCAGCTTCTCACCTGTCTAAATGTTTGACACGTACCAATCACACATTGTTGATTTAACTCTCAGGGCTGACGTTGAGGCAAATTGAGCGAGAGCTCTAATTGAAACGCGAAGATTTCTTCACGCGGTCTTTGGTCGAAACCGCCTTGAGACCCGTCAAAATCTCTCTTGGCTTGCGAACGGCCGATGGCAATGCGCCATCTCTGAACGCCGAAACCCCCGCCTCCCCACCACCACCACCGCCACCACCACCCCCTCGCCGCGTGACCACAGAAGCACGTGAAGGGCGAGACGCGCTGGAGGAGCCCCGCGTTCTGGGCGTTTGCGACCGAGTGCGTCTTCGCGTTCCTCGGCTGCCTCGCCATCCTCCTGTGCCTCTCTTTCACGCTGCTCGAGTCCTGGGATTTCCTCCGCGCCACGTACGGCTTCACGTGAGTGGCCGGCGGCGCTCCTCGCGGCTGTCCCCGCGGGCACGGTTTTTCTCCCCCCCACCCCCGTCCCCCAAACCCCCGCACCCTTTGGTTAGCACGGTTGGCTACGTACGGTGCGAAAGAAGTTCAGCGTGAGCACGTACACGCGTACAAACCACTGGGTGAAGCGTTTACGCTCCGGGCGCGCGCTGTTAGATTGAATGGTTGCGTCTTTCGTCTTGATTGGATTGTCGATTTTTTTTTTTTTCTGCGCTGTCCATCTAAATGAAAACTCGGCATGTTATTTGCCACATTCTGTGAAAGTCATACATTGTACGTTATTTTCTTGCGCGTGGCAATGTGTTCGGAGCCTGAAGGCCAATGTTGGGCTCTGATAGACACGAGGGAGGGCTTCAGGAGAGAGTTTGTGTCTGTTTTTGCTTTTCATCTCCGTGAAAGGGGGCGCAGACTGCAGTGGTTTACTATATGGTCTAAAAACCACAAAATTGTTATGAATCATTGCTCACACACGCAATTCGCCACGTGTATGCTATGCTTGGGAATTAATATTATGTCATGATATGGTGCGGTTATAAGACTAGTACTTGCTCCACGCCTTTCTGAAATGAAATGTTTACAGAAGGTTCCCGAGCACGATCTGCAACCCGAATTTTCCGTATGCCGGAAATTGAACAATTTCCCCCCAAAATCAACGATAAAATCCCATAGCTAGAAATCGTTGTTTCCCTCTCCTACCGTTTTTTTTTTCAATACTGTATCACGCTGCCGTCCCGTTTCTATCGCTGCACACAAGTCGTATCGCTGCACACGTGTCATGTCGTTGCACACGTGTCACTGCACACGTATCACTGCACACGTGTCACTGCCCACGTGTCGCTGCACACGTGTCGCTGCACACGTGTCGCTGCACACGTGTCGTATCGCTGTACATGCGCTCTGCACTTGCTATGATTCTTTCATTTCATCGAATATCTACCCTAACACTACACATACTGTATCCAATTGTTTGCGAATACCACGAAAAACATGTTAATATTATATTATTGGTTCTTTCGGTAAAGTCACGTAGAAGGGAAACAATAAAATCATAATACGTGACTTTACCGAAAGAACCAAGAACCAGAATCCCTGCAGTCACGAAAGCTTTAAATCAAAATGTTAATATTAATTGTTAACAGAAAGCAGTCACTTCCGATTTTACGTTTACCATGCATTAGGCCAGGCCGAGACTTCTCCGATTGCTGTTGCCTGAGACCATGAGCAATCGAAGTGTAATTGTGTATAAATAAAGTACATACAGTAAATAACTCGTGAAATAAACTTAAAAATTAGAAGACTAGCGATAGAAACATGGAAAAAAATAGATAGTTCTAAGCATAGAAAACGAAACAGTTACGTAATGCTACAAAAGGAAAATAATTACGTAACGCGACACGAAATTACATTTCCCGTAATCCTTGTGAATCTCGGACTCTGTAAAGGCGGCGTTTTGGTGGAGCACGGGCGTAAGGCGGGGCTCAATGTCTCGCGCCGCGGTATTCATCTGTAACCTCACCACGCTGCACTGTTTTGCGTTTACGTAACTAGCACAAAAAATTCCTCCGCCGAAGGTTGCCCAAAAGTCTTGGGTTAAAAACAGCGATTAAAGGCTTATCCTTGACGGTCAAGGCAATGCCATGTGAAGTCATCTTTGTCCATCACACGTCAAGTCCGTATCTCCCCTCCTGGTGACGTCCTTTTCTATGACTTCATCTTCTTACGTCACGTCATGTGGCGTGTGATGTGATCTCATGTGGTTTGGAACGGTATCATTATTATTGTGTCCTTGTCTCCGTTTATAGGTACCTCCTGAACCCCTACACCATCCTAACATGCGTGGCCCGTAGCACCTGCGCCATGAACAATCTTCTCATCATCCGTGAAGTCGGATTTCCCCAATTCGGCGTTTCCTCAGCCCGGGGACTTGCAGTATAGGGAATTCTTCATGGCATGTTGCTGACTTAATGTATAGCGACTAGACTTTTTCTGAACCTATGTAACACGATTTTTGTCCCTGTTTAGTAAGTGTTATTTTTGTAATTGTTATGCTTAAAAAGTACAGAAAATGGCTATTATTATTCCCCACTAACTTTGCTTTTGTGACCAGGACTTTAAGTGAAGGAATGGCACAAATGCACACCACGTTTTCTCATTGAAAATAGGTAGATTTCTAAATATCACTATCTTGGTCACAAAAGCAAAGTTTTTGGGGAATAATAGCCATTTTTGTACTTTTGAGACATAAGCAATTAGGAAATAACACTTACTACCCATGGACATAAAAAATATATATTTTTGTTACAGTGTTACCATTGGCAAAGCAGATTCGAAAGTTGGTCGAGGTTCAGATTAAGCTAAAACAACCTTATCAGCCAGTACATTAAGTGAGCCTCTGTTGGGGGAGTCCATTGTGCAAAGTAATGTTATATAGTTTCATGGTGGTTATGGTGATGGTAATATTCATGATGATGACAAAGATGGTGATGATGGTGGCAATGATATTGTTCATGTGGATCATGGCATTAATCATGATGATGATGGCGATGGTGGTCATGGCGTTGATCATAATGATGACAATGATGGTGATGTTCTATATATAAAAAAACAATTTTAACTATTTTTATTTTACAAGGCAAGGCCCACTGAGCTATAATGTAGCTCTTTTTCAGAAGCTACCTGGCCACAAATGATAGCTCAACGAAGTGGCTCATTGTATGGAAATGTATAGCAGCCAAACACCCTAAATGCGTGATGTTGATTCCATATGTGGAGGGAAAAACCGGAGGACCCGGAGAAAAATCCACGCGACCACGGGGAGAACACGCACACTCCAAATATACAGCTGTCACGGTTGGGATCAAACCGACTACCTCCTGTATACCAGGCGAGGGAGTTAGCACCTCGCCACCGCGGTGCCCTCGTGTTGATCATGATGACAGTGATGATGCTGGTGATGCTGATTGTAACGTTGATCACGACGATGATAATGATGATGCCGATGGCAATGATGATGTGGGTGATGTGTGAGCAGGCTGTCGGTGCCTGACCTGACACCCAACGTGGGACTCTTCTGGTACTTCTTCACCGAGGTGTTTGAGCACTTCCGCCTCTTCTTCATCTGCATCTTCCAGATCAACGCCTTCATCTACACCGTGCCGCTTGCCGTGCTGCTCAGGTGTTTGCCATCTTCCCCTTCCCATTTCACGATCGAGGCCACTGTTTTTCCGTACATTGGTCGGCTTTTCCATTGATGATCGCTGGAATCCACCTCTCCACAAATTGTTGCATTAGATTTTCGAGTGCAGTAACTGGGGCATGTGTACATGTACGGTTGCAGCCCTACTGTCAATCCACCGCTGGATGAGACCCCTCTCCCATTCCATTTGGGTCGTGGGGGTTATTCGACCGTTCACGCTGCTCCTGTGTTTACTCTGATTACCATACACGGTGCATTGGGATCTATGGACGAAATGCGCCTGACAAATTTACATTTCTAGATTAGAAGTTTTCGTGACCGCAAGGAGCCATACTCTTTGGTTCTTTTGGGTAAAGTCACGCAGGTGCAAAAATAAAAAAATAATCGAATTAAATCACGACGCTTCGGAAGCAACACACAAGCGTCCGTCATCAGGTGGGACAACCACAGCAAAAAAAATATACTGTAGTGGGCAAAGATGTACGTTATGTTTATTAAACTTCACCATGCCGATGAATAGATGTTGGTAACGGCTGGGATCACAGATCGATTTCGCTGGACTGCCATGTGTTGTATTAGTCGATACAACTGCCACCCGATGAGCCACTCAAATTGGCTGGGCTTTGGAGCTCCCACCATATACAATTTGACTTAACTGGTCCCACGGCGATTTGTTTTACTTGGCAATGTAATCATAATAAGTTTAGTAATAAGAAATATTGTTACATTGTTATTTAATGTTGCTGCTGAAGTGGTTGACTTGAGCTATTTGATTTCATACAAGTTTAAGTTATGATCACCATATTCTGACTGAACTAGCGCAGTGGTTAGCATACAAATTTACAACCAGTATAGTTAATTATTACGTAATTACAATGATCGATACATTTACAGCGAAATCGGGTCTGGAATGTAATTTACCCAATAGTCATTGTATTAATACATATGCTTTTACGTCCACAACCATACACACGGACATGCGCACACACGGACATGCACACACGGACATGCACACACACACATGCACACACACACGGACATGCACACACACACACACGGACATGCATACACACACACGGATATGCACACACACACGGACATGCACACACACACACGGACATGCACACACACACACGGACATGCATACACACACACGGACATGCACACGGACATGCATGCACACACACACGGACATGCACACACACACACGGACATGCATACACACACGGACATGCACACACACACACGGACATGCACACACACACACGGACATGCACACACACACGGACATGCACACACACACACACACACGGACATGCACACACACACACACGGACATGCACACACACACACGGACATGCATACACACACGGACATGCACACACACACACACGGACATGCACACGTGCGCCCACAGCAAGCACCCCTTCTTCCACATGTGCCTGCAGGTGGGGCTCATTGCCGTGTTCAAGTCGTATCCAAGTGTGGGCGACCTCGCCCTCTTCCTGGCACTGCTGCCCATGTGGACTCACCTCAAGTGCTGTGAGACTCGAGAGCCACCCAACCACCTGCCCACATACCCACCCAACAATCTGCTCACCTACCCACTCAACTACCAGCTCACATACGCAATAAATCACCTGCTCACCTAACCAGCCGCCTACCCACCCACCTACCTGCTCATCCACCTGCCCACGTATTCACCTACCCAACAATCTGCTCACCTACCCAGCCAACCACCTCACCTATGCAACCAATCACCTGCTCGCCTTCCCAGCTGCCCACCCACTCATCTAGTCATCCGCCTGTCCACCCACTCACCCACCCATCTGCTGACCCAACTTAATTTTCAGTTAATGTTTGGGCTAGAATTTGAGTTTTTGTCAGTGTTCGATGTTAAAGTTATGGTAAGGGTTAGAATTCAATTAAAGTGAGACTTATGGAGAGTGTTATGTGAGGTTAGGGTTGACATGAGTGTTATGTTAATGATAGTCTTAGCACTATGGTTGTAGAATTACCAATAATGCTGTCCAGGTGCAGCCGGCGAAGCTCTTGAGAATACGTATGTGGGTGCCTCTGCCTTCTGTGTGGGCCTCCCCTAGGTCGACTTAGCCTCAAGTGAGTACCTGGTGCGGTGTGTAAACATCGCCACTGGGGAGACAAAGGAGCGGGCCGGGCGTGGTGCTGGCCACCCACCCCCTCGTGTGCCGTGCCGGCCTTCATAGGTGCTGCTCGCTAACAGCACTTGCCCCAACAGTCTGTTACAGCTCCACGAGGGATGTTGGCCTTTGTTCTGTGTGTGTGTGTACGTATGCGCGCTCGCGTACCCTTGCGTGACAGACCTGAGGAACACGCTGCTCGTCACGTGCCTGCTGGTCGTGTGCTCCGTGCTCTTCCCCGTGCTCTGGCACCTGTGGATTTTCTCCGGCAGTGCCAATGCCAACTTCTACTACGCCACCACGCTCGCGTTCAACACGGGACAGGTGGGCACCACCTCCTCCCCTGCCGCCACCCCTCCCGCACGGCCCACCCGGTGCCCGTCGCTCAGTGGCGTAGCTATCGAGTGTGAAGGCGGTGCAACGGCACAGGGGGGGGGGGGCACACAAGCTGCGGTCTTCAAATCCTAGCCGTGGCTAACACCGGTGAGGGCTCAACTTTGCCCACCCACGGTGACCAGCGGGGCGAAGTATGGTCAGGCATCCCTCACGGCCGACATGCCGTAGGGAAGCTTTTATCTCTCGGTGGACTGCTAAAGGGTTGTACATTGCATTGTTATATTTAAGTTGATAGAAATCACACACAAAAAACAAGCCAAGAGCAGAATACAAAACGAAATGATAAAAATTATACCGAAGAAATATTGTTTCTTGAATCGAATAATGACCGCTGGTTTGTGACAATTAATCAAATTGCTTTGGAGATGTGTGTTGTGATCTGCCTAACGATGGTTGGACATGCTGTGTGTGCAGATCCTCCTCATATCCGACTACCTCTACGCCTTCCTGCGACGAGAGTTCCACCTCTTTCACGGCCTACGCGTCAAGAGCGACGACGGCAAGGACTCGTACGTGCTGCTCAAATGAGATTCAACAATCTCGACGACGAGAAATTCTTTCGACAGCAGCAAAACTATCGCCGAGGCTGGACTTGAGCGGGGGCCGTGCAGATCGAACGCAACTCTCGCATCTTCAGTACTGAAGGGCCCTCTCTCCCCCCCCCCCACCACCACCACCACCACCACATCCCAGCTCTCCCACCAATCCACCGTTTTGTGCGGTTACCACATGTGAATCGGGAATGGATCGCCACGCGAATAAAAGGCGACGGAATCTCCACCGGTGGTGATGTCGCACGAAGCGATGCCGTCCAAAACAAGCATTCGTGTATATTTGTGTTTTCTGCCGCAATGGCTTGCTGCTATCACGACGTTGCGAGCAAGCAAGCACTGAATAACTGCTTCATGTTCGGCAGAAATGAAAGAGCTGAATAAATACTAAAGACCTTTGGGCACTGCATAGTTTTAAACTGATTACCATCAATGTATCATCTGTGCTGTCTGTTATTTGTCCGACATCTATCTTGGAGAACAATTTGGGAAAGATCATGCATACATTGGCATTCAGTAATGATGTTCAACATGCGTTTGTCTTAAAAAGCATTTATATTCGTACGGAATCTGATGGGTAGTTGTCAGGGGTAAAACACGTTTGCTTGTTTGCAAATGGGTCCTTTTGCACTGGTTTGCAATATCCCTTGGATCAATTTGGCCGTTTTTAAAAAGACAGCTTGGAACGTATTGCATCATCTTTACGAAAGTCAGTCACCCCGCCCACCCCACCTTCCCCACAGAGCTGATACGTCTCAATGCTCTCAACCTTCATTGGAAAGAGTTGGAAAACATGCGGTACAATTTGGCTTCAGCTTGGGGAGGTAATGCGAGTATTTCTGATTTGGCCCAATCGTGAAAGGTGACGGTGTACAATCCTACTTGCAGGACTACGTGACGGTTTAATTTAAAACGAGTTACGTTTGTGTTCTTTCTGTTTATTTTGTAATACGTGTTTTGGATTTGTATGTTTGGAGACTGATCAGGGGCAGGACTGTCTTTTACACAAGTAGAATGACCAATTATCTGTATCGATGATTGACTCCAAACCCGTAATGCGGTGAATGCACTACGCGGCTACTCTTGTCGGAATCGTTTTAATAAAACGCAAATGTGTTGCTCGGCCAATGCGTCTTCTTTCTTGGTTAGGTTTTGTTGTTAATATGCACGAGTTTGAATTCCTTAAAGTTTGTTTGGCTAGCCATCGAACAAAAACAGTCACCGGCATCGCGTGCTTTCAGATGTGCTTCTATGGCCGTCTGGAACGTTCTTCCTTTCGATATTAGGAAGTCACTGTAGCTATGCACTTTTAAGTATAGTTTGAAAACTCAGTTTTTTTATAACTGCTTGTTTAGTTTGTTGTCCTTCCCTGCACCTCCAATGAGCATGGTTGGCTGCGTACGGTGTGAAAAGAGTTCAAAGGACCACAATTATAACAAATATCCTGTTTAGAATGAGCGTGGTTGCAGGAACGTATTCTCGTATCGATGTATTGCCTGTTTAGTGAGAACGTTACGTTGGCGACTCCCACGTATCCATTTACAATCTGTTTTAGTGGTGTACTTAGTCTGCACGTGTAGAAATGTGTAACGTTTTAATTTTGCATTCGACCAGACCAGCGCATGTACAAATTTACAAGTATGTGGGGATCATCCATCCATGTTGTAATGTGTCGTTTTTAAAAGCCCACATCAAATTGTCATTAAGCCCATTTGTTAATAAACGCCCTGGCAATTTGCTGTTGAAAGCCGACGTGTTAAATTGCCCCGACAGCGATCTTCCAGGTCTGCGAAGTGGTTCATTGAACACGAATAAAACTCGCACGACACTTTTTCGCTCTCTCCTTCCACTTTTATTACATCGGCACAAGTTTAAACTTATTATTATAACAATATACTCCTTAGGCATTTTATACATATATAATGGAAACAAACTCAAGCATTATCAGATGAGCATGCTACGGCCCCATACCTCCATCCCCCTCTCCAGCACTTCCAGTGGCTTTGCCGTCTAAGTGTGCAGGCGGTGCAACTGCACCAGGAACCAGGGGCCAGGCACCGAACCATGAAGAGGGGAACATTGGGCAAGGGGTTGCCCCATTTCTTTCCTTGCAGCAAGGTCCATGCCAACCACACGACGCCACTGCCAGCACTCCTTGAATTTCGGCAGTGGTGGGGGGGGGGGGTTAGTGAGTTACAATAATTCAGTGGTTCTCAACAGGGGGTACATGTGATTGATCAAGGTGAAATTATATACGAGCCATTGGTGAATAATCATGTATGAATCTGCCAATATAAAATAACGGCGATTTAATTTAAATCCATATGGTAACCTAGATCGATATAAGCGACCTTTGTAAACTCATTGATCGTACACAGTCGTTTCCAACAGCAACCAGCGGGTGTGAACAAATGACTTCATGCATGCAGAGCGTACGATAACTTTCTTTTAATCCCTTGCAGTGACTTAGCGAGTTAGGATTACCTCACAAAATGAACAATTCGTTAAAATGTTGATGTTCATTCTTCATGCATTTATTTCTCAGAAACATGTTGGGGGCAGGCAAGAGGGTACACACTCGATTGAAACTAAATTTAACAAGGTGGTGTAACGGTAGTAGCCACCACAGGTTGAGAACCACCAGTGCTCAAGCTATAGCAGGTTCATATTCTTGGTTCTTTCGGTAAAGTTAAGTAGAGAGGAAAAAACGCCACTTTCTTAAAAAAATTATTACCGTGGTTTTCACACCTGATGATGATTGCTTGTGTTGCAGTCAAAACGTCGTGAGAATTTTATTGTTTTATATTTTTATTATTTTAATTGTTTCCCCTCTACGTGACTTTACCAAAACAACCAAGAATATGAATCCCTGCAGTCACGAAAGCTTTAAATCAAAATCTGCAGCAGGTTGTTACAATTATTAACGATATGCCATCATTTATCTGTCAAATTTCAAATCTTCTCCGTACGCAGCCTCTGAAGGGATTGTGTATCGATGCCACTACGGAGTGGTGCGATTACTCTGCCCAGAATTAACTAAAACGCTGCTCCGATGGCACGCACGAAGTACTGTAATGCAAATAAGTCGTTTCTCTGTCCCAAGGGAGATTACAACGATGGATGACTGCTTCATGGGGAAAATACTCGCCAGAGTTCTTGCATTGGCTATACGAGAGTACAGTACTTGCACAACTGCTATGATTTGTTGAGTCCAGGACACAACGTTTCCTATAATCACCGGCCACGTGATGCTTTGGGGACAGAGCCCGGTCTGTTTCATCACAGAAAAACAAGGAGCCTACGTAAATGCGAGCAGAGACTATCTTCTGCAGTACTTTTTTTTTTAGACCACGTACATTCAGAATTTGAATATTCGTATGAAATAAAAAAAATCCAAGATTTGCGCATGACATTATTAAAGTGGTCGTTAATAGACATGGTCCGCAATTATACATTTTAGAAGACGGCTACTTTTGGTCAGCCATCTCTCACGATGTGAACAAAATAAACGCCTGATAATGCGCAAGATACGCTATTGGATGAAGTTGCAAATAATGTATTGTATCGAGTCTTATACAGTGGTGGTAGGCTAAATCCTTCAGAGCCACCTACGTGGAGATTTTGGCGTGAAAAATTATGCAATGTTATACTGCACATCATTGTTAACGTGGATGATCTTGCACCTTTCCCACCGGTATTCGTCTTCATCTGAAGATACCATCCGCCCCTACTTCAATGCAAACCACTGCTGCCCTAAAACTCTGCAGCCAATTCAGTAGCTTCAACTTGATCCGTCACCTCTTTTCCACGCGGGGGTGATGTCACCTCCATTGCCACACCCCATGAATCGGTCCCCTAGACCAATAAGGATCGGTGGCAGCAGTGTTGTTGGGAGCTTTAAAGAGTTTCACAAAGTGCCCTCCTTTCCGACACACGTGTAGAGAGCCTCACAGCTAAACGCTACGCAACTTCGAGATCCAACCGAAACGTCTCCTGCAAGGGAGACCGAAGGGTGCGAGAATGGAGGGCATGGTGATCCGGTTTGGGTACTCTCTCGAAGACAGCTGTGACTTTTAGGTTCTTGGCAATAATGGAATAGCAGGTTGGATTCGAGCAATGCCAGTGCACACGGCATTCGGTTTTTTTTGTTGTGTATGCAATGCAAATGTATAAATGGTTAACTACATTTGTTTAATGTTCGCTGTGCACAAGGCCAACAAAAACCACAGCAACAAACGCCACGACGGAGTTACTACATCTCTGGAATTGACAAACGTTGCAAGAACTTGGGAAGAGACGATGGGAGTGAAGAAGCGACCTGCAGTATGTTGTTTGAACACGGCAGGGACGAGACAAGTCAGAGGTAGTGCTAAACATGGGTGGAGGAATCAATCGGTGACGTTCACGTTGACAGAAACCAGACAAGTGGTGATAGGAGAGTGACAATGAGATGGCTGACCGCCAGCGAGCGACTGGAATGGGTTAAGTACCGGGTTCAATCAATCCGACGACGGCTTTATGTTGTGCAGGAAGGCGATTCCAAGAGACTGGCGCAGGACAATTCTGCCTCGGTTCGGCAAGACAAGATTCAGGGCAGAAGAGACACCCAATGCGGTGGTGGTGGTGCGCCGCTGCTACCGAAGGGCACATAAAGGTGCATTGATTAATATGCGCACCAGGTGCGCACATCAAATTGTACGCACGAGAAAAATACAGTATTTTCAATCTGTGCAAATTATATACCGTTTCAACTGAACGGTGCACATAACTGTACAAAAGAGGCAAAACAATGTTTATATATATAAAAAAAATCGATTCTTTACTTGAAATGTAATGCGGAATGTGACAATTAATTTATTCCCTGCGCGAGTTCATTGTTACTTCTATATTTCCGCCTCCAGCCAGACTCGGTTTTTCTTCGCTGGAATGGATGTGGCACGATTAAAACAAAAAACCCCACAAGGCAAAATGCGTATGGAGTCACGGTTATGGTTGTGGGTTATGATTGTAGGGTTACAGATAGAGATATCAATTCTCTGTGGCAGGATTTCACAGAGCAGCAGTGATTCGCACGAGGGACCCCCCCCGCCCCGCCCCGCCCATCCCCTCATTATCGATTAAGCGTTCAAGCAGGAACTGCAGAAGCCACATACACCGCACAATCACGACGGCAGGAGAGCGCTGTGCCATCTACCGCGGCGGGCACAGCACAAAAATAAAGCTTTTCTGGGGGGGGGTGGGAGGGGGTGAAGCGCAACATTTAGCACCAATCACTGCATACCGACACCGCCGCACAAATTGCCACTCGATTGATTGAAATTCGCGAGCTCACGATGACGACACAAGGAAGAAAAAAAACCAACGCTCCATTACGGGCACACAATCCATTGCTTTCCTTTTAAGCCGTGAATTCCGTTTTTTTTTGTTTGTTAACGCGAAGATGATTGTACCAATAACAATTATTTACATTCCACAACAGCAAGGCCATTGCAAACTCATTGCACTGAACACTTAGAACCGGCGCCGCTCTCGACGTAGCAGCGTCGCAGGGGACCCAAAGTCGGTCAGCCCGGCCAGGCAGTTTGGATCCACCACGTGTTTCCCCTTTTTACTCTCTCCCCGGGCACTTAACTCCAACCTGCGCTCAGTGTGGGGGAGCGGGGGAGGGAGCTGTTCTCGCTGGGGAGTTGGTAAAACACGCAACGGACCAAGTCGCCTACGCGGACTGAACTCCTCTGGAGCCGTCGAGTGGCGCGTCGACGCACTGTCACGGGTCGCCCCGTCGTTGCCACAATCAAGTTTTCGTGCCTCCCGGAAATATTCTTAAAATAAGGAGCTCACGATTTAGTTCGTGGGGTACTTTTAACACTCGCAGGTGGGCACACCATCACCATCGTTGATATCGATAGTAAAACAATTATTTTACTCTTTTTATTCCAGCGCGAATGAACTGACCTCGGCTTTTGCCTTTCACTCATGCAGCTGGGGCCAATTCAATCTTTCTTTGGGATGGGGTAAACATCTTTTCAAAAACAATGAAGCACTTTACCTAAAACTTAAATTCACTTCTGACGTTCAGCAGCTCTTCCCTTTGACAATTTCACATTCTGAGAAATCGTGCAGACCGTCTTTAAGGATCTGGGGCTAAAGTTCCCCACTGGGAAGAATGTCACTTCGATGATCTGAAAGAGCGAGATTTATCCGTAATGTTGGTCCCCCCCCCACTTGATAAAGATCAAATTTAAGGAGAAACTTTGTCGACGACTTCTGCTCGAGACAGAGCCACCTGCTCCACGTGTTGGGTGAAACCGAATTCCGCCGAAATTCAGCCAGGAGGAAAATGGACGATCGTGAAATAGCAGCGACGTCACCATTTCTCCGTCAAATATCGGTGGACAGTGCGTTTCCACCAACAGGTGAATCGCGCCTCGGGCTTTTACACAAATACCGGCTTCTGGACATGTTCATGTTACGCAAGCATCACTTCCTTTCTTTTGCTGCTTCATCTCCATACAGTAAATAACGTTCCTCGCTAGTGCAAAATCCTTTAAACATGGAGCATCGACCCCCTTAATTTTTCACATTAATAAACGACCGCATCCAAGCGACTCCACAGCCCACCAACTTTTTTTCACCTTATCCCCCCTATCCATTCCACAGCTAGTTCAACCCTTGGGAATCACGTACACAGGTCATGCACTGTCAGACAGTCACTCAACACAGCCCCTTTTTTCTCTATCTCTCATCACTTCACCGTTTTAAAATCGGCCGTGTGCTCAAGGCAACGCAAACGAGAGCAACGACGCATTAAGCGTTTGCCGCTTAAAATCGGCAATCGGATTCAAATAAAACGCTACATTTTGGAATGGAGAAAGGTTTTTTTTTTTTACGTGAGCAGCACATTTAAAACCTGTCGGAATGGGTGGGCTGCTGCCAGCAGCTCCACACCAGTATCACAGTCTGCCGAGGATTTCTGATAAAAAACAGTAGAAATTCAGTAAAAGAACGCAAACTTAAATGCCCCTCCAAGACGCGAGGTGGCATCACTTTAAAAAAAAAAACCCCCGATACATTCTGGGTTTATTTTTTTTTCCTTCGGATGAGCAAAACACTCTTGCGTTCCCGTTTGTGTGACCTGTTTCACTTTATAACAACGAAAAAACGTACTACAGTCCAATTAAAAAAATATGTACACACGCACAGGTAAAAAAAAATATTACAACACGGTACAAAAAATTGTTGGGGGGGGGGGGGTTGAAAACAAATATTCATTTCGGCCCCAATTCATGCGCCGGTAAAACATCGCTGCCAATTTTTGGCAAAAAAAAAAAACCCAGCATCAAACGGTCGCTACGTTTTACCGATTTGACCGTTTTTCTCCAAATACCGTTCCAGCGCACGGACGAGGTCCTGGACCCTCGCAGCCATCCCCTGAAGTTTGTGCTCCAGAGTAAAACTGCAAAATGGGATTTGCACACGAGAAAAACAAAGAAAGGAAACCACATGGGGATGACACGTGGACGCGCACGCCAAGGCAATGGATCCACAAAGGCCAATTGAGAACGACCGTCGCCCACAAAAACCGGCACAGGCAAATGTTGCCGCGCCATTGCCCGAAATGTTTCCTATCGTACGCTTCCCTCTTTACGGCAGTGATATTGACAAATGTGACGAGTGTTTGTAAGATTTCTATTGTAATTCCAGGCAGGTCTGACGATCGCCCTCCATAGTGGGCAAATGAGGGCGACTTCCAATCAGATCACAGGCAGGCAGGCCCACGTGACCGTCGTGTGCTCTGTTGACCAATCGCAGCTCTTCAAAACAGATCTCCTTCACTTTACACCAGGGGTGTAGAGTGGGCCATTTGGTGTTGCCCTGCCAAGGCAACCGCAGGCGGGACTCGAAATTCAATAAATCTAGGTAGCAAAACCTGGAAAAGCAGTTGCGAGTAGCAACAACATCGTCAATAGCCAGCTAACATCGTCACACGCCTCGCCAAAGAGAAACAGCTCCAGCCATCACATTAGGGGGTGAGTTAATTAAATGTTTGACCAAATATAAACGGGCTAATTTTTAAGTTGATCATTCTGTATGGCCCGCGAGTGGCGTTATATAAATATCCAAATGGCCCTTGGCAGAAGAAAAGGTTCCCCGCCCCTGCTCTACACGAACGGTTCCCAACCTGCGGCACAACAGAACACGAGGACCCGTCGGGATACGCGTGGCATATCTGAGGGGTACGCGAGGCCAATCGCGTACTGGAGTAGGGTGAAGCGAGGTCACGAGGCAGCGCTAGCTCTGCGTGCGTGTTTGCTCGCGACTCTAAAAGCCACACGCTTATCCGTTGCGTTTCATTTTGCGAATCCATGCCTCCATCGTCCATGCGCGGGGGGGGGGGGGGGGAGGGAGGATCCCCGATTCCTCTCGTTTTTCACATTATTTTATAAGTTTCCAAATAAATAAATGAATCTTCAAGACCGTCAGAAAATATCTTAAACATTCCATGCTCAGTGAACCTCAGCCAGTCTCTTCTGCTTCATAGTGACTCGGCTAAACATTGCACAGTAGAGTTTAAACATGTTTTTTTTAATTAAAGGGTAAATATTAAATTGTAAATATTTAGTTATATTTGAAAGTTATTAAGTGTTCACTAAGTGTCTTCGGTGATAATTATATATATATTTGTAATACATGTCATTATTATGCTGTATTGTATTCAACTATTTAATTGAATATAAAACCTATATGCTGAAAGGGTACGTGGAAAGGTGATAGGTACGGTCAGGGTACACGGACAAATGAAAGGTTGGGAATCGCTGCTCTACGCCACTGCCGTACCCAAAAGGTGCCGTTTTCGCTCCCGGTTTAAAACGCATTGCCGGTGGACGCCCGCCAAGCAACGATCGCCGCTAAACCTCCCGAGCGGACCCCCCACGCGGCATCCCCTTACGGACGCGGCCTCGCCGGGCCGGACGCCTCCCCCCGTTGGCGCGCGCCGTACGGCCCCAGCGCCGCTCGCCGCACCTGCCGCTGTCCCTGCCGGCCGTAGGCCCCGTCCTCCGTGGCCGCCGCCGCCGCCGTCGCCGCCGACCCCCCACGCGGCTCGGCCCTTCGCCTGCGTCGCGACGGAGAGGAAAGCCGACCGTCGGCTCCATCGTATGCCGAGCCGGCGGTATCGGCGGTATCGGCGGTGGTGGCGGCGGCGGTATTGGTGGGACTGGCCGGCTCAGAGGCTGGGTGGCGGCGGGTAGAGTTGGCGGTGCGGCGAGGGGGAGGAGGAGTGGTGGTGGTGGTGGAGGTGGAGGACACCGAGGGGACTGGGCTGCGGTGAGTCCCTGGCGAGGCGAGGCCGGCGCCGAGGCTGAGAGCGATCGCGGCGTTCACCCGGTCGACAAGCGAGTCCATTTGCTCCTGCAGCATGACACGTGTAAAAAGGCACGCATACACATGGAGGATTTTCACTCATCTACATTTATTTTTTTACTAATTAACGTCATAACCCACAAACCACACAACAACCGCCATTCGCCACTAAGTGGCCATGGCGCTTGTGCCAGGCTATGTGCACTTCAAGGCCGCGTGAAGTGACGAATGCCCGCTGGCAGGAGCTCACGGGACAGACCCAGGTGCCGTGGGTTGACCGACTTCCAAATTGCTGTGTTTTAGCCGCCCGGCACTCCGTTCGTTGTTGTGAGCGTCGCTCCTCCGCCCTCCGTTGTTACTGGATGGCGACCGCCTCCAACTGCCCAGTAGCGTCCTTCACGTGCCTCCTCCACAGAGGCTCATCTCTTGACATCGTCGTGAGAAAGAGGGCTCTCGGCTTGCAGCGTGTTGCGTGTTTTATTGCGCGGCGTTGCCGTAACCGCGCGCACGTCTCTCTCACCTGGTCGTAGCGGTACATGAGCTTGAGACGCCGGCAGGAGCCCTGCTCCTCCGTGCGTGCCAGCGCGCAGTGCAGACAAAAGACCACGTTCTCGCTCTCCTCCACCACCGGCGCCACCCCCCAACACGATTCACACGCGGAGGCAAACCACAACACAGCAGAGCGAGTGAGCATTCACAACTCCTGTACTTCAAATAGACATACGATACGTTCCCACGAGCAGTTCCACAAATGAGACAACCTCACAGTCGGAATTTTGAAATCACCCCCCAAGATGGTGAACTTTCGATTGTACGCGGCCGGTTTATCGGGGTTGCGGATTAACCGTGCTTACAAAAACAATTCCCAAGTATGCTGGTTCTGTAATCAGCTGCTGCTCCTCAAGTCGAGGGTCGATGTGAGCGTCTGTCCCCAGTCTTTGCACCTTTTCTACCTGCTCCCCGCTCCCCGCTTGATTCCCACCCACTCCATGCTTCCCAAAAGTTGGTCATGCACTCCCTGCTTCCTGCCTGCTTACTACAAACAACCCTGAAGCGCGACTTTGTTTGAAAGTGAAGCCCACACAAAATCTCAGTTCAAACAAACATGAAACAAATGCCAAACACTGAACGTTTGGCATTAATAGGAAGCCACTGGAGCTATACACTTTAAAATCATCTAGATTGAGCACTCATTTATCTACAACTGCTTGTTGTGTTTAGTTTGTTGTCCTTCCTCCACACCTCCAATGAGCACGGTTGGCTACGTATGGTGCTAAAGAAGTTCAACATACATACATGAACAGAATGAGTACAATTATCATATGCTTTTTATAACATGCATTCTGCTCTAGCCCTCCCCCTCTAAGTAAACAGTAAACAACAAGCAATTTCCTACTCGAATGACAAGAGAATCGGTGCTCATCTCCCGCTTACAGCCGAGCCAGTGGTGAAAACCCCACATTCCCACGGCAGGGCCAAGTCTAACCACAGGATAATCGCTGTGCTCACTTCCCCCACACGGCAGAATTCGGTTTAAAAAAATCGATCCCAGAGGTGAGATGGGCTGAGTTAACCACCGACCAGGATTTCTTTTTTTACTTTACAAAAAATGCACGCACCGTAACGAGGGAGAGGGCCGGTACAGAAATGTCACGGACCGAAGCCCCGAACTCGGTGCTCCTGGGGTCCCGGGGAGTGGTTACCGCCCGACCACGATTTGAAGTCACAACCCTTCCCCCCCGTTCGCCCGCGCCCCGCCGGCTTTGCTCACCATGGAGAGGTAGCAGAGCTGGCGGCAGGTGAGGCAGCGCCGCTCCGCCGACTCGATGGGAAGCCACTTGCGCGGCCGCTTGCGCACCTCGGCCACGCCGGGATGGTGCGCGTCCTGGCAGCCATAGCGCGCCCACGAGCGGAGTCCCCGCACGTGCAGCCTCCGCCGCAGGTTCAACTCCCGGTCTCTGTTGGGTTTTTTCGACGGCCCGGGGGACAAAAATCGGAATCGTGAGCGTGGTTGGTTTTTCACACCGTGCCAAACGTGGCGTGCGGTGGTGCGGTAGGCTCCGTGTGGTGCGACATGTGGCATGTGGTACGCGGTACGTGGTACATGATACGCAGTACGTGGTGCGGAATGACAATTCCATTTATAATGCACCTTCATCAAGGATTTCCAAGTGCTGTACAAGACACAGCAGTAGACATAGCATGACAATAAAACACGAAACTAGAAACAAACTAATCAGCAAAATAACCAAATAAATATTGCAAGTAATTTGCTAAATTACCCAAAAAGTCCAACAGACGAAAGATTGTAAATAACAATCTAAGACGAGTTTGACAAATGTCAAGAGACTCTTGATATCTTGTGGGAAAGAGTTCCAGTCTGGGGGGAAAGAGCTATTGCAGAGTGCGGTCGTATAGCTACAGTTCTCCGCCGGTGAGCACAATGCCTTCAAAAACAACGGCGCCACTACGTCTCTCCAAAATAAAATCCAACGCTCGCCGCTTGCGCGTTCCGAGATCCAGCGGCGACATCTCGGGAAGGGGTAAAGGGTTAAAGAGACCTCGCGTGGACGTATGGGTGCAGCAGCAGCAGCAGCAGCATTGTCTCAATGTGCGGTGTGCCCACGCGGTGCTGCGTGGCGCGACGCGACGCGACGCGACGCGACGCTTACGCCCACCGTAGCTGGCCCAGCAGGGGCCCCACGTGGGCCAGTGCCGCCGCGTTGCCCTTCTCCAGCTCGCCCACGGCCGTCAGGTAAAGCAGCTTGTCCACGGGGAACATGTTGGGGATGCACCGCCTCTTCACCTCCTGCCAGACGGGATGTACGCGGGGGGGATTCGCCGCATGAGTGGGCACCGTTACACCCAGCCGGTGGGCGGGTGGGTGGGTGGGAGGGCCTGCAAATCAATTTTGTAACATTTTTGACATTGCGTTTTTCTGGATTTTTTGTTGTTGTTATTGTTATTCTTGTCTCTCACTGTTCAAATAAACCTACCATTACAATTATAGACTGATCATTTCTTTGTCAGTGGGCAAACGTACAAAATCAGCAGGGGATCAAATACTTTTTTCCCCTCACTGTAGATGGACAATCAGATGGATGATAAACAATCAAACGGACAGAAGAATGGAAGGACAAACGGACAGATGGACAAATGAATGGACATTGTTTCACTATTTTTATTTTACCAGGTAAGGCCCACCGAGCTACATAGCTCTTTTTGAGAAGCGACCTGGTCACAAATGATAGCTCCACAAAGTGGCTTATCACGTGCGAATTTATAGCAGCTAAATACTCCAAACGCATGTTTCTAAAATGTGGAGGGGAAAAAGCGGAGGACCTGGAGAAAAATCCACGTGACTACAGGAAGAATATGCAAACGACAAACATACAGGCATCAGGGTCGGGATCGAACCAATGACCTCCTGCACACCAGGTGAGGTAGTTAACATCTCACCACCGTGGCACCCCCTGTATATACCGTCTCTCCCACCTCAACTGCCTGTACTATCTGCTAGGTTCGTACTCTCCTAATCGTACCCTCTCTATAGCAGTCTCACATTTTGAAATGCCTGTACAGTATTTCTCATAGCCGTACGTCTTATTTGCAATACCTCTCTGTTCAATTGTCCCATCCATCTCATTTGCAATGCAGATGGATGGACAGGCGGATAAACGGTTGGTCCGACAGATGGAAAAATGCACAGACGGACGGACGGATGGACGAGACACAAGCGGCGAGACCTCAGCGGCCCGGCAGCCGAGGGGCAGCCAGTCAGCGGGGGCGAACGTGATTGTCTCGGACACCGAGTAGCCGCACGACACGGAGGAGGTGAAGGACCCCGGGAAGGTGACCACGAACTGCCCGCTGCGCTGCACGGTGCGGTACACGGACACGCCGGCGTGGCTCAGCACCTCCGGGGACACCTGTACACACACCAGGGGAGGGGGTCGGGGGGCAGGACCCGGGGGTGTGGGTTCATTCTGGGTACTCACGATCAATTCACAAGCAAATATACTGTACGTGTATACGTACCTAGGCAACCGTGCTAATTGGAGCTGCGGGGGGGGGAAGGACAACAAAACTTTACACAAAAAGCAGTTCTCTAGTTACAGTAACCGCAGCCTCTCAACCTTTTATACCATAACTCGCTCATCTCACACGTCATGGGGGGAGGGGGGGTCGTTTGACCATACTTCGCCACTATTATTAGTGCGAGTCGGTGGAGGGAAGAATAGATGTGATATGGAATTTGCTGCGCTGCCCTCTGCTGCCCACAGCAATACAAAAATTAAATGGCACTACGAAGTCGCCACTCCACCACTCACCATGCTGTTCTGCAGCATCTCCAAGCCAGACTTGCCATTCGCCTGCAGTAGGGAGTGGACCACCTTGTCCAGTTTATCCTTCTGGCTGGCTGGGATGCAGTACCTAGGGAGGGGTTCCATGTCCAGACAGAATTCTACTCAAGAAATGTTTTTTGATCATCACCATGCACATGGAACATATGTACAAAAAATACAAAGATTCCACATAAATGCTTTAACAGGCTGTTGGGGCAAGTGCCATTAGCGAACACCTATTAAGGTTGGCACGGCAACACAAGGAGGTGGGTGATTCATATCATTATTTTGATATGCGGTCGAGTTTAAATTCAAGCATATTATTTGCACAGTTGTAAATGTAGCAGGCTCTAGTGGTTAGCATTAACCCATTGCATGACAACATACGAACGCATTCAACCACGTGCAGTTTGATGTATATATATTCGATGCAATGTTAAGAATCGATATTTTTTATATCAACCAATGCTTAGTTACAAGAACAGTCACATGCCCAACACACGCACGGTCTCACTGCTGTGACTCTCAACAAGAGAGGTGGGAAGCAGAAGCAATGATTCCACCGTGGAGACCGCACCAAGACATCAGCTTGCGTGCAGTGCAGGCGTGGTGGAGTGGGGGAGATGGCGAAGGCCTCCCTCTTGCAGGGGATTTTATCGCGACAGAAAATAATGATGATGCTGGTCATGATTCCACCGGTGGGGACAGAAGCGGAAAGCAGGAATGGGGGCGCACCCACCAGATTTTGTCGGCGCCCGTGTGCAGGTAGTCGATGGAGGGCAGGTAGTGCGGGTCGCGGGCCCACACCCACGTAGAAAACACCATCCCCACGTTCAGCCACGGCACCGTGACCCCTGAGGTTCGGAGACATCGTGTCATCACAATGAGCTTAAATCCCAACTCGTTTGGAATAGCATCAGCTGTGAAGATGGCCTACTCTCATGTTTCTCTTGGTTAGCTTTTAGGCCAGGAACAGGGGAACCTTTTCCTTACAGAGGGCCAAATTAGGACTTTCAAATACAACTGACACTGAGCTTTGATCAGGCTATGATTGTACGCAATTCACCGTGTGCCGAGAATTACTTGGAAGCAATAGGTGATTTGGCACACGCCAAAATTAGATACGCGGTTCAAAATAATCCCCCTCGAGTGTCCAAAAAGTGCAAATATGATTTGTGGGTCCTTTGAAATTTTAGGATTCATGTAGCCCATGGGTCATATGAAATAAAGTCCTTGGCCATATCCGGCCCGTGACCCGTAGGTTCTGCACCCCTGGATTAGGAGCCACCCGTCCTGTTCAGAGTGACTCTCATGTGGCGCCAAGGGCTCACCGGACAGAGCTCCCAGGTGTCGCAGCACGGAGCCGGGGTTGCTGGGCAGCATTGTCAGGTTCCAGCTGTGCCTGATGACGATGCAGATGCCCAAACACAAAGTGAAAGAAATCATGAACCCAACAGAAGCACAAACATGCACACAGGTGGTGGTTAGCACAGTGGTAACAATTGTGTCTCACTGCAAGGGCCGGGTTCAATTTCTGATTCGGGTGCCTTTCTGCGTGGAGTTTGAATGTTCTCCCCCCCTCTTCTGCCAGGGTCCCCCATCTGGGTTCTCCAGTTCCCTCCCATAACTAAAACAAACATGCAGTGTAACTGGTATTGGGCAAACATTTAAATACTGACAAATCGTATGCAAAATTACTCAACCCGAGATTACACACTGCAACATTGTCCCCAACGATGTATACTAATTAAATGGCTGAAAACATCTGAATATACACAGGACCGTGGAGAGCTGGACCAACCGCCCAGTTGCCTTTCAGCTTGGTCTGTGGTTCCTCAGCGATTGCGAGATGGAAATTATAAGAACGACGCTAAATGAAACTCAACATTGTTAGGTTTATTATCAAAATCTTGGAAGAATCTTCCTAAAAAAAGGAGTCTTGAGACTTACGTTCGGCTTTTCTGGGCAAACGAGCATCATGACAATAATCACTAATCCTGTTGGTATCCCATTCTAGTGCAGGAGACAGGATAGTGGGGAGCCGCGGTGGCGAGATGTTAACTACCTCGCCTGGCATACAGGAGGTTGTAGGTTTGATCCCGACCCTGAAGTCTGTATATTTGGAGTTTGCATGTCTCTCTTCCCGTAGTCGTGCAGATTTTTCTCCAGGTTATCCGGCTTTTCACATGTAGAATCAACATGCACTTAAGAGTATTTTGCTGCTATACATTACATCAGCCACTTCGATGAGCTATCATTTGTGGCCAGGTCACTTATTAAAAAGAGCTACATAGCTCAGTGGGCCTTACCTGGTAAAATAAAAAGTTTAGTTTTAGCTTAGTTAGCATGAGAATCAGCCAAAGAAGAATTACAAATCATACTCTGAGAGTATCAAATTTGAGTACCATTCCCACGGTAGTTGGCCAGCAACGGGCGTGAGCATTCATAATGTCGGCTGCTTTTTGTGTAGTCACATGGTGCCGAACCGGTGTCCGGGAGACATCACCTGGAGAAGGGCTCGGAGCGGCCGATTGGGAAGCCGCTGGACACGAAGTTTGTGTCGACTTTGCCGCAGTGCACGGACACGTGCATGTCCTGGTTCTGAACGATCTCCCAGTACTTTTGCTGAAACGGGCAAAACGAGAACGCACGTTTCCACAGTCGCGGGAAACTGTGCCGGCTGGACGCTTGTACCAGGCTGGACGGCCCGTGACCTCGCGTTGCTACAGCTTACTTCCATGCCGAAGCAATCCCAGGCAAAACTGGGGCAATTAATTATCATTACAATTACAGCAGCGTCGTTAGCTGAAATTAGTTACAATGTGTGATTACAATTGCAAGCGAAACAAGCAGATCTGGCTCACAGGAACCTGTTTTTGCAGCCGCATCGTACGCTCTTACCCAGGCCGGAGTGAGGTGTGACGTCAAGGGGACAGTGTATGAGCAAGATGCACGCACCATGATGGGAGATGATGGGCGGGGCTTGGTGACATCATCAGTATGTGGGGGGCGACCGCCGCTCTTAAACAGGATCAGTTTCATAATTCTCAGTTGATCAATCAGACAAATCGATTAATCGTCCCAGCCCTACCACCGACGTTCAGGATCCCTTTCAAAAAGCATTTACAAACGAGATGCATCTCCGCTGCATCTCACCTCGATGAGCGACGCCGACGGCTCCTTGCTGCAGTGAGTGCTCAGCAGGTTCCGCGCCGCTCGGTAAAACGCCGTCAGCGATACCGACTTGCCCTGCGAGGCGGTTGGGGGGAGGGGAGAGTGGGCAATTCATCGATCCACCCATGAAATGTCACAAAAAAATTACCAAAAAAACTCAACTCTTTTTATGTAACCAGGCAAGGCCCACTGAGCTATATTGCTCTTTTTCAGAAGTAACTTGGCCACATATGGATAGCTCACATATGGATAGCAACCAAATACTCTGCACGCAAATTTACAAACACGGAGAGAAAAGCCGATCCTGACCATCTGCCGCGGGAATGGTACTCAAATTCCTTACTCCCGGAGTACGAATTGTGATCCTTCTTTGGCCAATTCGCATGCTAAGTTAAAACTAAACCTTTAATTTTAACAGCTATATAGCTGACAGCTCATCGAAGTGGCTTATCATCTGGAAGTGTATAGCAGCCAAATACACTAAACGCATGCTGATTCTAAATGTGGAGGGAAAAGCCGGAGGATCCGGAAGAAATCCATGCGACCACGGGGAGAATATGCAAACTCCGAATATATAGGCATCAGAGTCAGGCGTGAACTCACAACCTCCTCCATACCTTGCGAGGTAGATAAATGATTCTCCCTCTCCGAGATTCGGTGACGAGTCACAATTCTTGGCCACGATTCCATTTACGTATTTGTGTCTTCTCATCCAAATCTATACCGCCTGTGCTTCTCGGCGTCGTGTCACGAGAGGGAGAATCCATTCCGATCTCTCTCAAAGAGAAGTGCACCCCTCCTCCATGTTAGGGAATGGCTCACAGAAGTGGTTAAAATAATTACTTCTGAAATCCCTTACAAGTGACCTATTGTCCAAACAGTATGGGGGCAGTTCATTCCCACTACCTGCTGCAGAGGGCAATACTCGTCGCATGATAATCAAACCGATATTTTTAATTCTCAGAGCTCGATTTTTACCCTGATTGTATGTATATGTGCGTATGTTGAACTTCTTTCGCACCGTACGTAGCCAACCGTGCTAATCGGAGATTAAGTGCAGACCAAATCTCATGCGATATGGTCCCAGCCCAACGCTCTGACCTCATGAGCCAACCTGGCGAGGTTTGGCCAATCGACGATGTCAGAAGGTGGCCTCGTCGTCATCACCTACGTCGTCGTCATCATCATCGCTTACCTTGAAGCACCACTTGTGCACGTCCTTGAGCACTCCGCTGTCCCTGTGCGTCTCTTTGGGGGGGTTCGTCACAGCCTCCCCGTCCTCCCCGTCGCTCGGCAGTGGAGACATCCCATTGGAGGACACTCCGTTCCGCACGCGGCTCGTTAGTCTGTTCCACGGTTTGAAGCTGGCTCCGAGCTGAAGAACACAATGCAAGGTCACGGGGTTACTCAAATTGACAAAAAAAAATTAGCTTCTCCTGCAGCATTTGTATAGTGAAAATTATATTATCCAAGGCCCTATTATCCTCTGCTCCTGCTATCCTTGACCCCCAATAATGCAAACGGGTGGGAGAAAGATCACGTGTAGGCCTGAGTGAGTGCTATATATTTAGGTCTGGCTGCTCATGCAATTGATATCTCAGCAGGTTCCCTCAAATGTTATAAGAGCACAATTTGGATTTAATCTCAAATTATAACTCAACTGGAAGACCACATCAAAGTATTACCTATAGAGTCAATGCAATAGGCCTGTTTCCACCAACACCAGATAGCGGTGTTACAAATAGAACTTCACCAAATGTCAATCCTGAGACTGAGACACATAGCCACAAGTCTTAGACACCAAGGCCTAATGTGATACCAGTTCAGTGCGTCTTTGACATAGCCATCACCAGCTTCCTGAGACAGAGACATATTTGCGGTACCAAACCTGAGACCCAAGATGTCGCGGATACCAGCTCAGCGTCTCTACCGCGGACACCGCAAGCGACCACCACGACGGGGGTTCAACGCCGACAGCGCTCACCCCGAGCCCCTCAGGGATGTCCCCTTGGCCCTGCTGTCCCTCCAGAGCCCCCCCGCGCGCCTCGATCCGCTCGCGCTCCGCCAGCACCTCCCGCTCCAGACCGCGTCGCTCACCGTCTGAACACGGCCGACGGGACACATTGGCTTCCGGTTGCTGAACGGATACATTTAGAGGTCGCGCTTATTACACACAAAGCGCTTGCCACAAATACCTTGCTGATATCATCAAGAGCATAAACCATCATCACGCGAACTACGGTCATCTTCGCAGCGGCGCCTTTTGTCTAACCATCAAAAAAAGACGGTCACTGCATCGCGCGCTTTCAAATGCACTTCTGCGGCTGTCTGGAATGCTCTTCCTTCCGATATTAGGAAGTCACTGGAGCTATGCACGTCATTTGAATCTAAATTGAAAATTCATCTCTTTAGAACTGCTTTTTTTGTCTTTAGTTTGTTGTCCTTGCCCAACATCTCCGATTAGCATGGTTGGCTACGTACAGTGAGAAATGTTTGACATACATCATACATATGCACAATGACGCACTCACGTCTCACAGCCGACAACAGAAATAACCGCAAGCATCGAACCATCGGAACGCAGCCGATGTGGGAACAGGGGCATATTCATGTTATCCTATTTATTTTCAGTAATTCAAACAATCGGTAGCTTAATTGATTATGTAACTAATCGGATATCCCGGGCTCTGCTATGCACTTTACTGACCGTGGGAAGACTGGGGCAAGCACTGATGGATGTGAGCTGATGTTTCACCCCCAACGAAAAAGGTTTGAAGCGCCCACAAAATGTCACATCTGGTTTTTCATGTTTTTATTTATTAAATTTTTGGCTTTTTTTGCGTCTGTTTTAGGTTATTGCTCCAGGTGACAAGAGCTTTGATGCGCATTGTTGACGACGGTGATGTGGTTGATGATCCACGGATGAAACTGACTGACGTTCACGATGACGTGGGTGGTGGCGGTCGATGCTTATAATTACATCGACGCCGCTGTTGCTGACAGCCCAAAACTTTAGATCAGAGTTCAGCAACCTGCAGCTCCGGAGCCACCTGCGGCTATTCAATGACCGCTTCACAACGTTATTCAATAAGAACCACAGCCTTGTATTCACATTGCATTGCGGCTCTTGAAATAAGAGTTTTTGCTGATTGAAAAAAAAATGGCTCATCTTGTTATTTTGGGTTGCCCAACCCCTGCTCCAGACCGATCGCTTTGGACGGGGCTTCACGTCTCCCTCTCTTTACCTGGCAGGCCCTCGAAGGCTTTAGACGGGGCTTCCCGTCTCCCTCTCCTCTTTACCTGGCAGGCCCTCGAAGGCTTTGGACGGGGCTTCACGTCTCCCTCTCCTCTTTACCTGGCAGGCCCTCGAAGGCTTTGGACGGGGCTTCACGTCTCCCTCTCCTCTTTACCTGGCAGGCCCTCGAAGGCTTTGGACGGGGCTTCACGTCTCCCTCTCCTCTTTACCTGGCAGGCCCTCGAAGGCTTTGGACGGGGCTTCACGTCTCCCTCTCCTCTTTACCTGGCAGGCCCTCGAAGGCTTTGGACGGGGCTTCACGTCTCCCTCTCCTCTTTACCTGGCAGGCCCTCGAAGGCGAGTAGGTAGCGGCAGTACGCCTCCTGCAGCCGTGCCAGGCGGTCCTGGGCGGCGCGCGGAACTCGCAGCGCGTCCGCCAAGCGCTGCCACGCGCGAGCGTCGCGCAACTGCTGCATCCCGCCCAGAGACTCCATCAGCACCGACAGCGAGGCCAGGTCCAGCTCGCAGCCGCCTGATAGGACGACGGGGGGAAAGAACGGACGAGGTGGAGGGCGGTGGCGTAGTAATTACGGAGTCGAACGAGCGACGGCAACCATTTTGTTTCGAGAAAGGTTAAAAAAGCAAAAGGGGAAGGCCAAAAAAATAACTGGCGAGGCGTAATATATTTTAATATAAAGGTCACTGAAATAACATGGGATGATGCAGACCAGGCTGGCTGGAGAGCAGAAGCTGTGGTGAGGATGTCTTGCCCAATGTGCTGCAGAGCAAGGCAAGGACCGAGGTTTCCCGCAGTCACTCGTCATCCAAGGGTGCTCTTCCGGGTTAGGCAGTGTGTTTTAGCATTTCTTCTCTCACTTTCGCCATGCATTGCTCTGGGCATCTTGAGGAGTCTTACTTAGAAATCACCATTATCTGTTGTGTGGTTCTGTAATTGGTTCTTTATAACCATGTCCTGGATGGCTCCCAATAATTCCCAGCTTCCTGTCTGGGACTTTCCAGGCAGTCTGGGCGCAGCATAGCGTGGCGGAAGCTTGAGAGAAGAAATGTTCAACGTGTTATCCGAGCCCAAAGAACCACACTTTTATGAAGGAGTTAATTCCATGGCATCTTGCCACTTGTAATATTACTTTTAGTTCCAAAATGTAAAAAAAATCTAATCACAGGTCACAGCACTGACCTGTGATTAGATTCCTCACCGACTCAAAAAAAAATCACAATTTAGTTCTGCACTTAATTTGGCTAAATTCCAGCATTGAGAAGTAAAAATATGAGTTTGACCGGTCGGAATGTGATTGAACATCGATCTTTGTAAGAGGGCAGGTGACCAGACATTTGAAGGGAACTCAGAATTAGCTCTGCGATATCCGCTTGCGTGGCCCGTTTCATCCGTGGAACTGTCGACACTATCGCCAACCCAAATTCGCCACTTCTCATGCCACGCTCACCGATGAGCGGTAACTCCTCCAGCGCGATGCCCTGGCGCAACAGGTGCTTGCGGATGCACGCCAGCCGCATCTCGTTGGGGCCCCAGCGCCGGCCCAGCTTGTGCACGTGCTGCACGCGCGTCACGAAGCGCATGTCGTCGCTGAGCCGGCACTCGGGCCTCCAGCAAGTGGGCGGCGCTACGCGGCACGCGCCCGCCTCCTCCACCCCCGCCCGCGACCGTACGCCCTCCACGTACGCCAATGGGTCCAGGAACTCCCGCGCCGTCGGGTACAGCACCGGCACCTCCGGCAGAGCCTGCGCCAGGAACGAGGGCGCGGCCGACGCCGACGCCGACGCCAGCGTGGGCGACACGGGCGTGGGAGCGGGTGCGGCCCCCCGAGGGGCCGCCGGTCGCTCATCGGTCTTGGCCTCGTCCCCACTGGCAAGATTGCTGTTGCTGCGGAGACGCTTGCCGTGCGAGCGAAGCGTCGGCGGTGGCTGCTGCTGCTGCTGCTGCTGCTGGCGGCCGGGCTCAGCGTCAGGAGCACTGCAGGCGCGCCGGGGCCTCTGCGCCGGTCTCGCACATGCCGGGAGAACATTGGCACCGGGAGCGACCGGAGGAGGACCCCTCGTCCCCCGCTGCTCGTCGTCGTCGTCGTGCTTCGCAGAGTCGGCCGAGGGCTGGGATGGGGCCGGAGCGGGTGGCGAGGCGCAGGCCCGCGAGCTTTCACCGTCGCTATCGCTCGCGGTGGAGACGGCTCGCTCGACGCTTGCGCTCCTGCGCCTCCGTCGGGTCTTGGGGTCGTTCTCCCGGCCAGCGGCAGGGTCGTCTGTCGGAGCATCGCTCGTCACCGAGGGCTCCACACTATTTTCTCGGTCTTCTTCGTTGCCGCCCGGGCTGGGATTAAATTCTCCGGCGAGCCCGACGGTGATTGCCGACTGCAGAGCTTCGCGGGGCGATGCCCGTGGGGGAGAAACGACGCCAGTCTTCTGCCTTGGCGGCGCCGGCTGTCTCTTCCCTTCCACCTGGAAGACGCAGTTCGCCATTTCCTCCAGCTTCCTCTTCTTGTCGGGCAGCGCCGACTGCTGCGGACGCTTCTTTTGCTGCTGCTGCTGCTGTTGGTTCAAAACAGTCCCGGCCTTTTCCGAATCTCCGGATGCCCTCCCTCTAACCTCCGCCGCTCTCTGCCTGCGCGTCATGCGGGTTCCGTTTGCTTCTTCGGCATCCGTGTCGCTACCGCCGCCGCCGCCGCCGCCGCCGCCGCCGTGACAGCGGTGCAGCCGAGCTGGACCGTTGCGGAGCTCCTCCCTCGTCCTCGGAGGCTCAACGGGAAGCGCTCGCCTCCTCCGCATCATTTCGCGCGGGGGCCCCGGATCAGAGTCCGGCTCGAGAGAGCGCGGCCGGCGCCGCGCCGCCCTGGAGCGACCCCGGGAGACGCCGCCATCGGCGTCGGCGTCGGCGGGCGCGCGGTCCGGGCTGCCGGCGGCGAGGGCGTTGAGGGCGGCGGCGTGGCGGGTGGCGTGGCGGGCCGAGCGACGAGAGCCGCGAGACTCCCTCTGCGCGGGGCCCTGGCTCGTCTGCGGGTACTGCGCTGGCACCGCCGACTTGGAGGCGGACATCTTGGCGGCCTGCGCGCAGGCACCAGAGGCAGTGATGGGCAAACGGACGGTCGTTTACCGGGTTTCCAACGCTTCGACGACTTAAAACTCATCGGTTGTTCTAACGATCGTTGCCTTGGGCTAATTTGGAAATATATTTCAAAGGATTTTCATATTGTTTGCGCAAGATATTCACACACGCGTTTTAATTGCACCAAATCAGATGTTGAGAGAGGTGACGATCGATGTCTTCAGCTGTCATAACATAATTCTGCCATTATGATATTTAATGATTATAACCCACAAGCTGTCAGTTGCATAACAAACAAATATATAAAAGGAAATATTTACCCGCCATAAAAAACATTTGCCGAGCAATAATTTCAAGGATACTGGGCATATATATCGTACCTGAATCATTGTGTTTGTTATTTTTGTAATATGTTGGTCAGCAAATAAAAAATAAAAAAGGCGCGACGAAATCCAAAGATCGAAATACAACGAAGCTTTTCCAAATGAGCGATACGCATACCCTACACGTCGCACGACGCATCGTAATGCTGCATCGCCAACATCTCGGCGGCCCTCAGAGCGACGACGCCGGCGAGGCGGACTTGCCGGTCTGTAGCCGGCGTCCCTGCTGGCCACAGCAGGAGCCTCCTCCTCCTCCTCCACGTGGCTGCCGTCGCCCCTCCCCGCATCGCCGTCGCCCTCCTCGGACCCGCAGCCGTTCCACGCGACGTCCCCGCGCCAGTCCGGGCCGCGCTGGCGCTCCCCGCCGCCGGTCCACGCGCCACTCCCGCTGGCCGCGACTCTCCGAGCCCGTTCGGGCCTAGGGGGCTCGGCTGATGGCCCCGAGTCGTTGCCGCCACCGCCGCCGCCGCCGCCGCCGCCGCCGCCGCCGCCGCCGCATGGCTCGGCGATGCCCTTCTTGCGTGCGCTTCTCCGCTTCTCGCCGAGAATGCATTCCTCAGGCCAGATTAGCTCCTTTTTGATGTCCGCGAGCACTGGAGGGGGACCCCGCAGACAATCCAATGGGTTGGCAGGCGCGTACAGGAGACTGTGATACACCCAACTCTTCTAAAAATGATCGTCTGCCCAAAGTGGGCCCAATATACCCTCAATATTATTCGAAAAGCTGTTTCTCCAACCATGGAGAAACAACCCGCTGAGATGCCCATCGAAACCATCACGTTACCGTACATAGCAGGTGTTACCAAAAATATTTCCAAAATCTTAAACAAACACAAGATCCAGGTCCGATTCAATACAGCACACAAAATCCGTGATCTAATCCCATCTGTGAAGGATGTCATTCCTAACATGCAATATCCTGGAGACTACAAACTAAATTGCACCTGTGGTGGCTGTTACATTGGGGAAACGAAACGACATGTCTCTGACCGTGTTCGCGAGCACAAGGCAGATCTGAAACACATCAGAACCAATTCCTCTACCATGGCTGACCATTGCTATAACGCTGTGGGCTCGGATGATATTGTTTTTTTCCGAGACCAAGGTACTCTGCAAACCTTCGGGCTACTATCAAAGGTTTGTTCATGAAGCCATCCAGATATATAAACATAACTTCAACCGAGAAGATGGGTACAAATTGAGCAATCATTGGAAGGATGTTATTAACCAGGTAAAACCCTAACTGCTTTGTAGTGGTTGTCGTCTATCATATCCACCGTGAACTACTACTCCACGCAGCGCTCGTCCTCCCCCTACCCCACACCCCCACCCCTCCCTCTCCCCCTTGCTCTTCCCCCTTTCTTGCCTGTATAACCTCTTACCACGGCAACTCTCTCCCACTTCAGCCAAAAAAAATGTTTTGCTGTGGTTTTCCCACCTGATGATTGCTTGTGTTGAAATCGAAACGTCGTGATTTATTTTATTTTCTACCTACGTGACTTTACCGAAAGAACCAAAAAGCAGGGGGCTCTTCCAGGTTAGCTTGCATAATGCAAAATACGAAATGTAACACGAAATCAAAAATGTTACTGGTATGAATACTAAGTGGTGCTTTGACTTTAATTATAATGATCAAATCATCGATATGCTTTTGTATCGTTATGCTACATTATTCCGTCAATCCAGCCTTGGCGATCCCTGTCCACATGCACCCCACTTACATGGGATCGCATTTCTGCTCGGTGGGCTCCTTGGCGGTTTCTTTGGGCTAGGCGTTGGTGGCGGAGTTGGTGGTGGTGGTGGCGGCGGCGGCGGTGGTGGAGGCTGTGTTGGCGGCACGGCGACGGGAACGGTTTTCTCGGGCGAAGGACCCTTGCTGGGCCGTGTCGCCACGTTGCCTTGCGTCTCGCGTCGCGGACGGCTGCTCTCCGGGGTCATGCCGTAGTAACGCAGGGAACTCGGCAGCGCGGAGGAACCTGCGCTCCCAAACAAAGCGGCCGTCACCACACCGCTACGACGGGGCACGTGACCCGAGTCGAGAAACGCAGCTTTAAGGGCAACACAAATGGCATCACCTCGGAGGCAGAGGTACGTGAGAAAGTCCTCCGTCTTGGGCGTTTTCTTGCACAGGTCTCGCATCCGCCCCTGCACCGCGCCAGGGTAGGGGGCGCGAACGGACCCCGGGTACGAACGGGGACACGGACCCAGGAGGAACGGTGGCTGCTGCTGCTGACCGAAGCCGAACGGCAACGGAGAGGATCTCTCGAACGCGTCGACGCAGCGGCCTGCCAGCCCCACGGAGCCGGCGGGAGACGTCGGCGAGCCCGGGCAGCCCGGCGGGTAGATCTGAGCGAACTTGCGTTGGGCCTGCATGCGTGGCCTGGCCGGGTTGTGTAACCATGACAGGAAACGAGCAGCGATGCACGTCAGGCTTCTCTCATGCGTTCTTCCCAATTGTACTTTTATGTCATGCGTTATTTTGCTTTGCGCCCTCCTATTTGATTACGATTTTGATTTTTAGCATTGTGTCAGGAAATAAGCTTGACCGAGCCGTGACCATCGACTCGAAACACAATAGAATCCAGCCCAATCACAGGCAGCTGAAAGCTGGCCTTTAACTCGCCGTGTTTACGAATCACTCTGATGTTGTGATTTTCTGATCAATTAATTTCCAATAGCACTATCAGCAAGGAGACCTTGCTACCTCGGTTTAAACTGGGCCAAGAATCGTCCGCACAGTGGTTATTATAGTTGCTAAACCAGTGGTTCATAAAACCTTTCGGATTCGCAGCCACTATCAAAAATCTACAGATTTGAGAAACAGGGTAACAAAGAATTGCACTTAAATATCCTTCCTTTGAACTATTTATATTGGCCTGTGAAAGTCTAAGTGGCAAATTACAAAACTCTAGCAAGGTGAGAGCTATACCATTAAGTGTGTTAACCATTCGCCATCAATATGTTGTCATCAAATAGAATCACACCCACGCCCCATTTCGTCAGATCTCTGCAGCTAGGCAGTGTTGAGTCTGGACTTTGCTCGAATGGGCAACCGAGATGCACAACACAGGTGTTTTTATAGGCTGCTGTGGGACTACGTTGTCAGTAAGAAGTGTATGCTTCGACGCTCCGGCAGCTAAGCTACCAAC
Organism: Petromyzon marinus; assembly: GCF_048934315.1. NCBI lineage: Eukaryota > Metazoa > Chordata > Hyperoartia > Petromyzontiformes > Petromyzontidae > Petromyzon > Petromyzon marinus. Next base: position 3,346,989 of record NC_133711.1, on the reverse strand, counting down.
CATCACCAATGCACACTGGCCGGTGTGGTCAAGTCAAAGTAAAAAGGTAGAGGTGAAGCCCTGTATTGCTTGCTCGTGTCACTGCTGGCGGAAGGGCACCTACTAGAGCCCTTCGAGAGAGTCCTTCAAGAGAGTATTTGGCCTACTCTTCCACACTGGCCAAACGTCTTGGTAGAGAATGGATTACTCACACTTTTGCCCATCACACGGGACCTGCCGCCCAACTATCTGTGCTATACCCAGTTATGCTGCTGGGTGAACACAGACGGTGGGGGGGGGGGGTTATAAACTTTATCTGCATTGCAAGTCTAAACTAACCTATACTTAACCACTTTTTACACGCTTTCATTTAACTCACTCTGTTGTTGTTTGTCGTTGTATCCTCAAATCTTGTAACTCAATTTTTACCCACTTCCCAATGTGGTATCGACTGCAAACTTGGTATACTTATGTCACTCATGACAATACTATATTCTATCATTAAAAAAATTTTTTACAATCTTTTTTTTATATGTTATGTTTCGGCTTGGGTCTAATTGTCCACGCTCAACTAACGTTGGCTGTAAATCACCACGGTCCCCTTACGTTGTGGCAAGCTTCGGGGCCACTTCCTGGAGTCGTGGAGCTCTTCCATTACCAGGACGGTACATTTCATTAAAGCGTGTTTTAAAAAAAAAAATTCAAATATGACTTACATTTTTTCAGGCAAGGCCCACTGATTTGTAGATTTATCTCTGACCGAATTCGCGAGCACAAATCAGATTTGAAACACGGCAGAACGAATTCTTCTGCCGTTGCTGATCACTGTTACAACGCTGTGGGTGATCACGATATAATTTTCTCCGATACCAAGGTTCTTTGCAAACCCACAGGTTTTTATCTGAGATTTGTTCACGAGGCAATTCAGATCTACAAACACAGACACAATTTCAACCGAGAAGATGGTTTCAAATTAAGCAACCATTGGAAAGATGTTCTAAATCGAACCAAACATTAAATATTTTCATTAGTACAGTATATTTTTTCAAGTAGTGGTACCCCAAACTTTTGCAGCACAGGCGGGTGCACTGCCGGTGCCGATCACTGTGCTACACCTTTCATCATGATAAGTCCGCCAATCAAATGCTAATTTTTATGCTAATTCCTTTGTCAAGGCACCTTAATCCCTCTCACACAGCTTAAAGGTGCACTGCCGCATGCTACACCTTTCATCATGCTAAGTCTGCCAATCAAATGCTAATTTTTATGCTAATTCCTTTGTCGAGGCACCTTAATCCCTCTCACACAGCTTAAAGGTCGTAGTCTGAGCTTGGCTCTGTTTCACTCCAGCGCAGTCTTCGAGACAGGCTGGTCCCTTCACCTGATGAAGGCCGCTTGTGATGTGGCCGAAACGTCGTGATTTTTGTTGTGTTATTTTTTTACCTACGTGACTTTACCGAACAGAACCAAAGAGTAAGGCCCACTGAGTTATATAGCCGATTTTCAGAAGTGACCTGGCCACAAATGAAAGCTCAACAAAGTGGATTATCATGTGGAAACTTATAACAGCCAAACACTCTGAACGCGTGTCCTCAGCAGCGTCCCCGGAGTCGTGAAGAATGATCAATATAACCCACACGACCCTGCACGGTCATGTGGGGAGGTCCTCATCGAGCAGTGGATGGATTCACACGTCCACATGTACATCGGGCAAACCCAACACACCGACCGAGGTTTCGTCTCGGACAAACGCCGCCCGTGTTTGAGCGCGGACCCATACCAGGTGACGGCAGCCAGGGCACCGACGGGCCTCGCTCTGTCCACGGTCTCCTCCGAGTCCGCATGGGAAAACACATCCTGCCGCTGCAGCACCGCCGCTCTTGACACTGACGACGATGGCAGCAGCAACACATCATCAACCACAATAACGGCAAGAGCAGTCAGTGCATTATACGCATCGCACGGTTGGCTACGTGCGGTGCGAAAGAAGTTCAGACATACGTGCAGGTTGTAGAGAATCAGGATCTTAATTTAGACTGGAATCATTTGATGAGCTATGCAGCTCTTTCACAGACGCCCAGTAGGGGTGGGTCCAAAAGCTACAACAAACACCACAAGAACAGATAGGAGTGTAAAGTCTAGGAAAGCCAAGCAAGTCACTAAATATAAGTAAATAAAGTATATAAGTATGAATTGCATAAGTACATCAATTCCTGCCGATTTTTCAACACCAAATGCAATTCATAATAAATGTTTTTGGGTTAGATCGCGTTATTTAGAAAGTGTCATAACCCTCCACCACCCGACACGGCCAATCAGAAAAATAGTGTCACGTTGACAAAAGACAAATAGTTCACAACTTCAGCCCACCGGTGTGTTGAAGAGTGAATCCACAACATTTACAGTTTTTGAGTACGACATTTCACTGGTAATTACATCGAGCATCATCAGCGAAACGTCGTACTCAAAAACTGTAAATGTTGTGGATTCACTCTTCAACACACCGGTGGGCTAAAGTAGTGAACTATTTGTCTTTTGTCAACGTGACACTATTTTGCTGATTAGCCGTGTCGGGTGGTGGAGGGTTACGACATTTCTAAATAACGCAATCTTACGCAAAAACGTTTATTATGAATATTGGTCGCGAAAGTCTAAGTGTTAAACTGACGAAATGCAATCTTGGGCAAGGCAGCAAAACAAAAACAGTCCCAGACTACACCAAGACAACACACAGTAGTCCTTCAATACAACTGCACGTTAACATTTTAACTATCGACACAGGGATAAGGATAAAAGTTACAAATGACATTTGCAAATGTGATTGTGTCCAGCACTAATATTCTGCTTCAGAATATTTTTTGAAGGAAGCTTTACGATGCTCAGGGAGGAAACGAGGTTGTTCCAAAATGTTGGTCCTACAACGGCCAAGGCTTTGTGTCACCTATTCCAATTCTTGTCCTTGGGAAAGTCAAAAGGCCACGAGATGGACATCTTAGGTTTCTTGGGTTTGACAAAAGGGTTAATGAATTAGCAAAGTATAGTACAGATTTGCAATAGGGATTTTATGGATGAATAAGGCCCAATATAGATTTTTTCTTGCATCAAGTGAAGTGAGATTGGATTTTAATGAGGTCACCATGGTGAGTCTTGTATGGTACATCCTGTGCAAATCAAAGAGCAGAATGATAAGCCAGGTTTAGTCTGTTTCAGGATTTCATTAGTAGCTGATCTCTAAGCAGCATCACAGGAGCCAAAGATTGGTATAATGATAGCTTCAACAATTTGCAGGCGAAATCTAATGGGAAAACAATGTTTGTTTCTATATTAAAAACCCTATTGGCTGACATCATTAGAAGACTTAATGGCAGGCTTATTTGGAGTGAACTCTTTAGGTAACGTGTGTTCCTAGCAGTAGTATGCAAATCACAGAACCAACGCAATAAATCTGAAAAATACAATTAAGCAGAGATAGGAAATTGGTATTGTGATAGTGACATTCATATTGTATCGTGAAAAATTATATGGCGCCAAACAGAGTATGCAACGTAGAGGAGCGTAGGGGCTGGGGGAGAGGGTGGAAACGTGCTGGATGGATTAGAGGTAGATCATTGTGGGGAGGAGAGGGGCGGGGGGGGGGGTGAGCTGGCGAGAGGCCGGGGCGATTGCACACGCAGGTGGAGAACGCAAACAAAGGCAAATGTTCTCCACATAGCCTGAACAGACTGTTGGATAAAGTGGTGTTAGCGCACCTACGAAGGCCGGCACCGCACATCAGTCACACTCGCCCAACCCCACATGCCTTCATTATTACAGTTCTGCACTCAAATTGTTAAGAGAACAGCCTAGGAATTCCCGAATTAAGTGGAAGCTCGCTTAACTGACTGGCTTGCCACCTTATTCATGGGTGTGCACAATATTTACTCTGCTTGACTTCAAAATTTAAAATGTATATAAATCGCACGCCTTATGCCAATCCACTACTGGATGAAGGCCTCCAGACGGCATGCCAGTCAAGGCGGATGTTTAAACATACTTCAACCCCGCTGATTAAGTGTGGGGTTGGCGAAGGCGAGGTGGCCCAAGACAGGTTCAGATATCAATCGCCACTGATGTTAGCCGGGGCCAGCAGTCGAACTCGGGTACAGAGCGCAGTACGATAACCACTGTACCACCGCTCCCCGCCTTTTATACAATGAATGCATGTTATGTAAGTTAGAAAATGTTTGTAAACTGATATACAACTGTGAAGAGAAGGGGATTAAGATCAGCTTCACTCTCAATTGCAAGCTGAGCCGGTGTGGGGCTAGAGTGTACGCAGATTTGGTGCGATCATTAAATTACATGCTAACTGAACGCAAAGCCACAGATCGGGAAAAATGTTAACACTTTTTACAAGACTTAAAATGCATTTCTGAATACACGGCACGTTACGAATCATTGACTAAAAATAAATTGCTGGTTTATATTTTTCCGCCCTCTTTCCCCAAACTTCATCACAATTCTGTTTGAGGGATCACACCATGAGATGAAGAATCCAATCGGAATGCTCAGAGCAGTGAAACGGCCCACAGAAGCGGACACCACCGAGTTACCTCAGGATATTCTTTAGTGACCTCTGCTTCACACAAGTACGGCGAGGCACTGTTCTACTCACACTGCCAGAGGGTAATGTCCGTTGCATGATGGTCAAACAAATATTATTTAAGTCAAGAGCTGGAATATGGACAAATTAAGTGCCGAATCAAAACTGCACCTGAGACCAGCAATTTTGAGTCGTAATAACTCATTGAATGAGGATTTGGGAGGGTGGGGGATGGGAAGAGGTGAACCGCTGGATGCCTAGAGGTTATCAAGGGTAGATTCCAGCTTAATCCCTGATAACACCAACATTCCAAGGTTTCAACTAGAGGGGTGAACAGGGATGAAATGTGGAATGAGGACCTAAAAGGCAGCCTACGTGCCTGGGGGTGTTGCCGGGCATAGAGTGAGGCTTGCCACATGAAGAACGTGCACCCTACAGAGCGTATGTCACCTGCTGCGGTGGATATTTGAAAAGATACAAAACAAAATGTACAGTCTTCTCCACTTCCTTTATAATTAAGGTGGAAACCGGTCGCATGCTATCCCCACTTTCTGTCCGCTTTAGCGTCAGACTCCACAGGAAGTGAATTACTATACTGTACTTGGTTGTCTAATTATGGGGATTGTGAATTGTTAAGCGCCCAGCACGAGACTTCAAGCAATTTCAAATTTGAAGCCGACCCGACTGTGAATGCAAAAGATCAGCCGTAATTTTTGGTGAACCAAAAATATATTATATCTGTGTATATAGACTCGAATATATATGCAACATTTAATATTTATAGCCCCTTTCGCAATATTGGAGTGGAGCAGTGGCGCAGTCATTAGCGCAGTGCACTATGAACCCAGAGACCTCCGTTTGAGTCCAGACCCACAGTTTAACGTGAATTGTGAGCAATATCTGAACCGGTCTTGTCCCCTCCGACCCATTCATCAACCCTTACTCGGCAGTGTACAGTGGCGTCAAACAACCCCCATAACTGACACGACATAAGGAGGCATTCATCTAACACCGGAGTTAAAAAGAGCTGTGGATTGAATTGCAACTTTAGAATATCACTACAAATGACATTATTTACCCCTACAGTGAGTAGCGATCACATACTTACTTGTCTTAGATTTGGATGTGTATGTTTTACATTTGCAAAGCGAATTGTTAATCAAACCACAGCTGTGCCCTCATCCATATTCGCTTACACCCGCCCGTGATCACGAGACTGCCGCTACAAATAACAACGAGCCAATGGAATTCACAAGCAGGTGCCTTCTGAATATTGCCAATGGGCCTCAAATTCAGCATTGGTATGCGATGAGTCTGGTAGGTCCAACGCCAATTAATTTTGACGTTCTTTCATGTTGGCAATTCATCCACCATATTCAGTACTTTGAAGGGTTGGTGGACTACCCAGAGGCCATTGTGAGTTGAAAGGCTGCTAAACCTGCTCTGCTACGAGGCGGCTAAGCTATGGCAAGAAATAAATTAGGTTAATGATGACCCATCTGTATGGACTTTTGAGTGTTATCCACAAGTATTCATGACTTTCCTCTCACATGCAAAATGCTAATGAATAGCAGTGGCCAAACGTTCTTAATGTAGGACCGTCTTAATAACCCTCTTTACTGTTTGTTTACAAAGTCTTTGTCGAGGCCACATGAAAATAACACGACAACCTAGACTGATGCTATTGCCATCTCCCAGCACATTCAACTACCCTAAACATGTAATCGTGTTGGATGGGTAGGAAGCATTTGGCAGGGTGGAATGGGCCTTCCTTTTTGCAGCCATGCAAAATCTATGTCACACACAGCCACAGACGAATCCTGTTTACAGCATCGAAAGCAACCAACATGGCACACGACGAGGTGGCGTGGCCAGTACCACACCTGACTGACTGTGTCTACCCATTTGTTATCCAGCTACAATTTAGGCCAAATCAAAACAAGGGAGGCTCCGAACCAGTTCTAACATCACTAGCCACTGATGTTAGTCATGGCAGGGAATCAAACCCAGCTGGCAGGATTCAGAGCACATTGCACCAACCACTACAACAACGCTCCCCACAGACACATTAACACACACGGCACATGTGGGCGCATCAGCTTACAAGAAGAGTCAATTATGAGCTAAAACAGAATGTGGCAGGCGAGCGTTGTAGATGTAATCAGTAAGAGGAGCCTGCGATGGGTGGGGTGCGTGTGTGTAGGATTTTATGTTGAACTATTTTCGCAGAGTACGCAGCCAACCGTGCTACTCGGAATGAATAGTCACGGTAGGGAGATACTCCAAACCGACTTACAGTAGGAGATCACACTGTGGGGCCCTGGAAAACAGGACATTTTAAGGAAAAGAGACTCACACTTTACGTCCAAAGCACCACCAATGCCATCGTCATCGGCACAGCCTCCACCAATGTCAGCGACCGCCGGGCTCGCCGATGGCTTCTTGGAGGCCCTGTGGTCCTTCAGAGAGAGGTGCAGGGCCCTCTGTACATAGCGCTCCTCCCACCATGGGATGCCATTGTTGTAGTCCTGCGGGTGACGGCGTGGCAGAGGGTGGCAGAGGGCGGCAGGGGAAACGTAACGTCAGTATGGGTCCCACATTCGGGTTTCACACAAAATAAACCTAGTGTTTGCCGGTGGGCCAAGTGACATCGTCTCAAGTGTGCATCTGTTATGAATCACATTGCATCGTGACGTCATAGCGTCCGTACGAGCGAGCGCTAACCTGTTGCAAGCTATAAATCCTCCAAATTACTCGCAAATAGGAACAGCCAAGTGCAAACGAAAACCAATTAATTTAAAACAATAGACAGACGAGTGAGGTTCAATGCCAAAAAGCATTGGCACTGAAATTGTATGAGCCCAGCATTCGGTTTATCCTCAAAGATTGAGAGGGAACAACATTAATTGTAAGAGAAACCAAGTAGTTTTGAGTTTGTGAATACATGCCGACTACACGTCAATGTCTGTCTGACAATACTTCAACAGCTGGTCAGTGCAGGCTGGTGGAAGTGGGCTCCAGGACCGGTTCAGGTAACACTTGCCACTGATGTTAGCTGTTGACGGGATTCAAACCGACCTGGCAACCCCCAAAAACCAGCCCACTGTGCAGAGATATTCAATCCGGCAGTGGACTGACAAAGGGCTGAAGATGTTTTATTATAAATCTATATACAGCAATGTTACCTTTAGGCTAATGGAACGAAAAGCACAGGCCACACAAGACCGACAAGACAAAAACGAAACAATACATACAAGAAACCAAAAAACAATCAACTCTTTTAATTAAATGGGTGTGACCCAGAATACTAACAATTCATCAAGATGAGGGGAGCTGTGTGGGAGGAGTGCATTTTAACACGCCTTAACAAAAAGCAACTTAAGCCTGTGGATTTCTCAGGCTTTGGTTGAGGTGCGACCGCAAAAGCTCCGTTTAATGAGATTCGTCACAGTTCAGTCAGTCGCTGCCTGCAACTCTGCTCGCATCCCATCGGCGATTCATGATTATCATGAAAACTAAGACTGAACATTTGAGAATTGTTACAGATGCCAATGCGGATGCATGCGGAATTTGTGTGCTCAGCTCAACGTCCTTGATGTCAACAACTGACACGTTATCCCTTTCCGCAAGGGAGACATAGGATGTGCTTTTACGTACACTTATTGATTTATATTTTGACCTTAGTGATGTTTATCGTTGGGTTTGAACATGACACTGCTACACTAAGACCAACCACGTCACTCGGTCATTATTATCACCTTGGTCTCTCCTATGCACAGGCCTTTGAGGCAGAGTTATCCTAGTGGAGGCCCAAGGCAGGTCCAGATGCAACTTGCCACTGAAGTTGTACATGGCCAGGAACTGACAAGAGGTTGCTTGTGTTCGGCGAGCCACATCACGGGCAGACACCCAACATGAAATTGTAGCAGTGCGCAAACTACGTCACTACCACTCGACACACACAGAAACAAAGCAGCTTCCACTATATATCCACACAAAACTTTGGAGTTAGCAAGCACCTACTGAGGCCTCCCCAAAGCTCTTGTGTACGTACACACTGCACCAGGTACTCATTTAAGGCTGAGTTTGCCTAGAGGTCATCCGAGATGGTGTAGAAACCACAGGCCACTGCTGTTAAAATTAAACCAGAGTCACTGATTCTAGTGCTTGACGCAAAACACCACATACACAAAGACATTCTAATATAGCCAGACTGTTGTTTTTAGTGAGGGATGGCACGGTGTACGTTGGGGTGGTGTGGGTGGCCACCTTTGTCTCCTCAGTGCTGTTTACACACTGCACCAGGTGCTCATTTAAGGCCGAGTTGAGCTGGAAGACACCCAAGACTGGTTCAGACATCACTCGACACCGATATTAGCCGTGGCCTAGAATCAAACTCAGGCCACCAGTTTCAGAGTGCAGCACATGAACCATTACGCCACCACTCCCCACACCGAACGTGTAACGGTATATCAAGGCGAAGTTCCCCTTTATACCATTATAGACTTGCAGTAAGCGCTTTTATAAAGCACCTACTGAGGTCAGCAGAGTGCGACAGGGGGGTGGTGTGGCCAGCACAACATACAAGCATGCAAGAATTGTGTGGCCAACCCGTTGCTTCTGTATTCTGTTACGCTTCGGTCTCTCGGCCCTCTGATGGTTCATCCTCCGGTCGCAGACAGCCCCACGAACTCTGCCTTCTCCTCTGCGGTGATGAACCTGGGGCTGGGTTTTGCTTGAGCTTGCGAGTTGGGTCGTTGACCAGTCCTTTCCGGTTGTTTTATGTCACAATACGCCCATCGCCATGTCAGACCTACAAATGACAACATCGGCATTCAAATGAAAGACGATGCAGGAAATTGCAAACTCACTTGTTGCTGTTCTCGGAAGCTAGCAAGGTTTCAGCTTGGATAGTTCATAAAAGGGTGATGACCATGCATAAAACAAGTGTTGGAGGCTGCTGCAGGCATTAGGAGTGTTGTACTGTACTATACTCTTTGCGTTCTTTTAAAAATCCAGTGTTGGATAAAAGCCTCCCCACACTGTCAGCCATTGGAATTGTTTGACCATACTTCGCCGCGCTGGTCCGTATGACTTCGTGAAAGGGGAGGGCCAAGACAGGTAGAAGTCACTCGCAAGTGATGTTAGCAATGACTGGGGATCCAACGCAGGTGGCCGCAGTGCTATAACCACTCTGCCACAAAATATATCTGTGCAATAGGACGCGGGTAGTGGTTGCGTGCCTGTGTCACACCGCTTTGGAAGCAGGGGTTGGCAGACCACAGATTTGTGACACTCCAAACTCACTGGGCTGCAAGGAGGCCAAGATATGGCAGTACAGTACGCGGGTTCATGAACCCATCAGCGCAAACGTTTTAGCCTCAGCCTCATACAGGCAAGATCTCCCAGTTCTCCAGTTTTCTTCCATACGAAAACCACTCATTCAAACGCAAATCGGCCAAAAACATTCCAATGGAGCAGGACCCTCCTGAAAGAGACCTGAGACACAGTGAGGCTTTCCTGGATAAATGACAGAACGCAGTGCATGCACGCACTTTTATTTTCATTTGTTCTTAACTATGCATTAATTTTCCTGTCTGGGCAATAGAACGCAGTGCATGCACGCACTTTTATTTTCATTTGTTCTTAACTATGCATTAATTTTCCTGTCTGGGCAATTGAGGTGGCCAGAAAATGACAGTAAATTAATTATTGAATCTGTGTGTGCAACACCCCTTGTAAGGCATGGCGGGTTTTCTCCCACATTAATCCATTCATTCATTTCGGGGAACCAGGGAAAAGTCCCACTATTCAGTGAGGCTTTCCTGTGCAAAATTATATGATTGTTGTTATGATTATAATTCAGTGTTACAATGGTGATGTAACATCTGTACACAACGCCACCGTGCCTCCTTCCATGCTGTATTTGACTAATTCTACAAACATCATCGGCTATCAGAATATGTATTTATACTGGAGGAATCCAATGGGCTATTAAGATATTTTTCATATATGTCCTGTGAGGGCGGATCAAAACCATGGTCTGTCCAATGCTGGATTAAAGCTTCAAGGTGCGATCATCCACATAGCACCCGCAAATTAGTTAATTTAATCGCTCCATCTCCTCTGTGGAAGGAACTCTCAGGGATAACCACACTACTTCTATTTACTTCAATCACGTTCAATCACAATCAAGTTCACCTTTGATGTTTATACTTCTATTTGGTATGGAAAAAAAAGGTTCAACATGGACTTAAACCGTATGTTATTGTAGTGTATGCAGCATAGATTATTATTTTTATTTCAACTAAGTGCTGCTTGGTGCTGCATTATCAATAAGTCCATACTTAAACTATACTACAAAGTACACTCAATTACAAACCAACTGAACCAACAACTAATATACCGGTAACATGATAAGTTTTTGTACAAACAATGACTCAATAACCACAGAAAGCAATATCAAAGAGCACACAAGGCATAATTTTCGAATGAGAGTTCTTTAAAGACAAATATTTGTAATCAACATATAAAAAGCAAGCCATGTAAATAGAAGTCGGTTTGAAGACCCAGTAAAATTAGATGCCTTTGAAGTTGTTTTACCAATTCTATTAGGTAAAATCATTTATTTTCAATGCACACTTTGATTTGCACTCAAAAGTAAAAAACACATTACTTTGACCCCATACAATTAAACAAATCGAAAGGAAACCACCCACTTTCATTCAGCACGTCAAATTATATTTATTCTGGGGTCGAAATAATGCATTTTCTACTTTTGAGTGCAAAATCAAAGTGTGTACATTGAAACACTTTTTTCAACCCAATTTATTTTAACGTTAATCTTGTACAAAACAATTTGTATATGTGCATATTCATTCTAAGATCTCAATCCAGACACTAACATTAGCTTCATGATTCTCTGGATAATTATAATATATTTGAAATAGTGCAATACAATTTTGAGAAGATCGGCGGGACCTGGCCCGGTTCTTTAAATTAAATCTTGAATTGCCACGCGAGACGAGTCTGCGCACAGCTCGTTTGGCTTCGTAGAAACGAATATATTAAGCGTCAACGATTTGAAAGAATATAATCAGACAGCAGGGCAAGTTAAATAAAGTAATAATTAAAAGCAGCCAGGCCACAAATTACCAAGGACTGGGAACATTCTGCGCTGTGGGTGGTGTCACGGCAGGTCAGCGGAGTCAACCTCACTCGAAACGTTGTCGTACGCAGACGTTAAAAAGGGAGTCGTGAAAACTCTTTAAGCCACCTCATTGGTCAGAATTTGATCACATTAGCCACGTATACGTAACAATATGTAGATTTGTAAGCGTGAAAATCTTGCTGGGTGGCGATGGGTTGAGGCATAAATCTACCAAATGGCGCGAGCCAAAAAACAAATCCGGATAAACGTTCAAAACTGCATTAGAAATTTATTTTCGTAAAAAGTGGCCTCTAAATGGCATTATAAATTAACCATGTGTCCCTATATACTGTCTCCGTCTCTCCACATACACGAAATTAAAGTATTTAATACAACCAAATCATCCCCACGCTCTGGTTGGATGTGCATAATTTCGATTCAATACAGGAACAACTCTGGACCGGTTTCGACACGCAGTGTCTCATCAGCAGTGACGCTTGCTTGAACAATTGTTGATGGAACTAGCCTATGTTACAGATAACGAACATTCGTTACGCTGTGGGCCCTCTCACGAACATTTGTGTTCACTCCCACGACTGTAGTAACACGTTAAACCCATTGTCAGCACACGTTTCACGTTTATCAACGTTTACTTGAAACTAATGACGCACACGCACGCCGTGTGCCATGCTGCACAGCGGCCCCCTTTCGTCAAATCCACTGCTGGATGATTGAGGCGCTCCCCCCACGCCCCGTGGGAGTCGTGGATGTTACAGAATATGGGCCATACTTCACCACGCTGGTAACGCAGCATACGCCTGGGCGCATAGGAGCACAGTGCAACCGTGGATATCGCTGCACGGCCAACGCCAGCATAAGCAGCCGTGCAAAGCATATAACACTTCAACTACAACATTCAATTGCCTGCCGCACGCAATACAACATTATTGCGGCTGGCTTCGTTGCCGCCGTCTGATCAAACAGCGCAATACGAGAAGCCCAGAGCGCCAAATGTTTGATGTTGTTGCTGTTGATCTCGCAAACCCCCTCGCGCACGACGAGAGACGGAACGAAAACGACAAAAGCGGCTGGGGCGATGCTCGCCCGTGATCACATCTCCTAGCGAAGGCGGAAGGCGGCCGTGGGGGAAAAAAAAACCTGTGGCGGAGCGGCGTCTCTCGGCTGGCGTTGTGTAGTCGTCGTCGTCGTCGTCGACCGCCGAATGAATCGCCGAGCGGAGGGGGAGAGGCGCATCTCAACCACCCCCCCCTTCGTTTCGCGGGGCTCCCACACACGGGCACACGGCTCCTCACGCCAGCTGAAGATGGCCGCTCCGTGTCGGCGGCCGAGGACGTGGGGAGGGAGACGGGGGGAGGGAGGGTGTGTGTGTGAGTAGCGAGGAGGGCGCCCCTCACGCACGGTAACTTCCCTCCACCTCCTCGGCGCAGCGCAACATCTTTGCCACAGTCAAGCAAAAGCGTGTCGCTGTCACTTCTTCCCCTAGCGATTCGTATTTAGCACCGCCGCATCGCGACCGTGCGCGCATCCACGCGCGCTGGGCTTTGCCGCTACGCAACGCTCCGCTCGCCGCGGGCGATTTGTTGTTGGTGGGCGGGGCGTGGGGGTTTAAAGGGGCGGGGATTCGCGTGGGGGTGGTCGGAGCTGAGAGCGCCTGAGGAAGGGGCTTAGTTGGGGTGGGCGGGGCTTGTCGCCGGGGATTGGGAGAGGGTTGTGTTTGGGGGGAGTGGGCGGGGCTTAATTATGGGCGGTGCTTGGTCGCGGTAGGCGGGGCTTGGTGTGGGTGGGCGGGGCTGGTGCTGTTGAGGGGCGGGGTTTAGTTTGCAGGCGAGATGTTTAGTGGGTGCAGGTGGCTGAACTGGATGTTTTATTTTGGCGTAAGTCGAAGTTACTGGGGAATACCTTCTCATTCTCATTGTCGAGAGGCAGCTGGTTGCGCCAAAGAAACCTGGTTGCTACGTCAGAAACAAAACATGAACAAACCATCAGCGCTTTGAGATCCTTGATGAAAATCGCTTCATAAATTATTATTTTCAACTAACAGCATTTTGATTTAAAGCTTTCGTGACTGCAGTGATTCATATTCTTGGTTCTTTCGGTAAAGTCACGGTGAAGGGAAACAATAACATAATACAAATATATATAAAACAATATTGTTTTATTGCTTTATATATTAACATGTTAACGTGGTCACGTGGTTAACGTGGTCACGTGTTTTGATAGTGGTGGTGATGCTGATGCTGCATTGGCAGTGGTGCAAATACACAATTAACAAAGTAAGCTTCAACACGTTCGCTAAGAGCAACACTGTGTGGCCTTGAAAATAAAATACATTATACAATAGGTGACGTTTCAGGCAATAGCCCTTGTTCATAGCGCATATAAATGGGCCACAGAGATAGCGTGGAGACTGCACTGAACACCGTGATGTTTCCTTTTCGTAGTTATATATTCATAACTTCATATTCAAATGCAATTTTTTTTGTTTTAAACGCTTTCCTTTCCAGTCTCGCTATGTGCTACAAAGAAGGGCAATTGCCCAAAACGTCGGATATGATATACAGTAAAACCTTGGATTGCGAATAACTTGGTCTGCGAGTGTTTTGCAAGACGAGCAAAATTTTTAAATAAATATTAATTTGATATACGAGCGAGGTCTTGCAATACGATGTCTGCCGAGCGTCACGTGATCACAACTGATATACGAGTGCTTTGGATTACAAACACGTTTCCAGAACGAATTATGCTCGCAATCCAAGGTTTTACTGTATAGTGCTCTTTTTCAACGGTTTTACTTAACTTGATTCCTCTGTTTGTCGTGGTCAAATCTTGTCATCAAAATTTCGTCCACTTCCCGTTGTCCAATCAATTCCACATTTTGCACGCCTACTCAGATCCGGTGACAATGCATGCCGGTGTAGAGGTGCTAACTACTCACTGTTCGCTAACCTGCATTGCCACTAGGTATCAAAGGGGCAGTGCAGCGTTACCTCTCTGTGTGAATAACGGTTGGGGTCAGACGAGGTGAAGTGGATCGTAGCCACAGTTTGGTAAGAACCAATCAGACAGTGCCACGTGGGAATGTGGGATTGGTTAGACCTGGCCACAAACGGGTATAAGAAGGGTGACCCAACAGAGCGTAGGGAGTTCTCTCCCTACACAAAGACCGAAGCCCGGGCTGAAGATAGACAGGACCCTGGACCCAGCCTTCCAGCCCTTCTGAGGGCTAAGGCTCAGCGTATCCAGTGGTCAAGACCCACCGGGCCAGCGGTGGGTCAGATAGCCTCCCCTAGGTCTCAGCCGGAGGACTCTAGGATAGCGGTAGATGCGAGAGTAAGTCCCGCCAAGACAGGAGACTGTACCTCCTTAGGTTAGGAAGAGACCTGTGTGTAGGTCACGCTAAGTCCGGAGGCTGTACCTTCTTAGGGTATCGGGTGAGGGGACCGTATACCCCTCTGTGTGTTAAGGACTGTATAAGAGAATAATTACAATAAACAGAGTGTGCCTCATAAGAAGTTTATTCGTCATTATGAACACTACACCTGTATCAAAATCGGTATCAATTAATTCGCTACTTTAAAGCAATTCACATTTTGTATGGACGCCTCATTATTATTTATATATTAATGTGTTGCTCAAAAACGCCGTTGTCCCTCAACTGTGGAATCGGCTCGCACAAAACGCGGGCGCCACGTGTCTCAGGCGCCATTGACGTCCTACCTAAAGACCGCGAGTTAAACGAAGTTGTTAATAAAACCGTGGTTGTTTTTAAAACAACTTTTTAAAACGAGTTTATTCCTTTTAAGGCCACAAACGTGTTGCATTTTTCGTATTGTAGGGCGGAGCTTGATTGAAGATGAGTGTGGGCTGAGGGTGATTCTGATCCGGCCTACGCGATTCGATATTCGCGACTCCATGTCACGATTAAAATAATCGATTATTTGCATCTGACGTCGACAGTTTTTCGCGATATATCGTAAACTATCGTCTGCGCTCGTTGATTGGTGGAGTAGCAACAACTGCACGTGGCCAGTAGACCTCGACAATGGTATTTCATTAATTAGCTCCTGAACATATATCCATACGCAATAGAATGGCGATATCATCTTTCACGATACGATATTACATCGCTCCATACGTATCCCAAACACATTCCTGCGGAGGGAGCTCTGGTAGGAACGTTGGGTTGCTCGGTCAATGGCCAGGGTCAACGGCGGCACCACGTGGTGTATTCCGCACAATATGCCCGACTGTGAGGGCGGGCACAAGCCGGCGTGAGTAGGTTAAACGTTGAGTTTTATAAGGGCACCACGGGGTGACCAGCCCCTCCCTACCCCCCCACCCAGCCCCTCCCCACCCTCCCCTCCCCACCCAGCCCCACCCTCCCCACCCAGCCCCTCCCCACCCTCCCCTCTCCACCCAGCCCCACCCCTCCCATTTTTGGATGCACGACGGACAGACACAATATTCCCCTGTGGGCTGGTGTAACCAGAGGTTCCTACCAGTATAATAGCAATAACATCAATATAACATTGTAATGGTGATTCAGATGTTAGTTTTATTCTTCTGTATTTTGCGCTTTGCTGTACAAATAAAGATGAGCTCAACATTATTCAACCGCAGTTCACTCAACATGAGCCTCGAAAGGAAATTTTAATAATTGTCACAATCCGGGGATCATTGAATGAACGAGAAACAGCATCACATCACCTGACCACCGTTGCACCGATGGCATCGAAACCAGCCTCCCCACACTCACCTCTTCCCAGCCTCCTTTTCAACCTAGACGGAGCATCGTGGTGAAGTATGGTCAAACATTTCCCGTACATTCCATGGTGTGCAAAGGCCATCGTCCAAAAGTTTGTTGAGAAAGTGTTCTAAATTGCAATTTACATACAAGGCGTAAAAAAAACATTTCATGTTGAAAACACTCAACTGTCTTGAGAAATATTGAAAACAAATTTTATTCCATTCAATATTTTTCCACAACAGTAATTTATATCGCGCGTGTGCATCTTTTTTAATCCACCGCTGGATGATTGCCTCCCCACGCCGTGTGGGCCATGTTGAGTTTGTGACCTTACTTCACCACGCGGGTCATTACTCATTGGTAAGAGCAGGGAGCATAGACGTGAAGGGCATTGCACCTTGCAATGTATTTCACTGCACTGCCCTATCATCTTGATTTGAAGCTTTCGGGACTGCAGGAATCCATACTCTTTGGTTCTTTCGGTGAAGTCACGTGGGTATAAAATAAAATAAAACAAATCACGACGTTTCGGGTGCAACACAGGCGTCCGTCATCAGGTGGTACAACCACAGCAAGAAAAAAAATGCTGAAGTGGGCGAGAGAGCTGCCGTGGCACGAGGTTATAAAGGTAAGAAAGGGGGGAGGAGCAAGGGGGGGAGAGAGAGAGAGTGGGGTGGGCGCTGCGTGAGCGCCAGGGAGAGAGAGGACATGAGGCCGTGGGGGGGGGGGGGAAGTGGGCGGGGCTGGAAGTGGGAGGCTGGGAAAGCTGGGGATGCGGGGGGATATTAACTCGGAAAAATAGCCAAGTACCCGGCAGATATGATGGAAACAACCATAAACAGTGAAGGTTTTACCTGGTTAATAACATCCTTCCAATGATTGCTCAATTTGTATCCATCTTCTCGGTTGAAGTTATGTCTATATATCTGGATGGCTTCATGAACAAACCTTTGATAGTAGCCCGAAGGTTTGCAGAGTACCTTGGTCTCGGAAAAAAACAATATCATGCGAGCCCACAGCGTTATAGCAATGGTCAGCCACGGCAGAGGTATTGGTTATGCCGTGTTTCAGATCTGCCTTGTGTTCGCGAACACGGTCCGAGCCATGTCGTTTCCTTTCCCCAATGTAACTGCTGCCGCAGGTACAACTCAGTCGTGATTTGTTTGATTTTATTTCTAACTACGTGACTTTACCGAAAGAACCAAAGAGTATACTGCCCCATAATGCCCACCACTTGGTACCACAAATCCTATGACACCCTGTGTCTGTGCATGGTGGTTACCCATCCAAGCATCATGCAGGCTCAAAGATACTTGAATTGAATGTTGAATGCGTTCACAAAATCACAAAAAGCAGGGTCGTTACAAATGCATGTTTATTCTCAATTAGCCACAAGGTATAAAAAAAAGAAACAATATTTCTCCTACAATTTCATACAATTCTTTTAACTAAGTTTCACCTTTCTCCGTTTTTTACGTTACCCTGCACGCATTTAACATTTATCGCAGTGCAGAAATTGTTAGTCCCCATATTCAATTAAATCTACGTTAGATGCTCGTTCGGGGAACGTACGCAAGTTACAGACATCACGTTGACTGTGGAGAACAGTGGCTTGGGCAGTAAGCGTCGGGGCTAGAAAGGACGATGGCAACCGGTGGTTGAGACTAACGACAGAGTGGCAGCCAAAGGAGTGAACATGCAGGAGCGGGCATTCACCACGGACATAGAACAATGAAGTCAGCTTGCATGCAGGAGCGAGATCGTTGCACCGCAAGGCTGTGAGAGATGCTGACAGACTCAGGCCTTCATCCAGTCGTGGACTGATCAAGGATAATTAATATTAGATTAATGGCTGCACACACAGCAGCACTCTGTTACGTCGCAGGAAAAGGGTAACGGTAAGTGAAAAAGATTGGATTTGCTGTATATCAATTCCTTCCCTCTCGTTCACCGATCCAAATCCCATGAACATAGAATACAATAGGACAAAAAGGCATTATCAGCTTACATAGTAGATTATGGGTTATCAAATAAATAATAAATACTACTATTTTGTCTTTCCAGATGAAAACAATTAGATCCATCAGCCTATTGGCCTTCAGGTCAAATATTCTCCAACAGTACTTGTTTCATCAGCTAGGCACTGCTCCGGTGTTGAACTTATTAGTCTAATCAGCAGAGTCTGGCCTGTTAAAGCGATACTGTTTGGATGCAGATGCTCTATGGATGAGCCGTTTGATAGCACTGTGTGGAACAGAAAGATGCATGTCATAGTTATTGGTTATTTCGGTAACGTCACGTAGAAGGGAAATAATAAAAAAAAAATCACGACGTTTCGACTGCAACACAAGCAATCATCATCAGGTGTGAAAACCACAGCAAAAAAATGAAAAAAGTGGCGGTTTTTTAAAAAACTTTTTCAAGTTTTCTTGCTGTGGTTTTCACACCTGATGACGATTACTTGTGTTGCAATGGAAATGTCGTGAGAATTTGATTGTTTAATTTTTATTATTTTATTATTTCCATTCTACGTGACTTTACCGAAAGAACCAAGAATATGAATCCCTGCAGTCACGAAAGCTTTAAATCGAAATTTAGACATGTCTGTTGAATATCTTAACAATCACCATCATTATTAACATGAGTGTTCGTCTCTCCATTGCCTCCCAAAGCCGTTTCCATCCCTCACGGTCCTGCAACGCCACGGTCCGTCTCACTCTCACACACGAGTTGATTCCATCACTCCATCTCCGCCGTGGTTCTCCTCTCGAATGCGTTAATTAGTATTGACTGAAACTCTGCCATAGCAGAGGTAAGCACTTATTTGTTCTGAATAATAGTGGTGAGTGAAACCGCTTGCCCGATAAGCGATGTACATTGGTCATGAATTCAAACTCAGAACCCGGAACTGTAAAACCGAATTGTAATTTAAAATACAATTGTCAATAACACGTGGCCTTAAAATAGAAATATATATCATAGATTACATTTTAGGCATTGGCCATTCTTGAGAGTCCAAAATGTCACCTATCATATAACGCCTATTAAAAATGTTCCTTTTTAAGGCCACAGTCTTATTGACGAATATATTGAGTTTCATTTTTGCACCACTGCCAACGTAGTATCACCATATAATTAGTAATTTTAAGTCTGAGGTCTATTTGTGTTACAGAGGTAAACAACTTTAATTAGGTTATATAAGCTAATAAAACTTAAACCGTTTAGCATATTAGGTTATCTTCCGTAAGTGCTGACGTATTTCTTTGCGAATATTTCACCAAACCGCACTGACCAGTGTGGTGAAGTATGGTCAATCACCTCCCACAAAATACACTCCACGGGGAGGCCTTCATCCAGCAGTGGATTAACAAAGGCTTGTTCACTATCATCGTCATATTATTGTTACATGCATGAGGACAGAGGCATGCAATTGGATGTGAAATTATTGCTGAACTGCATGAAGTTTTTGGCACAAGAATGACCTAAGACACAAGCAACATATTATTCGACGTGTGTGGGGTCTTGTAATGGCCATGTGAGAGCAATTAGGGTGCTGCGGTGGCGAGTTGTTAATTGCATCGCCTGGTATGCAGGAGGGAGTGGGTTCGATCCCGACCCTGACGCCTGGTGTATATTTGAATATTGTATGTTCTCCCCGTGGTCGCTTGGATCTTTCACCAAGGTATTTCTGCTTTCCCCTCCACATTGAGAAGCACGCGTTTAGAGTATTTGGCTGCTACATATTTCCACGTGATGATAAGCCACGTCGTTGAAGCAATCATTTGTGGCGAGGTCGCTTCTGAAGAAGAGCTGCGTAGCTCAGTGGATTTTTCCTGGTAAAAAATACAACTGGTACTCAGTTAAATTAGCCAGCACTGTCGAGACACCCATAATGGAAACGTGACTTAATTAGTGCTAATAAAAAGGTACGAAACAAAATGAATAAGTGAAACGGACGCGCACGAGCGAGCGGACGCCGCTCAAGTTTTCTCCGCGACGGCATCCACCACCCACACCAACCGCGCTCCATCTCCCCTCGTGCCGTCCTCCCCCCCTAGGACGGCCCCCCTGGACCCCCCACTCGTGGAATGCAAATCGAGACCCCGGCACCCACGAACACCGCCACAGCCGCCATCGCCGCCACCTCCACCACAATCCGACTCCTCCTCCCCCCACTCGCCGGACGTGATGGTGCTGAGGCTGCCGGCCGGCGTGCCGCCGCCTTCCACGGCGTACACCCGGGGCGGCGGGTCGTCCGGCTGCTTCTCGGCTCGGGCCATGATCCGAGCCAAATAATGGCTGTAGTCCGGCGGGGGCGGCCGCTGGGCTTTGAAAGCCGGTGGGACCGGGCGGCCCGAAGCGGCGGTGCGACCACCACCTAAACCGCCGCCGCCGCTACTGCCAACGCTACCACTGCCGCCACTGACACTGCCGCAACCGCCGCCACCGTAACCAAGGAGAACTGCCGAAGACGGAGATTCGGGGGTTATGATGCGAGCGGCGTTGGATGCTGCGGCCTCCGACGCCGGGGCGCCGGGTATTGGAAAGCGCGGAGGATTTCCAGATAACGTTTCTCCGGTCGGCAGGAAGTGCGCTCCGCCTTCTCCTCCACCATGGGCTGGCAGGCGCAGGTCAAATCCAAAACCGTAGCCTGGGAGTGACACGATCGGCTTGCGCGATTCCGCGTTCCTACACAACTCGAGGCTCCCGTGCAGTTTCACATTCCCGCTATATTGTTTTGGATCCTTACTGTTTGCTTCTTGATTATTGCTGTGCAGTTCTGGATTCCTGCTGTACAATGCAATATTCTTGTGATGCACTTCTTCATTTCTGCCATACGGTTCCAGATTCCTACTGTGCAATTCCTGATTCTGGCTGTAAAATTCCGGATTCCTGTTGAACGATTCCGGATTCCTACTTTGCGTGTCCGGATTCTTACCGTGCAATTCCTGATTTCCGCCGTACAGTTCTGGATTCCTGCTGTAAAATGCCATATTTCTGTCATGTGCTTCGTGATTCATGCCGTACAGTTCCATATTCTGACTGTGCAATTCCTGATTCTGGCTATAAAGTTCTGGGTTCTGATTGTACGATTCCGGATTTTGACTTTGCGGATCCGAATTCTTGCCGTGCAATTCCTGATTTCCGCCGTACGGTTCCGTGTTCCTGCCACCGCACAGTTCCGTGTTCTTGAAGTGCGTTTCCGGATTTCCACTCGGCTCGCCGCTCTGCGTCGTTCCGGACGAGCGGGCTGCGTAACCCGATCCGGGGCGACCGCGAATGACGGAGAAGTACGCGTCGGAGCGGGAGGGGAGTGCGGGGCCCTCGGGGTCCCCGTCGCACGGCGACGAGGTGGCCCCGGGAGACGACGACGATGACGGCGAGAAGCGAGGAGGGCCCTCGCCGTCCGCCGTAGGCCGAGACTCAAGGACCTGCAGCGGCCTCTGCAGCTCAGCCATGCTGAACAAGTTCTGGTGAATGCAGCGAGTCAAGCAGTCAAGTTTCATCATCGTCATGGCCATTGTCAGTCACGGTCCATCCACTGCTGGATGGACATCCTCTCGAATAGGTTCCATTTGCTTGGTTTCATTTAGTCATTTGCAATTGCATAACCTCAACTTTTATTTTATTTTACCAGGTAAGGTCCAATTAACTATTTGCTCAGAAGCGACCTGGCCACAAATGATAGCTCAACGAAGTGGCTTATTACGTGGAAATGTATAGCAACCAAATACTCTAAATGCACGTTGATTCTAAATGTGGAAGGAAAATTCGGAGAACCCGGACAAAAATCCACACGACCACGGTGGAGAACATGTTAACTCCAAATATGCAGGCATCATGGTTGGGTTTGAACCCACGATCTCCTGGTTACTAGGTGAGGTAGTTAACATCTCGCCACCGTGATAGTCCTTTGTCAGGCCACTGCTGAACCTTCAAACTGTGAGTCAAGCAAGAGCGTGTTTTTGGCCTACTCTTCCAAACTGGCAAGACGTCTTTGGAGAGGCGGTAAACACCCACATTCGAGAATCGCTGATCGACTTAACGTGCCATACAAATTTATCCTGCGAGGCAAATTCAAGAATCTTGCACCATTTTTTCATCTACTGCTCCAGCAGATGGAATTGCACTGGCGACCTCTGGATTTCTCATCCAGTGTGGTAACCATTAAACCACGGCAGCATTGTATGCCCCAGTACTACAGAGCAGTTCAGTGGGCTCAAGTGATCAGTTGAATGAAAGGATATAATTAATCAGCATGTCAATATTGAACCTAATTACTTGGCAAAGCAAGCCAGAATGATGTCAAGGAGCATAAGCCATCACACACACTCTGGTCACCCTCGCAGCAGCGGCTTTTGGCTGGCCATCAACCAAAAACGGTGACCACCGCATCGCGCGGCGCTTTCAGATGCGCTTCTGCGGTCGTCTGGAACGCTTTTCCTTCCGATATTAGGAAGCCGTTGGAGCTACGCACGTCGTTTAAATCTCGATTGAAAACTAATTTGTTTGGAACTGCTTTCTGCGCTTAGTTTGTTGTCCTTCTCCCGCATCTCCGATTAGCACGGTTGGCTGCGTACGGTGCGAAAGAAGTTCAACATACAGAATTATAATATTTATACTGTAGGAATCCAATGAGCTAT
Organism: Petromyzon marinus; assembly: GCF_048934315.1. NCBI lineage: Eukaryota > Metazoa > Chordata > Hyperoartia > Petromyzontiformes > Petromyzontidae > Petromyzon > Petromyzon marinus. Next base: position 3,323,866 of record NC_133711.1, on the reverse strand, counting down.
GAAGCTCCTTCACAGACGTGTATCAGGGGCGGGTCAGAATGTTACAACAAACAATGCAAACACAATAGGAGTGCACAGTATAGGAAAGGTAAACAAATCACTTAAAAAATATATATACAAATAAAACTAAACAATATATGTTTATGTTACCAGGTAAGGCCCACTGAACTATGAGCGTCTTTTTCAGAAGCGACCTGGCCACAAATGATAGCTCAACGAAGTGGTTCATCACGTGGACATTTATAGCAGCAAAGTCATCTAAATAATCTCAACGCACGTCTCTACATACACACACTACATACACATACTACATGCACACACTACATACATACACTACATACATACACGACATACATACACTACATACATACATTACATATATGACATACGCACACTACATACACACACTACATACACACACTACATGCATACACTACATACACACACTACATACACACACTACACTACATGCGTACACTACATACACTACATACACACACTACACACACACACTACACACACTACATACACACACTACATACACACACTACACATACACACTACACACACACACTACATACACACACTACACACATACACTACATACACACACTACACACACACAATACACACACACACACTACACACACCACACACACACTACATACACACACCACACACACACTACATACACACACACCACACACTACATACACACACACACCACACACACACCACACACACAACACTACATGCAGTGCAGTTCACCTGGTCATCCTCTCCTCCGCCCTCCTCGTTGTAAGAGACGACGTTCTCACGCACGTCTCCCACGCTGCTCCCCCGCGCCCGTGAGTGGTGTGGTCCACGCTTGCTCCGCGCCCGTATCCAGCAAGCGAGGATGGACAAAACCACTACAATAAAACAGAGGTTGGGGGGAGGGAGAATGCGGTCGACCGATGGAATGAGGCAGAGGGGAAGGTGGGTGTTATTACCATATCAGTACGTATACAATAAGTTACGTCAGGATTAACATAGCGTGCTTCAAGCAATATGTGTACGGCATGTTCCTTAGAGGTTTATGCGAGCACGTGTTAGTTTATTCTACTGCGTATAAACGAGCGGACGTTGATAACTTATGGTCTCATAGGGGCCAGCAAATGAAGGCGGTTGATTTGAACGATGATTTATCAATGGATATTCAACCAATGAAACCTGTTCAACATTAAGCCCTGGCACCGCCGAGTGCTGAATCTTTTAAATCGGTTACTCAACGAACTTTTCATCTTTCTCAACTCAATTTCCGCGACGAATAGGTATGTTTTGACCTTCCATTTAAGGGTTTGCAAGATTAGCAGAGCTATTGCAGCACGTGTACAGCCCTTTTGTCAATCCACTGCTGGATGAGGGCCTCGCCGCACCTTGAGGGGGTATTTGACCATACTTCCCCACGCTGCTCAGTACGGGGTTGGCGAGGAGCATAGACGTTCGGCAAAAGTGCAGTACAACAATGGAGCTAAGCTTCTGAAACCTGAAGCGCATGATTGTGACTTCCTTGTGACTTAGGGAATTCACCAAAATTACCGACTGGTTTGAATTGAGGAATTGCCGATGATAAATTCCAGAGAGGTGTTCTGGCTTGCCGATTGACGGATCGTCTTGAAGCGGGCAAATCAACGTCCGTTTAAAACGTACACACAGACGATTATGAAAGAACAAAAACCCGCTCGCTCGTTTATTTAAAACAAATACATATTTAAACAAACATGCATTATTATCCCGTTACTAATATCCAAACACCGCAATATTTCCACAGTTCGATGGCAGTAGTGTAGGAACGCTGGCTGAGAGCAGTTTACCAACAAGAATGTTTAGGTGGCGTTCTGATGCGTTGTCGGGTCGAACCGCGTGTCATTCGGCACGATGTCCGACGTTTCGCTCCACGTGCTGGGGGCTTCTTCAGGATCTGGAGTCTATTCTCCGTGAAGAAGCTCCCAGCACGGGGAGTGAAACGTCGGACATCGTGCCAAACGACACGCGGCACAACCCGAAAACGCATCGCAGAGGGATACAGCGTGAAGGGGAACACCCACGCAGTAGTGATAGATAATTCCTAACCAGTGGTGGAAATTCCACATTCACCTGGATTATAGTAGGTCAGTCTCTCCATCAGGATGATCTCTGTAGACTTCCCCCAAAGTGGTAGTTATCTTATGGGCCCTTTGATGAATAAGTCAGTCCCCGACCAGGAAGTGAACTCACATCCTTACAATTTTGAGTCAAGCACGCTGCCACCGAGCCTTATAAAAGAGTGAGAAAAATGGTAAAGGTGCTGCCCTGCAATTGCTTGCTCACGCCATTGGCAGAAGGGTCCTCACTGGATGGAGCTGGATAGCATTTGGTCTCCACTTTCACTCTGACCAGACATCCCAGGAGAGAGGAGGTGGGAGTACCCACACTTTACCCCGCCACATGTGACCTGCCCATCGACCGCCGAGGCAATTGTTTCAGCTGCCGCGCCAGGAGATCGAATTGGACTCGCAGCGTGGGTCCCGACAATCCCAGTGCAGCATCACGAGGTGAGCAACGAGGCCACAACATTTTAGACGTGCGGCAAAAAAATTAATCTCGATTTTTCCCCCCCCCCCCCCCCCGCTCAAGCTTCACGGGAGACGCAGGGGACACGACCCTCCCAAAGCCACCGGCCAAAGCGGAACGCTTGGTCGCACGAACTCTGACGCTCGCGCAGCGAGATGGCAGACGCACAAAACACCGGACAAAACAGAAATGACAAGATGACACCGTCGACAGTCGTACGCAAGGCCTTACTTGAAGCTCGGGGAGAGAAACGCGGTGCGAGGCTGCCCACACGCACGAAACGAAATGAAACGCGTCGCCGCTCACAAACGACGCGACTTTGGGAGAAACAGAAAGAGACGGACAGTCATAAGGCGATGGAAACACACGATCCCGCACAGCAGAGGCGACACGCACGATGGGTCACAGACATCACGACGGAGGCGAAGGCGCAGAAGGTGAGAATTTTAACAACCAGTTCACGAGCGATCGAATGCGCAGAGCAAATTGCTCTCGAAGCCATTCTTGTTATTATTGACATTGTTCTGGTGATGTCGCTGCGTTGGCAGTGGTACATGAGCACAGGTGGAATGAAAAAAAACACGTTCATTAAAAACACTGTGGACTGAAAATAAGGCCTTCTTCATAGCACGTGTGTTATGAATAACACACGTGCTATGAAGAAGGACCATCGCCCGAAACGTCGCCTTATTCTTTAAAAGGCCACGCAGTGTTACCGGCGGAGGTGTTGAGTTATATTCTTATCATTGTTTTCCACAAAAAGTAATAAAAACTACAGACAAGCTTAACAACATCGACACCTCAACCAGTTATTCATGAACCCCAATCAGAATGTGCCCTATTTTAACCAATACAATGTATACAGAACTGTACATACAACAAATCTAGAGAGAGCCTTACAGATAATAGGGGCAAGTGCTGTTCGCCAGCGCCTACTAAGGCTGGCACAGCACAGGAACGTGGCAAGGCCAGCACCGTGCCTGGCCTTATACCGATGTCCATACACACATATCATCCACTTATTTAAGGCCGAGTAAACCTAGGGAAGCCCCTAGACGGGTTCAGATAGCCCTTGCCAATGAAGTTGTACATTGGCAGGAAGTGAACTCATACAATAATTTCACCACTGAGTAGAGGTGACATGACCGCATTGCTTGTGCCAGGCTAGGTGCACTTTGAGGCCATATGTAAAAGCAGCAGCCTCCGTCCTGTACTAAGCGGCGGCGACATCGGTACGACCCCGCGCAGACTCAGGTCCATGTGCAGGCCGGCACTGCGTATGCACCTCCGTGCTGCGTAGGGGCAGCTGCCATCAGGGCGTCTCCCCAGACAGCAGGACAAAGAGACGGCTGAGCTGAGTTGCAATGCTTCGAGGCGCTTTGAGCCCACACCCTTCAAATGCAAATCGTTATCCTTCCTCGCGCCAGGCTAGGTGCACTCTGAGGCCACGCGTGTGCCACGCGCGTGGCGCACGTTCGTGGCGCACGTTCGTGTGCCACGCGCGCGTGGCACACGCGTGGCACAGGAACGTGCGGTCACGCGCGCCGCGTATCGCGTTCGTTTTTTGTTGCTGCCGCTGCTCGTTCGTCATCCGATACCTATGATGCCGAAAGCGCCCACGGCGCACACGCTCGCCGCGACCACGGCCGGGATCGTTGGGCCTCCCTCGGCCGCGCCCGCCGCCAGCAGCACGCCGGCCACGGGCGCCTCGCAGCGGCGGCCGGCAAAGCCGTGGCGGCAGCGGCAGGAGAAGGCCGTGGGCGTTTCGGGGAGGCAGGCGCCGCCGTTGCGGCACGGAGGCGACGCGGCGCGGGAGCACGGATCCGGGACGCAGATTCCGGGGGAGCTGGCGGACGAGGAGGAGGTCGGCGGTGGCGGGGCCCGTGCCGCGGCGATGGGATTGCTCGCATTGGCGGGCGGCAGGAGCATCTGTCCCGCGGGGCACCTGTGTCGGACGAGTATGGGTGGAGGATTGAGAGGGAAAGGGTAAGGGATATATTCTTATTCCGCTCGTTTGCCCACGAGAGGTTCGCTGAGTCCCAAGGCCCTCCTTTGTCAGGAGGGTCCTCCTTAAGTTTTCGCATTGGGAGGCGAGGAATGTTTACCAATGAACCTTTTCCTCTTCCGAGACGTCTGCAGGTCGCATGGTGGGCTCCCATTCACCGCTGTTTTTTTTAAAGACATCTTACTCACCACAGAAAACGGTAGCGACACAACCGCACTCTACGATAGTTGGCGCCAAACTGTGCCACACGCCCTCCCGCATGGCCTTTGATTTCCGATTCACTTCCGATGACGTACGTGAAAGGGTGAAATAGTTGGCGACCACTCTAGCTGGCCCACTCCCTTCATTGCCAACCCGCACCGACCAGCGGAGCGAAGTCAAATAACCCCCAACGTCACGTGCAGCATCCGGAGGCCCTCATCTAGACAGTAGATTGACAAAGGGCTGTAGATGATTATTATTAGGCATTTCCAAAGAGGAAGGGCTCAAAACACCCAAAATTGGTATGTTATTGATGCTTATAGCAGGGAAAATACATTCAGTTGCACTCTTGCCTTTAGCAGCAATAGCAGCGAAATGTCAATGTTGAGGTCTGCTGGCATTGACAAGAGAGAGTTCGTGTGGTTTGGCTGTTCCTGCTCCGTTGAAGAAGCACAGACTTTAGTTGTTTCTTTATACGGTCCATAGTTTAGGTTGTGTGGCCACAATCGTAATACTGTGGCTTGTCTTTAATGTACCCCTATGTCTATATGGGTCTCTATGGGTCTTTATGTGTCTCCATGGGTTTACTGTATGGTCCATAGTCTGGATTGCTTTGCCACGATCACACTTGTGGCTTGATGTGCGCGTTGGCCTGCTGTTGATGTTCTCATGCGGTTGATGGTTCCACCGCCAGTATGGCGCGTGGAGGAGGAATTTCAAAGCAGCCAGGAGGTACGAACTTTGGGTCTCGAATTCATGTTTGTTTTACCAATGCAGGGCTCTTGTTTAAAAAAGCTTGATGTTTCGGGACTATGCTCGAGGGCCCACACACCCCCCCCCCCCACCCCGCCAGCATGATTTCCACCTGCACTGATGCAGGTGCCACAGGTCGACGCAGAGGAACGGTGGGGGGCACGGCCGGCTGCTGCAGGAGTCGGAGACACAGCCGGCGCTGATGCCACGGGCGGCCGAGATGCGGGGGACGGGGGAGGAGACGGGGACCCTGGACCCCGACGCGGGGGATGGAGCGGCGTCCAGCGACAGGGGGAGCCCGTTAAAGCGCACGTCCCGTACACAGCCTGCAACGTGCGCTCACAAACGCACGCACGCACGCACCCCACAACAACAACAAATATGAGGAGTGTTAATAGTCACCCCAGGCGCATCAACATAGGCATTTGCACCACCTCCCGCATGCAATACTAAGATAGCTATTGTGGGCACAGACCATTTTTGAGATTTCTTGGGGCAAGTGCTGTTTGCGAGCACCTATGAAGGCCGGCACGACAAACGAGAGGGTGGGTGGCCAGCACTCCGCCTGGCCGCCTTTGTCTTCCCAATGCTGGTGTTTACACACCGCACCAGCTACTGATTTAAGACTGAGTCGACCTCGGGAAGGCCCAGGAGCGGTTCAGGTAATCGTATTCACAGAAGGCACAGGCCCCCCGCATACGTACTCTCAAGAGCTTGACTGGTTTGGATAATCTTCACCAATGTTGGCCATGAGCGGGAATCGAACTCGGGTCGTCGGGTACGTACCACCATACGACCGCTTCCCCACGTGT